>NC_138769.1:538525823-539178323 GCF_965119305.1 Pelophylax lessonae
AGCTCAACAGAAGATGGGTGTTGCAACAGGACAATGACCAAAAGCATAGAAGTAAATCAACAACAGAATGGCTTAAACAGAAGAAAATATGCCTTCTGAAGTGGCCCAGTCAGAGTTCTGACCTCAACCCGATTGAGATGCTGTGGCATGACCTTAAGAAAGCGATTCACACCAGACATCCCAAGAATATTGCTGAACTGACCAGTTCTGTAAAGAGGAATGGTCAAGAATTACTCCTGACCTTTGTGCACGTCTGATCTGCAACTACAGGAAACGTTTGGTTGAAGTTATTGCTGTCAAAGGAGGTTCAACCAGTTATTAAATCCAAGGGTTCACATACTTTTTCCACCTGCACTGTAAATGTTTACATGGTGTGCTCGATAAAAACATGGCAACATTTCATTCTTTGTGTGTTATTAGTTTAAGCAAACTGTGGAAAA
This sequence comes from Pelophylax lessonae, assembly GCF_965119305.1. NCBI lineage: Eukaryota > Metazoa > Chordata > Amphibia > Anura > Ranidae > Pelophylax > Pelophylax lessonae. The sequence continues at coordinate 538,526,264 of NC_138769.1, forward strand.
AATGGGGGACAGCGCTCAATAATGTAAATCAAATTCAATCACTTCTATTAAATAATTAAATAAAGCAGCCTGAAATTGTCTATTGTTGTCACTTAGATGATGATCAGATCACATTTTATGACCAATTTGTGCAGAAATCCATATCATTCCAAAGGGTTCACACACTTTTTCTTGCAGCTGTATACTTGTCGCAGATTTGATTATCACATTGTATCTTACTTGGTCCCACAGTTTTTATACCACCATAGAGTCTTATTATAATTCATTTTTCACATATATGTAATATTTATCACATTCATCAAATATTATCACTCCTAGAGCACCTTACTTTATCATTTTTTCACTATATATGCAGACAATGCAGCTCAGGATCGAGTCCGCAGGTGCAGCTTCCTATAGTGGCACACCAAGAAGAGGAGCCAGGAGTAATGGCAAAGCACCCAAGAAGATGATTGGGGCTCTATCTATTCCATTGCACAGAGCATAAGTAAAAATATCTTTCTTATTTTATAGGGGGGAAAAAATGATCGTCTTACCGTAAAATCCTTTTCTCTGATGTTAATTGACATACACCGCTCCAGATCTTCTAGATCCTTGGGTTTATGCTTTAGGAGGAAAAAAAGTTTGACTACGCCTATAGGGCAGTCTAAGGGGGTATACTCCCACTTCCTGCTATAGGTCTTCAGTTTTGTAACAAGTAGTGTCAGAAGAACAGTCAGGTCCATAAATATTGGGACATTGACACAATTCTAATATTTTTGGCTCTATACACCACCACAATGGATTTGAAATGAAACAAACAAGATGTGCTTTAACTGCAGACTTTCAGCTTTAATTTGTGGGTATTTACATCCAAATCATGTGAACGGTGTAGGAATTACAACAGTTTGTATATGTGCCTCCCACTTTTTAAAGGGACCAAGTGTAATGGGACAGATTACCAATCATAAATCAAAATTTCACTTTTTAATACTTGGTTGCAAATCCTTTGCAGTCAATTACAGCCTGAAGTCTGGAACGCATAGACATCACCAGACTCTGGGTTTCATCCCTGGTGATGCTCTGCCAGGCCTCTACTGAAACTGTCTTCAGTTCCTGCTTGTTCTTGGGGCATTTTCCCTTCAGTTTTGTTTTCAGAAAGTGAAATGCATGCTCAATCGGATTCAGGTCAGGTGATTGAATTGGCCATTGCATAACATTCCACTTCTTTCCCTTAAAAAACTCTTTGGTTGCTTTTGCAGTATGCTTCGGGTCATTGTCCATGTGCACTGTGAAGCGCTGTCCAATGAGTTCTGAAGCATTTGGCTGAATATGAGCAGATAATATTGCCCGAAACACTTCAGAATTCTTCCTGCTGCTTTTGTCAGCAGTCACATCAATAAATAAAAGAGAACCAGTTCCAATGCCAGCCATACATGCCCACGCCATGACACTACCACCACCATGCTTCACTGATGAGGTGGTATGCTTTGGATCATGAGCAGTTCCTTTCCTTCTCCATACTCTTCTCTTCCCATCACTCTGGTACAAGTTGATCTTGGTCTCACCTGTCCATAGGATGTTGTTCCAGAACTGTGAAGGCTTTTTTAGATGTTGTTTGGCAAACTCTAATCTGGCCTTCCTGTTTTTGAGGTTTACCAATGGTTTACATCTTGTGGTGAACCCTCTATATTCACTCTGGTGAAGTCTTCTCTTGATTGTTGACTTTGACACACATACACCTACCTCCTGGAGAGTGTTCTTGATCTGGCCAACTGTTGTGAAGGGTGTTTTCTTCACCAGGGAAAGAATCTGCGGTCATCCACCACAGTTGTTTTCCGTGATCTTCCGGGTCTTTTGGTGTTGCTGAGCTCACCGATGCATTCTTTCTTTCTAAGGATGTTCCAAACAGTTGATTTGGCCACACCTAATGTTTTTGCCATCTCTCTGATGGGTTTGTTTTGATTTTTCAGTCTAATGATGGCTTGCTTCACTGATAGTGACAGCTCTTTGGATCTCATATTGAGAGTTGACAGCAACAGATTCCAAATGCAAATAGCACACTTGAAATTAATTCTGGACCTTTTATCTGCTCCTTGTAAATGGGAAAATGAGGGAATAACACACACCTGGCCATGGAACAGCTGAGCAGCCAATTGTCCCATTACTTTTGGTCCCTTTAAAAAGTGGGAGGCACATATACAAACTGTTGCAATTCCTACACCTTTCACCTGATTTGGATGTAAATACCCTCAAACTAAAGCTGAAAGTCTGCAGTTAAAGCACATCTTGTTTGTTTCATTTCAAATCCATTGTGGTGGTGTATAGAGCCAAAAAGATTAGAATTGTGTCGATGTCCCAATATTTAAGGACCTGACTGTATAACCCAACTCAGAGGGGTGGGTGCTGTGTCCATCAATGATCATCAGAGAAAAGGATTTTACGGTAAGACAAAAATCCGATTTTCTCTTTACTTCAATAATGGACACAGCAATAAACACACTTCCCAAAGGCTGAATGTAGCATACCGGTGAAAACAGGAGCTCAACCAGGAACCAACTGGAACTCACCTGACAATAAAAAAAAAAAAAAAAAAAAACACTCTCAAAGAGGACTAATCCTCTCCAACAGCCGCCTGCAAAACCGTGCAACCTAAGGCAGCATCCACAGATGCCAACATATCCACCTTAAAAAATGTTGTGAAAGTGTGCACGGACGACCAGGTGGCCGCCTTGCAAACCTGCACCACTGACGCCTGATAACGGAAGGCCCAAAATGCACTAAGCGGCCTCATAGAATGCGCCTCAACAGGGAAAGGAGGATCCTGACCCTTAATAGAATAGGCCTGCACCAACGTCTGCCTGATCCATGTAGAAATGGTCGCAGCAGACGCGGCCAGCCCCTTATGAGATCCATCTGTAAGAACAAACAGGGAATCGAATTTTCGAAACAACTCAGTCGTCGCCAGGTACACCCCGATTGCCCGAACCACATCCAAAAAATGTAAGGCAATCTCTTTAGGGTGCTTAGCCTTACGGCACAAGGAAGGCAACATAATGTCTTCATTTAAATGGAAACCAGAGACGACCTTAGGAAGGAACCACTGGCAGGGACGAAGCACCACTTTGTCTCTGTGAACCACCAGGTAGGTGAACGACAAAACAACGCAGCCAACTCCGACACCCTGCGTGCTGAAGTAATAGCCACCCAGAAGGCTACCTTCTGTGACAAAGTAAGCAGAGGAAGCTCACAAATATTTTCAAAAGGCAGTTTCTGAAGAACCGACAGCAACAAATTGATGTCCAACGGAGGCAATGGAGACCTCATTGGGGGAGCCAGGTGGTGGACCCCCTTAACAAAAGCGTGGACCAAGGAACTCTTGGTCAACGGGCGTTGAAAGAAAATCGCCAGGGCTGAAATCTGGCCTTGATGGTATCCAAGGCCAAATGCTGATCTACACCTCTTTGGAGAAACTCCAAGACACGGGACACTGAAAAGGAATGGGATGGGAGGGGAGGGGAGGGGATTGGACCCCCACCCCCGAGAGTCACAACGAGCAATGTACGCCCTCCAGACTTGATGATAAATCTCCTAGAAGTAGATTTTATAGCTTTTACCAGTATGGGAATCACTGATTCAGACACCCCTCTATTCTTCAGCACCTGACTTTCAATAGCCAAACCTTTAAATCTAGCGACTGTAAAGCAGGATGGAAGATTGGCCCTTGAGCTAAAAGATCTTCTCTGAGAGGGAGTTTTCCAAGGGACATCAGTGACCAGTCATACTAGGATGACCGGAGTCCCTTCTGCATAGATTCTTTGGAGGGGTCTCGGCAGAAGTGTCATCGGAGGAAAAGCGTATAACAGACGATACCAGAGCATCTGTGGTGTTGGATAGAGGATCCCGAGACCTTGCTACGAACCTCTGTACCTTCCTGTTGAGACTAGAGGCCAACAGGTCCACATCGGGAGTCCCCCACCAGAGACAGTTGATGAAACCCCTCCGGGTGAAGAGACCATTATCTCTGATCCAACGCCTGCTGACTAAGGTGGTCCGCCTGCCAATTTTCCACCCCTTGAAAATGCACAGCAAAGAGGGCTGGAACAAAGCGTTCTGCCCACCTTAGAATGCCAGCTACTTCAAGGGCCACTAGGACACTTTTGGTGCCCCCATGATAATTGACATATGCCACGGCCGTGGCATTGTTCAATTGAATCCTTACTGGGCGCCCCTGCAGACATCCATTGGGACAGGCAAAGCCTGATCGCCCAAATTTCCAGGATATTGATCAGAAGACTGGACTCCTCCAAAGTCCAAACCCCCTGAGCACAATCCGTGTCCAAGACGCCTCCCCACCCAGACAGGCTGGCATCCATGGTGACCACCGTCCAAAACAGGGGGAGAAAGGATTTTCCCTGTCGAAGCGCCGGAGAATGGGGTAGCCAGACCAGGTGGCCACTCGTACCCCGGCTCAACAGGATCAGATTGTCTAGAGACTGGTTTCTTGTTCTATTTTGCAAGAATCTCTCTTTGCAGAGGTTTGGTATGGAACTGAGCAAACGGAACCGCCTCGAAAGTGGAGACCATCAGGCCCAGCACTTGCATGCAAGTCCTGAGAGATGACCTCCAGTTGGATGACAGGAGCTGAATTGCATCCTGCAATTTTTTACCTCCAGAAGAAACACCTGGGCTGAGGCCGAGCCCAGGGTCAGGCCAAGGGAGTCCAGTTTGGTGGACGGACCAGAGCAGATTTTTGGAAATTCAGTTTCCATCCGAACGCTTGCAAGGTTCACAAATAGATATCTAGATTGACTTTTAAGGCATGCAGAGAATCTGCTCGCAGAAGGTCGTCATCCAGGTACCCCAGTACTGCAATCCACTTCTGCCCTAGGATGCTAACAACGGGGCTAAAACGTTCGTAAACACCCGAGGAGCCGAGGCGAGACCAAAGGATAACGCCACTAATTGATAGTGCTCCTTGCCCACGTCAAAGCAAAAGAAACGCTGATACCCAACATATATTGGGATATAAAGATAAGCATCCTTGATTTGATGGATACTAGTAAATCCCCTTGATGAGGGGATGCCACGACCATGCGAATTGACTCCTCGAGGTCTAGGATTGGACGAATTATGCCTTCCTACCTGGGAACAGTAAATCGGTTTGAATAAAATCCCTGAAAGCGTTCCAATTCTGCAACCGTTAGAATGACCCCTTGTGAGAGCAGATCTTGTACCGCCCCGAGTAGACCTCGCAGGTGATCTGGAGACAAATGCAGGTTGGGAGGGAAGAACCTTGCCGAAGTAAAGGACCAAAACTCGATCTTGGAACCGGACCGAATCAACTGGGGTTGTCTTGAATCAAGGAGGTCCACGGATCAAGAAAGAAGTGAAGACTCCTCCCACCCCAGATACGGGTGAGGGCGCCCCTTCAGGCAGAAATGGGCTTGTCTGTGCATCTGGAGGAACCCACTCTCAGCTTACCAGGCCATGGCTTCTTGAAACCTCCTTCGTGGTTTTGGGCGGATTTAGATCCCTTGTCCTGAGATCCCGAGGGACGAAAGGAACGATTATGGGCATAAGAAGAAAGGGCCATGTTTGCGACGAGACTCTTGCTTGGTAGTCTGCGGAAGCAGAGTACTCCTACCTCCTGTAAGACCCTTAATGATCTTATCCATGGAAGCTCCGAACAGGGGATCTCCTACAAAGGGGGATATCAGTCAGTAACTTCTTGAAAACCTGGTCCGCAGACCAATATTTCAGCCATATCATGCAGCGAAGGGACACAGCCATCATAGACACCCTGCAGGCTAATGGGGGTGCATCCAGAGAGGCATATACTGCAACCCCTGGACCAACTGGTCAACCAGCTCAGGAGGAGGCTGTCTCCCTTTCAAATCCTGGGGCAGATGCTTGGCCCATTTCGTTAAGGTCTTGGAAACCAAGGTTATGGCAAAACACCAGCCTCAGAATGGAACGGACTATGGTAAAAAGGTATCGGAGCAGAAATTCAGCTCTCTTGTCAAAAGGGTCCTAAAGGACGGAGAGTCCTCCACCGGGAGAAGGGTGGCTTTATTTAACCTAGAAACCTTAGAGTCCAACACAGGTGGTACTGTCAGTTTCTTTAACAGGGACTCTTCAAAAGAATACCTTTCAGCGAAACGCTTAGGTACCCTGACAGTGAATTTTGGGGAACTCCACTGACATGCGACAATGTTATCAAAATAGGAGGGAAAGGGAAATACCTTTGTCCCCTTTGATGCGATGTGGGTACCAAAATGTACCGTCGCAGCAGACGCAGCAGTAGCTGTGTCCTCCAATTTCAAAGTTTCCCCGCACTCATACAATGAGTGCATCCACTAGTGCCTTTTCATGCGCGGCTGTAGTGGAAGAGGAATCATCCTCACTATCAGAGCACTCAGGGTGCGTGGACGCAGACCCAGCAGGGTGACTCGCGTCCGCAGAGGCCAAATCAACCTCAGAATCTGAGGAGAGAGGATGCAGGTGAAGGCGAGTGACGCTTTTTGCTCGTCCTATTCTGAAGGGCAATATTTACCTTAGACGCTAGTGACTGCAGGACAGCTATTATTGCAGACAAAGCTGACTGGGGCCCAGAGGGCCCTGCAGCCTCTGAGAGAAGGTCAGGTGGTCACACGTGCTTCAGGGACTCCCAACATGAAATAGGAAAGTTGCTGCTCAAGTTCCCCCCACCGCTGCACAGCGGCACCACAGGTCCCAGTGCACCAAGCTACTTCTCTAGCCAAAAGAGGGAGCCGTTTTACACCCACAGGGACTCACCACCACCTACACAGGTACAGAGACAGAGTGTAAAACTGCACGCCATACGGTGATCAGAGAGAAGGAGAAAGTTCAGGAACTGACACTAGAGGCCCACCGCCGATTCACTGCTCCATAGGCTTAAAAAACATGGTCGCTGTTGATATCAATGGAAAACTACAAGAAAATGGCCACCGGATTATACAAACATGGCCGCCAAAATATACAGCAGCCATCCACGGCAAAATGGCAGCTCCATGCGGTGCCGGTGACCCGCAGAGGACCCCCAGGTACACTTGGGAAGTAAAAAGGGGCCCTGGCAGAAGCTCCCACCAGGACCATTCCTCCCAAAAAACACATTTTAAGCAGCCAGTGACGCCCCCCCCTGGCCCCCAGCACTGGCTCAACACCCCCACACATACATAACAGGCCTGGCCACCCTGAGGGGGGGGGCTAGGTGTGGGTGAATGAGGGGTGGTCTGCAGTAGCACTCCGATAGTGAGGGAGTGCTATGTAGGAAGGGCACTCGGGGGTCCAACCAACCCAGGGAGGGGCCCACGTCCACCCCAAAAAACCACCAGAGGGGAGGAGGGACACTAATCACCACACCTTTGAACCGGGCGGGCACCACTCCAGGCAGACCACCGCACCATCTTGAAATGAGGGCGCTGTGGACCAGAGGCATGCTGCAACTCTGGGCATGACCAGGGCTATGCGTCTTCGCGAGACATTTACTTGCCTGACAGCCCCCGTCCAGTGGGGCTATATCGCAGCCGACCTAGCGCGGAGCTGAGGTTGGGTCACACTCACTGACTGGACTGGGGAGACCATAAGGATCTAGGATACCCAGTCCGTCGCCCAGTCCAGCAGTTGATTGTAGTTCTCACAGAAGCAGAAAATAAGAAGCAAAAAAATTCAATTTAAAAAGGAAAAAATGCTAGGGCCAGAGATCTGAGCAAAGAACTAGGTTCTTACTCCTGACTAGAAAGAAAAAAACTGAAGCCCTATAGCAGGAAGTGGGAGTATACCCCTGGCACTGCCCTATGGGCGTAGTCAAATTTTTCTCTGCCTAGTGTCCTACTCCTGTATGTGGCAGCATAAACCCAAGGATCAACAAGACATGGAGCTGTGTCCGTCAATGAACGAAAGAGAAAAAAAAGACTTTACACCTGCTTTAACATATGGAGCCACAAAATGTATATGATTTTGTTTCTCTGTCAGCACAGAGATCTCATTAACAATTGAGAACACGATTCAGAACTGCTAAAAAGATAGCAAAGAAATCCATTTATTAAAAATACAACAAAGGATTGTGGGCCTAAGGTGTCATTTCATAATAGGAGAAAAGCAACATACTGGCTAATTAGAGAGCTATAGAACTGCTGGTTTCACTGCTTTGCTTCTCACTAGATCCATTTTTGCTTTTAGAGAAGAGAAGTGAAGCAATAATGCTTTCAGTAGTATCTAGCAGAAAACAAGTGAACTATTCTAGCAATCCAAAACAGTGTACACCTTTTTCAAGTTATTAAAGAAGAATTACATTTTTATGTTTTAATGATCGGTTTATGGGTTCCATGGGCTAATGTCCTATCTTAAATATATTTTTATTGCAAAAAAATCGGATATGTAAAATATATTGAAAATGAATGGTTGATTGCATGTTGTAAAACAGAAATATAAACACACAGCCATTCAAAACTGGATTTAATATACTCAAGTACCAGTATAATAGCAAATGAAAAGCAGGAACACCACTCAGCTTTTGAAAGTACAGCAGCAAGGATATGCAGTACATTTACTGACATTTAAAAGCAATGATCGTTAAGCTTTTAAAAACATCTCTCTCACACATTTCTGCTGAAGATTAGCCTTTAGAAAACAAAACCAACCAAGTCTATAAGCAAGTTAATATGAAAATCCTTGCCATTTCACTTACTTTAGAAGTCAATACTGACCATAAAATGGCACAACAGTGCAGACTAGTGGCCAAAAATACACAGTGCTGCAGCACAATACCAATTTCTATATTCATTTTACCTGCAGGCATTTTCCTTTTAATCCACAAAAGAATTCGGAGAACGTTACAAATATAATGATTATGTGGGTTTAATTATTTTCAATTACATTAAACGCTGCAAATGGTAAAACAATGAGGCCTTCTGTGTTTTCAAATCATTGTCCTGCATTTCTCTCCAAACTCAATGCACAGAGGAAAAGCAAATTAGCAAAAAACATTCACTCCCACAAAGTTCTTATTGATTTCAAGTTAAGTTTCATCATAATACAGTTACAAACCGTCTTAGGATGAATGTATACCCGCTACCTGCACGCAGCAGATGACAATATTTGCTTCTTGTGAAAATGAAAACGCCTGACAAGGAACCAAAGCTGTAACAGATTTCTATTGAATAGATTACATATATTCTTATGAATGTTTGCTCAGAAAACACGGAGGGTTTTTCACGCAAAAGGATGCCTATAGTTTCAATATGTATTAAATAGTAAATAACAGTTCTGATAAAATCCTCGTGGCCTTCTATGAACCTCTGGGATATCTGCATGAATGTCTTGTAAAATACAGACCTAAAAATAAACACAATGCCATCTTTATGAAATAAAAAAAAACAAGGTCACCATAGGAAAAAGTATGAACTTCTGCAGTGATGACTCCCTAAAAGGGTGAGTAATTCAGTTACACATTTACACAATTTTGGCTGTTGACACTAAAAAACAGCAGCAGTTCAATGTTGAACTTCGAGGTCTTTAGAAGAAATGTTGTTAAAGCACTAAAGAAGGGAATGAAATATGGTTTCTAAAGACAACTCCATCAGTCATCGCTTTTCCTTGGGCAAAGCCATCCTACAATGGTAATAGCCAGTGATGACAAGCTTTTGTTCACTTTAAAGGGGTTCCAAAGCCAAATGTTTTTACATTCCTGAACTGCCTGCATTACAGTAGTTGTAAGGTCAGAAGGTTTTTTAACCTTTATGCATTAGGAAAAAAGCCTTCTGTGTGCAGCAGCCCCCTCAGCATCCCTAATACTTACCGGAGGTCCTTCTCTGTCTAGCCACGTCCACGAGTGTCTCAGCCATCCGAGATTCTCCCTCCTGATTGGCTGAGACACAGCAGCAGCACTACAGGCTGCTGTCAAGTCAGACAGCCAATCAGGGGAGCGAGGGGCGGGGGCCGCGGCTCTGTGTCTGAATGGATATAGAGCTGTGACTCGGCTCAGGTGGCTCCATAGCAAGCTGTTTTCTGTGGGGGCACTGAACAGGAGGGAGGGGCCAGGATAACAGAAGAGGGACCCAAGAAGAGAAGGATCCGGGCTGCCCTGTGCAAAACCACTTCACAGAGGAGGTAAGTATAACATGTTTGGTATTTTTATAGGAAAAAAAATGAGACTTTACAATCACTTTAACCACTTTAAGACCAGAAGGATTTGCCCCCTTAATGACCAGGCCCTATTTTGCGATTCGGCACTGCGTTACTTTAACGGACAATTGTGTGGTCGTGCTACGCTGTACTAAAATAAAATTGATGCCCTTTTTTTCCCCACAATAGAGCTTTCTTTTGGTGGTATTTGATCACCTGTGCGATATTTTTTGAGTTATAAACAAAAAAAGAGCAACAATTTTGAAAAAAAAAAATATATATATATTTTTGACATTCTGCAATATGACACTCAAAAAAAAAAATTTTAAAATCAAAATTTAACATTTTAGGCCAATTTGTTTTCTGCTACATATTTTTGGTATTTTTGATTTGTTTGCGCAAAAGTTAACGCGTCTACTAACTACGAGAAAGATTTATGTCATTTTTAATGTTTTTTTTTTTTTCATTCTACTAAGATTTAGGTCATTTTTAATGGTTTTTTTTTTTCATTCTACTAGTAATGGTGGCGATCTGCGATTTTTTGCAGGACTGCGACATTGCAGCGGACAGATCGGATCCCCCAACTGACATTTTTGACACTTTTGGGGGCACCAGTGACATTACTACAGTAATCAGTGCTAAAAATATGCACTGTTATTGTAATAATGACACTGGAAAGGGGCTAACAGTATACATGATCAAGAGGTTAAATGTGACCCTAGTGTAGTGATTCTAACTGTATGGGGGTTGGGCTTCTGAAATGATCACAGAGACATGTGATCCTATAAAGCAGGATAACATGAGCTCTGTGATCATCCCAGGGAGAAGAATGGTCAGCTGTGTTTACAACAGCCGACCATCCTCTCTCAGCGGGGAGCGATCGAGGGTGTCAGGCGGCAATGTGAGCCACCCGACACCCGCATCGGCTTCCCCGATTGGTGGCGGGAGCACGCCGTCCACAGCTGGCGGGAGCCCCCTAACTCCTTCCAGGCGAGCAACATAGATCTATGTCGTTTTGCCTGTACAAGCCAGCCTGCCGCAGTAAATATACAGGAGGCAGTCGGCAACTGGTTAAAGCGGTAGTATCCTGCTTTTTTTCACTTTTAACTACAGGTAAGCCTATAATAAGGCTTACCTGTAGGTACAATTAATATCCCCTAAACCTGCACGGTTTAGGAGATATTACCACTGCATGAAGCCGCTGACGAATGCGGCGCATGCGCTCTGAAGGTCCGGCGGGACCTTCAGAGTTCCTTGCTGGGAATTGCCGGAAAATCACTCCCGCGCATGCGGCTCCGGCCAATCACATCGCCGAACCCGGAAGAGACGCCGAGGTATCATGTCAGCGCCCACAGCAATGTCCGGGGGTTCGTGTCGGGGCTTCGTTCTAAGGTAAGTGTTTCATAATGAGCTAGTATGCGATGCATACTAGCTCATTATGCCTTTGTCTTGCAGTTTTTTTTTTTTCTTGGATGAGTTTACTACCGCTTTAAGGTAAAAAAAACATTTTATATCTTTCTGTCCTCCACACTTCATGTGTGAAGAGAAAGCGAGGGAAGAAGAGAACCAGCACTGTGCATGGCTACATCTATTCTGTCCTCTCTTCCTCTTCACACAGGATTCCAGCAGCAGCCATTGGCTCCTGCTGCTGCCAATTAATGCAATCAGGCGGAAGTGGGTGGTGGGGCTAAGACCTGCTATGTGTGTCTACACTAGGCGTGAATGGGGCCTGAAAGTGACATTTGTGTGCTTACATAAGAGCAATTAGACTTCATGTGTGCCATTTGCAATTTTGGCGCGTTTTTCCTGTGACACACATAGGGCAGCCCGTTGATTTTAGTGGGCTGTCCTAAATGTAACAAAGTAGCTCATGGAACATTTTACCATGTTGTGGGTTGCACGTTTTTGTACTATGCATTTTGCTGCATTTTTCACGTGGCAAAAACTGGATTTTTGACTTACCGTAAAATCTTTTTCTCTGAAGTTCATTGACAGATGCAACTCTATATTCTTCTTAACCATTGGGTTATGCTGCCCCCTACAGGAGTAGGACACTAGGCAGGAAAAAAAAACTTTACCACGCCTATGGGGCAGTCCCTGAAGGCATACACCCACTCACTCTGCTACAGGATTCAGTTTTGTTGCAAGCCGTGTGAGAAGAAAAAAACCCCAACCTACTCAGAAATAGAGGGGCAGGTGCTGCATCTGTCAATCAACTTCATTCGGAGAAAAGGATTTTACGGTAAGTCAAAAATCCAGTTTTCTCTATCGTTCATTGACAGGCACAGCTCCATATTCTTCTTAACCATTGGGACATCCCAAAGCAGTATTTGCATGAGGGGTGGGAAAAACAATGCAGAAAAGAACATAATTCCCAAAGGCTAAACTTATCCGACCAGGTAACATGGAGCTCAACCAGGAACAACTGGAGCTCGCCTAAAAAACAACATACCCCTTCAAAGAGAGAAAAAAAATGTTCTTTTAAACAGCGGCTTGCAAAACCTTGCGGCCAAAAAAAGCATCTGAGGATGCCAACACATCTACTTTGTAGGATTTTGTGAACGTGTGCACAGACGACCAAGTTGCCGCCTTGCAAACCTGTATTACTGACGCCTGAGGGTGAAAAACCCAAGAGGCACTCAGCGCCCTTGTAGAATGTACCCTCACATGGAAAGGTTGAACGTAAACCTTAAGTGAATATGCCTTTACCACCATCTGCCTTATTCATTTGGATATGGTTGCAGCAAACGCAGCCAATCCCTTCCAAGGTCCTTCCGTGAAAACAAAAAGAGTCTGACTGCCTGAACGACTCAGTAACCGCCAGGTAAACTCTAAGTGCCCGAACCACATCCAAAGAATGCAAGGCAATTTCCTTGGGATGCTTAGGTTTAGGACAGAGTGAAGGCAGCACAATGTCTTCATTCAAATGGAAATTGGAAACCACCTTAGGAAGAAAACTGATTAGGTCGAAGTACCACTTTATCTCCGTGGACCACCAGATAAAGTGAACGGCAGGATATGGATGCACCTTAAGCGATTCACACCATGAGATGTACGATTCCCATGTACGATGATAAATCTTCCTGGAGGTAGATTTTCTAGCCTTCAACAGTGTAGGAATCACAGAGTCAGAAAGACCCTTCAATACCTGGCTTTCAACAGCCGCGCCGTTAAAGCCAGCGACTGTAAAGCAGGATAGAAGATCGGCCCTTGAGACAGCAGATCTTCCCGGAGAAGTCTCCTAGGAGCATCGCTGACCAACCTTACCAGATCTGTGTACCAAGACCAGCGAGGACAGTCTGGGGCCACCAGAATGACCGGAATACCTTCCACCTCTATTCTGTCCAGAAGCCTCAGCAGAAGTTTCAACGGAGGAAACGCATAGATCAGCCGATACTGACCCCAAGGAGCCACCAGTGCTTCTGTGGCGTCGGCCAGAGGATCCCAAAATCTAGCTACAAACCTTTGTACATTCTTGTTGAGCCGAGAAACGAATGGCTCTACATTGGGTGTCCCCCACCTGACACACAGCAGGTGAAACAAACTCCGGGTGCCAGTTCTCCACTCTGGGTATATGCACGACGATAAGGGCTGGTACAAATTTTCTGCCCATTTTAGGATCTCGGCCACCTCCCGGGCCGCCAGGACACTCTTGGTGCCCCTTGGATGATTTACGTAAACCACGGCCGTGGCATTGTCTGATTGAATCCAAAATGGGCAAACCTGCAGACGATTTGTCCAGTGACTCAAGCAAAGCTTTATCGCTCCGAGTTCCAGAATGTTGATCGGAAGTCTGGACTCTTCCAGAGTCCAGGTCCCTTGGACACACAGCTTTCCAAGTACTCCCCCCCCCCCCCCCCCCCTTCGCCACACAGGCTGGAATCTGTGGTTGCCACGGTCCAATACAATGGAAGGAAGGACTTGCCCTGACGCAGGGCCAAGGAATAGAGCATCCACCTAAGATCCCTTCTTGTGTTTTGACTCAACAGAATCCAATTGCCCAAATATTTTGGATCCCTGTTCCACTTGACAAGACTATCCCTTTGCATAAGTCTCATGTGGAACTGAGCAAACGGAACGGCTCCGAAGGTAGACACCATCAGGCCTAGAGCTCGCATGCAAGTGTGATAACAACTGGATAACAGCAACCGAATCCCCCTCTGCAACTCTTGCAGCTTTCCTGGGGGAAGAAACACCCTCGCAAAGGCTGAGTCCAGAGTCAGTCCCAGATAAACCAATTTGGAGGCTGGGACCAGAGCAGATTTTCTGAAATTGATGTTCCAACCAAACTCTTGCAGAGTCAGTACAGTGATTGACAGATTTCCCACCAGAACTTAGTGGGAGTCTGCTCTTAAGAGGAAATCGTCCCATGTACCCTAGTACCGCAATCCCCCGCTGTCACAGTAATGCCAATACCAGAGCCAACACGTTGGTGTAGACCCTAGGGGCGGAGGCGAGACCAAAGGGTAACGCCACAAATTGATAATGTTCCTTTCGTACAGCGAAGCAAAGAAAATGCGGGTGTCCAGCGTAAATGGGGATGTGCAGATATGCGTCCTCGATATCAACAGAGGGGAAAAGTCCCCTTGGTGTGGGAACGCCACTAAAATAAGGGCCCCATCTATTACACAGTGACTTTCCCCAGCATAGAGGAAGAAGAGTACTCTTCCCACCTGTGAGTCCTTTGATCAGTTCATCCAACAAAGACCTAAAAAGGCGTTCCTCCGTTAAGGGGAGATCTGATGGAGCCTTTTTAGAAGCCTGGTCCGAAGACCAGCTTTTTAGCCACACCATGCGTGGTTACCATTATTGCGCTTCTAACAACTCCACTGACTCGTGACAATTTTGTCACTGTATGCGGGAAAGGGGAGTACCTTTGCCACTTTTAGGGGATCTGCGGGCCCCCCCCGTTAAAATTTTCTGCACCGATACAATCAGTGCATCCATCAGCGCCCTTGCATGCGTATGTGCAGTAAAAAAAGGAATCATCCTCACCGCAGAGCACCCGAAATGCGTGGACACAGACCCAGTAGAGTCACTATATGCTAAGCTCACACTGAGAACATAACAAGCAGGGGAGGTCGCCGACCACAGTCCCGCAGGGAGACGCCGGTTAAAAAGGTGCACCTATTAGACCTAAGGGTCACCCACCATAAAGGGCATAAAAGAACATAGCCCCTCAGAAAGGGGAGGGGGCCTCTGGTGGCCTCCTGGGGCCACCAGAGCGCATCTGTCAGCAGTAACGTCCTTTAGCTCGGTCAGGTTCAACTTGGTCAGGTACCCGGACAGCCGCGAGTAGGCCGCAAAGCCACGGACTAAATTTTTAGCCTGATTCAGCCACATGGGGTGCAGGCCCGCGGATGAAGAGACACCCGCTCCCCCCCCCCCCAGCCTATAATCACTGCAGGGAGTCCAAAGGACATCCCTGCCCCAGTCACTAACCCCAGGGCCGGGAACTTGCTTGAATCTGTGTGATCTGGACAGTCCGGTCAGCAACAACCAAATCCGTGCCCCCCTTACTGGAGCAAGTGGCAAAGACAGCTCCTACCTAATCCCGGGAGGGGGGGGTCATAAGGGTAGGTGAGCCCAAAAGACCACCATGACTGTTAGAGGGACTGGGGATAGGAAAGGAACCCAGGGGGGTGGTGACGGCCAGGGAGTACGCTGTGACTTAGGCCGAACCAGGTCGTGTGCATCCCAGGCGAGGCGTTTCACTTGTGGGCCAGACCCGTCCATTGGGGCTCTGTCGTGGCAAGGCCTAGCACGGATCTGTGACCTGCACACGCTCGCTGGCCAGACTGGGAGACCCTTAAGGATCTAGAATATCTAGTCCGATGCCCAGTCCGGATGTTGATTTTAGTTCTCTCAGGAACATAACTAAAAAAAATGGATTTTTGACTTACTGTTAAAAAAAAAACCTTTTCTCTTACGTTCATTGACGGACGCAGTCCTCTGATGCATATCAGTAGGGTAATGACTCCCCCTACAGGAGTAGGACAGGACACTAGGCAGAAAGAATTTCTGGCTATGCCTATGGGCAGTCCCTGGGGGTATACCCTCTCTCTTCCTACATAGGTGTCAGTTTTGTATCAAAGCAGTGTCAGAGAAAAGCATACCAACCCACTCAAAAAATTAGAAGGGCGGGTACTGCATTTGTCAATGAACCTAAGAGAAAAGGATTTTAGGGTAAGTCAAAAATCCAGTTTTCTCCATCGTTCATTGACGGACGCAGTCCTCTGATGCATATCAGTAGGGACGTCCGAAAGCAGTACCAAAATGAGGGGTGGTAACCAGAACTAAGAGAAAACAGTCCCCAACGCCAACAGGCCAATCAGGCAACACAGAACACAGAACAACTAGATGAGGTCCACCTGAAAACAAACAGAAAAAACACCCTCAAGGAAGGCCAAAGGGCCCCCTAAACCACAGCCTGCAAAACCTTGTGGCCAAAGGAGGCATCTGCAGATGCCATCACATCCACCAAAATTTGGTAAAGGTGTGAACAGACGACCAGGTCGCCGCCTTGCACACCTGAAGCACAGGCGCCTGATGGCGAAAAGAACAGGAAGCACTAAGCGCCCAAGTAGAGTGTGCCTCGACAGGGAAAGGTGTAACCTGACCCTTAATGGAATAAGCCTGCATCACTGACTGTCTGATCCATCTGGAAATAGTTGCAGCAGACGCAGGCAGCCCTTTCTTGGGATCATTCGTGAGCACAAAGAGCGAGTCAGACTTGCGAAAAGACTCGGTAGACGCCAAATACACCCTGATCGCCCTTAAATCATCCAGGGTATGCAGAGTAAATTCCTTAGGATTTTTAGGCTTAGAGCACAAGGAAGATAACACAATGTCCTCATTCAGGTAAAAACTGGAAACCACCTTCGGCAGATAAGACGGATCCGGCCGAAGTACCACCTTGTCCTTGAGAACCACCAGATAGGGAGAATAGCAGGACAGTGCCGCCAGTTCCGACACCCTGCGTGCAGAAGTGATAGCCATCAAGAAGACCACCTTCTGAGACAAGATAAACAGGGGGACCCTCCTGAATATTCTCAAAGGGAGGCCTCTGGAGAATCAACAGCGTCAAATTAAGATCCCATGTCGGTAGCTGAGATCACACCGGAGGTACCAAGTGTCACCAAGATGAAATTACGCACCAGGGCAAGGGCTGCCAACGGACTCTGAAAGAAAATAGCCAAGGCCGAGACCTGACCCTTGATAGTACTCAATGCCAACTTTTGGTCAACTCCCCGGTGAAGGAAAGCCAAGATCCGAGCCACTGAACAGGAGCAAGGGTGGGTCAGAAAGGACACAATACACGCAATGTACGACTTCCACGTACGATGATAAATATTCCTGAAAGTCGCCATCCTCGCTTTTAGCAGACTGGGAATCACTGAAGCAGATAAACCCCTGTCCTTCAGCATCTGGCTTTCAACAGCCTAGCCGTCAAAGCCAGCGACTGTAAAGCAGGATGGAAGATTGGCCCCTTAGACAGCAGATCCTCCTTGAGAAGAAGTCTCCACGGGGCATCTGTGATACGCCTGACCAGGTTGGCATACCAAGCACAACAAGGCCAGTGCAGAGCCACAAGAATGACCGGAATCCTTTCCGCCTCTATCATGCGAAGAAGTCTTGGCAGCAACTTAAGAGGAGGAAAGGCCACCAGCGCGTCTGCCAGAGGGTCCCAGGAGCGGGCCACAAACCTCTGTACCTTCCTGTTGATTCGAGGAGCCAACAGATCCACGTCCGGAGTGCCCCAGCAAATGCACAACTGTTGAAAAACCTCCAGATGCAGGGACCACTCCCCTGCATCCAAGGCCTGGCGGCTGAGGTAATCCGCCTGCTAATTTTCCACTCCCGGAATGTGGACCGCGGAGAGAGCTGGAACATGGCGCTCCACCTAACGTAGAATGTCCACCACTTCCAGGGCCGCAAGGACACTCTTGGTGCCCCCTTGGTGATTGACGTAAGCCACGGCCGTGGCATTGTCCCATTGCGCACTGGACAACCCTCCAGACGGTCGATCCAGTGCGTCAGGCAAAGCTGGATCGCTCTCATCTCCAAGACATTGATCGGCAATCGAGATTCCTCCAGGGACCAGATTCCCTGAGCCGAGTCCTGATTGAGGACTAACCTCCGCCCCCAGACAGACCGTGGTGACAATCGTCCAGTATATAGGGAAAAAGGATTTCCCCGACTGAAGCATCAGTGACCGAAGCCACCAGACCAGCGATTCTCTGGTCCTGTGGCTTAACTGAATCTGAGAATCCAGAGAATTCGAGTGTTTGTCCCACTTGAGAATTTCCTTTTGAAGAACCCTCGTGTGGAACTGAGCGAATGGGACCGCCTTAAAGGAGGACACCATCAGTCCCAGTACTCTCATACAGGTCCAAAAGGGACAGCCGGTCATTGGACATCAACAGACGAACCGCTGACTGGATCTTCTGGAGTTTTTCCGGAGGAAGAAACACCCTGGCAGAGGACGAGTCCAAGGTCAGGCCCAGATAGACCAGTCTCATGAAAGGGGTCAGAGACGACTTTTGAAGGTTCACGATCCAACCAAACTCCTCCAGAGTTCTCATGGTGACCCCCAAGTTTTCAGTCATCAACGCAGGGGACTCCGCATAGAGAATCAGATCGTCCAGGTAGCCCAGGACCGATATCCCCCACTGTCGAAACAGTGCCAGGACCAACACCTTTGTGAAGATCGGGGGGGGGGGGGAGGTGGAGGTAGGGGGGGAGAGGAGGGGGGGTCACAACAGGACACAGGGAAACCCTGGAGTGTGAGGGTCCGACCATCCCAGAGAGAGCGCCCATGTCCACCCTAAAATCCTGGGGGACGTTTACGCACCATACCGGGAACACAGGCGGGCACCATCCCATGACAGGATCCCACGCCACCGGAGTAGGGGGGCTGTGGGCCAAATAGGAACACTGCGACATAAGCCTAGACCCTGTCGTGTGCGTCCTGGCGAGACGTTTAACTCGTGGGGCCAGTCCCTGTCCAGTGGGACTATGTCTCGGCTGACCCAGCGCGGAGCTAAGACCTGCACACGCTCGTTGGCCAGACTGGGGTGACCACTGGATATGGGGGTCCAGTCTGTCGCCCAGCCCGGCTTAATTGCTTGAAGTTCTGAGAGAAACACGTTCCGGAGAAAAAAAGACTAGCTAAAAAAAATCTATATAAAAAATGACTTCTATGCCAGGACCAAAGATCCCAGCAAGGAACTAGGTCCTAACTCCTGACTAAACAGTTTAAAACTGACATCTTATGCAGGAAGAGAGGGTATACCCCCCAGGGACTGCCGGATAGGCGTGGCCAGAAATTATTTCTGCCTAGTGTCCGGCCCTACTCCTGTAGGGGGCGGTATTACCCTACTGATATGCATAAGAGGACTGCATCCGTCAATGAACGATAGAGAAATTGGATTTTAACAAAAGGTTTCCTTTCAAATAAAAGACCTGTAAAGACCAAAGTCCCAGCAGGGAAGGGAACTAGGTCCTACTCCTAAACTAGGCAGAAAAAAAACGAAACCTATAGCAGAGTGAGTGGGGGCTGCCCCATAGGCGCGGTAAAGTTTTTTTCCTGCCTAGTGTCCTACTCCTGTAGGGGGCAGCATAACCCAATGGTTAAGAATATAGAGCTGCGTTTGTCAATGAACGATAGAGAAATATGTGTTTGCTTCTATGTTTGGTGTGCTATTATTGGCACCAGAAACGCAACTAGTTAATTTTAGATTTATAAAGGTGGCTATACACTATACAATCTGATTGTATCTCCTTTACATTTACCAAAACTATATAATAGGAGGAAACACCATCTATTAATTCACTCTATACGCAATTAGGCAGGCCCTTGCACTACATAGTTGATGGTAGATCTACAGAAGATTGTACAACCAGATAGTGTATGGTGAACTTTACAGAACCCGGCCAGGACATACTTTTATTGTTTTCAATATTACAGCTCTATCCACATAGGCTGTTATCTGATCAATAGTTCTCACATTCTCTGCCATGTGAACTATCTATGGCTGTGTATTTAGTGAGAACGACATTCACTGATTGCATAGAAAAAAGGAGCACCTGATAAGGGGTGTTATTGATGTGCTGGAGTAGGAGGGTAGATAATGCAGCGTGTGTGCTAATAAGGTCAGCTGGTAAACTCACAGGCTGATCGCCTCCATGCTATGCCCCTGTTCTATCAGAAAACCCTACCCCATCAGATTTCCCTACCTATGTCATTTCCGGTGCGGGTTCGCCATGCACCAGCTGTAGCCGCATCACACGTCCTACTGCGCATGCGCGGAATAGGTAGGGAATTTTGATAACATCGTAAGGGGTTAGGCACAAGTCCTACTGCGCACCAATGGATCTGGCAGCGGCATCTCTTATAACAAACATACATCCAATCTCCATGGCCCACACTGCGCCGAGTCGAAAATGGGACAATCCTATTCCCTACCCACACGCGCACGCCCACTGTCTCATAGTCAGGTCGGCGCAGTGTGGGGCATGGAGATCGTATTGTCGGGTCGGTGCAGTGTCGGCTCGGCGCAGTGTCGGGTCAGCGCAGTGTGGGCCATGGAGATCGGATGGATGTTTGTTATAAGAGATCCCGCTGCCCGACCGATTGGTGCGCATGCTCATGCGCAGTAGGACTTGTGCCTCACCTCACGATGTTATCAAAATTTCCTACCTATTCTGCGCATGCGCAGTAGGACGTGTGACGCGGCTACAGCTGGTGCATGACGAATCCACAGCTGATCTAAACCGGAAATGACGTAGGTAGGGAAATCTGACGGGGTACAGAAATCTGATAGAACACCTCATTGATGCAGTAATTTATACAAAAGGAGCCCTGCCAAGTATTGAGTGCATACTATACTGTACATGGACATACTTTTCAGTAGGCCAACATTTTTGTATTAAAATCCTTTTTTTTTTTTTTTATTGGTCTTATGCAATATTCTAATTTTCTGAGATACTGAATTTTGGGTTTTCACTAGCTGTAATCCATAATCATCAAAATTCAAAGAAAGAAATGCTTGAAATCTATCACTTTGTGTGTAACGCATACATATAAAATGTGTGTTTTACTTTTTTAATTGAATTACTGAAATAAAATTAACTTTTTGATTATATTTTTATTTTATGAGATGCACCTGTATGTGTCCATGCACAGTATAGGCATTTACAGAAGTTTAGAGGCGGACCAAAAAAACCCATCCCTTGTACATGAGAGGAGCTTTTGATATAAAAGCCACCTGATGGGCCTAAATGAGCATAAATGCATCTAAAACGCATTTTATCACTAGACGCTTTAAGCACTTGAGCTTTTCATTTCAATGGTCAGGATAAATTAATATTCTAGCCAATGAAATGAACAAACGCCTTAAACGAGCTTGGGAAAAATAAACCGCAGCTCAGGAGCTTTTTTTTTTAAAAAAGGTTATTTTTTTTTTTTCCTGCCAGCCTCAGCGTGCATGAGACTCAAGAGACATGTAGACAACTATGTGGAATATCACTAAAGGTTCACAAACTTTCCTAAAAACGTTGTACTGCTTTGCAAACTGCAGACACTACAGGAAACCCCTTGCCACCCAAAACAGCAAGGAACTATTCAAGAATGAAAAAAAGACATGAAAGGTTAATCAACCGTTCTGTTAGTGGAAAATATTTAAACAGAATGTTGTATATACTGAATAAAGGTTACCACTAAGGAAGGAAAAAAATGAGACAATAAAAAACGGACTTTGTTTATCTCAGCGGGGGATCGATCCGTAGATCCCCCGCTGAGCAGGGGATGACAGCTGTTCTCCCTGCTGTGTGCGGAGACACAGCTGTGAGGTCCCCATGCATCTCTATGGGGGAATCGGACGGGAACGGTCCGTTCTCATTTGATCCCATCCGATCCGCTGGACGGATGGAAAATAGGGTTTCCATCCGTCCAGATTTGACGGATCGGATGTCAGTGGACATGTCTCCGCTGACATCCGATGCTCCACAGAGATGCATGGGGTGACCGTTCAGATCTGCCAAAAAAACTGACAGGCGGATCTGAACGGTCCGCCTGTGTGAAAGGGGCCTTATTCCTCTTGGTCTTCTCCCCATTAGTCACACTATATCCATTTTATATTTTTTATATATTACACAACAGGTATCTGAGAATCCATACTGTACAGTATACTACTACTTTTTTCTTTATAGATCACTACTGGCCAATGTGCCATCACCTATATACTCAAATTATGGATTTGCCTTTTTTGGACACCTGGTCCCCCCTCCACTTGCCTTCAGGGTCCGTTTGGGTCACATCGCCTCAGCCCCCGGGTTGGAGATTCCCTGGCACCCCCCACCCACAGGGCTGCAAGACTCCCCTTCCCTCTTGAGCTGACTTGTAAGTATTAGGGTCATTGGCCCCTATATATACATTCGTTCCTCTCATTTTGGGGATTTACCCATTTTGTATACAATACTACTATAGTCTTTTCTTATCTTTTTGAATAATTGGTGCATCTACTCCTGAGAAAGTGGACATTGATCCTCGAAACATGTAGAGTTACAGGATGCCCACTAATGTCTGGATCGCTTTGCAATGCGCAATCATGTATTTCCATCTGTTATAACCATGTACAGTTTCTCACTGTAACACTGAAGAAATGACACTTTGCTACAATGTAAAGTAGTGCATGTACATCTTGTATAACAGCGCAAATTTGCTGTCCCCTCAAAATAACTCACAGCCATTAACGTCTAAACTGCTGGCAACAAAAGTGAGTACATCCCTAAGTGAACATGTCCAAATTGGGCCCAACTAGCCATTTTCCCTCCCCGGTGTCATGTGACTCGTTAGTGTGAGAAGGTCTCAGGTGTGAATGGGGAGAAGATATGTTAAATCTGGTGTTATCGCTCTCCTACTGGTCACTTGAAGTTCAACATGGCAAAGAACTCTGAGGATCTGAAAAAAAGAGTTGTTGCTCTACATAAAGATGGCCCTAGGTTATAAGAAGATTGCCAAGACCCTGAAACTGAGCTGCAGCATGGTGGCCAAGACCATACAGCGGTTTAACAGGTCAGGTTCCACTCAGAATAGGCCTCACCATGGTCGACCAAAAAAAGTTGAGTGCACGTGCTCAGCGTCATACCCTGAGGTTGTCTTTGGAAAACAGACGTATGAGTGCTGCCAGCATTGCTGCATAGATTGAAGGGTTGGGGGGGGGGGGGGAATCAGCCTGTCAGTTCTCAGACCATACGCCGCACACTGCATCAAATTGGTCTGCATGGCTGTCGTCCCAGGAGGATTCCTTTTCTAAAGAGGATACTCAAGAGAGACCGCAAAAAGTTTGCTGAAGACAAGCAGACTAAGGACATGGATTACTGGAACCATGTCATGTGGTCTGATGAGACCAAGATAAACTTATTTGGTTCAGATGGTGTAAAGCGTGTGTTGCGGCAACCTGGTAAGGAGTACAAAGACAAGTGTGTCTTGCCTACATTCAAGCATGGTGGTGGGAGTGTCATGGTCTGGGGCTGCATGAGTGCTGCCAGCCTTGGGGAGATACAGTTCAATGAGGGAACCATGAATTTCAACATGTACTGTGACATACTGAAGCGAAGCATGATCCCCTCCCTTCGGAGACTGGGCTGTAGGGAAGTTTCCAAACATGATAACGACCCCAAACACACCTCCAAGATGACCACTGCCTTGCTAAAGAAGCTGAGGGTAAAAGTGATAGACTGGCCAAGCATGTCTCCAGACCTATACCCTATGGAGCATCTGTGGCGCATCCTCAAACGGAAGGTGGAGGAGTGCAAGGTCTCTAACATCCACCAGCTCCGTGATGTCGTCATGGAGGAGTGGAAGAGGACTCCAGTGGCAACCTGTGAAGCTCTGGTGAACTCCATCCCCAAGAGGGTTAAGGCAGTGCTGGAAAATAATAGTGGCCACACAAAATATTGACACTTTGGGCCAAATTTGGATACTTTTATTGCCAGCGATTTAGACATGAATGGCTGTGTGTTGAATTATTTTGAGGGGACAGCACATTTACACTGTAAGGCCCCGTTCACATTGCAACCCGACTTTGCCGGGCGACCTCACAGGTCGCGGCGCGCTGCTCGCCCCGCGACCTCGGAGCGGCCGGCACGGACTTCATAACATTGAAGTCTATGCAGGTCGCTCCGGGTCGCCCCAAAGAAGCTCCGGACCCTTTTTCTAAGTCGGAGCAACTTGTGTCGCTCCTATTAGAACGGGTCCATAGCTTCTGTATGGCAGGCGACCTACGGCGACCTGTGAGGCGACCAGGTCACCTCACAGGTCGCCCCAGTGTGAACGGGGGCTTATACAAGCTGTACACTTACTACTTTACATGGTAGCAAAGTGTCATTTCTTTAGTGTCACATAAAAATATACAATAAAATATTTACAAAAATGTGAGGGGTGTACTCACTTGTGAGATACTGTATTTTCTAAAACATCATGTAAACAAATGCCGATATAATTTTTTGAAATTATAGTGTTGACGATAATTATTTAATATGGATCAGCTCAATGAAATGTTTTTTAAACTGAATTTTTTCATGTCTGCAAAATTGTTACTATGTAATTTATTACGTAATAAATTCACTATCATGTGTACTACTGAAATTTGAAGTGATTGGCCTCATTTAAAGTCCCGTTGACCCATGTTTATACTTTTTCTGTTTAGACTGGGAAACTAAACACTCCTTGCAGTTATAGAATGCATGTATATGGCCTTTATAATGATATATAGTAGTTGTGTTAGCCAGAAAATGATTAGTGAAGTATTAGGCTCGGTTCACACTGACGCAACATGGGATCCAACCTGTTAGACCCCATGTCACGTGACATGTTAAATCCCATTTTAGTCAATGAGAGCTGCCTTGATTAGCACTACTGAAGTTGCTTTGACTTTAGAAAAGTTTCCTGTACTACTTCAAGGCAACTTATATCCGACTTGTGCCCATAGACTTTAATGGAAGTTGCCTCCAAGTTGGATTCTCATCCTTATTGATATTATTTGTATCCAATATTACAGAAAGATTACAAAAGGCATTCCCTGAAGTTGCTTGGAAGTCACACAGAAGTCGCCTGGTAAAGTAGCACTGTTAAGTCGCACGACTTTCAGGTCGTGGCAGTGTGAACCGAGCCTTACATAAAACGTGCTATACATAAACATCTTCTAGAAACTCAGTCATCGTAACTTTTGTACTGGACTGTGCTTTACGGTCACTATTTTTTAAAAACTAAGCTGTAGTTAAAGCTTATCTTACTGAATTTTTCTAAGGGTGTCAAACTCAATTTTATCACAGGCCACATTAGCGGTATGGTTGCCCTCAAAAGGTCAGTTGTATTTGGAGTGCACTACATGCAATGTTCAGGAATGCATTATGTGCAGAGTTCAGGGGGGCTCTACACAGAGGGTGCAGAGTTCAGGGGTGCTCTTCGTACAGAGTGCAGAGTTTAGGGTGTACTACGTACAAAGTTCAGGGGTGTGCTGTGTACCGAGTGCACAGTTTAGGGGTGCGCTGTCTAAAGACTGCAGGGTTTAGGGGTGCGCTTTAAAGTGCTGCGCAATTATCATTAAATCAATCTGTGATCAAATATAAGTGTGATACAATAAATACGTGATAAATAAATGCCAAAGTGTGAAATGGTCATGAATAAATAAGAAAATAAAAGTGTATAAATATATTCTTGTGAACACATAAAATCCAATTTGTGCAAATAAGTCCCAATAAGCTAGTGCAGGTGCAAAAAGCAACCACTTGAAATCAAACCTTCAAAGTGCCAATAGTGCTGAGTGTGCGATAAATATCAAATGTAAATTAATCGCAAATAAACGAATAATTATAAAAAAATATATTCAATAAAAATACACGTGTAAAGTCTATATGTGCAAATAAATCCCGATGAAACAGTGCAGGTATTGATGCAGCCACAAATCCAATCCTCCAAAAGTGCCAATAGTGCTGAATATGTGCAAACATGAAGTCACACAAAGTGACCAGTGCTCCAAGGTGACAGCGAAGAACTCCCCCAACAGACTGTGCACCCCCTTGTGAATGGGCGCTCACCTTAAGAAGTGTGACTTAGCACTTAAGCTCAGACAAAAAGCGCTTGGTAACTCCTACGATGGAGTCTATCCATTTCTCCCAGATGGGGGTCCTTCACAGGGAAATGCTCCTTCCAGTATCCAACAATCGTTTCATATATGCAAATGGAAAAAACTATGTAGTGCTGAAATCCTTTTTAAGCATTTTATTAAATAAATATGCAGAATAACTCACATTTATAAGGTGCTACAGTGCACCAATCTCTTACAAGCATCCAGAAATAGATCAATATCGTGGTAAAAATCCCCCTGATGAAGACACAAAGTTTCTGTGTCGTCACGCGTAGGGGAGGGGCAAGGACAGACGGAACGCTGTACTAACCGATTCAGAGTAGGCTGTCAGCTGTTACCGCTTGCACTAGGCTGTTATTCTCATCATACCACCAAAATATTGATCTATTTCTGGATGCTTGTAAGAGATTGGTGCACTGCAGCACCTTATAAATGTGAGTTATTCGGCATATTTATTTAATACAATTTTATAAAAGGATTTCAGCACTTTAATTTTTTCCATTTGCATATATGATACGATAGCAGGATACTGGAAGGAGCATTTCCCTGTGAAGGACCCTCATCTGGGAGAAATGGATAGACTCTATTGAAGGAGTTACCAAGCGCTTTTTGACTGAGCTTAAGTGCCAAGTCACACTTCTTAAGGTGAGCGCCCATTCACAAGGGGGTGCACAGTCTGATGGGGGAGTTCTTCACTGTGTCACCTTGGAGCGCTGGTCACTTTGTGTGACTTCATGTTTGCACGTATTCAGCACTATTGGCACTTTTGGAGGATTGGATTTGTGGCTGCATCAATACCTGCACTGTTTCATCAGGTTTTATTTGCACAAATGGACTTTACACATGTGTATTTTTATTGAATATATTTTTTTATGATTATTCATTTATTTGCGATTAATTTATATTTGATATTTATCACACACTCAGCACTATTGGCACTTTGAAGGTTTGATTTCAAGTGGTTGCTTTTTTGTACCTGCACTAGCTTATTGGGACTTATTTGCACAAATTGGAATTTGTGTGTTCACAAGAATATATTTATACACTTTTATTTTCTTATTTATTCATGACCATTTCACACTTTGGCATTCATCACGTATTTATTGTATCACAGTTATATTTGATCACAGATTGATTTAATATTAATTGCGTAGCACTTTTTAGATATATTGTTTTTTGCACTTGTGAGATAGTGGAGTGCCTGCAGCAATTAATCACTACCTGGTTGCTTGTGGGATTTTACTGATTATATTAAAGGGGCGCTTTGCAGTGTGCAACCCCAATGGGGTCCTGCCACATTCCAGGTGCAAAACTGGATGCGAGGGCCACATGACAAGGCCTAGAGTGCAAACCAGTCCAGGCCAAACCAGCCCAACAAGAAAAAAAGATCAAAAAGGGAAAACCAAAGGCATAAACACCTGCTTGCTGAACCTTTCAAGCGAAATAGCTTCTCCAGAGACTGACACATTAACCTAGAAAACATGGCCAGAAGACCAACTAACAACCTAACAAAACACAGAAGCTTGAAAACAAAACTCAAGAAATACTCAAAGCCCTAGTTGAGTGGGCTTTAACAGGGAAAAGAGGCACCAAAAACTCACTACTCTTGAGCCTGCACAATACCTTGTGAAATTTAATTCAAGAAAGTAGATCTGGAACATCTTGGGAATGGGGCACTTTAAATATGAGAGACACCATTCAAAGATTGCTTATTACCTTTCTCCCACAATACCCTCTTGTATACTTTCTAGAAGCTGGGAAACCTCACTTGCAGCATCAATACCCCATGCTACTCCTTATTCAAAAAATCTGGAAAGCTACCCACACAAATTACTGAGCTTACTGGGTTTACTCAATATGCTCCACTGTGGAACAAGCTGGCATCCTCTTCATTCACCAACTATACCTTAATAATGTTCTATCATCATTCCAAACCTTTATCAGAGCAAAATCACCTACTCAAACACTCATCTTTTCAATATCTCTAACCCTGTCCTGTCCTACAGATGCAATTTCCATAACTCATAACTCATCCTGAGTATTAACAATGGTCTGCGGTGTAGAGGGGGATGGGGACAGGACATAGGCCCAACAGATGACGACCAAAAGTCTGAAGCTTTGGAAGCCATCCCGGGGGTCTCCTACTCAAAAACTCACCCAATTGTTAATCGCCCATCACACTTGTCACACCTCACAGAAACTATATTCCTGGGGAAGAGCAGCATCATCTAATTGTCCCAGATATCTGGACACTGGCACCTTAACCACTTTACCACCGGAGGATTTTGCGGTCTTACGTCAAGGCCACTTTTTGCGATTCGGCACTGTGCGACTTTAACTGACAATTGCGCAGTCATGCAACGCCGTACCCAAACAAAATTTACATCCCTTTTTCCTACAGAGCTTTCTTTTGGTGGTATTTGATCACCTGTGCGATTTTCATTTTTTGCGATATTAATTAAAAAAAGCGACAATTTTGAAAAAATAACTATTTTTCTACTTTGACAGTTAAAAAATATCCAATATATTCAATTTTTGTCATATATTTAGGCCAAAATGTATTTAGCTACATGTCTTTGACAAAAAAAATTCTCAATGAGAATTTTAACCGCTTTATGACCGGAAGGTTTTACCCCATTCCTGACCAGGCCATATTTTGCGATTCGGCACTGCGTTAATTTAACGGACCATTGCGCGGTCGAGCAACACTATACCCAAATTAAATGTATGGCCTTTTTTTCCCCACAAATAGAGCTTTCTTTTGGTGGTATTTGATCACCTGTGTGATTTTTACTTTTTGCGCTATAAATAAAAAAAGAGCGACAATTTTGAAAAAATAACAATATTTTTCAAATTTTTTTATATGAAATTCCCCCCAAAAAAATGTAAAATTTTTTTTTATCATTTTAGGCCAATTTGTTTTCTGCTACATATTTTTGGTTAAAAAATAAAAAAAAAAAAAAAAATCGCAATAACCGTATTTTGATTGGTTTGCGCAAGTTATTGCGTTTACTAACTAAAGGGAAAGATTTCTGTCAATTTTGGTGTTTTTTTTTTTTTAACGAGTAATGGCGGCGATCTGCGATTTTTTTTGTGGGACTGCGACATTGCGGTGGACAGATCGGACCCTTGACTGACATTTTTGACACTTTTGGGGGTACCAGTGACATTACTACAGCTATACATATGCACTGTTACTGTAAAAATGACACTGGCAGGGAAAGGGTTAATTTTTATTGGAGAGGGAGGGGTTAATGTATGCCTGGTGCTTACTGACGTGTGTGGGGGGAGGTGACTGAGTGACACAGGGACAGATCGCAGGTTCAGCTATGCTGAACCCTGCAATCTGAACCTGCCTTTCACTTAGGAGATCCGCCCTCTTTGTTTACACAAGAGGCGGATTTCCACACTAGATCCCCGACGATCGGGGAAGAGCAGCGGTGATCACCGCCGCTCCTCCCCTGGCCCGACTCCCGCTGTAACTGAATACAGTGGGAGCGCGCCGCCGAGAGAGGGGAATGTCTGGTGACGTAGGTCTACATCGCCAGACGATAACGAGCCACTTTGCCGCAGTACAGTCAACGTGACTGGTCGGCAAGTGGTTAATCCACATTTTTTGGAGGTCTTCTATATTATTCTAGTAAAGGACCTCTATAATTTTAACAATGACTTCTGTGTAATTAACCTTCCAATGGCCCCTAAAACTCCACTCCTAAACATTTTCCCAGAAGGATCAATATCTTAAAACGGACAAATTATTAAGTGTTTGCTCTTTCAGGCCCGCAAGCTAGTGGCTCAGAAATGGCTTTAACTTACCCCTCTCCTTCTCTTCACCAATGGAAATAAGAAATAAGTGGTCTAGAACATTCTTGATAGAGAAAAGCTAACAAAGCACCGAGGCTCACCAAATAAATGTTTTAAATTGTGGTCTCCTTGGTTAGAATATAGTGATTCCTCCGTTATTTTCACTGCTTATCATTCCTCTTCTAATTTCAATTTCCCAGAATTTCTTTTATATCAAGTTACTACATACATTTTGTAATGCTGGGTGACTCCTAGTCCACTTTAATTTACGGATTATCTTTTTACAGAACGGTGTTACACACTTCATTTTTTAATGTCCGTTGATTTTTGTTACGGTTATGTGTACTTTAAAGACCATGTTGCACCATTGTGGCCTGTTACTGGAATGCACTGTAACATTTTTTTTATTACTTTTTTTCTCTTTGCATGTTAAAAAGCAAAAATTAAATAAATACTTGATAATTGAGCGGTCTGCCTAAAGACTGTGGCACAAAGGCAAACCTTGACGGCCTTCATGACTTCCAGGCTATAAAGAGAAACTTACTTGGGATGGACCAATACCAATATCTTCTAGTAAAAAATGCCATGGTAATGGAGGTTCTAGGTCACAAAACAAGCTTATGTTAATACATGGTCCCCTTCAAGGCAAAAACTGCCTTGGAAACCATTCTGGACAAGGAAAAGGCTACCTCTTCGGATAGCAAATACAAAACATGATCCAAATAGGTTATAAAAGTGATGCTTGTAACACCAACAGTACTCGATTTCAATTCTTAGGTGGTGTAAAGTTCTAACAGGAGAAGCAATGTGTATACCTCTTGAATAAAACACAAATCAATGAATGCTTAACCAAGATGTCGTTGAAAAAGAACAGTGCAGACATCTGACCTTGACTGAGCTAAGGGCCAACAGTTGTACTACCCCCCCCCCTCCTCCCCCAACAGAGGAAAGAAAAAACATTGCCCACCAAAAGGCACGTGAGAAAACTTAATCTCAGTGAAAATAATATTCCACATTCAACTATAAACCTTGCAAAAGAAGATTTAAAGTTTAAATCATGGATAGGACTACAGAATCCTAAAGGCTCCTGCCTCTCAGAACTCAGTACTTACAACAGTACTTACAACAACCAGAGCTAGACTTGGATGCAGAGATTGGAGTTAAATACAGGGTCCTGGTTTAGTGCAAGGGAAGAATCATCAATCTGAGTTCTGCAGGCCTTCCGGAGACCTTTTCCAGTAGTACCCTTGCACCTGGTTTCTGCCATTACTATCAGAAAGAGTATTCCTCTGTGAAAACTCTTGGAGTGGGTTAGGGTCAGGGATGCCCAGGGGCATGACCTCAAAAGTTTTTCCAGTGTCCAATCACCTGAAGGTTGCAGCCTATAACTCAAGGATTATGAATATCAAGCCTGTTTCCTGAGCTACATGATTAAAAATATAACAGATAAAAAAGGACTCGATTTAGATTCTCTGAATTCTGTAAACAACTGACTTCTTTCATGATACAATATTAAACATATGCTGCACATGCTGGCTGGAAAGAAGATTACATAATGTATTACAATGCTTTATATTTGAGTTTAATTTTAGGAACCAGCAATAAAAAGGAATGAAAATACATATCAATATGTATCAAACAACTATATGTTTCCTGGACAGTTACATGAATGTAGGCCAATGTAATTTAAGTGAAAAGGGAAAATACCTCTAAATGAGGTAGCATACTATATGTGACTTTTGCATAAAATAGCCTTGTACAACCTAAAATTGAAGGTCTAACATTTGGGGTAAAAATCTGGGGCATGCTGCTCATCAGGCTAAAGTAATTCTTGAACAAGACAAGAGAAAAATTAGTTTTTCTTTTCTGCTATTAAATTAAACAATGCACTTTTTGTTAGAATGGACATTAAAACCAAAAAGCTATTTTCAGATTAAACAAAAAAATGTTTTTGTTTTGGCAGTGAAGGGTATTCCAATACAAAAAAGGCTGCATATATGTAATTTACTTCAGCTATATATTTGCATCTGTTCGTGCTCTTTAAAAAAAAAAAAAAAAAAAAAAAAAAAGTGAAAATAATGTGTGCACTAGGATGAACTTGTACGGAGTTGTGGCTCACCATTAATAACCCCAATAAATTAAAGCAGATGGCATTCGCGTTAAGACACCTGCAAACACTCCATGCATAAAATATAGTAGTTTTATATGGACTTTAAAGACGACAAATTTTCCACATCTGCAACAGTTAAAAGTAAGCACTGTGTTTTAGATCTCAAAACATTTACATGTGTTCAACAGCTGTCAACAATCTGTTCCAGCAAGTATCCTGGTAGTAATTTTACTGATAACATTTAAAAATTATTACTGCTATCAGAAAAGGTGGCAGAATCAGTGAACACCCTAGAGAGTCTAGCTGGTAAAACCTGAAGTAACAATCCTTTCAACAGCACATCAGAAACACTGCACAGCAACTTAACAGTCAACATGGTCCCAGCACAGGTGCAGCTAGACACATTTACAATTTCTTTTAAATCCTGCGGATGCTGGCACATCTTTGTATATTTCCATCACACAGAGCTAATAGACCACTTACAGACTGTTTCAATAGGTATATACACAGAACTGTAGAACATCAACATTTCTGTCTTCTTCTGTGTCAAAACTAAATTGCACCTTATGAAGCCTTCCAAGTAAAAGGAGAAAAAAAAAAGGGGGGGGGGGGTTCTTTTTACGCTTTCTTATTTCACATATGAAAACACTCTCCACTAGCATATCAATATTGATCAGTGGTGGTCTCCCCACTCAGAATGCCAGTCAACCATGTCTTTTAGAAGTAAGATACAACTCTGGCTGGTTGAACGTGGAAAACCCCATTTAAAAGACCTCAAAGTAACAAGCAGTGGGGGGGGGGGGGGATTCTGACTTACCTGTAAATCCCATACCTTGCAGTACCAGTAGAGACTACATGCTGAACATTCGAAGACCCTAGGTTATAGGCTGGTACCTTCAGGTGAATAGACATGCCTTCAGGGCATTCCCCCTATAACCCTAACCCTGCTCATTGAGTCCTCAGTTTTGCAGCAAGTATTAGAGATTAACAGAGGAAAAGAAGGCACATTTACAAGCAAGTCCAAATTCCTGTTACCTTAATCATACAGTACAATACATAGGCTAAATATTCATAGACCCTAGTGTGTCCCCAAGCAATGAATGAAAAGGGTGTACAAGTATTAGGCAAACAGAAACTTGCGGTAGAACTTTAAAAAGGTATGAACAGAGAAGAAGGTGATTGGGGGGGGGGGGGGGGGGACCCACTAACGTGGTGAAAAGAGCATGTAATAGTGCAGGAGTTTTTTTTTTTTTTTTTTCCCTTTAGAGTGTACACTCTAATGATGAAATGTCTTATGCATTTAGTGATGGTGGACTTTGAAGCAATGTCCCTTAAAAGTAGGGAAACAATAGGAAGTCCATCTCTCGGACAGAAGCTGTTGCTTTGAGGTAGATTTGGATGGCTCTTAATATATCCAGGCAGTGAAGAGGAATTTATTTTGGGTGATTTGGGGCAATGCACAAAGAGGGAAGGACTATATTTTTATTGAGGTGGAAAACTGATACCACCCCTGAAAGGATGGCCTTGGGCATAATATTGCCTTGCCCTTCTGAAGAATGAGGAATGGCTTCTTTAAGGAGAGCAACTAGCTCGGAGACAAGTCTGACATGTGATACCAACAAGGAAGGCCACATTAGCAGTGGTTCCCTGAACCTGGAAAGCTATTCCAGGGGATTCCTCTGTTAAGAAGGTTTACCTAAGGTAATTTCCCTGATGGGTTCAAAGCCGACCATCGTTTGAGAGGGAGAAAAGACTTCCAGGGCCAAAGACATTCAGACTGAAGCCACCAGAGAAGGGGGGCCCTGGAAAATCTTCAAACACAGATCTGGTTGTCCAAGGACACAGAAGACTTGTCCCATTTAGATAAGATTTCTGCAGGACTCTCGTATGGAACTGAGCAAACGGGACCAACTCAGAGGCAGACACCATGTGGCCCAGAATCTGAATTAAACAGAGGGGAGCCACCTAAAGGACAGCAGCAACCCAACTGTAGTCAGGAGTTTCCAAAGTTTGTTTGGCAGGAGGAACACCTTGGCCCCCGCCATGTCAAGAATCAACCCCAGATATTCCAGATGCTTGGATGGGGTCAAAGCAGACTTCCTAAAGTTCAACACCCTGCCAAACTCCTGAGGAGTGTGCATTGTGATTGCCACATTGTCCATCAGTGCAGAGTGAGACTCATCCAGGCAGCCTATCACTGTTCTTCCCCGACCCCGCTATCTAAGGAAGCCAGGATTAGAGCCAGCACCTTGGTAAAAAAACAGTAAGCAGAGGCCAGACCAAAGTGGAGTCCCACAAGTGGATAATGCGCGCCCAGAACTGCAAAGCAAAGGAAGCACTGGTGCCCGGCATAGATGAATTGATGTCTGTGGAAGTAGGAAATCCCCCTAAAGAAGGAAGGTCACCACTGAATGAACGAACTTCAGCTTGAACGTACTTTCAGAAACCAAATCAGGGCCTTGAGGTCTAGTATCGGACAGACTCCTTCCTTCTCCTAGTCTGTAAACAGGTTAGAGTAAACCCTCCAAAACCTCTTTGGGCCTGGAACCAGGGCTATCCTGCCCTAGAGGAGCAGATCTTGCACCACCCCATAAAGAGTGTGTAGACAAGACAGGGGGAGAAGACTGGAATTAAAGAACTTGTCTAGCGGATAGGAAAGAAATTATATTTGTTGCCTGACAGAATCCACTCATGAAACCATTTGTTGAGTAGCTGGTCCACGGATCCACAAACCAACAAAAGCATTCCAAGGAGGACTTGTCTGTGGGCTTGTGAAGCCAGGAGTGCTGTGTGTCACCTGCAAGAACCTTGAGGAGCTTGGATCGCTATTCTGAGGAGCCTGGTGTGCAGGAGGATGGGGGACCTTGTTTGTGTCAAGGCTCCTTTGCCTTTCTGGGTTGCAGGAGAAAGGTATTCTTCAGGATTCTTGATTATGTCATCCAGGGTTGACCCCAAGAGCTGCTAACCCTAGAAGGGTAAATCCGCCAAGGCTTTCTTCAATGTGTGGTCCGCCAACCCAAACTTCAGCCAGAGGACTCGCCGGAGTACCATGGATGGCCCGCGACGTAGAGCATTGGGGCAACATTCAGGCATATATCACACACTTATTTGAAGCCCCGGACTAGTTGGTCCTCCAATTCCACATAGATGGGGGAGATCTGTTCATTACCCAGACCTTGGCATACTCGATGAGCATTTGTGACACAAGCAAAATCCAAACAGGGTAGACCGCTCCAGGTGAGGCTAGGATCAGGTGCCGGTCGGATCCGCAATCCAGGATAGCTTCAGACAAGAAAGAATGACCGCACTTCTGATGGATTTTCAAGGAAAGGAGTATCTTTATTCCACATCAACCAAATGGCAGGTACAGGTACACACTGTGATTGCAGGACAATAGGTGGACGCGTTTCACGACTAGATATGTCGCTTATTCATCATGAATAAGCGACATATCTAGTCGTGAAACGCGTCCACCTATTGTCCTGCAATCACAGTGTGTACCTGTACCTGCCATTTGGTTGATGTGGAATAAAGATACTCCTTTCCTTGAAAATCCATCAGAAGTGCGGTCATTCTTTCTTGTCTGAAGCATTTGTGACACAAGGCCAGGCAAAAAGCCAAGCCAGTGACTGTAGAGATAAAATGGGCGAGTGATTCTTCCTTTATGTCAAGGGTATCCTTAACCACTTGAAGAACAAGCCTTTTTTTAGCGCTTTTTGTTTTCAAGTATAAATTCATATTTTTGCTAGAAAATTACTTATAACCTCCAAACTATATATATATATATATATATTTTTTTTTTTCCATTTATTTAATAATTATTTTTTTAGCAGAACCCTAGAGAATGAAATGATCATTGCAATTTTGTGTCACACAATATTTGTGCAGGGGTTTGTCAAACGCAAATTGGAGGGTTCATTTCACGAAAATAGGTTCACTTCTTTAAAAGAACCTCAAAAGAGTAAAGTACAGAGAAACTTTTTGGGCTCCCAAAAGGAGGTTTCCAATCTTTGAAAACAAATGTATCAAAAAAGGCTGCGTAAAGAAAAATTTTGCAAAACATGTCGGTTTGTGAGTACCAAAGGGGACAGCCACCCCCACAGCCGCCCCAGAAGTGTGTTCAATTTTTAAAGTTTCCTACACAAAAGTAATAAGTGAGGACACAAGTGCCTTTTCTTGCATGGCAATGGAGGCAGACAAATCATCTGTGCCATCAGAAGGATCAGAGACCGCGTCCTATGGGTCAGTAGAGAAAGCAGGACCCGCTGCAGCCTAGCTAGACTCTGGCTCAAAATCATCAAAGGGGAAGGGGTAAGGGGCGTTTCTTATTTGGCTTGTGCCTGAACAAAACCTTGCGGCCAAAGTAGCATCCGCAAATGCCAGCACATCCACTTGTACAAATTTTGTGAAGGTGTTCACAGACGACCAGTGGCCGCCTTGCTAACTTGCAGGGAAAGGAGAACCTGACCTTTGATTGAAAAAGGCCTACACCACTGTCAGTCTGATCCATCTGAAAAAGGTCACGGCAGACGAGGCCGAACCCTTTTGAGGTCCATTAGTAAGGACTAATAGCGAGTCTGATTTCCTAAAAGACTCGGTTGCCGTCAGATACACCCTGAACTCCCAAACCACATCCAGAGAACGCAGGGGAATCTCCTTAGGAAGCCTAGGCCTAGGATACAGGGAAGGCAACACCATGTCTTCATTCACAAGGAAACCAGAAACAATCTTATGAAAGAGCGACTGGCAAGGACGAAGCACCACTTTATCTCTGTGAACCACCAACTAAGGTGAAAGACCAGACAAAACAGCCAGCTCTGACACCCTACGTGCTGAAAGACCCACAGTGACTGTTTAGAAGCGCGGGGGTCCGACCATCCCAGGGAGGGGTCCCCG
Source organism: Pelophylax lessonae (assembly GCF_965119305.1). NCBI lineage: Eukaryota > Metazoa > Chordata > Amphibia > Anura > Ranidae > Pelophylax > Pelophylax lessonae. Next base: position 538,563,356 of record NC_138769.1, read on the forward strand.
TCCACCCCAAAAGGCCACCAGGGGAAGGGGGGACACTACCATGGAAAACCGGGTGGGCACCACTCCAGACAGATCACCGCACCATCGGAATGGGGGTGCTGCGGAAGCACGCTGCAATTCAGGTTGTGACTAGGTCTATGTGTCCTCGCAGGACGTTAACATCACCACACCAGCCCCCATCCAGTGGGGCTATTTCACGGCCGACCTAGCAAGGAGCTGGCTGAAGTGGGGAGACAACAAGGATCTAGAATATCTAGTACGTCGCACAGTCCAGCAGTTGATTGTAGTTCTCACAGGAACAGAAGATAAAAAAAAGTCTGTTTAAAAAGGAAAAAATGCTAGGACAAGAGACCCCAGCAAGGAACTAGGTCCTTACTCCTGACTAGGTAGGAAAAAAAAGAGTGCCTATAGCAGGAAGTGGAAGTATAACCCAATGGTGAAGAAGATTCTGGAGCAGTGTCCGTCAATGAACGAAAGATAAAATGGGATTTTTGACTTACCGTAAAATCCATTTCTCTGATGTTCACTGACGGACACAGCTCCTGGTATTCATAACCATTGGGTTTTACTACCCCCTACAGGAGTAGGACACAAGGCAGAAAATAATTATGGCTACACCCATGGGCAGTCCCAGGGGTTATACTCCCTCTCTCTGCTATAGCCACTCAGTTTTGTAACAAGCAGTGTCAAGAGAATTATAACTCCGCAGAGGGGTGGGTGCTGGGTACGTCAATGAACATCGGAGAAATGGATTTTATGGTAAATCAAAAATCCCATTTTCTCTTTTGTTCATTGACGGACACAGCTCCTGGTATTCATAACCATTGGGACGTCCCAAAGCAGTGTTAAACATGAGGGGTGGGAACAACAAAAAAATTCCCAAGGCTTAACATTAACCAACAGGACCTCAACCAAACAACTGGAGCACACCCCAAAAAAAAAAATACACCCTCAAGGAGGATCATGTCATCTTAACAGCAGCCTGCAAAACCTTGCAGTCAAAGAAAGCATCCGCAGATGCCAACACATCCACTTTATAAAACTTTGTAAAAGTGTGCACCGACAACCAGGTGGCCGCCATGCAAACCTGCATTAGCGACGCCTGATGATAGAAGGCCCAGGAGGCACTAAGCGCCCTAGTAGAGCGCGCCTTGACAGGGAAAGGAGGAACCTGACCCCTGATGGAATAGGCCTGAACCACAGTCTGTCTGATCCATTTAGAAATGGTCGCAGAGGAAACAGACAACCATTTTCAAGGTCCATCCATCAGCACAAATAGAGTCGGACGTCCTGAAAGACCCTGTAGCTGCCAGGTACACTCCAATTGCCTGGACCACATCCAAGGCATGCAAGGCAATTTGCTTCGGATGATTAGGCGTGGGATACAGGGAAATCAAACACAATGCCTTCATTCAAATGAAAATCAGAGACAGGAAATACGGACAGAGGCAAAGTACCCCCTTATCCCTGTGAATCACCAGATAGGGTGAACAACAGGATAACGCCGCCAGTTCCGACACCCTGCGTGCAGAAGTGATAGCCACCAAAAAGGCCACCTGCTGGGACAGCATAAGCAGGGGAATCTTCCGAATATTTTGAAAGGAAGGCTTCTGTTATGCGGAAAGTACCAAATTGAGATCCCAAGGCAGCAAAAGAGCCCCCACTAGATGGACCAAATGTCGGACACCCTGAAGAAAAGTACGCACTAAGGAGTATGTGGCCAAAGGTCAATGGAAGAAGACTGCCAGAGCCGACACCTGGCCCTTGATGATACTCAAGGCCAACTTCTGTTCAACCCGCCCATTGAAGGAAGGTTAAGATCCGAGCCAGCGAAGGAGCGAGGATGAACCCCAAGCGACTCACACCACAAAATGTACATCTTCCACGTATGATGGTAGATCTTCCTAGAAGTAGATTTCCTAGCTTTCAAAAGTAGGAAATCACAGATTCAGATAAATCCTATCCTTCAGTACCTGGCGTTCAACAGCCAAGGCGTCAAAGCCAGCGACTGTAAAGCAAGATGGAAGAACGGTCCTTGGGAAAGCAGGTCCTCCCTGAGAGGAAGCTTCCACCGGCAACCAGCCGCACTAGGTCAGTGTACAAAGCCTGATGAGGCCAGCCTGGAGCCACTAAGATGACCAGTATCCCTTCTGTCTCGATCCTACGTAGAAGTCTGGACAGAAGCGTGATAGGGAAGGGGTAAAATCAGCTGATGCTGACCCCACAGGGCAAGCAACGCATCTGTGGCTTCCGCCAGAGAATCCCTGGACCGAGCCACAAACCTCTGCACCTTTCTGTTGAGCAGAGACGCCAACAGATCCACACAGCTGATGAAACACCTCTGGATGAAGGGACCACTCCCCTTGGTCCAACCCCTGCCGACTGAGGTAATCTGCATTCCAATTTTCCAGGGCAGAAAGGGCTGGAAAGAACTGTTCTGCCCACCTTAGAATGCCAGCTACCTCCAGAGTCGCCAGGACACTTCTTGTGCCTCCTTGGTTATTGACATAAGCCACAGTATTGTATGATTGCATGCACACTGGACAACCCTGAAGACAATCTCTCCACAGATCCAGACAGTCTGATCGCTAGGAGTTCTAAGACATTGGTCGGTAGTCTAGACTCTTCCAGCATCCAGATCCCCTGAGCAGAATGCTTGCGGAGGACGCCTCCCCAGTCAGACAGGCTGGCATCCGTGGTGACCACTTTCCAATACAAGGGGAAGAAGGATTTTCCCACCCGAAGCACAAAGCCACCATATCAGGAACACCCTCATTTCCCAACTCAGCCAGGTCTGATTGTCCAGAGGCTGAGAAGTCTTGCCCCATTTGGTCAGAATCTCCCTTTGCAGGGACCTCGTATGGAACTGTGCAAACGGAACCGCCTCAAAAAGGTAGACACCATCAGGCTCAGCACCCGCATGCTAGTCCGGAGGGACAATCATCTGTTGGACAACGGGAGATGAATCGTAGCCTGCAATTTCTTGAGTTTGTCCAGAGTCAGGCCCAGATAGTCCAGCTTCTTGGACGGAGCCAGAGCAGACTTCTGAAAATTCAGAATTCACCCGAACTCCCGCAGAGTTCCTACTGTGATCTTCATGTTTTCCAGCAGAGCAAAGGGAGACTCCGCTCGCAGGAGGAGATCGTCCAAGTAGCCCAGTACCGGGCTAACACTTTTGTGAAGAACCGAGGAGCAGAGACAAGACCAAAAGGGTAACGCCACAAACTATTAGTGCTCCTCTCCCACAGCAAAGCGGAGAAAACACTGGTGACTGGCATATGTTGGTATCGAGGAGACGAGGCGAGGAAATCCCCCTGATGCAGGGATGCCACCACCCTTCTAATGGATTCCATTCTGAACTTCTGTACCCACACAAAGCAGATGAGCGTCTTGAGGTCCAGCATTGGACGCACTTTGGCTTCCTTCCTGGAGACTGTTAACAGGTTTGAGCAAAAACCCTGCAAACGATTCGAAGTCGGAACCAGGACAATCACCCCTTGAAAGAACAGGTCTTGTACCACCCCAAACTAGCCTTGTAAGGGGTCTGGGGACAGGTGCAAGCTGGAAGGAAAAAAACCTTGCCGGGGGGGGGGGGGGGGGGGGGGACAAGAGGGAAACTTAATCTTGTAGCTGGACCGAATTACCTCGTGGACCCACTTGTCTTGCATCAGGGAAGTCCATGGATCCAGAAACCAGCAAAGACGGTGGATGCTGTTCCACCTCCAGGTCACAGCGTAAGAGCTTAGTCCACTCGGTCAGAGTTTGCCACACTAGAGTAATGGTGAATACCGGCCTCATTGCCGAAACAGCAACATATTGCGGGCCACAGCCTCCGCCTTCTGGTCTGCCGGATCCTTAAAGGCCAGGGACTCTTCAACCGGAATCATGGTTGCCTTGTTTAATTTGGAGACTCCTCATAGGGAGAACGCCTACAGTAGTAAAGAGCTTAGGAACCCAACAGGGACACTTTGGTCGTCCAACTCTTTAGCAACAATTCTGTCAAATAGGCAGGGAAAGGAAACACCTTTGCCACTCTGGCTGGCTTGTGAGTGCCAAAGGGTACCTGCGCCTCTGTCACAGTTTTATCTGCGTCCTCCATCTTCAGGGTCTCACGCACCGATACAATCAGTGCATCCACTATCACCTTTTCCTGTGCGGTCGCAGATGTGGAGGAATCATCCTCACTATCAGAGAATTCCAGGCATGTGGTTGCAGATCCAGCAGGGTGACCCACGTTCGCGGTGGCCAAATCAGATTCATCTGATCTGATGAGACAGATGAGGTAGGGGAAGGCGGGAGGCACTTTTGCTAGCCCCGCTGCCCGAACGTCACCTCCACTTGGGACACAAGGGGCCGCCGTCAGCGCATGGATGGATGGGACCCGGAGGTACCAGCGGCATTAGAGAGGGGATCAGGTAGGGAGATATGCTCTAAAGACTCCATGAGTCACCAGGGGGACCCCACAAAAAATGTAAAACACTGCAAAGAGACAACTCCCACTGCGCTGGCAGCACCTCCCAGTCACCAGGCACAAAGCACCAAGTGAGAGAGAGGACCCCACCAGACTCCCCACCCGCAGAAACAAGCACGAGCAGCCACCAGGATAATGCACTACACACGCGGCAATCAGGAAGTAAAACCATCCAGGAGTCAGCACCAGGGGAAGAGGAACCGCCAAATTGCCCGCCCGCAGAGCTCCACTGTCATGGCCTACCATATTTTCAATGGCAAACCACAGCAAAATGGTCGCCGGACTACACAAACATGACCACCGTGTAATGGAATGCACATACTACAACATAATAGCGGCCCGTGTGTCAACATGAGGCCCTAAAGGGACCCAGGAGGGAGACCAGGCTTCAAGGACAGATCTAGGCAGGATGGGGGGCTCTGGCAGGAGCCACTACTAGGTAAAATTTCCCCCTGCACAGTTGATCGTCCAGTTGCCAGCAGTGCAGCCCCCATTGCTAGTAAGCGCCCTGCCCCCACCCCAGGAACAGTGGCCAGACCACCCAAACCGGCCCAGCGTACGTGGAGGGGAGGGGGAGCAGGTGAGGGACTCGGCAAGGGAGGGCGCCTACGGGAAGGAGGGGAACCCGGAGATCCGACCGTCCCAAGAAGGGGCCCACGTCCACCCCAAAACCCTCTGGGGAGAGGGGGGACAGCTACTCATCATACCAGGAACCAGGCAAGCACCGCTCCAGACAGAACCCACTCCATCAAAATGGGGGGCTGTCGGCCAGAAGGAACGCTGCGACTTGGACCGAGACCCCGGTCTTATGCAACCTCGCGAGGCATTTAACTGGCAGACCAGCCCCCGGCTAGTGGTGCTATGTCGCGGCCGACCTAGCGTGGAGCTGAAGTCTGCGCGTGCTCACTGGCCAGACTGGGGTGACCACTGGATCTAGATTATCCAGCCAGTCGCCCAGTCTGGCAGATGATTGAAGATATCACAGGAAAAGTCCAGGATAAAAAAAAATGTCTATCTAAAAAGAAAAAATGTTGCCAGGACCAAAGATCTAGGTCCTTACTTCTGACTAGGCAGAAAAAGAACTGAGTGGCTATAGGAGAGAGAGGGAATATACCCCCTGGGACTGCCCATGGGTGTAGCCATAATTCTTTTCTGCCTAGTGTCCTACTCCAGTGGGGGCAGTGTAACCCAATGGTTATGAACACCAGGAGCTGTGTCCGTCAATGAACGAAAGAGAAAAACTGAGCTACCCTATGGCAGAGAGGGGGTTGACTATCAGCCAAGATCTTTTTTTCTGCCTAGTGTCCTACTCCTTAATGTAGCGCTTTAACCCTACAGTGAAGATTAGCAAAACCTTTGTCTGTTAATGAACACAGGAGAACGAGAAACGACAAATTTCAACAATCATACTCTAGATGTATGTCACTAATATATATGGCATCTGACAAACCCCTTTGGCTGCTATATAGAAATTAAAATCTTGTTACATGTGCCAATATATTATATATATATATATATATATATATATATATTTGAATTTTATTTTATATATTTTTTTTAATAGCACATACTTTGGAATGTACATTTGAATTCCCTTTCTAATGATAAAACTACTTTGTATGCACTGCTTCTGTGACAGATTAAGTGAGAATTTACAAAACCGAAAAGAAAAAACATTTACCTGTATTTTGGTGTTTTTTGTTGGTTTGTGGACTGCAATTGGAAAAGAAAAAGGTTACTTATTACCAATTTGCAACTGTAACCTGAAGAGAAAACAATAAATAAAATGGGATTTTTGACTTACCATAAAATCCATTTCTCGGAGTTCATTGGCGGACACAGCTCTCCAGGATTCTGAACCATTGGGTTATATTGCCCCCTACAGGAGTAGGACATTAGGCAGAAAAAACTTGGCTATGCCTTTCGGCAGTCCTGGGTGGTATACTCCCCCTCTCTGCTATAGGTCTTCAGTTTTGTAACAAGCAGTGTCAGAAGTAATACAACTCATTAGAGGGGTGGGTGCTGTGTCCCTCAATGAACTCAGAGAAATGGAAGTCAAAAATCCCATTTTCTCTTATTCATTGGTGGACACAGCTCTCCAGGATTCTGAACCATTGGGACATCCCCAAGCAGTGCCAAACATGAGGGGTGGGACAACAAAAAAAATCCCTAGATTAACAATAGCCAACCAGGTAAAACAGGAGCTCACCAAAAAACTGGAGCCTACCTGAACAACACACCCCCAAAGAGGGAACAGTCCCTCTAAACAGCAGCCTGCAAAACCTTGCGGCCAAAGGAAGATTCGCAGATACCAACACACCCACTATAGAATTTAGTGAAAGTGGCACCGACGACCAAATGGCCACCTTGCAAACCTGGGCCACTGACGCCTGATGACGGAAGGCGCCCAAGTAGAGTGCGACGTGACAGGGAAAGGAGGAAGCTGACCCCTGATCGAATAGGCCTCAGTCACTGTCTGATCCATCTGGAAATGGTCGCAGAAGAAGCGGACAGCCCTTTTCTTGGCCCGTTTGTGATCACAGTGAGTTTGACCTCCAAAAAGACACCATAACTGCCAGATACAGCCGAATTGCCCAAACCACATCCAGGGTATGCAACGCCAATTCCTTAGGATGTTTGGGCCTGGGACACAGTGAAGGCAACACAATGTATTCATTCAAATGGAAATCAGGGACTACCTTAGAAAGACGATGAACAAGGGTGAAGAATTACTCTATCTTTGTGCACCACCAAGGGGTACAATAAGAGAACACCACCAGTTCTGATACCCTGACAGCAGAGGTAATAGCCACCAAAAAAGCCACCTTCTGGGACAGCGTAAGCAGGGGAATCTCCCAAATATTCTCAAAGGGAGGTTTCTGGAGAACTGAAAGCACCAAGTTCAGATCCCACGGCGGTAAGAGAGACCGCACCGGTGGAGTCAGATGGCGGACCCCTTGAACTAAGGTACGCACCAGAGAATGCGTGGCCAGGGGTCGCAGAAAGAAGACCGCCAAGGCCGACACCTGGCACTTGATGGTACTCAAAGCCAATTTCTGCTCAACACTGCGTTGCAGTAAGGTTAAAATCCGAGCCACCGAAAAAGGAGGGTGAACACCAATCGACTCACACCACAAAATGTACGCTTTCCAGGTACGATGGTAGATCTTCCTAGGCGGTAGAGTTCCTAGCCTTCAGCAGTATCGGAATCACCGACCCAGGCAAACCTCTATCCTTCAGCACCTGGCATTCAACAGCCAGTGACTGTAAAGCAGGATGGAAAATTGGCCTTTGGGACAAGAGATCCTTCCCTGAGAGGCAGCATCCAAGTGACGTCGGCGACCAGGCGCACCAGGGCAGCGTACCAAGACCAGCAAGGCAAGTCCAGGGCCACTGTAATGACCGGACCTTTACCAGCAGTCTTGAGTCTTCCAGTGTCCAAACAGCCTGAGCAGAGTTCAGACCCAGGACACCTCCCCACCCGGACAGACTGACATCCATGGTGACCACTTTCCAATACAAGGGGAGAAAGGATTTGCCCTGTCGAAGAGCTGGAGAGCGAAGGCCCCAAACCAGAGACCCCTTGGTTTCCAGGGTAAGCCGGATCGAATTGTCCAGAGACATCAGACACCTGTCCCATTTAACCAAGATCTCCCTCAGAAGACCTGGCATGGAACTGTGCATACGGAACTGCCTCAAAAAGGTAGATACCATCAGGCCCAGCACCCGAATGCAAGTCTGGAGGGATGACCATTTACTGGACAGCAGGAGATGACACACCATGCAACTTCTGGAGTTTGTCCAAAGAAAGGAACCCTCTAGCTAGAGCTGAATCCCGAGTCAGACCCATATAATCCAATTTTCTGGATGGAATTAGAGAAGATGTCTGGTAATTCAGAAGCCAACCCAACTCCCTTATGGTCTGTATAGTGATCTCCACATCTTCCATCAGTGCAGCCGGGGACCTGGCTAGCAAGAGGAGGTCGCTCAGATAGCCCAGGGCCGCAATCCCCCTCTGATGTAGCAACACCAGAACTAGGGCCAACACTTTTGTGAAGACCCTAGGAGAGAAGGCGAGACCAAAGGGTAACGCCACAAACTGATAATGCTCCTCTACTACAGGAAAACATGGGAAGCGCTGGTGTTGGGCACATATTGGAATATAAGAGAAATGGCCGCACACCAAACGATGGCTCATGATGAAAGGCATTATTTAACAAGGATGCAAGGTACAGCAAAATCGATGGTAGACATGTTTCACACGACTCACAGCGTGCTTGTTCACTACCTAAGGTAGTGAGATGGCTTGTGAGTGCCAAAGGGGACAGCCACACTCACCGCAGCATCAGCTGTATCCTACATTTTTAAAGTTTCATGCACAGATACAAACAATGCGTCCACGTGTGCCTACTCGTGCGCAGTTACAGGTGTGGAGGAATCCTCCTCACCATCTGATATTTCAGGGAGCGTGGCCGCAGACCCTGCAGGGTGGGCCCTGTCCACAGCAGCCAAGTCAGATTCAGGATCTGATGAGACAGATGAACCAGGGGAAGGCAGGGGTGCTTTTTCCTAGCCCGCCGCCCAAAAGCCACCTCCACCCGGGACACAAAGGACTCCAGGACCGCCGTGAGTGCATCGAAGGATGGCTGTGACCCACAGCTTCTGTGAGGGGGTCAGGTGGGAATGCGTGCTCCAGAGACTCAAGCGTTGAGAGGGACCCCCACAAAAAGTGTTTAGCACTACAAAAGGACATCCCCACCATGCTGGTAGCACCACCAGGTCGCCAGCAAAGAGAGAACCCCACAACCTGCAGCAGAGAGGGAGGGACCCCACCAAGACTCACCACCCCACCAGAGAAGCACCAACTGCACTAGGGATAGCATTTGCTCCACATGTGGTGTCCAGGGGAAAGAAAGACCCAGGAGTTAATACCAGGAGAAAAGGAGGAGCTCCCACAGCTGAGATTGCCGCGGCTCTGTAGCATGCCGGACTAACGAGAAATGGCCACTGGACTACACAAACATGGCCGTCAGCCATAGAAAAACAACAGTCTACAACAAAATGGCCACCGCGCGCAGCTCCACAAGGTACTTATGGACCCAGGATGGGTCCCCGGAGCCCAGGCTAACAGCATGAGCGAAGAGGGGAACTGGGCACAGGGCCCCCACAGCAGGTAGTTTCCCCTCCCTCCCCCCTTGCGATAGCCCAATCACCAGAGGTGCGACCCACTTGCCCCCACCACCAATACATTACCATACACCAGCCCCAGACACATCCCAAACTGCCATGCTACCCCAGATGGGAGAGGGGGGGGTGAAAGGGGGGAGCTAGATAACTCACAGGGACCACCATAATCAGGGGGATCTGATGGGAAGAAGGTGAATTCATGGGTCGGACCATCCCAGGAAGGGGCCAGGGAGGGTCCTGCGTCCACTCCAATACCTCCAGGGGGAGAGGGGGGGACAGTTACTCACCATCCAGGGAAACAAGAGGGCACCGCTCCAGACAGAACCTCCTCACCTTTGAACTGGGGGGGCTGTCGGCCAGGAGAAACACTGACTCAGGCCGAGACCCAGTCGTATAGACCTAGTGAGGCAATTAACTCCCAGGCCAGCCCCCATCCAGTGGGGCTATGTTGCAGATGACCTAGCACAGAGCGGTGTTCTGTGCGCGCGCGCTGGCCAGCCTGGGGTGACCACTGGATCTAGACTATCCAGCCCATCGCCCAGTCCGGCAGTTGATTGTAGATCTAGCAGGAAAAAAAAAAAACGTGAGGGAAAAAAAAAAAAAAAAAAAAAAGAAGACATTTAAAAAAGTAAAGAAAATTCCAGAACCAGAGATACCAGCTAGGCCTTTACTCCTGACTATGCAAAAAACCGAAGACCTACAGCAGAGATTGGGAGTATACCACTTAGGAATGCCCATAGGCGTAGCCAAGTTCTTTTTTCTGCCTAGTGTCCTACTCCTGTAGGGGGCAATAAAACTTAATGGTTCAGAATCCTGGAGAGCTGTGTCCGTCAATGAACGAAAGAGAAATATAATGCTTGGCACAAAAAAACATTTGCTATGACAAACAGCTAAAAATTCAACCTAAAATAACAGATATTCTCTCCTCACCCTAAACATCTGCGTGGATTTTTGCTCTAAAGCAGTATTACATCCAAAATCAAAAATAATATATAGTTCAGCTTACAAGTCATTAGATGTGGTAGCTGCATTGGTTTTCTTTTTAAAAAAGTTTTTACCCAGGCAATATCCCGGGAGAGCAATGGGAGGAGGCTTTGGAAGCAATGCGGGGGTGCTCTCTTAACGTCTCATAGAGACTGTCACAATTATACATTCTATTGCAAGTCCACCGTACCCCACTCAGGGTACATTCCATGGGTGTACTTCCTAACCCCATATGTGCTAGATGTAAAAAGGGATGTAGGGGACTTAATACACTTGCTATGGAGGTGCTTCATCATCGGTACTGGAATGCTGTGGTAACTACGGTTACCTAAGCACTGTATACTAGGTTTGCTTGATGTTGTAATACCATACAGGTATGTTAAAGAGGCTGCATCCAGAGCATTGTTTCAGGCTGGCAGCAGTGTTAATTTTGTCGACTAAAACGTTTTCGTCGACTAAATTAACACAATTTTAGTCGACTAAAATATGACTAAAACTTAAACAATTCAGATGACTAAAATACGACTAAAACTAAAATGGCACTTTAGTCATAAGACTATAACTAAAAAATTTACATCATCAAAATTAACACTCCTCTGCTGGCCATTTCTATATCGACAACACAATTCCATCCAGAGCATGTAATAATAGCACATTAAAGTTTAAACATGTATTGCACTACCGCATACGCATAAGTAAGGAGCATCTACTAACCTGCTGAAAACTAAACAATTAAGAAAAAGGCTTTTCTTATATTTTTCCCTAATATTTAATGTTGGTAATATATTCAGGTAATATGTGCAATGACATTACAGCCAATGGAGTTTACAGCAGTGTTAATTTCGTCAACAAAAAAGGTTTCGTCACCACTTTCGTCACCGGCATTTTTCAACTGACGAAAACGAGACGCAAAGTATAGCACATTTTCGTCAAATGACGACAACTATGATGAAAATCAAATCCGTTTTCATTAACAAACGAAAACTAAACAAGAATGTGAGGCAGGGACATTTACCCAACTTCCGGTTTTCACGGAGCTCCGCCTGTGTGGCGTCTGGCGTGGCGTGCCCCGTGACGTCCGACATGAGGAGTGGACTACTACAAGAGAGTCGACTCGAGACCAGTCACCTGACCTCTACAGCACTACAGCCAGACGCGCCAGGCCTGACTCATCACATGGCACTGGCACCCGGCCACCACCACATCCAGAGCAGAGCACCCACTGTGAGTTAACAGCCAGGCCAGCTTTTACTGCCTCCCTGAGTCCCCTCAGGCCACTCACCAGTCACCACTGGCATCCGGTTCCGCCATCTATCGAGGACTGTATGTGTGCATATAGGCCGCTGAGGCCCGCCCGGCCCATCCTGTTCAACAACTTCAGTTCAGAGTCAGACCAGAGACCACCCTTAAACCTCAGACCCCCATCCAGCACTCTGAGCAGCACTGTGTGCACTCACTGCACTGACTGCAGGCAGCAGCATTACAGGCCTCCTCTCTGACCTGACCATGACCATTTAGATGACTAAAATTAGTTTTAGTCGACTAAAATGTAAGATGTTTTAGTCGACTAAAATGTACTGGAGTTTTAGTCGACTAAATACGGCTAAAACTAAAACACTTGCAGAAGACTAAAATGGGACTAAAACTAAAATGCCATTTTAGTCCTAAGACTAAGACTAAAACTAAATTGAAATTTGCTGCCAAAATTAACACTGGCTGGCAGGTTCATTTTTCTTCACTGGACTTCCAGTACTCCCCCCTTGGCCTCAAATGTGGCTTGCACAGATGGGCACAACATTGAGGTTAGAAAAGCCGATATATTAGCATAGGGGCAGCTTTTCCAAATTTGAGAAGGTATGGGATAGTTGGTCAGCTTCTCCTCGTTTGGCCCCAGCTGATTTAGTAATGGACAGGTTATTGTTGTGAAATATATCACAAAAATGGATAAGTTTAGTTTGGCTTGTCTACCTGCTTTGTTATGGTGGCCCTAGTGTCCCAGTTGTACCCAGCCCTAAATACGGCTCTAAAGGATGCCTAAAGCATTCCAATGACGTGAACTACAATACTGGTATGCTGAATTGATATCTGATGTGAACTGCATGTACTTTTAATGTTTGGTTGTACAAATTTGTAACATCTTAATAAACCTTTAACGGTTTAAAAAAAAATAAATAAAAAGCTGGATTTTTGTAAGAACTTACTGTAAAATCCTTTTCTCTGAAGTTCATCGACAGGCGCAGCTGCATCTAGTCAGAGACTACAGGGTTATGCTCCTCCTATCAGGAATAGGCAATTGGCAGGAAAAAAGCTTGACCACACCTATAGTGGCTGTCCCTGCAGGCAAAACCCCACACACCCTGCTATCAACAAGCAGTTTAGTTGCAAGCAGTGTTTAGAATAGAAAAAAACCCATTCACTCAGAAGTAGAGGGACGGGTGCTGCGTCTTGTCGATGAACTTTAGAGAAAAAGATTTTATGGTAAGTTCTTACAAAAATCCAGTTTTCTCTATCGATCGACAGACACAGCTCCATCTAGTCAAACTATAGGGATGTCCCAAAGCAGTATATGCATAAGGGGTGGAAAGACAAAGCAAATGGAAACATAAATCCCCAAAGGCTAAACTTAGCCAACCAGGAACTACTGGAACTCACCCTGAAAACACAATACACAATCAAAGAGAAACATAAAAAAAAAAAAACAGTTCTTTAAACAGCAGCTTGCAAAAGCTTGCGGCCAAAAGAAGCATCTGAAGATGCCTGCTTTGTAGAAATTTTGTAAACGTATGCACAGGCGACCAAGGATAAAAAGAGGGTCTGATATTCTAAAAGACTCAGTGGTCTCCAGATAGACCCTGATCACCCAAACCACATCCAAAGAGTGCAATGTAAATTCCTTAGAATGTTTGGGCTTAGGGCAGAGTGAAGACAACACAATGTCTTCATTCAGATGAAAATCAGAAACCATCTTAGGAAGAAATGACTGATTAGGTCGAAGTACCACTTTATCCCAGTGCATCACCAGATAAGGTGAGCGGCAGGACAACACCGCCAGTTCAGATACTCTGCGAGCGGAAGTGATGGCCACCAAGGTGGCAACCTTCTGGGACAATGAAAGGAGAGAAATCGCCCGGATGTTCTCAAAAGGAGGCTTTTGAAGAACAGATAATACCAGATTGAGGTCCCACGGAAGTAGCGGGGACCGTCTCGGAGGAGCCATATGGCCCACTCCCTGTATAAAAGGTACGACTCAAAGCATGCATAGCTAACGGGCGTTGAAAATATATAGCCAAAGCCAACCGATGTTCAACTCCATTCTGCAGAAAGACCAATACCCTAGCTATCGAAAACAAGCAAGGGTGCACCTTCAGTGATCCACACCATGAAATATATGATTTCCATGTACGATGATATATCTTCCTCGAAGTTGACTTCCTAGCTTTCAATAGCATAGGAATCAGAGTCAGAAAGACCTCTATCTCTCAACACCTGGCTTTCAACAGCCATCCCGTTAAAGCCAGGGACTGTAAAGCAGGATGGAAGATTAAACTGAGAAAAGATCTTCCCTGAGAGGAAGTCTCCAAGGATCATCGGCGACCAACCTTACAAGGTCTGCGTACCAAGACCAGCGAGGCAAGTCCGGAGCCACCAGAATGACCAGAATCTCTTCCACAGCTATCCTGCGCAGAAGCCTCAGCAGGAGTTTCAACGGAGGAAAGGCATAAATTAGCCGACACTGACGCCAAGGAGCCATCAGAGCGTCTGTGGCATCAGCCAGAGGATCTGGAGACCTGGCTATGAATCTCTGAACCTTCTTGTTGAGGCAAGAAGCAAACAGATCGACCTAGGAAGTCCCCCACCGAACACACAGGAGATGAAACACCTCCAGGTGCAGGAACCACTCCCCTTGATCCAACACCTGACGACTCAGGTAATCCGCTTGCCAGTTCTCCACACCTAGAATGTGTACAGCAGAGAGGGCTGGAACAATTTTTTTCCACCCAGGCTAGAATTTCGGCCACCTCTTTGGCTGCCTAGACACTCTTGGTGCCCCCATGGTGATTGATATAAGTCAAAGTCGTGGCGTTGTCTGATTGAATCCGAACCAGACAATCTTGCAGACGAGTCGTCCAATCGCTCAGACAAAGCTTTATTGCTCTGAGCGCTAAAACATTTATCGGGAGTTTAGACTCTTCCATCGTCCAGGTACCCTGGGCACAGAGCTTCCCCAGCACCCGGCCCCAGCTCGATAGGCTGTCGTCCGTGGTCACCACTGTCCAAAACAACGGGAAGGAAGACTTGCCCTGGCATAGTGATGGAGACTGAATCTGCCACAACAGAGCAGACTTTATGTTGTGGCTTAACCGAATCAAAGAGTCCAAAGACTTTGGATCCTTGTTCCATTTGACAATAATCTCCTTTTGCAAAGGTCTGGTATGGAAATGAGCAAACGGAACCGCCTCGAAGGTTGATACCATCAGACCCAAGGCCCCCATGCAAACTCGAAGAGAGGACAGATTGTTCGCCAACAACTGAATTGCTTCCTGACACTTTTGCAGCTTGTCTGGGGGAAGAAACAGCTTGGCCAAGGCCAAATCCAGAGTCAAGCCCAGATAATCCAGTCTCAAGACAGATGTCAGAGAGGATTTCTTGAAATTGATGTTCTAAAAGAAATCCTGCAGAGTTCTGACAGTGACTGTCAGACCCCCCCCCCCCACAAGACTGAAAGAGAGTCCGCTCTCAACAGGAGATTGTCTAGGTACCCCGGTACCGCAATCCCCCGCTGGCGCTGCAGTGCCAATACCAGTGCTAAGACCTTGGTAAACACTCTGGGAGCTGAAGCGAGACCAAAAGGTAACGCCACAAATTGATAATGCTCCTCTGCAACCGCAAAGCGAGGAAACCGCTGGTGACAAGCGTAAATAGGGATGTGTAGATATGTGTCCCCTTCACCATCAGAATGCGATGACACCGACCCCTCAGGGTGTCTGCGTCTGCGGCGGCCATGTCTATCTTAGAGTTCGAAGACCCTGCAGATGGAGGTGAGGGCGGAGGGCGTTTGTGGTTGGCAGCACTAGCAATGACAAAATCTACCTTAGACATCAAATTTTGCAAAAAAAAATGCAATATCTGGCTAAGGCTGAGAACCAGAAGGTCCCTCAATCGCTCCCGGGGGGGGGGGGGGGGGGTCTGCAGGTGAAATATTATCCTGGGACTTTATGTCACACTTTTTAAAATAATTGGGCAGTGTCTCTTTAAGACCGCCAAAAACGCAGTCCCACCACTATAAGTGCGGGCTCACAATCCTCGGTTATTTTAAGATAGCAGCAGAGTGAATGAAGAAAAACCCACAGGGAACCCCAGGAAAACTTTACCAGACCACAGAGGAGACTTCCTGCACAATCTGTGTAAAAACAAAACTGACACTGACTGTACAGGAAGAGGAAGAGTAAACTCAGCCTCTATGTTTTAAAAACCATGATGCATGCCTATGATCCAGCCTATGGACCTCATAAAAATGGCCGCTCATGCATTCTCAATGGGGAATTATAGAAAATAGCTGCCCATATAATCTAATGGGAATCTATCCACAGCAAAATGGCGGCCCCCACGGCGCACCATGCGTTCTCCAGGACTCCCGAAAAGGGGGCCCAGTACAATAGGCATTGGAAGGTCCCTGACCAGGGGCCCACACAGGACAAGTCACCCCCCTCAAAAAAGTGCCACAACGGCCGCAATATTAGCGCCCCTCAGGTAAAAACCTGCTAGGGGTAGGGGAATGCTGAGGGGTACACCGGACTAGTCCTCTGAGATGCCAGGGGTACCGAGGGAGCCCCTAAGGTCCAACTATTCCAGGGAAAAGCCCACGTCCACCCCAAGACTGACCAGGGGTTTTTGGGGGGACAATTTACTCACCATACCACGGCACCAGGTGGGCGCCATTCCGAAACAGATCACCTCCCACCCGGGATGGGGATGCTGTCATACAAGGGGAGGCTGCGACTCAGGGCGTTCCAGGTCGTGTGCGTCCCAGTGAGACAGTCCACTCGCAGGCTCGTCCCCATCCATCGGGGCACTGTTGTGGCGAGGCCTAGTTCTGGACTATACCCTGCTCATGCTCGCTGGCCAGGCTGGGAGACCTTAAGGATCTAGATTATCCAGTGCAAAACCTCAGCCGGCTGTTGCTTGTAGTTCCTCTGGATCTTGTTCCTCAGGAACTAACTAGTGAAAATAAAAACATCACAAAAAAAACTTTCCTATAAGTCCCAGCAGGAAGATAGGTCCTATTCCTTAAACTAGGCAGAAACAAACTGCTTGATGATAGCAGGGTATGCGGGGTAATGCCTGCAGGGACAGCCCCCCCATAGGTGTGGTTAAGCTTTTTTTCCTGCCTAGTGCCTATTCCTGATAGGAGGAGCATAACCCTATAGTCTCTGACTAGATGGAGCTGCATCTGGCAATAAATGATAGAGAAAAGATGTTTTTTTTCTGCACCACTTTTTGCCTGGTGATAAGTGTAAACGTATCTCCTGTATTAGAGTCCCTACACACTGGATGAAGGAGCAGAGAAACACCTTTGTACAGTATCATTGTTAGCCACTTGCCTACCTGGCCATTTTCTGACATTTCTCACATACATGTAAAAAAATCAGCATTCTGCTAAAAAAAAAAATAAAGCACTTCGAACCCCCAAACATTTTCTGAAGGAAGAAGCCCTTGACTATAAAATAGTGGTTGTTGCAATATTTTTTATTACACAATATTTACAAAAGATTACTGACTTTTTAGGTAAAATATCAAAGAGGACATTACGCTGAGTAAATACAGTTGTGCTCATAAGTTTACACACCCTGGCAGAATTTATGATTTCTCTGCCATTTTTCAGAGAATATGAATGATAACACAAACTTTTCTTACACTCATGGTTAGTGTTTGGCTGAAGCCATTTATTATCAATCAACTGTTTACTCTTTTTAAATCAAATGACAACTACCCAAATGACCCTGATCAAAAGTTTACATACCCTGGTGATTTTGGACTGATAACATGCATACAAGTTGACACAAAGGGGTTTGAATGGCTAATAAAGGTAACCATCCTCACCTGTAATCTGTTTGCTTGTAATTAGCATGTGTGTGTGAATATAAAAGGTCAATGGGTCTCTGGACTCCTTACAGACCCTTGCATCTTTCATCCAGTGCTGCACTAACATTTCTGGATTCTGAGTCATGCGGAAAGCAAAAGAAGGATCTACGAAAAAAGGTACTTGAACTGTATAAAACAGGAGAGGGATATCAAAAGATATCCAAGGAATTAAGAATGCAATCAGTGTTCAAACTCTAATCTAGAAGTGGGAAATTAGGTGTTCTGTTGAAACCAAACCTTGGTCAGGTAGACCAACTAAAATTTCAGCCACAACTGCCAGGAAAATTGTTCGGGATGCAAAGAAAACCCCACAAATAACTTCAGGTGAATTACAGGACTCTCTGAAAACATGTAGTGTGGTGTGGCTGTTTCAAGATGCACAATAAGGAGGCACTTGAAGAAATGTTCTGCATGGTCGAGTCACCAGAGGAAAGCCATTACTATGCAAATGCCATAAAAAGTATCCCGCTTACAATACGCCAAACAGCATAGAAACAAGCCTCAAACTGTCCGGCACAAAGTCATTTGGAGTGAGGAGACCAAAATTTACCTTTTTGGCCACAACCATAAATGCTACTATGGAGAGGAGTCGACAAGGCCTATGATGAAAGGTGCGCCATTACTACTGTGAAACACAGAGGTGGATTGCTGATGTTTTGGGGATGTGTGAGCAACAAAGGCACAGGAAATTTAGTCAGAATTGATGGGAAGATGAATGCAATAGGTTATCAAAAAATAGAGGAAATTTTGCATTCATTAGCCCAGAAGCTGCGCATTTGACGTACTTGGACATTCCAACATGACAATGATCCTAAACACAAGGCCAAGTCGACCTGTCATTGGCTACAGCAGAATAAAGTGAAGGTTCTGGAGTGGCCATCTCAGTCTCCTGACCTCAATATCATTGAGCCACTCTGGTGAGATCTCAAACGTGCAGTTCATGCAAGACAGCCCAAGAATTTACAGAAACTGGAGGGTTTTTTTGCCAGGAAGAATGGGCAGCTTTACCATCTGAGAAGATAAAGAGCCTCATCCACAAATACCACAATAGACTTCAAGCTGTCATTGATGTTAAAGGGGGCAATACACGGTATTAAGAACTGGGGTATGTAAACTTTTGATCAAGGTCATTTGAGTCGTTTCTGTTGTCAATTTGATTTAAAAAGAGTAAACACAATTAATAAATTGCTTCAGCCAAACACTAACCATGAGTGAAAGAAAAGTTTGTGTTATCATTCATATTCTCTGAAAAATGGCCAAGAAATCAAATTCTGCCACGGTATGTAAACTTAGTTAAAAGGAGGTCTGGCACTAAAATTATTGCTCTCACTTTTAGGGTGATACCTCAAAACACTTCGGACCGAAGTGCACATTCGCATCGAGATAGTTTGATCAAATGCTTATGTAGCTGGTATTGCCTTTTAAACAACAAACCAAAACCAGAGGAGACTAAATCCTCATCGAAATAACAGATGTGGAACCCAGTCTGTGAAAGTAGACTTTAAGGGCATGCACCATGAGACAGATGACACCATAATAAAATAATAATTTTTTTATTAATGACACAATAAAAATACAACATAGTTAAAAAGATAGAGGACGGACTCCAAACAAGACATGTCAGTCCAATATAATGAATAAATATAATAGAACAATTACAGGTCATATAAATAATGACAAAAGGCAAACCAGTTTAATAGAACCAGGCAAAAGAAGAGTGCATTGGTTGGTATCAAGGGTCGACGCGTTTCGCAAGCGTGCTTCCTCAAGACCTTGCAGATACACAAATACAGGTTCTCTTAAAGTAAAAGAGATATATCATCAATGTTAATATACAATGACCATGATTATATCCATATGGATATAATCCATTCATCACAGGTCACTGGCTTCATTCATCACAGGTGTACCTTCACCTCCTTGATACTCAGTTGGCCGGGAAGAGAGCAGCACTCCTGGGCTCCCCAACTGACTTGGAAAGCCAGAGAACGGCAGCAGCAGGGGGCATGCGGGAACCCTCCTTTCGAACACTGTAAAATTGATTTGGTGGCTGTAGAGCTACTGGGATCACTTTTATAGGAAAGTCCATTGCTGGAATCAAATTTTGATATGGATATCATGCCTGCAGATGCAGGCAAAATCCTGGTATAACCACTTCCATCCAAGGATGTAAAGGTACATCCTAAGGGTGTGACATGGTTAATCTGGGGGGAGAGGGACAGTTCGATACACTAGTAGATTTAGGCCAGTTGGAGATGAACATCATAATTTACTGAGGTTTATACTCAGGATCTCGTTGACCAAAAGATCCAGAGTAATATGTTCTGTAAAACCCTTATGTAAATGTTTTAAAGCAGTTACAGCACCAATTTGTTTTTTCATCTAGAATAAAAATGGATTTTTGTAAAATCTTACCGTAAAATCCTTCTCTTAAGCTCATTGACAGACGTAGTCCTCGTTGATTAACAACAACTCGGGTTATACTGCCCTCTACAGGAGTAGGACTAGACAGGAAAGAAAACATTCTGGCCACACCCTGGGGCAGTCCCAGAGGGTATATCCTCTCACTTCCTGCTACAGCAAATCAGTTATGTCACAAAGCAGTGTTTAGAGAATTTAACCCAACCCAACTCAAAAACAGAGGGGCGGGTACTACGTCTGTCAATGAGCTTAAGAGAAAAGGATTTTACAAAAATCCATTTTTCTCTGTCGCTCATTGACAGACGTAGTCCTCGTTGATTAATAACGACTCGGGACGTCCCAAAGCAGTACCACAAATGAGGGGTGGGATAACAGAAATCAAAATCCAGAAGGCCCAACCGGAGCCAACCAGAAGCATCAAGGACTCATCGAGTAAAAAGATGAGACCTAAGTGAAACACCCAACAAACCCTTGAGGTAGACCAACAGTCTCCTCAGATTGCGGCCTGCAGAACCTTGTGGCCAAAAGAGGCATCTGACGATGCCATCACATCAACTTTATAAAATGTTGTAAAGGTATGAACCGACGATCAAGTCATCGCCTTGAAAACCTGGATCGCTGACGCCTGATGGCGGAAGACCCAGGAGACACTAGGCGCCCGAGTAGAGTGCGCCTTAACAGGGAACGGAGGATTCCAACCCTTAATAGAATAAGCCTGTACCACCGTCTGACTGGTCCATCTAGATATGGTCGCGGCAGACACAGGCAACCCCCTTCAAGGGCTATCCGTGATCACAAAAAGTGAGTCCGTCTTACGAAAACAAGTTCGTAGTAGTCAAGTGTATCCTTCTGAACCCCATCCAAGGAGTGTAATGCAAACTCCCAAGGATGGCTAGTCTTAGGACACGGGGAAGGTAACACAATATTTTTATTCAGATGAAAACTCTGAAAACCACTTAGGAAGGAAGGATGGATCTGGAAGAAGAACCACCTTATCCCTATGAACCACCAGATATGGGGAACGTCAAGATAATGCGGCCAGTTCTGACACCCTGCGTGCAGAAGTAATGGCCACCAAGAAGGCCACCTTCTGGGAAAATGCAAGCAAGGGAATCTCCCTAATATCTTCAAAGAGAAGTTTCTGAAGAACTGACAACACTAAATTAAGATCCCAGGCGGTAAGGGTGCGCGCACTGGCGGAGCCAGATGTCGCACCCCCTGAATGAAATTCCGCACCAAGGAATGATTAGCCAAAGGTTTCTGAAAGAAGATTGCTAACGCTGAAACCTGACCCTTGATAGTGCTCAAGGACAGTTTCTGCTCAACCCCTTGTTGCAGACAGACCAAGATTCGGGTCACCGAATAGGTATGTGGGGGAAATCCAAAAGATTCACACCACGCCATACAAGACTTCCATGTGCTGGAAGTCGCTTTCCTAGCTTTAACTAGAGGTAGGAATAACTGAAGCTGACACTCCCTTGTCCTTCAGTACCTGGGTCTCAATGGCCAGGCCATTAAGCCAGCAATTGTAAAGCAAGATGGAAGATCGGTCCCTGAGACCGCAAATCCTCCCTGAGAGGAAGTCTCCAAGAAGCGTCCGCGACTAGCCTCACCAAGTCGGCGTACCAGGCTCGACTAGGTCAGTCCGGAATTTCCAGAATAACTGGAATTCCCTCCACCTCTATTCTGCGAAGAAGTTCCCGCAGTAACTTGAGAGGATGGAAGGCATGCCGTAGCTGATACTGCTCCCACGGGGCGATCAGCGTTTCTGCTGCGTCCGCTAGAGGATCGCGGGTGCGAGCTACAAACCTCCGCACCTTCCTGTTGAGCCAAGGTGCCAACAGATCCACATCTGGGGTGCCCCAATGAAGGGACAGCTAGTGAAAAACCTCTGGATGAAGAGGCCATACCCCTTGATCCAGAATCTGATGGCTGAAAAAATCTGCCTGCCGATTTCCCACCCACGGAGTGAACACTGCGGGGAGATCCGGAACAAACCGTTCCGTCCAATGAAAGATGCTAGTCGTTTCGATGGCCACCAGGACACTCTAAGTGCCCCTTTCTTGACATAAGTCACGACCGTGGCATAGTGCGATTGGATCAGAATCGGGCTGCTCTAGAGCTGCTCGGTCCAGTAAATCAGACAAAATCTGATCGCTCTCAGTTCCGATACCCTATTGGTAACCTGGATGCTATCGGAAGGAATGACTTCCCCTGGTTGAGCATCGGAGACTTCCTGGTCCGCTCGCTCAACCGGATCCGATTGTCCAGGGAATCTGAATTCTGATTCCATTAGAAAAGAATCTCCTTCAGGAGAATTCGGGTATGAGACTGGGTATACGGTACTGCATCTAAGAAGGCCACCATCAGTCCCAGCCAATTGATGGACAGCAACATCCGAATCGTTGACAACCTTCTGGAGTTTCTCCGCAAGGAGAAACTTTCTTGCCCAGGATGTATCCAACATTAGGCCCAGATAGTTCACTCTCCTGGTGGAAACCAGGGATGATCTTTGGGAAAGCGAAGAAAACGCTGATGTCCTGCGATGATGGGGATATAAGGAAAGGCATCCTAAATGTCTATGGACGCCAGGAACTCCCCCTGATGCAGGGAGGCCACCACTGTTCGGATGGACTCCATCTTTCCCCAAGTCCAGAATTGGCCGCACCTTGCCCTCTTTCCTGGGCATTGTGAACAGGTTTCGAATAGAACCCCTGAAACCTTTCAATGTTAGAAGGGAAGAATCGTACCGGTGGATGTGATCGAAACTCGATCCTGTATCGTGACCGTCTGACCTCGCGAACCCCTTAGTCTGGGGTTCTGGAAACCCCGGAAAACCGGAAACCGGTGAAGACATCCCCCCACCCCAGAGATGGGTAGGGGCACATCAGGCTGTATTCGGCTTTGGAGGGTTTCGCCTTATCGCCCGCCCTCGCAGAACGAACAAACTCTTTATGAGCAGAAAGGGAAGGTCCTCGTTGGTTACGAGGTCCTCTTTATCCTAACAGTCTGTGGCAAGACAGCAGGTGGTACCGTCTATCCTTTAAAGAGGGATTCCTCAAACGGATAGCGCCTAGCCATGCGTTAGGAAATAACAGGGGTTTGTTTCAAAATGACCCCATTTGGGTAAAGGAAAATCCTTCGCCCTTTTGGTAGGCTAACAAGTACCAAAAAAGAATTTCAGTCTCAGCTACCTCTGCCGGTGTAACCTCAAGACTAAAGGTTTCCCGGACGGACACAACTAGTGCATCCACCACTCTTGTGCTATGGCGGAGGCAGAAACGTTCTCCTCACTGCTGAGGAGACATTACCTGAGACAACAGCCCCATAAGAGGGACC
This sequence comes from Pelophylax lessonae, assembly GCF_965119305.1. Lineage (NCBI taxonomy): Eukaryota > Metazoa > Chordata > Amphibia > Anura > Ranidae > Pelophylax > Pelophylax lessonae. The sequence goes on from NC_138769.1 coordinate 538,586,901, forward strand.
TGCAGCTGCATTGACCAGCTCCGAATCCGTATCTGAAGTATCAGATAAAAAATAGGGGTAGGAGGGGGTCGCTTCTTGACCCCCGTCTCTGACAGGCCACCTCAACCCGGGATACCAAAGACTCCAAAACTGCCGATAATGCATTAAAAACAAGTGGGGTACTGGAGGGTCCTGAGGCCACCTTGAGGGGATCAGGTGGGGATACCTAAGCGGCAGGGTCAATGATTATACAAGACATTTGCCAGCGACAAAAAATGACAAAGTAAAAAACCTTTTTCTTTTTTTTTTTTTTTTTTGTATCCCCCAGTCGCAACAGTGCCCCTCAGTGTTACCTGCCTTTTTGGACCCCACAGAGAGAGAGAGAGACCCCAAGGCTCATCCCTGATGCACAGAAGTTTTAATCAGCTTGCTCAGTGCTGTCCTGTTACAGACAGGAAGTCTTTGGCCCTTTTTCCTGGGTAAAGGAGGCGGCTCCGCCCCTTAACACGTCTTCCGGCGCCTCCCCCTGGCTTTACGAGGTGTTTGGTCACCTCAAACATGGCCGCCCCCATGCTGGAGACACGAGGCTACGCCAATATGGCGGCCTCGTGTGCTCTGCAAGACAATGGCGGCGGCCTGTTAGGATAGCGGCGGCTTAGCAGCGGCCTGCGGGATGCTGTATTCGGCCTAGCGGCCTGCGGGAGTGCATCGGCCCCCCAAACTTCACCCTGGATGGTGATCAGCCTGGCCGGCGGTACCGGACCCCCGTCGGAAGGCAGCCTGCCCTTGCTGGAGGAATGCGATCTGGTCTGCATAGACATCGCCCTGTGAACACCTCTGACAGGTAGGATACCGTATGCTACCACAGTAATATTCTAGTACTGCCACTGACTTCAGTCATCTTTACAGTTTTGAAATGACATTAGATTGTCAGCTCCCAAACCAAGCCTCCTGGTTTCTTGTTCACAAAAATCACACTCAAATAGGGGGGATCTGTGACATGTTATAGGATAGAGGGGAGACCCATCCTTACCATTTCAGAGAGGGGCCCGCGTTCACCACAAACCCGTTAGGGGGAAAAGGGGGAACATACTACTCACCATACCGGAACCAGGCGGGCGCCTACTCCTGACAGTACCCCTCTCCACCGGGGTGGGAGGGATGTCGACCAATACGGACGCCGTGACTCATGGTCATTGGCGTTTAAGCGAGACGTTCAACTCGCAGGGTCAGTCCCCGTCCAGTGGGACTATGTCGCGGCCGTAGGCTGAACTGGGGTGACCACTGGATCTCAACATCCAGCCCGTCGCCCAATTCCAGCTTTCTTGCTTGAAGATCTCACAGGAACACTGGAGAAAAAAGCTGTCTAAAAAATATTTCTAAGAAAAAAATCCTGCCAGGACCGAAGATCCTAGCAAGGCATCTAGGTCCTTACTCCTAACTAGACAGAAAAAAACTGATTTGCTGTAGCAGGAAGTGAGAGGATATACCCTCTGGGACTGCCCCTAGGGTGTGGCCAGAACGTTTTCTTTCCTGTCTAGTCCTACTCCTGAAGAGGGCAGTATAACCCGAGTTGTTATTAATCAACGAGGACTACGACTGTCAATGAACGACAGAGAAAAAGGTCCCACTCCCTTCCTGCCACCTGGACCTCAGATCTCTCCATAAAGAGGACTCGTCACGGTCCATGCTATCACAAGTGATGTTGTTCATCCCTTCTGATAGCAATAAAAGTGATAAAAACATTTTTAATAAAATGTACAATGTAAAAATCAAAAAAAAAAAAAAAAATGTAAAATGCTCAAAGACGAAAGCAGTCCCACGAGCATATGTCAACAGCATTTGCACCACATATGTGACGTATCACTGCGAACATCAGAGCGAGAGAAGAATTTAAGAATTCTAGCAGCAGACCTCCTGTGTAATGCCCCATACACACGTGCAGATTATCTGCAGACTTTTGTCTGCAGACTTACCAAAACCATATAATATGAGGTCAAACCTAAACACTTTCAATTTGTATGCAATCCGGCAGGCCCTTGCACTACATAGAAAAGGTAAGTCTGCAGACAAAAGTCTGCAGATAATGCACGTGTGTATGGGGCATAACTCTAATCTGGTAACCTGTAAAGACTTTGAAAGCATTGCCTATGGATAATTTAATGTACTGTAGTTTGTTATTGTGCAGCAGTTAGTCGCCGTTCCACGGGTGTGCACAATTTTAAAGCATGACATGTTTGGAATATATTTACTCGGCATAACATCATCTTTTACCAAAAATTTGGTATTACATTTTGTTTGTGTTCACTAAAATTGATTAAAATGTATTCTCTCTCAAAAAAGTTGTATTTTTGACTTACCCTAAAATCCATTTCTCTGATGTTCATTGACAGACACAGCTCTTGATTCTTCTTAACCATTGGTTATACTGCCCCCTACAGGAGTAGGACACTAGGCAGGAAAAAGCTTGACTACACCTATGGGAAGTCCCAGGGGGTATAAACCCATTCTCAGCTTTAGGCACTCAGTTTTGTTACAAGCAGTGTCAGAAGAAAGACAACTCCACAGAGGGGTGGGTGCTGTGTTCGTCAATTAACATCAGAGAAATGTATTTTACGGTAAGTCAAAAACCCCATTTTCTCTTTCGTTAATTCACGGACACAGCTCCTGATTTTTCTTAACCATTGGGAGGTCCCAAAGCAGTGTTAAACGTGGAGGGATGGGAAAACATCAGAAAAAAAATTCCCAAGGCTAACCATAGCCAACCAGGTAACATCGAGCTCCACCATAAACAAATGGAGCTCCCCTGAAAAACAATACACCCTCAAATAGGACCAGGTCCTCTAAAAAGCAGCTAGCAAAACCTTGCGGCCAAAAAGAAGCATCCGCAGATGCCAACACAACCACTTTACAAAAAACTTTGTAAAAGTGTGCACTAACGACCAGGTGGCCGCCTTGCAAAAACCTGCTTCACTGACGCCTGAAGATGGAAAACCCAAGAGACACTAAGCGCCCTACTAGAGTGTGCCTACAGGGAAAGGAGGAACCTGACCCCTGATCGAATAGGCCTGAACCACAGTCTGTCTGATCCATCTGGAAATGGTAGCAGAAAAAGCAGACAACCCTTTGTGAGGTCCGTCCGAATTACCAGGACCACATCCAAGACACGCAAAGGCAATTTCCTTCAGATGTTTAGGCCTGAGACGCAGGGAAGGCAGCACAATGTCTTCATTCAAATGACATTCAGAGACCACCTTAGAAAGGAATGACGGACAGAGGCAAAGCACCACTTTATTCTTGGGAAGCACCATAAGGTGAACGACAGGATAACGCCGTCAGTTCTGACACCCTGCATGCAGAGGTGATAGCCACCAAAGAAGGCCACCTTCTGGGGAAAGGTAAGCAGGGAAACCTGGATATTTTCAAAGAGAAGCTTCAGTAGAGCTGAAAGCACTACATTAAGATTTCAGGGCGGCAACGGAGCCCACACTGCAGGAACCAAATGTTGGACACCCTTTGTGGCCAAAGTTCGTTGAAAAAAAGACCGCCAAAACTCGATGCATGGCCCTTGATGGTACTCAAAGCCAAATTCTGTTCAACCTCCCTTTGAAGGAAGGTTAAGATCTGAGCCCCCGAGAAGGAGCGAGGATGAACCCCACGAGACTCACACTACGCAATGTACGTCTTCCACGTACAATGGTAGTTCTTCCTAGAAGTAAATGTCATAGCTTTTAACAACGTTGGAATCACTGACTCAGATAAACCTCTATACTTTAGCACATGGCGTTCAAACGCCAAGCCGTCAAAGCCAGCGACTATAAAGCAGGATGAAGATCGGTCCTTGGGACAGCAGCTCCTCTCTGAGAGGAAGCTTCCAAGGAATGTTGGTGACCAGCCGCACCAGATCGACGTACCAAGCCCGGAGAGGCCAGTCCGGCCCCACCAAGATGACTGGAATCCCTTCTGCCTTGATCCCGAGTAGAAGTCTGGGCAGAAGCTTGAGGAGGGAAGGCAAAGATCAGAAAATACTGACCCCACGGGCCACCAGCGCGTCTGTGACGTCCGCCAGTGGATCCCTTCACCGAGCCACAAACCTCTGCACCTTTCTTTTGAGCAGAGACGCCGACAGATCAACCTCGGGGGTGCCCCATCGGAGATACAGCTGATGAAACGCCTCCGGATGAAGGGACCACTCTCCTTGGTCCAACACCTGCTGACTGAGGTAATCCACTTGCCAATTTTCCACCCCGGGAATGTGTATGGTGGAGAGGGCTGTAACAAACCATTCTGCCCACTTGAGAATGCCAGCTAGCTCCAGAGCCACCAGGGCCTTTCTTTTGCCCCCTTGGTGATTGACCTAAGCCACGGCCATGGCATGGTTCGATTGAATGTGCCCTGTGCATCCCCAAAGACGATTCGTCCAATGATCCAGACATGCCTGATTGCTCAGAGTTCCAAGACATTGATCGGTAGTCTGGACTCTTCCAGCGTCCAGGACCCCCGAGCAAAATGCTTGCTGAGGACACCTCCACAGCCAGACAGGCTGGCATCCGTGGTGACCACTGTCCAATACAAGGGGAGGAAGGATTTTCCCAGCCGAAGCATCGGGGAGCAAAGCCACCCTATTAGGGACTCCTTTGTTCCCTGGCGGATCTGATTGTCCAGAGACTGCAGAGTCTTGAATCTCCCTTTGCAGGGACCTCATATGAAACTGTGCAAACTGATCCGCCTCAAGGGTAAATATCATCAGGCCCAGCAACCACATACAAGTCTGTAGGGATGACCATTTGTTTCACAGCAGGAGGCAAATCACAGTCTGCAATTTCTGGAGCTTGTCCAGAGGAAGGAGCACTCTGGCTACAGCCGAGTCCAGAGCCAGGCCCAAATAGTCCAGCTTTGTGGACAGAGCCAGGGCAGATTTCTTAAAAATCAGAATCCAGCCAAACTCCTGCAGAGTTTGTATTGTGATCTCCAGGTTCTCCACCAGAGCAGAGGGAGAATCTGCTCGCAAAAGGAGATTGTCCAAGTAACCCAGTCCCACGATCCCCCGTTGGCGTAACAAGGCTAGCACCAGGGCCAACATTTTTGTGAAGACACAAACTGATAATGCTCCTCTGCCACAGCAAAACAAAAAAACGTTGGTGACTGGCACATATTGGAATGTGAAGATAGGCATCCTTAATATCTATAGAGGCGAGGAAATCCCCCTGACGCAGGGATGCGCCCCCCCCCCTGTTCGAATAGACTCCATTCTGAACTTCTGTACCCGCACAAAGCATTTTAGCGACTTGAGGTCCAGGATTGGACACACTTTGACTTCCTTCCTCGGGACTGTTAACAGGTTTGAGTAAGAACTCTGAAAACGTTCCGAAGTCAAAACTGTGACAATCACCCCTTAAAGGAACAGGTCTTGTACCCCCCCAAACAGACCCTGTAACTGTTCTGGAGTAAGGCGCAGGTTGGAAGGAAAAAACCTTGCCAGGGGACAAGAGCGAAACTTGATCTTGTAGCCAGACCGAATGAGTTTGTGGACCCACTTGTCTTGTACCAGGGAAGTCCATGGGTCTGAAAACCAGCGAAGACATCCCCCCATCCCCAATACGGGTGAGGGTGCACCTTCATGCAGAAGGAACCTTGTCCGTGGGTCTGGAGAAGCCCACTCTCGGCTTGCCAGACCAGGTTAGTTTGGACTCACCAGAGGAGGCCCTGAAAGTCTTCGAGCCCTTGTCAAGCGACCCTGAGGAATGAAAAAATGTCTTATGAGCCAAGAAGTTACACATCTACAACGAGGTTCCTTACCCTTAGTAGCCTGCGAAAGAAAGGTACTCTTGCCTCCTGTGAGAACTTTAATGATATCATCCAGGGTAGCTTCAAACAGGCGATCTCAATGAAAGGGAAGATCAGTCAAGGCCTTTTTAGAAGTCTGGTCTGCAGAGCCAAAGACACCCCTAAGGAGCACCACCAAAACAGGCAAGCCATCAGGGGAGCCGCATCCAAAGAGGTATTACAGATAAACTACAGCCCCTGGACAAGCTGGTCCACCAGCTCAGCAAAGGCAAGGGGGAGCTGTTCTCCCTCCAGGTAACGGCGTAGGAGCTTAGCCCACTCGGTCAGAGTTTGCGAAACCAGAGCAATGGTAAATACCGGTCTCATTGCCAAACCAGCTCAGGTGTACATAGTGCGGGCCCCAGCCTCTGCCTTCCGGTCAGCCAAGTCCTTAAACGCCGAAGAGGGGCTCCCACCGCAGAAATTGCCGCCCATAGGGCTCCACTGTCATGGCCTTCGCTATTTACAAACCACAAGAAACTGGCTGCCGGACTACACAAACATAGGCGCCTTGTATAGGAATACACAGGCTACAACAAAATGGCGGCCCCGCGTGGCGTACAGGGACCCAGAATTGGAAGACCAGGCCTCAGGACAGATTTAGGCAGGATGGAGGGCCCTGGCAAAAACCCCCACCAGGTACAACCCCCCTCCCCCCGCAAAATCGATCATCCAGTCGCCGGCGGCACACCCCAACGGCCCCCATTGCCAGTAAGCGTCCTGCCCCCCACCCCAGGAAAGTGGCAAGACCACCCAAAGAAATACATCCCCAGCGTATTTTTGAGGGGGGGCAGGTTGAGGAACTTGGCAAGGGCGGATGCCTTCGGGAAGGAGGGGAACCCAGGAGCTCGACCGTCCCAAAGAGGGGCCCACGACAACCCCAAAACCCTCCAGGGGTACAGGGGGGGAAAACAGCTACTCACCACACCAGGAACCAGGTGGGCACCAGACAGATCTTCCTCTCCATCTAAATGGGGGCGCTGTCAGCCAGTAGGAACGCTGCGACTCAGGCCGAGGCCAGGTCGTATGCGACCTAGCGAGACGTTTAACTTGCAGGGCCAGCCCCCATCCAGTAGGGATATGTCGCGGCTGACCTAGCGTGGAGCTGAGGCCTGCGCATGCTCGCTGGCCAGACTGGAGTGACAACTGGATCTAGATTATGCAGCCATCGTCCAGTCTGGCAGTTGATAGGAGATCTGACAGGAAAAATCCAGGAGGAAAAAATGTTCTACCTAAAAAATTTTGCCAAGACCAAATATCCCAGCAAGGAACTAGGTCCTTACTCCTAACTAGGCAGAAAAAAAACAACTAAGTGACTATAGCAGGAAGGGGGGGGGGGGGGGAGTATACCCCCCTGGTACAGCCCAAGTTTTTTCTGCCTAGTGTCCTACTCCTGTAGGGGGCAGTAAAACCCAACCGTCAAGAATGACAGGAGCTGTGTCCGTCAATGAACGAAAGAGGAAAATGGTTTTCAAAATGTTTTACAAATAAATATATGAAAAGTGTGGCGTGCATTTGTATTTAGCCCCCCCAAGTCAATACTTTGTAGAACCACCTTTCGCTGTAATTACGGCTGCAAGTCTTTTTGGGTGTGTCTCTTTTTGTAATCTTTTTACTATTGACAAATTTGAAAAAGATTTTGTGACTTTTTACATGCGCTAGGAACGTTTCTGGAATTCTATTTACGATTGATTGTTAAGTCTCTTTTAAAAAAAAAACAAAAAAAACAAACATGTTATACTTACCTGCTCTGTGCAGTTTGTTTTGCACAGTGGACCAAATCCTCCCCTTCTTGGGTTCCTCTTCTATGCTCCTGGCTCCTCCCTCCTGTTGAGTGCCCCCACAGCAAGCAGGAGGCACCTGAGCCTAGTCACAGCTCTCTGTGTCCATTCAGACACAGAGTCGCGACCTGGCACCGCCCCTCTCTCTCTCCTGATTGGCTAATTGACCGATTGACAGCAGCAGGAGCCAATGGCGCCGCGCTGCTGTCTCAGCCAATGAGGGGAGTCCTGGGCAGCTGAGAAACTCCTGTAACATCGCTGGATAAAGTTGGGCTCAGATAAGTATTAGGGGGGCTAGTAATGCAGTAAGATAAAAAAAAAACCTTCTGCCTTTACAATCCCTTTAAGGCTCCTTTCACACCAGTGGACCGTTCGGGTCCACCTGTCTGCTTTTTAGGCAGACACAATCAGATCACCCATTTTTGTATGGGATTATAGATGTCAGCAGACGTGTCCGCTGTTACCCGCCGGCATCCGATCTGGTCTGCTGAAAAACAGTCGGATGAGGATACGTTCACCATCTGTCCGGCGGATCGGATGACAATCGGATGGAAAAGGACATGCAGTCCGTTTCCATTTGACCGCCCAATAGAGAGCAGCAGGCTGTGTCCATGACCGCTCTGCATAACTGAGCGGACACGTATCAGTCAACCGCCTGCTCAGTGGGGATCAGCTGAGAGATCCCTAGCTGAGCAGGCAGATCCACGTGGACAAATTTCCACACAGTATGAAAAGGGACCTTAGACCCCGATTGCTTCCTTGCACTACTTGTTGCATTCCATGTAGTTGATAATCTAGTTCAGTGATAGCGAACAAATTTGGCACCCCAGATGTTGTGGAACCATATTTCCCATGATCCTCAACTACACTGCAGATAATGTAGTTCCAAAACATCTAGGGTTCCAAGATTCACCATCACTGGTCTAGTTCAGCCAATTTGTTTGCCAGGCTACATGCATTTGTGAACATAACTTAATTTTGTATATGTGTTTAATATTCTAATATTGCTTCATTTTGGAGGATACATGCAGTCTGTCCCTACAGTAGAGCCAGTAACTGAGCAGAAAATGTCAGCCCAGGTTCTCCAGCAACCCAAGCCCTCCATCTTCTTACTTTACCAGTTTCTTAGCCACTTGTTTAACTCCCTAACCTCCTACTGCCTCTCTGTGTGGCTCATGGCACAAGAAGCATTTCTGAAAATAAAACCTTGGAGATCCTTTTCCCAAACTTGGTACCCAAGTCTCAAATCTTTTTTTAGGATGCTCTACCTCCCTCTAACTTTGTCATCTGTGCCAATGTGTACCAGGACAGCTGGATCTTCCTCAGCTTCACCCAAAAATCTGACAACCTTATCGTTAATGCATCAAACTAAAGCCAATGGTCTGGCAATTCAGCCCTTTTAAACACTTCTGGACCGGAAGGAATTGCCCCCTTAATGACTGGGCCAATTTTTGCGATTCGGCACTGTGTTACTTTAACGGACAATTGCCCGGTCATGCAATGCTGTACCCAAATAAAATTGATGTCCTTTTGTTCCCCACAAAAAGAGCTTTCTTTTGGTGGCATTTGATCACCTCTACGATTCTTATTTTTTGCGCTTTAAACAAAAAAGCAAAAGCGACAGTTCTGAAAAAACAAACAATATTTTTCACATTCTGTTAAATAACATTCCTAAAAAAGAAAAAAAAAAAAAAAAAATTAAAAATCAAAATTTAACATTTTAGGCCAATTTGTTTTCTACTACATATTTTTGGTAAAACAAAAATCACAATAAGCGCATTTTGATTGGTTTGCGCAAAAGTTATGTTTACAAACTACGGGAAAGTTTTATGTAATTTTTATTGTTTTTTTTTTTACTATTAATGGCGGCGCTCTGCAATTTTTAGCGGGACTGCGACATTGCGGCGGACAGATCGGACCCCCTAACTGACATTTTTGACACTTTTTGGGGGGGACAGTGACATTACCACAGTAATCAGTGCTAAAAATATGCACTGTTACTATAATGATGACACTGGCGCGGAAGGGGTTAACACTGTGGATGATCAAGGGGTTAAATGTGAGCCTAGGGGAGTGATTCTAACTGTAAGGGGGTGGGGCTTGTGAAATGATCACAGAGACCTGTGAGCCTCTGATCAATCCAGAGAGAAGAACGGTCAGCTGTGTTTACAACAGCTGCCCTTCCTTCTCTCTCAAGGGGGGAACGATCACGGGTGCCAGGCGGCAAATCAGAGTCGCCTGCCCCCTGCATCGGGGTCCCCGCTACCTAGCTGCAGGTTCGCGCAGGAGTGGCTGTCTGCCGTAGAATAACTGCGGTGGATGGTCCTTAACTGGTAATAATGGGAGTCCCCTACCACCAGTGTCTCCCTGTCTTTGCCTACACACCTGTTCTCATTCTCCCTGCAGCAGTCTTTCCCTTGGATGCTATAGGAGGTAGCCCATCCTAGCAATGATACTCTTGAACTGATATCCCAAATATCATGCAACTGTAAATAATTATTGGCATGTATAACCCTTTTCCCTCTACCCCCCCCCCCCCCCTTCTAACTGTAATCGTTACCAGTGCCTTCATTTTCTTTGCTCTACACTATACTGGCCCCAGTCAGCACCTGAGGTGTGAGGTCCAAACTCCACTCAAAGTTGTTAATTTTTTGCAGTGTTGCCAACTGATTATGGAGATTCAGGATTCCAAGCAAAAAGCAACTTGCTCATACCTTGCACATACAGTGGGGATCGAAAGTTTGAGCACCCCAGGTAAAAATTTGTATTAATGTGCATAAAGAAGCCAAGGAAAAATGGAAAGATCTCCAAAAAGGCATCAAATTACAGATTAGACATTCTTATAATATGTCAACAAAGTTAGATTTTATTTCCATCATTGACACTTTCAAAATCACAGAAAACAAAAAAATGGTGTCTGCAAAAGTTTGGGCACCCTGCAGAATTTATAGCATGCACTGCCCCCTATACAAGGCTGAGACCTGCCAGTGTCATGGATTGTTCTCAATCATCATCTGGGAAGACCAGGTAATGTCAATCTCAAAGGTTTTAAATGCCTAGACTCATCTGACCTTGCCCCAACAATCAGCACCATGGGATCTTCTAAGCAGTTGTCTAGAAAACTGAAACTAGACGCTCACAAAGCTGGAGAAGGCTATAAGAAGATAGCAAAGCGTTTTCAGATGTCAATATCCTCTGTTCGGAATGTAATTAAGAAATGGCAGTCATCAGGAACAGTGGAAGTTAAAGCAAGATCTGGAAGACCAAGAAAAATATCAGACAGAACAGCTCGCAGGATTGTGAGAAAAACAATTCAAAACCCACGTTTGACTGCACGATCCCTCCAGAAAGATCTGGCAGACACTGGAGTTGTGGTACACAATTCCACTATAAAGAGATACTTGTACAAATATGGTCTTCATGGAAGAGTCATCAGAAGAAAACCTCTTCTATGTCCTCACCACAAGAATCAGCGTTTGAACTTTGCAAATGAACATTTAGACAAGCCTGATGCATTTTGGAAACAAGTTCTGTGGACCAATAAGGTTAAAATTGAACTTTTTGGCCGGAAATAGCAAAGGTACGTTTGAAGCAGAAGGGGCACAGAATTTAATGAAAAGAACCTCTGTCCAACTGTTAAGCATGGGGGTGGATCAATCATGCTTTGGGGTTGTATTGCAGCCAGTGGCACAGGGAACATCTCGCGAGTAGAAGGAAAAATGGATTCAATAAAATTAAATTTCAGCAATTTTGGATGGTAACTTGATGCCATCTGTAAAAAGGTAAAAGGTAAAGATAAAGAGGATGGCTTCTACAAATGGATAATGATCCTAAACACACCTCGAAATCCACGGGGGATTACATCAAGAGGCGTAAACTGAAGGTTTTGCCATGGCCTTTACAATCTCCTGACCGCAACATAATTGACAATCTATGGATAGACCTTAAAAGAGCAGTGCATGACAGACAGCCCAGAAATCTCAAAGAACTGGAAGACTTTTGTAAGGAAGAATGGGAAAAAAACCTCAAACAAGAATTGAAAGACTCTTGGCTGGCTACAAAAAGTGTTTACAAGCTGTGATACTTGCCAAAGGGGGCAGTATAAGATATTAACTCTGCAGGGTGCCCAAACTTTTGCAGAAGCCATTTTTTTTGTTTTCTGTTATTTTGAAAGTGTAAATGATGGAAATAAAATCTAACTTTTGTTGACATATTATAAGAATGTCTAATCTGTAATTTGATGCCTTTTGGAGATTTTTCCATCTTTCCTTGTCTTCTTTATGCACATTAATACAAATTTTTACCTGGGGTGCCCAAACTTTCGATCCCCACTGTAGGTATCCACCCTCAGGTGGTTGTTCAAGGAATACACGTATGGGAATAGTTTAAAATGTAAAACCTACTACAACTTACAACAATGCTTTAGGTTTTAATCCCGTTTTTTTATTCCCTGGGGTGTGCTATTTATTGAAAAAATATGTAAACCCAAATTTCAAGAGTCATTTTCAATATTCCCAATATATGCCTCCTGAAGCAAGTACTATGAAAAAGTATCTGGTTCTCTTTGTATTACTTTGTATTACTTCCTTTGTGTGATATCTCTGGTGTTCCTGCAGTCCCTCTGTTTTCCAATTAAACACCGACCACACTAGACATAAGAGCACAGAGTGGTCAGTTCTCTAGCTATGCTGGGAACTCCTGCTCTCCTCCAATGATTTGACATGCCTGCCCACCCAGCCTTTCACTGGGAAAATCAGTGTGCTGCTGCTTCTCTCTCTCCTCCCCCCCCCCCCCCCCCAGCTCATGCAACAAAGGGAATGTGATAAAAAAAAAAAATGGATTTTTGTAAAATCTTACCGTAAAATCCTTTTCTCTTAGCTCATCGACAGACGTAGTCCTCGGTGATACACCACCTTCGGGTTATGTTACCTCCGCAGGAGCAGGACTAGACAGGAAATTAAAAAGCTCTGGCCACACCCTAGGGGCAGTCCCAGAGGGTATATCCTCTCTCTCTCTGCCTCAGCAAATCAGTTATGTGAAAAAGCAGTGCTTAGAGAATTTAACCCAACCCAACTCCAAAACAGAGGGGCGGGGACTACGTCTGTCGATGAGCTAAGAGAAAAGGATTTTACGGTAAGATTTTACAAAAATCCATTTTTCTCTAGCGCTCATCGACAGACGTAGTCCTCGGTGATACACCACCTTCGGGACGTCCCAGAGCAGTATCACAACTGAGGGGTGGGAAAATGGAAATCAAATCCCAATCTAGAAGGCCCAACCGGTGCCAACTAGAAGTTTACAATGCTCATCCTTAATGATGAGACTCAACAAAAAAAGAGAAAACAATTTTTTTTTTTTTTTTTCAAACAGAAAAAAACCCTCGAGGTAGACCACCGGTCTCCTCAAATTGCGGCCTGCAAAACCTTGCGGCCAAATGAGGCATCCGCCGATGCAGTCACATCAATTTTATAGAATTTTGTAAAGGTATGTACCGACGACCAGGTGGCCGCCTTACATACCTGGACCACTGACGCCTGATGGCGAAAGGCCCAGGAAGTACTGAGCGCTCGAGTGGAGTGCGCCCTAACAGGGAACGGAGGACTCTGACCCTTAATAGAATAAGCCTGTACCACCGTTTGTCTAATCCATTTGGCAATGGTCGCGGCAGATGCAGGCAAACCCTTTCTGGGGCCATCCGTGATCACAAAAAGTGAATCCGTCTTACGGAATGATTCCGTAGATTTCAGGTATACCCTGATTGCCCGAACCACATCTAAGGAATGCAACGCATGTTCCCGATGATGCTTGGGCTGAGGACACAAGGAAGGTAGTACATTATCTTCATTCAGATGAAAATCTGAAACCACCTTGGGAAGAAAAGATGGCTTAGGATGAAGTACTACCTTATCCCTATGAATCACTAGGTATGGTGACTGGCATGATAATGCAGCCAGTTCTGACACCCTGCGAGCAGAAGTAATAGCCACCAAGAAGGCCACCTTCTGGGATAGAGTAAGCAAGGGAATCTCCCTGATGTTTTCAAAGGGAGGTTTCTGTAGAACCGACAAAACCAAATTAAGATCCCAGGGCGGTAAGGGCGCGCGGACTGGAGGAGCCAGGTGCCGCACCCCCTGGATGAAATTCCGCACCAAGGATTTGGTAGCTAAAGGCTTCTGAAAGAAGATTGCTAATGCTGAAACTTGACCCTTGATGGTGCTCAAGGCTAGCTTCTGCTCAACCCCTTGTTGCAAAAAGGCCAATATTCGAGTCACCGAATAGGTACGTGGAGGAAATCCTAAAGATTCGCACCACGCAATATAAGTCTTCCATGTGTGATAATAGACTTTGCTGGAAGTCGCTTTCCTTGCTTTAATAAGGGTAGGAATGACTGAAGTAGACAAACCTCTGTCCTTCAGTACTTGGGTCTCAATGGCCAGGCCATTAAAACCAGCGACTGTAAAGCACGAAGGTAAATTGGTCCTTGAGACCACAGACACTCCCTGAGACGAAGTTCCCACGGAACGTCTGCGACTAACATGTCCAAGTCGGCCAGGCCGGCTTGAGGAGGCCAGCCTAGAATTTCTATGACCACTGGCGCTTTTTGGATCTGAACCAGGCGTCCCTAGAGCTATCTGGCCCCGACCATCCGAGAAAGTCTGGTCGTTTTCTGTTCCCACACATTTATCAGATACCTGATAGTTATCAGGAAAGGTGATCTTTTCTGGTTGAACCTCAGGGACCGAAGTCACCCGACTAGAGGCTACTTGGCCTATCTGGTCAACCAGATCCGATTCCTGTGAGGTATCGGGACTAATCTTAGGAAAAGGTAAAGGAAAAGATCTTTTCAGGGAACGGTAACTACCGCTTCCTGTGGTACTTAAATGTTGGAAGGGAAGAATCGCACCGGTAGTAGTGGTTGATGCTCGATCTAATGTCCTGAATACCGGTGAAAACGTCCCCCCACCCTGAAACCGGGTGGGGGCGCACCTTCAGGCTGTGTACTCCTTTACTTCGGGTTTGGCTGGGTTGGTCCTCTGCTTGTCCGACCAGCCCTTCTTGAACCCTCCTGGAGGAGTCTTGCCTTTCCCGCTAGTACCAGCCGGGCGCCCTTTATGGGCGGTAAAGAAAGGTCCTCGCTTGTTGCGAGGTCCCTTAGCTTTTGCAGCCTGTGGCAAAAAAGTGCTCTTGCCCCCAGTGGCATCCTTAATGATTTCATCTAGGTTGGCTCCAAATAGACGATTCCCCTGAAAAGGGAGATTGGTCAAGGTCTTTTTGGAACCTAGGTCAGCTGACCAGCATTTTAACCACAGCACACGTCTGAGGATCACTGCTAACTTAGATGCATGCCCTAATAGGGGAGTAGTGTCCAAGGCTGCGTCACAGATAAACCGTAGCCCTTGTATGATCTGTTCCATCAAATCAGATGTCTCCTGGGGAATATCTTTTCCCCTAAGATCTTGGCGTACCATTTTCGCCCATTCCGTAAGTGTCTGGGAAACTAGACCAATAACGATTACTGGTCTAAATGCTGACCCTACCAGAGAAAAGATAGTGCGGGAACTCTGCTTCTATCTTTCGATCCACCGGATCCTTAAATGTCGAAGTGTCCTCCACTGGAATAACCGTGGCTTTATTCAGCCTGGAAATAGGCGGATCCACGATTGGTGGTACCGTCCATTTCTTAATGATGGATTCCTCAAACGGATAGCGTCTAGCAATACGCTTGGAAATAGTAAAGGTACGCTTAGAATGCTCCCATTCTCCTTTAATCTGATTACCAAAACATTTAGGTACAGGAAAAGCCTTCGCCGTCTTGATGGGCTTATAAGTACCAAAAGGCATCTCTGTTTCAGTTGCCTCTGCCGGTAAAGCCTCAAGTTTTAAGGTTTCTTGCACTGCCACAACTAGTGCGTCCACCAATGCTTCTTCCTGAATAATAGCAAGAGAAGAAGCGTCCTCCTCACTTTCTGAGGGGGCTTTACCTGGGATAGCAACCCTTGCAGAGGAACCTGCAACTGCCGTGACCATCTCTGAATCTGAGTCAGAGGTGTCAGATAGTATAGGGGTAGGCGGGGGTCGCTTCCTTGACCCCCGTCCCTGACAGGCCGCCTCCACCCGAGCCACCATAGACTCCAAAATTGCTGTAAATGACTCTATACTCTGTGCACCGGCGGGTCCCGAGGCCCCCTCGAGGGAAACAGGTGGGGGAATATGTGTGGCAGGGTCCATGATAACTCCAGTTACTTCCTGGATAATATAATTCAAAAGTAAAGAAAAAAACTTTTTTTTTTTTTTTTTTTTTCTGACCCCCAGCGCCACAAAAAAGCCCCTTAGTGTTACCTGCTAGCTATCGATCGAGAGAGAGAGAGATAGACCCCCAGGCTCACCACTTGATGCTCAGAGTTAAACTGCAACAGCTTACAGCGCTGTCTTGACAAACAGGAAGTCTTTTGGCTGGCTGCCCAGGAAGAAAGGAGGCGGCTCCGCCCCTCTGCACGCCTTCCGGCGCCTCCCCCAAGCTCCACGAGGTGTAGGATCACCTCAAACATGGCCGCCCCCATGCTGGAGACACGAGGCTACGCCAAAATGGCGGCTCGTGCGATCCTGCAAGAAAAAATGGCGGCGGCCTGCTGAATGGCGGTGTGCTGCAGGGCACACAACACTGTCTCTGCCTGGGGATATGGCGTGGTTGGCGGTATCGGCCCTGACGGACCGCATGGCCGTTCGGGAGGCCTGCTAATAGCTGGAGATCTGATTTGGAAGGCAGTCTACATGTCCGTGGCTTCTGACTGGTAGGTAGCTTATACTTAACCCATAAGATTCCCAGAATGCCACAGATTACATCTTTTAAACATGTATACAATAGATTGTTAGCTCCCAAACCAAGCCTCCTGGCTTTTTGTACACAAAAAATCACACTCAAAGTAGGAGGATCTGTGACATGTTATAGGATAGAAAGGACTCTTTCTTACCATACAGAGAGGGGCCCGCGTTCACCACAAAACCCGTCAGGGGGAAAGGGGGAACATACTACTCACCATACCGAAACCAGGCGGGCACCAACTCCTGACAGTACCCCTCTCCACCGGGGCGGGAGGGCTGTCGACCGATACGAACGCCGTGACTCATGGTCTTTGGCGTTTCAGCGAGACGTTTAACTCGCGGGTTCAGTCCTTTTAATGGGACTTTGTCGCGGCCGACCCAGCGCGGAGCTATGGCCTGCACGCGCTCGTAGGCTGAACTGGGGTGACCACCGGATCTCAACATCCAGCCCGTCGCCCAGTTCAGCTTTCTTGCTTGAAGATCTCACAGGAACACTGGAGAAAAAGCTGTCTAAAAAAATCCTTTAAGAAAAAATTCTTGCCAGGACCTAAGATCCCAGCAAGGTGTCTAGGTCCTTACTCCTAACTAGACAGAAAATAACTGATTTGCTGAGGCAGAGAGAGAGAGGATATACCCTCTGGGACTGCCCCTAGGGTGTGGCCAGAGCTTTTTAATTTCCTGTCTAGTCCTGCTCCTGCGGAGGTAACATAACCCGAAGGTGGTGTATCACCGAGGACTACGTCTGTCGATGAGCGCTAGAGAAAAAGTGGTTTATAATTTTTTTTTTGTTTTAATCTATACATGAATGTTTTGCCTGTCATTTATATTTTAAACTGAAGGGTTGTTTTACAAGGTGACCGTTTAGAATCACTTTAATTATGCTCTTATTGTGGCGCTGTACTTTAAAGAGTGAGTCTCACACAGCCCTCTCACAGAAAACGCAGCTTCCACATAGTATTTTAGATTTTTTTTAAGGTTTTGAACGCTCTCTTTGTAAAAAAAAACTATACACTTAAATTTTGATCTGGAGGATCGCCGCAATCTCAGATCTTGAACAACTAAGGGAATAATTCAATGCATTTGACACTGAAAATGGCATCCTTCACATTTTTCAGCATTAAGATCTTTACTATACAACAAAAACATTTTGTATGTTGAGTGTATAGAAGCAAAACTGGGAGCAAAATATAATTCTTACCAATTCAGCTGTTGAGGTGACTGAAAAAAAAAAGAAAGAAAAAAAGTGGGTGAACATTAGCACACATTTTACTAGAAAAAACAAAAAAACAGAGCACTACACCAAGCTGCTTAACCTGCAGAAAAAAAACACAGAGAGCCATTGTCACCCTTAAAGTGATCTGTCACCACAGAGTAAGCTAAAA
Source organism: Pelophylax lessonae (assembly GCF_965119305.1). NCBI lineage: Eukaryota > Metazoa > Chordata > Amphibia > Anura > Ranidae > Pelophylax > Pelophylax lessonae. The sequence continues at coordinate 538,604,692 of NC_138769.1, forward strand.
GCAAATTAACCCTATGGGAAAGAAAATCTGTAGTTCCTTTTCCAGCATTCTAAGGCTGTCATTTCAATGCTCCCCAGCTTCTGCAGGTTTTCCAGCCTTTTTTGAGTGCGTTGATTAACTGCTCTCTACCTGCTGACATCTGACAATTGAAAAAAATGGATTTTTGTCTTACTGTAAAATCCTTTTCTCTGAGGTTCACTGACAGACACAGCTTCAAGTCTTCAGGCCATTGGCTTTATGCTCTCTCTCTAGGAGTAGGACTAGGCGGAAACTGTTTTGGTTACGCCCCTGGGGCAGTCCCAGAGGGTCTACCATCACGTCTTGCTGTAGGACTCCAGTTTGTAACAAGCAGTGTCAGAAGAACATATAACTCAACCCCAAGAGGGGCGGGTGCTGTGTCCGTCAGTGAACCTCCACCATGTCGCCGCCTTACACACCTGAACCACTGATGCCTGATGACGGAAGGCCCAGGAGGCACTAAGCGCCCTTGTAGAATGAGCTTTACCAGGGAAAGGAGGAACCTGACCCTTAACCACTTAAGCCCCGGAGGATTTGGCTGCTAAACGACCAGAGGGTATTTTGCGATTCGGCACTGCATGACTTTAACGGACAATTGCGCGGTCGTGCGACGCTGTACCTAAACGAATTTGGCGTCCTTTTTTTCCCACAAACAGAGCTTTCTTTTGGCGGTATTTAATCACCTGTGCGATTTTTTGATCACGCGCTATAAAAAAAGAGCGTAAATTTTGCAAAAATAGCAATATTTTTCCCTTTTTTTTATATGAAATTCCCCCCAAAAAAAATGTAAAAATCAAAATTTTTTAATATTTTCGGCCAATTTGTTTTATGCTACCTATGTTTGGTAAAAAAAAATCGCAAAAAGCGTATTTTGATTGGTTTGCGCAAAAGTTATTGCGTTTACTAACAAAGGGAAAGATTTTTGTCATTTTTGTTGTTTTTTTTTTTAACGTGTAATGGCGGCGATCTGCGATTGTTTTTGCGGTACTGCGACATTGCGGCGGACAGATCGGACCCTTGACTGACATTTTTGACACTTTTGGGGTTACCAGTGACATTTCTACAGTAATCAGTGCTATATATATGCACTGTTACTGTAAAAATACACTGGTAGTGAAGGGGTTAACTTTATTTGAGAGGGAGGGGCTGTGTGTGTCCCTAGGGGCGTGATTCTAACTGTGATTGGCTGTGGCTTCAACTGTATGCAGAGTGATCAATGGATCTACATAGTAGATCCATGTGATCATCTCTCATACAGAGAGGAGAATGACAGGCAGCTTGTTTACACAAGCTGCCTGACTTTCTCCCTCTCCCCCGCCGATCGCAGAGTGGCCGGCGGCGATCGGGTCCGCCGGTCACACGCGCGGGGGGGTCCGTGACCACGCGGGAGCGCGCCTCCGGCGGCGCGCGCTCGCTCCCTAAACCCTCACAGGCGAGCGACGTAGACCTACGTCACTTTGCCTGTGAGGTGCTGACCGCCGCCGTAGATAGTCGTGCGGCGGTCGGCAAGTCATTAATGGAGTAGGCCTGCACCACTGTCTGCCTGATCAACTTGGAAATGGTTGCAGCAGATGCGGCCTGCCCCTTATGAGGTCCATTGGTAAGAATAAATCATATTTTCTAATCGGTTCAGTCACCGTCAGGTACATCTGAATCATCCTTAGCACATCTAAAGGAATGTAAGGCAATTTCCTTAGGCTGTTTTGGCTTAGGACATAGGGACGGTAAAACAATGTCTTCATTCAAATGAAACCCGGAAACAACCTTAGGAAGGAACGCCTGACAGGGTCGCAACACCACTTTGTCCCTATAAATCACCAAGTAAAGTGACCGTAGCCAACACGCGACGTGGGGAAGTAATAGCTACTAAGAAAGCCACCTTCTGCGACAGAGTGAGAAGAGGAATTTCTCAAATATTTTCAAAAGGAGGCTTTTGAAGCACTGACAGGACCAAATTTAGATGCTACGGAGGTACCAGGGATCGCACCAGAGGAGCCAGGGGGCGAACTCCCTGCACAAAAGTATGAACCAAGGACTTCGCTGCCAAACGGCCTTTGGAAAAAAATAGCCAAGGCAGAAATCTGGCCCTTGATGGTACCCAGAGCAAAACGTTGATCTACATCCAATTGTAGAAACTCCAACAAGGTAGACACACAAAAGGAGTGGGGGGGAAACCCCCCACAACTCACACCAAGTAATGTATGCCTTCCAAACTCGATGATAAACCTTCCTGGAAGTAAATTTCCTAGCTTTCAACAGCATAGGAATCACCGACTCAGATAGCCCTCTGTTCTTCAACACCTGGCTTTTAATAGCCAAGCCATTAAAGCCAGAGAACATAAAGCAGGATGGAAGATTGGTCCTTGAGACAGAAGATCTTTTCTGAGAGGAAGTTTCCAAGGGATGTCTGCTACCAACCTTACCAGGCCTGTGTACCAAGACCAGCGAGGCCAGTCTGGTGCCAACAGAATGACTGGAATTCCTTCTACCTTAATTCTGCATAGCAGTCTCGAGAGAAGTTGTATTGGAGGAAAGGCGTAAATCAGACTATACTGATCCCAAGAGGCCACAAGAACGTCTGCGGCGTCGGCCAGAGGATCCCGAGACCTTGACACGAACCTCTGCACCTTCCTGTTGAGACTGGAAGCCAGCAGGTCCACATCAGTGGTCCCCCACTACAGACACAGTTGATGAAATACCGCCAGGTGAAGAGACTATTCTCCCGGATCCAACGTCTGCCGAGATAGTCTGCTTACCAAATCTCTACCCCCGGAATGTACACAGCAAAGAGGGTCGGAACAGAACACTCTGCCCACCTCAAGATGTCGGCCACTTCCCGGGCCATCAGGACACTCCTTGTGTTTTCTTGATGATTGACATATGCCACAGTTGTAACATTGTCCAATTGTATCCGCACAGGGCGCCCCTGCAGACGATCGGTCCATTGAGAAAGAAAGTCTGATCGCCCGAATTTCCAGGATGTTGATCGGCAAGCTGGACTCCTCCCGAGTCTAGAACAGTTGGGCCGAACACACACCCAAGCCACCTCCCCATCCGGACAGACTGGCATTTGTGGTGATTACAGTCCAATACAGGGGAAGAAAAGATTTTCCCAGACGTAGGGCTGGGGAGCGGATCCACCATAGGAGACACTCCCTCGAGCCCCGACTCAACAGGATCAGATTGTCCAATGACATTGGATCCTTGTTCCATTTGATCAGAATCTCCCTTTGCAAAGGTCTGGAGTGGAACTGTGCAAATGGAACTGCCTCGAAGGTGGAGACCATCAGACCCAGCACTTGCCTGCAGGTCCTGAGTGATGACCGATGGTTGAACAGGAGCCGAACTGCATCCTGTAGCTTCAGAAGTTTTGTCTGAGGAAGAAACCCCTGGGCTGACGCAGAGTCCAGCGTCAGACCCAAGTAGTCCAGCTTTGTGGACGGAGACAGTGCTGATTTCTGAAAATTCAGTGTCCTGCAGAGTTTGCACTGCAACGTCCAAGTCGGCTTCTAGATCCGAGGAAGATCATCCAGGTAACCTAGTACCACAATCCTATCTGCTGTAACAAGGCCAGCACAGGGGCCAAAACTTTTGTGAATACCCGAGGAGCTGAGGCGAGACCAAAAGGTAACGTCACAAATTGAAAGTGCTCCTCGCCCATGGCAAAACAAAGAAACCGCTGATGCCCGACATATATTGGAATATTAAGGTAAGCATCCTTGAGATCGATAGAAGCCAGCAGATCTCCTTGATGAAGGAAAGCTACTACTGTGCGGATGACTCCATCTGAAATTTCTGAACCCGCACAAAGTGGTTCACAGCCTTAAAGTCCAAGATCGGACAAACCCTTGCCTTCCTTCCTGGGAACTGTGAACAGATTTAAATAAAAACCTTGGAATAGTTCTGACTCTGGAACCGGCACAATAACTCTCTGTGCTAACAGGTCTTGCACTGCTCTGTAAAGGCCCTGTAGCCGATCGGAAGGCAAGCGTAAATTGGAAGGAAAGAATCTTGCCGGGGGCAAGGACCGAAACTCGATCTTGTAACCAAACCAAATCAGTTCGTGGACCTATTTGTCCTGAATGAGCAAGCTCCACAGATCCAGGAAGAAGCAAAGACATCCCCCTACCTCAGACAGGGGTGAGGGCACCCCTTCAGGCTGGGGAAGGCTTGTCTGCGGAATCAGAAGTGCCCGCTTTGAACTTACCATTCCAGGGTCTCTTGGAGCCCCCCCCAAAGTTGCGGGGTGGATCTCGAGCCCTTTTACTGCGATCCAGACAGACGAAAGGGTCGCTTGTGAGCCGAAAAGAAGGGACCCCACTTACGGCAATGTACTCTTGCCTCCCATAAGGCCCTTAATGATCTCTTCCATAGAGACATCTGAACAGATGGTCACCTACAAAAGGAAGATCAGTCAGCACCTTTTTAGAAGCCTGGCCAGCTGACCAGTACTTTAACCAGAACATGCAAAGGATCACAGCCCTCACCGAAACCCTGCTGCCAAAGGGGCCACATCCAGGGATGCATTACAAATATACTGTAACCATTGGATCAACTGATCCGCCAGCTCAGAAGGGTGTTGACTCCCCCCCAGATCCTGGCGCAAAATCTTAGCCCATTCCGTTAAAATCTGGGACACCAAGGTGATAGCAAACACCATTCTCAAAATTGGACCAGATACCAGACCAGAGCCTCAGCTTTTTTTTGTCCACGGGGTCCTAAAAGACAGGGAATCCTCCACCGGCAAAAGCTTGGCCTCAATTAGCTTGGAAACCTGAGAATACACCGACAGTGGAACCATTCGTTTCTTCAGAAGAGACTCCTCAAAGGGATATCTCCTACAAAAACGCTTAGGTATTCCAACCATGCATTTTATGCATCCCCACTGACTAGTGACAATCTTGTCAAAATAGGCAGGAAAGGGAAACGCCTTAGTCACCTTGGAAGATTTTCGGGTGCCAAACTGCACCGGCGTTGCCGACTCAGCTGAAGCTGAGTCCTCCAACTTTAAAGTTTCCCACACTGACACAATCAGAGCCTCCACCAGCGCTTTATCATGCGCAGCTGCAGAGGGGGACTCATCATCACTATTAGCGCACTCAGGGTGCGTGGACGCAGACCAGTGGGCTGACTGTTGTCCACGGCAGCCAAATCCACCTCAGAATCTGAGGAAGCAGAGGATACAGGTGAAAGCGGGGGGCACTTCTTGCCAGGCCTCCTTTGCAGGACCATATCTACTCTGGCTACTAGCGACTGCAGTCACGGCCGCCAGGGCAGACTCAGAGGGCCCAGCAGCTTCCAGGAGTGGATCAGGTGGTGAAACACACTCCATGAGCTCCATGACCATAAAGGGTTAAACAGAATCATGGTGTTCAGCAAACAAAAAAAACGTTTTTTTTTTTTTTTTTTCTTTTAGAAAAAAAAAAAAAGAAGAAGAGGAGATTCCTCCCCCCGTGCACCGCTGGGGCACCACAAGAATCAGTGCACCCACTGCGCTGTATACAGCAGAGGAAGGATAGATACCCCACAGAGACTCACCACCCCAGCTGGAGAGTGCCAAAGCTGTCTTCCACACTGCTGGAAGGAGGAAAAGGAAATGCTGACCTGACACTAGAGGCCCCCACAGCCTCAGCACTGCATCAGACTACAGGAAAATGGCCACCATTGAAACTATGGGGAAACCAAAAGCATGGCCGCCGAAGCCAGGAAGAATCCACAGCAAAACTGCGGCACCACGAGGTGCTGCACGGGACCTTGGACCCCATAAACAAAAAAACAGACCCCCAGGAAGGGACCCCCCCCCCCCTTCAGCACCCAGGTTCGCACACTCCCTACAGGGGGCCAACAGCGGCATCACTCACCGCTCCTCTGGCCCAGCACCATGCAGCCCCCTACCCAAATTCACCAATGCCCCACAAAGGGCCGGGGGGGGGAAGAGGGTTACAGGGGACAGATGAGGGAACCTACTCAAGGGGAATAACCGCAAAAGAAGAAGAGTGAAACACAAGGGGGAAGAAGGGCACAGGAGGGACCTGCGACCACCCCAGCAATTCCATAGGAAAGGAGGGGGGACACTACTCACCATACCACGGACACCAGACGGGCTCCACTCCCAGCAGTCCACTGCACCATCTTGAAATGGGGGTGCTGCAGCCTGAGGTATGCTAGGACTCTGGTCATGACTGCTGTCGTGACCAGGGCTATGCGACCTCGCGAGGTGTTTCACTCACAGGTTAGCCCCATCCAGTGGGGCTATATTACAGCAAACCTAGCGCAGAGCTAATAGTTGGATCGCATTCGCAGGCCAGACTGGGAAGACCGTAAGGATCTAGGATATCCAGTGCATTGCCCAGTCTGGCTGTTGACTGTAGTTCACAAAAGGAAGAGTTGATTGTAGTTCACACAGGAACAAAAATAATAAAGTAAAAAATTCAATTTAAATAGGTAAAAAATGCCAGGACCGCAGATCCCAGCATAAAGCCAGGTCCTTACTCCTGACTAGGCAGAAAAAACTGGAGTCCTACAGCAGGAAGTGATGGTATACCCTCTGGGACTGCCCCAGGGGCATAACCAAAAAGGTTTCCGCCTAGTCCTACTCCTAGAGAGCAAGAGCATAAAGCCAATGGTCTAAAGACTTGCAGCTGTGTCCGTCAGTGAAAGAAAGAGAAACATCTTTTTAGCTTGGTGCTAAAAAGCAGAGGGATGAATAAAAGAAAACAAGGCCGTGCAGGCCAATGATCTAAGAGACTAAAATAATTATAACTGTGACAAAAGATCTACTAACCATTTATATTTTCTTCACATCTCCTTATCCATGTTGAAAATGTTGACTCAGTTGCTAAAAAAGGGATAAAAAATAAATTCAGCATCCATTAGAACCACTGAACATTATGTCCATTTTATCGTACTGTTAACATGCAGTTTAGAATAACAGTTGCATGAAAAAAGAACTCAAACCATGCTGGGGAACCTCTCTCTGTCTGCATTGTCCATAGCCCCCCCCCCCCATATATATATATTATATATATATATATATAAACCCTTCATACTGCATTAGGGGACCAATAACAAAAATGAAATTGGCAGTAACAGGTAACAAATTCAGACATCTTTTTCCTAAGAAAAATTAAGCCACGAGGTATTTATGTGGGCTGTGTATACAAAATGACTTCCCTAAGGTGACTACACATAAGCGTAGGGGAATACTTCCTGTTAAGCAGTAGCTTGTCTTAAATACAAAGAATAACGATTGACTGAGAAAATCTATCCTTTGGTTAACAATGTTTTACCTGAGCTGGTTTTGCCAAGGGTTGACAGGGAGGGCTCACAGATGTAAAATTGTTCGGTAATGCAGCCTGAAATCGAGTGGATCATGCAAATGACTCCTATGCGTGTAGGAATCTTTATACTGTGTAAATCTGGACACCTTAAAGCATAAGTTCACCTTTTGTAACATGTTACACCCCTGATCCCCTTTGTGACCGCTAACAGGGTTCTACTCCCTCACCGCTAGCGGTCACAATTTAAAAAATACCCTGTTCGGACGCATAACTGATTGACAAGGCTACGTGCATTGAAAACTTCAAGGTCCAACAGTCTTTGCAGCTGTCGCCTTGCAGTTTTCAATGAACTACCACAGTGCTGTATGTACAAGGAAGCAGATACACTGGCAGCAGATCTGCTGGAGACCTAAACGGCAAAAGCATCCTACTGATAGCTGGTGCAATGCTTTACAGGCTACAAAAAAAAATTTTTACAGGCAAAAATTAGCATTTATTCTTTTTTTTTAAAAGGTGAACTTATCCTTTAATATCTCTGAAGAAGTTACAATGTGAGCGCTCCTCTATTAGCTGCACAATGAAAGTCTGATTGGTTATCAGACTCTAGCAGCCAGACTCTATAGTATATACAGATTTAGGGAATAATCAGCAATAACTTTTTCTCTTTGCCAAGTTTAGATAAAACTGTACAGACAGACATCTAAAAGAGTAAGTAGGCTCACATAAAATGTAATGCATTCACAAAAAAAGAGATTGTATGAGACAGTTGCATAAGCGAGAACACAAGTAGGATTGTATAATGGTCCACGTTACAATTTGTTTGTACAATCACCGTTATTGGTAGCAACAACTAAGAATATACCATATACCTGCAAAAGTAAGCACAAGCCATCACTTACAAAACAGATTTTTCCAGTGTTCAACGTCTCTCATCTTCACTTTTGTATGCGTAAAGAACACTCTAAAACAGGCGTCACTAAATGGCAATCATTAGCCATACCACTTAGCAGCCTGCCTGCCACCACTGTTAGGGCTCATGTACACTGCAACTTGTAAACGGCCGTTTAGGAGCAGTTGGGCGTTTGTTTCAGAAGCCCCTGAACCCACCTCTATGTTATCTTATCTGTCCATGTACACAGGGTCATTTACAGTCATTTGAGTTCAGTGACGTTCACCTGCGGTTAGCGCTTGCGTTTTCAGGAGGCATATATATATATATATATATATATATATATATATATATATACATACACACACATACACATATATATATATATATATATATATATATATATATATATATATTATTCATTCAAATGAAAATGGCTGAAAAACATATTTCTGTTGCATTGTGGGTGTTTGGGAGGGTCTCCTGATGTGTTTTGCAAAAAACACCCCTGAGCGCAAACGCCACTAAACGCGTCCAAACGCAGCATGCAAACGCGACACAACAGGCGTTTTTAAACGTCATTCTGTAGCTGTCAAGTTCCAGCGTTCAAAGGACTTTTTCAAACGTCACATGTACATGTAGCCTTAAACTCGCAGCAGTTTGTGATATGGGCAGGCTTTGATGTGGGGGGGGGGGGGGGGGGAGAGCAGTGATATGGGGGACTGTGATTGCAAAGGGGGCTATGATTGCAAGGGGGGTTGTGATGTTAGGGGTTTGGGCTATGATGTTTTGGGCCAGGGTGTGAGAAAAGGGGGCTCTGCTGTAAAAGAAAGGGGGGGGGTTCTGTTATGTGAAAGCGGAGACTGAAGTCACTGTCGTAAAGGGGGCTGTGATGTAAAGTGGGGGAGAAGGTCTGTGATGTGAAGGACCCGAGTCCGAGAACAAAAAGGAGATTCAAACCTCTGAGGAAAGAAAATGTTACTGACCGGACCACTATGAGTTTTAATTCAGTACCCCTGCTCTAAAATATAAGCTGGCCATATACTTGCAGATTTTTGAACAAAAATTTGTATGAAAACTCTCAGTGCATTCAAGGATTTGAATTTGTTTCTAATATTCAGTTTTAGTATGAATGGACTTGTCCAAACAAAACCACATTCATGGATAGCAAATCATTAGAGAAAAATTTCATCCATTTTATGCTTGATGTACATGTTCGTACTCCTGAATCTTGCAAGAAGGCCCTTAGATACAGTATCTTTTTTTTTCTTTATAAAAGGGTTGATCTACTAAAGAAAAATAGGCTGCTCCCTGTGCAAGAGAATTTTTCCCTAGCTTAGTGAATGTATTGAAAACTCACCTTGTAAAGAATGCCAAATCCCATGCAAAGAAAAAAAATGCATTTTTGCACGCACATGATTGGATGACAGACGTTATCAGAGCTTCACCCAGGTATGCATTTATGTCTGTATATTACATCCTCCTGGGCTAGTGTGGTGCGATAAGAATCACAAAAACCTTTTCCATCTCTATCTTGTGCAGCTGAGGAAGAATCTTTACCAAAGGAAAGGTATAGATCAACTTGACTGAAATCCAAGGAATCTATTGCAAAGGCTAGGGGATCCCTTGACCTGGCTACAAATCTGTGCAGTTTGTTGTTGAATCTGAAGGTTTACATCTGGTTCCCCCACCACCACCTGATAGATTCTGGAAGAAGCAGGAGTGCAGAAACCATTCACCTGGGTTAACTGCTTAGGAGGTTTGCCTGCCAATTGTCCACACTATTTGGTAAGAAAGAAGGGTGCACTGATATGTGAAAAGCTGTTCTCAGAATGTGTAAAATAATGTGTTAAATATAAATGGTGCGCTTTTCAATTCTTTTGTAAATTCACTTAATAAAAAATGGTAAAGGATTGTCTGGCTGGATAGAAGCATAGGACATGTTCAGAGTGTGGATTTGTCTTTGATGCATGTGTTGCGGCTGTTGAGCTGAAGAGTCCTGGACTGGGTAAAGGGGACTGCATTGAAAGTGGCTACCAATTGACCAAAAACACTTAAGCAGAAGTGAACCGAGGGGTGTCTGTTGGATCTGTGGGTCCACTTGTGGGACCTTAAGAGGGCTATCTTTTCCGGGGGAAGGAATATTCTGGCTAGTGCTTTGTCCAAAATTACGCCCATGTACTCCAGAGGGCAGACTTTGGAAAACTGATTAACCAGCCGAAGGTTTGAACGAACTGAATAGTTCTTTTGTGAACACTCAGTGTGCAAAGGAGAGCCCGAATAGTAGTTCTACATATTGAAAATGCTGGTTCTCTACAACAAAGCGTTAGTGTGGAAGAAGGATGGTGATATGTAGGATAGGCATCTTGTATGTCTACTGGTGTCAGAAATTCCTCTTGTCTGGGAGAAGCAATGACAGACCTTGCCGATTCTATCCGGAATTGTGGTACACAAAGAAATTCGTTCAGAGACTTTAAAGCCTTATGCACATGGGCAGAAAAAAACACCACTTTTAAAAGTAATTTCTAAACACCATTTTTTTTTCTGAAAGCTGCAGGCAGAAATATCGGACGTACTTTATATAGGAGTATTTTAATATGCCTGTGTGAATGAAGCCTAAGTCCAGTATTGGGCAGATGCACCCATTTGCCTTTGGGACCATAAAAAAAAAGGAATAAAAAGCTCTGCAACCTTTCCATAGAAAGAATTGGTACTGAAAGATGGCCAAATTTATAAAACCAAAACAAATGAATAAAATTTATTCAATTAAATGCTGGCCAGCCAACCACTGTGTAAGTGATTCCACAACAGCTCTAGTATATATACACACTCAAAAATTAATATGGTGTAGCGCAGCAAAAAAAAAAAAAAAGTAGAAAAAATTGATTTTTGTCTAACCGTAAAATCCTAATGTTCATTGATGGACACAGCTCCATATCTTCATTGACACTTGGGTTATGCTGCCCCTTACAGGAGTAGGACACTAGGCAGGAAAAAATTGACTACGCTTATAGGGCAGTCCTAGGGGGGTATACTCCCACTTCCTGCTATAGGATCTCAGTTTTGTAACCAGCAGCGTCAGAAGGATACATAACCCAACTCAGAGGGGTGGGTGATGTGTCCGTCAAACATCAGAGAAAAGGATTTTATGGTAAGACACAAATCCAGTTTTCTCTTTTGTTCATTGACAGAAACAGCTCCATATCTTCATTGACCCTTGGGACGTCCCAAAGCAGTGTCAGCATGAGGGGTGTGAAAAACACAGCAATAAACAGAATTTCCAAAAGGGCTAAACGTAGCCAACTAGGTAACCAGAGAGCTCAACCAAGAAAAACTGGAGCTCACCTACCAGAAAAAATACACCCTCAAGAGACAGGGGCCTCTGCAACAGCGGCCAAAAGCAGCATCCGCAGATGCAAATACATCCACCTTGTAAAATTTTGTAAATGTGTGCACTGACGACCAGGTGGCCGCCTTGCAAACCTGGACCACTGACGCCTGATGACGGAAGACTCAGGAGGCACTAAGCGCCCACGTAAAATGCGCCTTTACAGGGAAAGGAGGAACCTGACCCTTGATGGAAAAGGCCTGCACCACCATCTGCCTGATCCATCTGGAAATGGTCGCAGTAGATGAGGCCTGCCCCTTACGAGAATCATCTGTAAGCATAAATAAGGAATCTGATTTGCTGATCGACTCATTTGTCGCCAAATACTGTACACCCTGATAGCCTGGACCACATCCAGGGAATGCAACGCAATTTCTTTAGGATGTTTAGGCTTAAGAAACAATGAAGGCAACACAATATCTTAATTTAAGTGGAACCCCGAAACTACCTTAGGAAGGAATGACAGGGGCTTAGCACCACTTTGTCCGTATGAACAACCAGGTGAGGTGACCATCAGGAACACAGCCAGCTCTGACAACCTGCGTGCAGAAGTAATAGCCACCAAGAAGGCCACCTTCTGTGACAGAGTAAGCAGAGGAAGTTCACAAATATTATCAAAAGGCAGTTTTTGAAGAACCGCCAGTACCAGATTAAGGTCCCACAGAGGCACCGGGGACCTTACCGGAGGAACCAAATGGTGAACCCCCTGAACAAAGGTGTGAACCAGGGAATTTGTGGCTAACGGGCATTGGAAGAAGATTGCCAAAGCGGAAATCTGGCCCTTGATGGTGCCCCAGGCCAAACGCTGATCTACAAGCTCCAAGTCCCAGCTGACGCCTTGTGAAGGGAAGTGCATCGGGGGGAGCAGCCGCGCCGTCACATCTCGCGGCCCGTTCTGCAGGCGGACGCAATCTTCTACAGAGGAACAGTTTGTCGTGTGTTTTCAAGATTTTTGCCGTAAGTGTGTCTTTTTACAATAAAGCTATTTTAAAGGATAATGCACTATTAGCGCTTTATCTTTCATTTGCGGAGCCACTTTTGATTACACAACTATTGGCCCAAGTGAGATACACACTACTGTGAAGCGGATAGGTCCACAGGATTCATATATTGGGAGCCCAGTGTGTGTGTGTGTCTTCTACCACTGTGAATCTGCATATCAGTTTAACGGTTGAAAGCCCATCCTCCCTTAAAGCGAGTTCCAGCCTCAAAATGAACTTTGCCCCATCCGCTTGCTGCACATTACCTGAAAAAGAATTGGATAATGACATTTTTTTTTTTATTATTCACTTACCTTGTTTTTGAAGAAAATATACTTACCTTCCTGCCATTTCCTCCCTCTGCGGCCGCGGCACGCGCCGTTACTTCTTTCTTGCATTGACTCACTCCCAGGAGTCAATGCGCCTGCACTGGCCCTGCTTGTCACTTCGGGTACAGGCGCGTTATTCCCTGCTGAACAGCTTCTGTGCATGGAATGACGCGCCTGCACCGGAAGTGACGAGCAGGGCCGGTGCAGGGCATTCTGGAGCTCCGACGTCACCGAAGAGGACACGGGAGAGAATGCTCCGGCTTCAGCTGCCCACACCTGAGATGGCAGCGCTGGACATTTCAAGGTAAGTATTTCTTCTAAAAGGTAAGTGAAACAGGGGACAGTTCAGAGGCTATCGTTGCTTAAATGCACTAGCCCCAACTGTCCCGGGGGTATTTTTATCTAAAAAAAAAAATTTTGAGGCTGGAACTCCGCTTCAAGATCTGGTAAAAAGTAATTGCTACTATTGGGGGCTACTGGTTAAGCCACACTATCACCTTCAGTGAGATCATTTCGTCACCTGGTTTAAAGTGAATTGCGGTAAGGGGCCACCTTATATTTATGGAAGGGTCACGGGGTGTTCACCCATTACTTCAATTTTGAAGACACAACTATATCACATATTTGCGGTGTTTGCCACAACTTCAGGATTTGCAGAAGTCACTTCATTGACACGTTTGAGAGACTTTATAATATTGATTCACATCATATCACTTTGGTGGTTTGTGTGTAATTTATCACTTGCACTTTGTTTTTATTGTTACTGCGGTTCACTTATACATATGTATGTATGGTTTTTGTTACATGCAAATTTATGCATAGTTTTTGTAGAGCGCACTACTTTTCTATTTAGCTGATCTACACCCCTTTGTAGAAACTCCAAAAGACGAGACACCAAAAAGCGAGACTCACACCACGTAATGTATGCCCCCCAAACTCGATGATAAATCTTCCTAGACGTAGATTTCCTAGCTTTTTACAGGGTAGGAATCACCGAATCCGACAGCCCTCTGTCCTTCAGTACCTGGCTTTCAATAGCCAAGCTGTTAAAGCCAGCAACCATAATGCGGTTTTACACTATGGAACCTCTTTTTTCTTTATGGCGGTGATTATCTTGGGGTCATTCCTTGGAGATGTCTGGGTTGGAACCTGCCTTACTGAAAAGTTCTAGATGCAAGTGTTTTCATCTTTGGAGTTTGAGTTACCCGCAAGCGTTTACTACTTTTGTTTGGTAAGAGGCAAATTTATCTGGTGAAGGATAGCACTATTTGGGTGTTCATGCGATTGCCATTTTTTACTTTGATCACATTTCTATCACGAGTCTGGAGTCAGGAGTCAGAACTGATTTCTGAAAATTCAGCGTCCAGCCGAACTCTTGCAGAGTTTGCACAGAGATGTCCAAATTGTCCTTTAAGACCGACGGAGACTGCTCGCAGAAGGAGCTCATCCAGGTACCCCAATACCGCAGTCCTCCTCTGCCTGAGCAAGGCTAACACTGGGGCCAAAAGTCAATGATTACATGGCGTTCTCTGATGTTGGTTGGTGGCACACCATGAGGGAAAAAGGTAAAAATATAAAAAAAGTAAAAATGGGTAGAAAAATATATAAAAGGATGAGGTGGAAGGGGGGGGGGGCATGAAAAGAAGCTGCCAGCTGGAGCAAGGAGAGGCTCTGAGGAGAATAAACAGAAAGAAAGCAGCGCCAGCTTAGTGAAGCATAAGGTTTATTAATACAAAAAACAAGTAGTGACTTACTCTTAGGTAAATAAAGGCCGGTACGGTAGGTGAATGGGATCATCCATCTTCTTCTCCTGGATACCGTTGTGGAAAGCAGGGGTGCGGGGTGCCCGTGGTGCATGGAGGCTGTTGTCTAGCAGCCTGTCTGATGGTGCTGTGGTGGTGGAGGACTCTCAGTGGGGCTCCACTTCCTGCTTCCGATCAGCCGACATCACTTCCTGTGAGGCTGAGGGAAAGATGGGCGTTGCTAGCTTTCGGAGCATCCGTGCTCCTTCATTCGGCGGTGGGAGTGGCTTACCAGGGACAGGGAATATATACCCTGTTGATGAGTAGCTCATTGGAGCGTAAGTCCAAAGGGGGCGGGGCCCAAAAGAGGCAGGCCGAGGTGCTAGTGTGGTTTCAAACATAAACTCTGCATTAAGTTTAACAGGGAAAGTCCCTGGAGGCATGACAGGAGCCATGATAAGTCCATATAAAAAGCATTTACATGAATACAACGGTGGTGGAAACACATAATATCATATTACAAGAGAGGGGAAAAAAAGAAAAAAGAAAAAAAAAAAAACACTTGAAGTTATAAGGGTAGTGTGCCAAGGTGCACCTGGGACAGTGCATACCCTAGCAATGGGGTTATGAGTGTGAGGGGTATGGCAATACGTGGGTGATGCTACCAGGGTTTATCAAAATATATCTGAGCATGTACATATGTGAGGATGTATGGTCACAAGTAGGTACAAGACATGATTTTGGGGGTATATGATTGTAGAGGTTAACCACTTATGACCCCAATGGGGTAGGGCAATTGGTGGGCGCACTTACTTGCTTAGCCCATGGGGGGGGGACAACAATATTGCAGTACACACAAAAAGGTGTGGGAATGGAGATCAAGATGATGATGACAATGAACAGGTAGGATTAAAAATGAAAAAAATAATAAAAAAAGGAAAGAATATAATAACACTCGGGCCAACACTTTTGTTAACATCCAAGGAGCTGAGGCGAGACCAAAGGGTAACGCCACAAATTGATAGTGCTTCTCGCCTACGGCAAAGTGAAGAAAACGCTGATGCTCTACTTCTATTTGGATATGAAGGTAAGCATCCTTGATGTCGATAGAGGCCAGAAAATCCCCTTGATGAAGGTATGCCACTACCGTGCAAATGGACTCCATTCTGAATTTTCGAACCCGCACAAAGCGGTTCAGAGCCTTTCAGATCCAAGATTGGATGGACCTTGCCCTCCTTCCTGGGAACAGTAAATAGGTTTGAATAAAACCCCTGAAAAGGTTTGGACTCTGGAACTGGTACAATTACTCTTTGTGAGAGAAAATCCGGAGCAGCACCGAGAAGGCCCTGCAGCCAATCCGGGGACAGGCACAGGTTGGAAGGAAAGAACCTTGCCAGGTGCAAGGACTGAAACTAGATCTTGTAACAAAATAAACTCATGGACCCACTTGTCTTGAATGAGAGAGGTCCACGGTTCAGGAAAGAAGCGATGATGTCCCCCCACCCCATGTATGGGTGAGGGCATCCCTTCAGGCAGAGGAGGACTTTTCTGCGGGATCAGCTGAGCCGGTTTTAACTTACCAATCCAGGGTCTCTTGGAACCTCCCGAGAAGGCAAGGGAGGGTTTTAAACCCTTGTCCTGTGACCCCGAGGGACGAAAGGGCCGAGAAGACAGGACCACGCTTGCAGGAAGGCTGCTTTTCGTGCCCTTCGGAAGCAGGGTGCCCTTACCTCCCGTAAGACCTTTAATGATCTCTTCCACAGAAGCTGCGATTAAGAGGTCCCCCACAAAAGGGAAATCCGCCAGCACTTTTTTGGAAGCCTGGTCCACAGAACAGCATTTCAGCCAAATCATGCGGCGAAGGGTCACCGCTGTCACAGACACCCTGCAGGCGAAAGGGGCCGCGTCCTGAGAGGCATCACAAATATACTGTAACCCCTGTAGCAACTCATCCACCTGCTCTGGAGGATGCTGACCCCCTTCCAAATGCTGGCGCAGAAGCTTAGCCCATTCTGTTAAGGTCTGGGAGACCAAGGTTATGGCAAACACTGACCTCAAAACTGAACCTGCCACAGTAAAAAAGGTAGTGGACCACAGATTCAGCCTCCCTGTCTACAGGGTCTTTAAAAGACGGAGTGTCCTCCACTGGTAGCAGTGTGACTTTATTTAACATGGAAACCTGAGAATACACCACTGGTGGAACTGTCAGTTGAGGAACTCAAAAGGTTACCTCCTAGCGAAACGCTTCGGTATCCCAACAATGCGTTTCGGGGAACCCCACTGACTTGTGACAATATCACCGAAATAAGCAGGAAAGGGGAACACCTTAGTCACCTTGGATGGTCTGCGGGTACCAAATTGTACGGACACAGCCGACGCAGCATTAGCGGAGTGCTCCATTTTTAAAGTTTCCTGCACTAATACAATCAGTGTCTCCACAAGTGCCTTTTCCTGCGCAGATGTAGTGGAAGAGGATTTATCCTCACTGTCAGAGCACTCAAGGTGGGGTGACTCGTGTCCATGGCAGCCAAATCAGACTCCGAATCCGAGGGACGCAGAGAAAGCAGGGGACGGCAGCGGGCGCTTTTTGCTAGGCCTCTTCTGAAGGGCTATATTCACTTTGGACACCAGTGACTGCAGGACGGACGAGTGAGGAGGGGATACCATTTGGGTAGGAAGGACCCATGGTGGGGCCTACCAACCCGAAAGGGGCCCACGTCCACCCCAAAAATTCCCAGAGGAGAATGGGGACACTACACACCACACCTTGGAACTAGGCGGGCACCTCTCCGGGCAGATCACCCCCCCATCTTAGAATGGGGGGATGCTACAGGCCAGAGGTATGCTGCGACTCAGGCCGCGACCAGGTCATGTGCATCCTCGCAAGACGTTTAACTCGCCAGCCAGCCCCCGTCCAGTGGGGCTATGTCGCAGCTGACCTAGCACGGAGCTGCGGTCTGCACATGCTCGCTGGGGAGACCGTAAGAATCTAGGATATCCAGTGTGTCACCCAGTCAGGCAGTTGATTGTAGTTCTCACTGGAACAGACTTGATTTAGAATAGAAAATAACAAAAGAAAAAAAGTTCAGTTTAAAAAAGGAAAAAATGCTAGGACCAAAGATCCCAGCAACTGGCAAAAAAAAAAAAAAAAAAACCCTGTAGGTCTGTCTACGATAACCCCGAAGAGGTGTAAGCTGGAGAATCTCAGTTATGGCGAAGGGCTACACACATTAAACCTATTGTCCCTGGAGAAGGGAGACATACTGGCAATGTACAAACATCTAAATTGTGATTCTAGCATAGGGAGAAAACTATTCAGTCTCAGGTCATTTTAAGACCACATGTGGCCACTCAATGAAGCTGGACTAGAATCGGCTTAACTTAAAGACTGCGTAGGAGGTTCTATACGATTAGAGCAGTAAAGATGTGGAACTCCCTTCTAGGGAACAACCGATTATTGGCAAGGCCATTAAATCAAGGGCCGATATTGAATTTTACCGATATATATCGGTATCGGCTCCAGAACTGGCCGATATTGCCAATATTGCTCATGTAAAGGTAGAATGATGTCAGATTGCATAATTCAGTTTACAAATGTTATTGAACATGCCACTCACATATGTACTAATTAAAAGATATAAGCAATTCCACATTAGCATATCTGCTGGCAGATCGGTATCTCTCACTGATACCCGGCATCCACTTAATACTGCTCTGTCTCTCACCCGCTCCATCTCCCACCCACCCGATACCAATCCGTCTCTCACCCACTTGCCGTAAGTGACACCCACGTGATACCGCTCCGTCCGGCATAGGAGATCGTATGCCGGACGGCGCGGTATAAAAATGTTCTCTATCGTTCATTGACAGACGCAGCTCCATATCTTCATTACCATTGGGATGTCCCAAAGCAGTATTGACATGAGGGGTGGGAGAACAACGCAAAGAAGAACACAATTCCCCAAAGGCTAAACTTAGCCAACCAGGTAAAAAGGAGCTCAACCAGGAAAAATATACACCCTCAAAAGAGAACAAAAAAAGATTCTCTTTAAACAGCAGCCTGCAAAACCTTGTGGCCAAAAGAGGCATCCGAAGATGCCAACACTTCTACTTTGTAGAACTTTGCAAAAGAATGCACGGAAGAATGCACGGGTGACCAAGTTGCCGCCTTGCAACGTTGCATCACAGACGCATGATGGCAAAAAGCCCAAGAAGCACTCAACGCCCTAGTAGAATGCGCATTCACAGGGAAAGCAGGAACCTGATCCTTCAGTGAATAAGCCTGAACCCCCGTCTGCCTGATCCATCTGGATATAGTCACAGCAGATGCAGCCAATCCTTTTCGAGGTCCTTCGGTAAGGACAAAAATAGTGACTAATTTTATAAAAGACTCAGTGGCCTCAAGGCAAACCCTGATCGCCCGAACCACATCCAAAAAATGCAAAGCAATTTCCTTAGAATGCTTAGGCTTGGGACAGAGTGAAGGCAACACAATGTCTTCATTCAAATGAAAATCAGAAACCACCTTAGGAAGAAAAGACTGATTAGGTCAAAGTACCACTTTATCTCTGTGGACCACCAGATAAGGGGAGAGGCAAGGCAATGCAATGCAGCCAATTCAGAGACTCTGCGAGCAGAAGAGATAGCCACCACCTTCTGAGACAACGAAAGCAGAGAAATCTCCCGAATGTACTCAAATGAAGGCTTTTGAAGAGCAGATAATACCAAAATTTAGATCCCACAGAGGTAGTGGCGACCGTCCCAGGGGAGCCATATGGCGCACTCCCTGAATAAAAGTACGAATCAAGGCATGCATGGCTAACGGGCATTGGAATTATATAGCCAAAGCCAACACTTGGCCTTTGATAGTGCCCAAAGCCAACCGCTGTTAAACCCCTTTCTGTAGAAAGGCCAAAACCCTAGCAATGGAAAACATGCAAGGGTGCACCTTCAGTGATTCACACCATGAAATGTACGATTTCCACGTACGATGATATATCTTCCTGGAAGTCTACTTCCTACCCTTCAACAGCATAGGAATCACAGAGTCAGAAAGACCTCTATCTCTCAACACCTGGCTTTCAACAGTCGTTAGAGCCAGCGACTGTAAAGCAGGATGGAAGATCAGGCCTTGAGACAGCAGATCTTCACTGAGAGGAAGTCTCCAAGGAGCATCGGCGACCAACCTTACCAGGTCTGCGTACCAAGACCGGCGAGGCCAGTCTGGGGCCACCAGACTGACCGGAATCCTTTCCATCTCTACCTTGCGTAGAAGCCTTGGCAGAAGAAGTGTTAATGGAGGGAAAGCATAAATCAGCCGATACTGACCCCAAGGAGCCACTAGTGCGTCCGTGGCATCAGCCAGAGGATCTCGAGCCCTGGCTACGAATCTCTGCACCTTCTAGTTGAGATGAGAAGCAAACAGATCGACCTCGGGCATCCCCCACTGAACACACAGAAGATGAAACACCTCCGGGTCTAGGGACCACTCCCCTTGGTCCAACACCTGACGAGGTAATCCGCTTGCCAGTTTTCCACACCTGGATGTGCACCGCAGAAAGAGCTGGATCAAACTGTTCCGCCCAGGCCAGAATCTTGGCCACCAAGACACTTTTGGTGTCCTCCTGGTGATTGATGTAAGCCACAGCCGTGGCATTGTCCGATTGAATCAAAACCGGACAATCTTGCAGCCGAGTCGTCCATTGTCGCAGACAAAGCTTATTCGCTCTGAGTTCTAAAACATTTAGTGACAGTTTGGACTCCTCTGCTGTCCAGGTAACCTGGACACAGAGCTTCCCCAGCACCCCGCCCAAGCCTAATAGGTTGGCGTCCGTGGTTACCTCCGTCCAAAATAACAGGAGGAAGGACTTGCCCCGGCATAATGCTGGTGACTGAAACCAACACAACAGAGCAGATTGTGTGTTGTGGCTCAACCGAATCACAGTGTCCAAGGACTTACGATCCTTGTTTCACTTGACAAGAATCTCCTTTTTTAAAAGTCTTGCATGGAACTGAGCATACGGAACCGCCTCGAAGGTTGATACCATCAGACCCAATACCCGCATGCAGGTTCTCAGAGAGGGCAGATCAGTTCCCAACAGTAACCAAATAACGTCCTGCAACTTCTGCAGCTTGTCCGGGGGAAGAAAGATCCTCGCCAAGGCAGAGTCCAGAGTCAGACCCAGATTATGCAGTCTCAAGGAAGGTATCAGGGCAGATTTCTTGAAATTGATGGTCCACCCGAACTCCTGCAGGGTTTGGGTGGTGATCGTGAGGTCGCCCATCAGAGCTGAATGAGAGTCAGCTCTCAATAGATCGTCTAAGTACCCCAGTATTGCATTCCCCTGTTGGGGCAGCAATCCCAACACTGGGGCCAGTACCTTGGTAAAAACCCTGGGGGCGGAGGCAAGACCAAAGGGTAATGCCACAAATTGATAATGTTCTTCTGCTACTACAAATTGAAGAAACCGCTGGTGTCCAGCATAGATAGGGATGTGTAGATATGCGTCCTTGATATCTATTGAGGCCAAAAAATCTCTCTGGTGTAGTGATGCCACTACCGTGCGGATGGATTCCATCTGAAACTTCTGTACCCGCACAAAGCGGTTCAGGGCCATGAGGTCCAGGATAGGATGCACCTTGTCCTCCTATCTGGGTACGGTAAACAGGTTTCAATAAAACCCTTGAAAGCATACCTGAGAAGGAACGGGCACAATCACTCTTTGCGACAGCAAATCGTGCACTACCCCTCGTATGTCCCTTAACAGGTTTGGCGATAGGTGAAGATTGGACAGGAAAACCCTGTCCGACAGTCGAGACCGCAAATTCAAACTTTTACCCTGAGCGGATCAATTCGTGAACCCATTTTTTCCTGAATCAAGGAGGTTCATGGTTCCGGAAAGAAGCAAAGACTTCCCCCCACCCTAGAAATGGGTGAGGACGCCCCTTCATGCAGATGAAGATTTGTCTGCAGATTCAGACAGGCCTGCCTTTAATTTTCCAGACCATGGCTTCTTGGAACCCCCAGAAGACCTGAATGGTTTACCTTTTTCTTGCGACCCGGAGGCACGAAAAAGCCGCTTATGAGCAGAGAAGGAAGGCCCCCACTTAGAACGTGGCACCTTACCCTTAGAGGATTGAGGAAGAAGAGTACTCTTTCCCCCAGTGAGACCTTTGGATCCTCTCTGGATGATCAAACAACCCTGTAAAGGGGAGATCAACCAAGGCCTTTTTGGAAGCCTGGTCTGCAGACCAGCTTTTTAGCCACACCATGTGTCTAATAGCAATTCCCACTACCGACATCCTGGACACTAGCAGAGCCGCATCCACGGAGGTATCACACAAGAACACCAGGGCTTGAGCCACCTGGTCAATTAGTTCAAGCACCACAGGGGGAAGACATTCAGCTTCCAAGTTTGCTTTTTATAGCTTCACCCATTCAGTAACCATCTGTGACACCAGAATGTTCACAAAATTAGTTTTCAATATGGAACCCGATATCACGTGTAAATGGCGGGATAGGGACTCCATTCGTCTATCCACGGGGTTCGCAAAAGTCAGTGATTCCTCCACCGGTGATTCCTCAGGTGGTCCACCTTCGGTGTTACAGCCCACCTAGTGTATTGGGTAGGTAGTGCACAGGGTAGGGGGAAAAAACTGAGGGGTTTAGACCTAGTCCTCTCGAGAAGCCAGGGGAACCAAGGGAGCACCGAGGGACTGACCATTCCAGGGATAGGGCCCACGTCTGCCCCGAGACCGCTAAAGGTTTTGGGGGGACAATTACTCACCATACCACGATACCAGGTAGGTGCCACTCTGAAACAGATCATCTCCCACCCTGGATGGGGGTGCTGTCAGCCAGGGGGTACGCCGCGACTCAGGGAGTTCCAGGTCGATCGGGTCCAAGGGAGATGGTGCACTCGCAGGCTCGCCCCCATCCGTCTGGGCACTGTCGTGGCGAGGCCTAGTTCTGGACTATAACCTGATGCGGCTTTGATCGGGTCTCCGATGATGTAGCCCGAAGGTGGCGCCCATGACGTCACGTCCAGGTTACTCAGCTGCTAAAAGGCGCCAAATTTAAAAAAAGGGAGTGTATTCAAAAATGCAGTTTTCGGCATTTTGAATACATGGAAGTGTAGTGGAGGGGTCTAGGGTCTTTTAGACCCCGATCCTTCCATAAAGAGTACCTGTCACTGCCTATTGCTGTCACTAGAGATGTTTACATTGCTTGTGACAGCAATAAAAGTGATCAGATTTTTTTTTTTTTTTTTTAAACTGTGGTAAAATTAAAAAAATAAAAAAAGGAAAAAAAATTTAAATTTTTTAGCCGTCCCCGTCGCCGTGAGCTTGCGCACGAAAAAAAACGTTTATGGAAGTCGCGCCCGCAAATGAAATTGCTGTTCAAACCACACATGTGAGGCATTGCCGCAATCGCCAAAGCGAGAGCAATAATTAAAAAAAGAGCTACTCTCTAACTCTAAACTGGTAACCGTTAAAAATTTTTAAAGCGTCGCCTATGGAGATTTTTGTTGACCGTAGTTTGCCGCCATTCCGTGGGTGTGCGCAATTTTAAACCGTAACATGTTGGGTATCTATTTACTCGACGTGACATCTTTCGCAATATACAAAAAAATGGGCTAACTTTACTGTTTAGTTTTTTTAAATGCAGTGAAATTTAATTTTTCCACAAAAATGGCATTTGAAAGACCGCTGCGCAAATACCGCGTGACAAAAAATATTGCAATGACTGCCATTTTATTCTCCAGAGTCTTTGCTAAAAAAAATATATACAATGTTTGGGGGTTCCAAGTAGTTTTCTAGCAAAAAATACTGATTTTAACTTGTGAACAAAATTTGTCAAAAATGGGCTCGGTCCTTAAGTGGTTAAAGTGTGACACTCCAAGAGTAAAGCGGCGAAAAGGCCACATCAGGTAGCTGTTGAGGTCGAAACCTTCTCTAGCAACAATACAGACTATTGGAGCAGAAAAACATCTATTCTTGACTAACAAAATATTAAGGCATTCTGGTAAAAGTAGGTGGTAGTACAACACAAAGATGAATGACTTCCAGTGTTCCTCAAAAATCAAAGACGAAAACTTATTTGCACACTTCTGTGCTGAGAAAGTCCAGAACTTCTGAGATCAGAACTCCAAACAGACAAGGAGTTTGCATTACTTGTTAAAGATAGATATTAATTATCTTGTAAATAAAGAATTCAAATTACAGACAAATTTCATTTAAATTATTACTTACAATTTAAAGTGTGTCCTTGTTTAAAGGTCTCTTGTGCTGACATGTAGTTCCCTAGATGGAATTCTGCTTCCCTGGGAAAAAAAGGAAGAGGATTTCAATAAAATTACTTATTAGATGTCTGAAAAAGTAGACAACACAATTAAATATAGGCAATGCTAAAATTTTCTGCTCTCAATAAGTTCTTCAGTTAAGTTCAAATAATTAGATCTGTGCTGCATTGCATTGTGGGTCTATGTCATTTTACTTCCCATATGGACATGGGCCTGTGTACTATATTGTAATTGAAAATATAAAGTGTTACTAAATCTACAACAGTAAAATCTGAGGTAGATGCAGAATAGCATGCTTGCTTGCTTTAATCACTGGGTAACAAAGGCAAACTCCAGTCAAAAATGAAATTTTTCCTAATAATTGTATGTTAAATATTTTTATCTTGGATATTATTCATTTTCTGGCTAGCTGCTTGTGTAGCTTAGAAGGTCTCATCTAAACTAGACAAACCGCTTCTTCCTGTTCTTCACCAACAACGCTATTTCCTGTTATCTGAATTTGCTAAGCTGAAAAGGTTGTTGGTCTTGCTTAGACAGGCATGGCTAGAACTGCCCAGCCCCACTCCCATCCCTCCTATCCTTCACTATGATCTCCTCCTGTCTTCATAGCCTTGTTTAGGCTAGCAGCTTCAAGATCGAGATTGAGAGAGAGATCACGTGACAGGTACAAAATATGAAATAAATAAGGTACAAATGAACATTTGTAAAAGTTTAGAAGGATACAAATCCATTTCTAAGTCTAGTAAGACTTGTCATGCGACTTTGGACACATTAAGTCACAAACCAAGTCACACCCATTGATTTCAATGGCACCCGTTACCATCTATGCCACTTTGAAAATCAGCAACCTTGAAAAGGTACCTGCACTACTGTGATTGCAACTTTTGATGCGACTGATCCAGAGAGTGTAAAGTTGGATCAAAGCTGCACCCAAAGTCACACTCTAAATCGCACAACTTAAAGTCGCACCAGTGGAAACATAGCCACTTGGGTAGAATGTGACTTCGGAGTGTGACTTTGAGTGCAGCTTTGATCCAACTTTACATTCTCTGGATCAAAGTCACATCAAAAGTTGCAATCACAGTAGTGCAGGTACCTTTTCAAGGTTGCTGATTTTCAAAGTCGCACAGATGGGGATAGGTGCCAAAGTCACTTGACAAGTCACACTAGTGGAAACTGAGCTTTAGTGTACGTTTCCACTATTGCGAATTAGAGTGCGACTTTGATGCAACTTTACACTCTGGATCAAAGTTGCATCAAAAGTTGCATCAAAGTAATGCAGGTACCTTTTCAAAGTCGCTGATTTTCAAAGTCACAGACATTAACGGGTGCCATTGAAATTAATGGGCTGTGACTTGTCGTGCAACTTTGTGTGTCCAAAGTCGCATGACAAGTCTTACTAGTGGAAACAGAGCTTTAGTCTACGCAACCATTATTGCAATTTAGAGAGCAACTTTGATGTGACTTTGATCCAACTTTACACTCTCTGGATCAAAGCTGCATCAAAAGTTGCATTAAAGTAGTGCAGGTACCTTTTCAAAGTCGCTGACTGTCGCATAGATGGGAACAGGTGTCATTGATTAGTGGCACTAGTGGAAACCGAGCTTAGGGCCTTTTCACACTTGTTCGACCTAAAAGTAAAGCGATTTTGCGCAATTTTTTACCGCAATTTGACTGGACTTGAAGCAATGGCTATGTTTTTGGACCTCAAAACGCATCAAAGTTGGGCCAAAGTAGTGCAGAGACTACTTTGAAGTCGTTGCAACTTGAAGTTGCACGGATATGAACGGTACTCATTGGAAATCATGGAGTGTGACTTGTCATGCGACTTCGCAGTCCCAAATCGCAGGACAAGTCTTACAAGTGTGAAAGGGGCCTTAGTCTACGTTTCCACTATTGCGTCAGAGTGCGACTTTGTTTCAACCTTACACTCTGGATCAAATTTGCATAAAAAGTTGAAAGAATTGCAGGCACCTTTTCAAAGTCGCTGATTTTCAAAGTTGCATAGATGGGAATGGGTGCTGTTGAAATGACTGGGCTGGGACTTGTCATGCGATTTTGTGTGTCCAAAGTCACAAAATACGTTGCACTAGTGAAGATGGAGCTTTAGTCTACGTTTCCACTATTGCGATTTAGAGTGCGACTGATGTGACTTCGATTGAATTCTACACTCTCTGGACCTAAGTCGCATCAAAGTAGTGCAGGTACCTTTTCAAAGTTGCTGATTTTCAAAGTCGCATGATGGGAATAGGTGTTCTTGATTAATCCCACTAGTGGAAACGTAGACTTAGTGTGATTGCCTGTATTATAATCATTGTAGAAGGTGAGCTGAGAACCCGGAGCACTTCCAGCTACACTGATAGTCTCCCCTCCCCTGTTCAGCTTCCTTCTCCTATGTTAGTCCTCATTCAAAGCCCAGCACAGCTATACTGTATATGTGCCCCTCCTCTTCATTTCTCATGAATTAGGATGTACAATGAATCGATACTGATGAGAGAACACTGAACAGGAAGCTATGATCAGCTCCTCCCATCCTGTATACGCCCACTGGCTACACAGGAACAGTGCCCCTCCCTTGAAGTGATGTCACTAGCTTTCAGTAACCACACCCACTTGCTGCTCTTGGATCAGCAGGAAGAGGGATTGAAGTCATGTGACAGCACTGAAAACTGCAGAATTCAGGTAGAAAAACTGGGATTTTTTCATTCTGATACATAAGGCTGAACTCCGCTCACATTAATGATTGCAAGAGAGAACTTAAGGTATTAAACTGGACTTCCGCTTTAAGTGATTAACCAGTTCTGGACCGGAAGTATTTGCCCCCTAAATGACCAGGCCATTTTTTGCGATTCAGCACTGCGTTACTTTAACGGTCAATTGCGTGGTCGTGCGACGCTGTACCTAAATAAAATTGATGTCCTTTTTTTCCACAAATAGAGCTCTCTTTTGGTGGTATTTGATCACCTTTTTTATTTTATTTTTATTTACGCTACGCTATAAACAAAAAAAAGGAATTCTGAAAAAAAAAAAAAAGAAGTTCACCTATTTAAAAATCATTTTTTTTCATCCTTGTGGGCCAATTTGTATTCGGCTACATAATTTTATTTAAAAAAAAAAAATTCCAATAAGCGTATTTTGATTGGTTTGCACACAATGTATCGCGTTTACAAACTGGGGGAAATTTATTTTTTTTTTTTTACTAGCAATGGCGCCGATCTGCAATTTTTAGCGGGACTGCGACATTGCGGCGGACAGATCAGACTCCTACCTGACATTTTTGACACTTTTGTGGGGACCAGTGACATTACTACAGTAATCAGTGCTAAAATAATATGAATGGTTGCTGTAATAATGACATTGGCAGGGAAGGGGTTAACCTAGGGGTGATCAAAGGGCTCAATTGTGAGCCAGGGTTCTAACTGTGGGGGGAGGACCATGAAATGACCATAGAGACCTGTGATCCTATATAGAAGGATCACAGGCGCTTGGTGATCATTTCAGAGAGAAGAACGGTCAGCTATGTTTACAACAGCTGACCGTCCTCTCTCAGCGGGGAGCAATCACGGATGGCCCGCGGCCTTCGGTGCCACAGGTCCTGTGCATCGGCATCCACGCTGCCTAGTGGGGGCGAGAGCGCACCCCCAGGAGCGCTCCCGCAGATCGCCATACAGGAATGGCGATTCGCATAGCCGAGCCAGCCTGGTGCAGTATATATGCGGCGGGCGGTCGGCAAGAGGGTAATCCTCAGGATTGTGTAAAAAGGTTGTGTGCTCCTGTATGCACAGATCCTTCCCCTTCCTGCACAGTCATTCTGGCCAAGTCCAAATAAGACACAGGAAGTGTAGTTCAGCTGCCCATGCTTAGTTTGGTTTCTATTGCTCAAAGAACACTTCCTGGTTTCTGCTGAGCTATTCAGGTCACATGGTATTAACATCACACATTTGGGCATGTATACAGATCCTAAATAACAGCCCAGTCCCTCCCTCCTTCTCCATCCCCAGTAACTAAAAAAAGAACACAGTGGGTGGGATGTCACATCTTGATTGATGGATGTTCCGCCTCCCACAAAAGCATGAGGACACAGGCTGTAGTGGATTTCAAGAGGCAGTAATTACATAAATGAGATAACACCACTGTACTGCACATGTTTTTGCAGTGGTTTTTTTTTTTTTTTTACTTCTCAACAGCATCAGTTACAGCCTGCAGACATGCATATTGAGGTCATAGATATTTCTAAACTTTTAAAAATACATTTCTTAACTCATAAATAATACAGATCAAGCCAAAAATGTGTTAAGTTTTCTTATTTCATATTTGTGATCCTTCTTTCTCTCTTTCTGTGCCTTTCCTTTTTCTCCCTCCCCTGTCAGCCTTATCCCATCTGGCAACACCCCACCCCCCATCATCCTCATTACACCTGGCACCCACTGATACCTTGCTAACACCCCACCCCCTGCCATCCTCATCTTCATCTTATCTGGCAACCCACTGATACCTTACCAACACTCTACCCCCTATCATCCTTATCACACCTGGCAACCCACTGCAACTTTACTAACACCCACCCCCTCTCATCCTCATCACACCTGGCCACCCACTGCAACTTTACTAACACCCCACCCCCCTGCCATCCTCATCTTCATCACACCTGGGACCCCACTGATACCTTCCTAATACACTACCCCCCGTCATCCTGATCCCCCCTATAACTTACTGTCTGCTTACAAACACCTGCATTGAGAAATAATTGCATTTCCATGTTCTGTGTACTGTGGGAGACCAGATCTAGTGAATGCAGGATCTAGGTTTATTAACACTTTAAATTACAGATCAGTCAAAAACTCCTCCCAACTTATTCATACAGTACAGGACACAGGCAAAGTATTCATAGATCCTTTGATGTCCCCAAGCAATGAATTATAAGGACGAGAAAAACTGTGCAAAGAAATTGTGTCAACAGGCCCAACAACAAGAAGGGTCAACAGAACAAACTTTAAAGTAGAGCTTCAAGAACCTTGCAGCCAAAAGATGCATCTGCAGAAGACTGGACATCCACCTGGTAGAACTTTGAAAAGTATTAACAGAGGGCCAGGTGGTGAGCTTACACAGAGGCCTGGTGCAGAAATGCCCAAGAAATTCCCACCTATTTGGTGAAACAGAGTGAAGCTGTAGATTTGAGGTAGACTCTAAGGACTGACTGCGTCCAGACAATGAAGAGAGATTTTCTTCGGAAGCTGTGAGGCTGGGAAGAAGGATGACAGAATTGTGGTCATTGAGGTGGAAGACGGATACCATCTAGGGAAGAAAGGATAGTCTTAGAGCCCATTCAGACTAGTGCGACACGACTTTGGGGGGCGACCTGTGAAGTCGCGTGCACCGCGACTTCGGCGTGACTTGCAGAGACTTCACATAATGGAAGTCTATGCAAGTCGCCTCCAGGTCGCCCCAAAGTAGTACAGGACCCTTTTTCTAAGTCGGACCGACTTGTGTCGCTCCTATTAGAATGGGTCCTGTGCTAATCAATGGACCGCGACCGAGTGCGACTTGTCAGGCTGACAAGTCACGCTAATGTGAATGGGCTCTTAGCCTTAAGACAACCCTGTCTTCGTGAAATATGAGGAAAGGCTCCATAAAGGAGAGATCAGTCAACTCAGACACATCTGACAGATGTGATAGCAACCAAAAAGGCTACATTGCAGGTCAGGTCATCTAAAATAATATCCTTCCCTGAGTTCAAAAGGGGGTTTCTGCAGGGCAGAGAGAACCAAGGTAAAATTCCAAGGAAGCACAGGCTGCAGCAACTGGGTTTTAATGCAAGATACATATTGAATAAACAAGTCTTTACAAGGGAGAGTAAAGCCAGAGATCTTTGAAAGAGAATGGACAAGGCCAAGACCTGTCATTTGAGAGGGCTTAAGGCCAAGTTCTGGTCAATACATAAAATTGTATAAAGGTCAAAGTAATCTCTGGGATTGAAGCGCCTGTGTTCACACTAGGCAAAGGAGGATTTCCAGGACAAGGTTTTTCTCACCTTTAACAAGGAAGGAATAACAGATAGAGCCATGGCCTTGAGATAGCAGTTCTTGCCAGATCTTACTGTGTACCAGGATCTTTAGGTCCAGTTTGATGAAATTATAAATCAGTTTTCCTCTCTTACTCCATCTTTTTGGGCAGACAAGGCTTAAAGCGTTTGTTATCTCAACACTTCAAATTCCTGATGAGTGCCTGCTGTACCATGTACTTGTATAAGAAAGTATCCTGTTCTCTTTGTATCGCTTCCTTTATGTGAAATCCCTGGTGTTCCTGCCAGTCCCTCTGCTTTCCTATTAAAATCTGACCACAATAAGAAGGAGAGCACACCACGGTGAGCTCTCTAGATATGCTGAGGACTCTGTGTACTCTCCTCCAATGATCAGACTTGTCCCGACACGCCAACGCTGCACAGCCAGCCGTTGACTGGAAAGCTCTGTGTGCTGCTGCTTCTCCTCCCCTAGCTCTTATGTAGCTGAGAACAGAGGGAATGTGATCACTTTTTTAAAAAAAAAAGTATATATATATATATATATATATATATATATATATATATATATATATATATATATATATATATATATATATATATATATATATATATATATATTTTTTTTTTTTTTTTTTTACAAAAATGTTTGGCCTTTTATTTCTACTTTAAACTGAATGGGTTGTTTTACAAGGTGATCCTTCACAATCACTATAATTTGCACAGGAGGGAAAGCAGAGATGAACTAATATCTGTGACCAGGGAATTAGCAAGGCATCCAAGGCTAGGGCTTGAGGATCCCTGGTTCTGGCTACAAACAGAAAAAGTTTGTTGGATGTCCACAACTGGAGTCCCCCATTACTGACAAATCAGATTAAAAGATGTCTGGGTGAAGGGCCTATTCCCATTTGCTTGGAATGTGTCCAGGACCAGACCCAAATATTCCAGAAAAAAAGCTAAAGAGCAGATTATTTTTTATTTTATTTTTTTTTTAAATGGATTGCACAGGCAAAAGCCCACAGCATCTGAAATCTGTTGTGGATGTTTGATGACCACTGAACAGGAGTGGAGTCCCTCAGGAAAAGGTCATCTAGATCGCCTTTGACCTGGGTGCCTTGAGTCTTGAGAAGGGCAAGAAGAGATACTAGGACCTTTGTGAGTACTCTGGGAGCAGAGGATAGGCCAAAAGGCAGCATAACAAACTGAAAGTGATTGAAACTGCAAAAGGGTCAGAAAGCACTCATGAGGCAGATAAATGAGAACATATAGAACTCTATATTGGGCTGTTGATGGGCATACGGGATTGTTGATGGATTTTAAAACAGAGCATAGGAAAAATACCCCCATTGGGCTTTGGAACCATAAACAGGTTTGAATATACTGATTTAAACCTGCCTTGGGGAGGAATTGGCATAACTACTCTCTGGTGGTTCAGAGCATTCTGCAAATCTGACTGTCCTTAGACATTCTTTGCTAGATTTGAGAGAAGAAAGAGGTGATGGGGGTGATTATGTCCTATTTTATACCCCTATGAAACCACCAATTGAACCCACAGCCCAGGGACATCTATGACCCAGAGAGAGGCAAACTAACATATGTCCTCCTGCTCTTTAACCACTTTAAGACCGGAGGATTTTCCTGCTTAACGTCCAGACCACTTTTTTCAACTTGGCACTGCGCGACTTTAACTGACAATTGCGCGGTCATGCACTGCTGTACCCAAACAAAATTTACGTCCTTTTTTTCACACAAACAGAGCTTTCTTTTTGTGGTATTTGATCACCTCTGCGCTTTTTATTTTTTGCGATATTAATAAAAAAAATAAAAAGCAAAAATTTTGCCAAAAATTTACATTTTCTACTTTGACAGTTAAAAAATATCCAATATATTCAATTTTTGTCATATATTTAGGCCAAAATGTATTTAGCTACATGTCTTTGACAAAAAAATTCTCAATGAGCGTATTTTTATTGGTTTGCACAAAAGTTATAGCGTCTACAAACTACAGTGCCTTGCAAAAGTATTCGTCCCCCTTGAACTTTTCGACCTTTTGCCACATTTCAGGCTTCAAACATAAAGATATAAAACTGTAATTTTTTTGTGAAGAATCAACAAGTGGGACACAATCATGAAGTGGAACGAAATTTATTGGATATTTAAAACTTTAACAAATAAAAAAAACTGAAAAATTGGGCGTGCAAAATTATTCAGCCCCCTTAAGTTAATACTTTGTAGCGCCACCTTTTGCTGCGATTACAGCTGTAAGTCGCTTGGGGTATGTCTCTATCAGTTTTGCACACCGAGAGACTGAAATTTTTGCCCATTCCTCCTTGCAAAACAGCTCGAGCTCAGTGAGGTTGGATGGAGAGCATTTGTGAACAGCAGTTTTCAGTTCTTTCCACAGATTCTCAATTGGATTCAGGTCTGGACTTTGACTTGGCCATTCTAAACACCTGGATATATTTATTTGTGAACCATTCCATTGTAGATTTTGCTTTATGTTTTGGATCATTGTCTTGTTGCAAGACAAATCTCCATCCCAGTCTCAGGTCTTTTGCAGACTCCATCAGGTTTTCTTCCAGAATGGTCCTGCATTTGGCTCCATCCATCTTCCCATCAATTTTAACCATCTTCCCTGTCCCTGCTGAAGAAAAGCAGGCCCAAACCATGATGCTGCCACCACCATGTTTGACAGTGGGAATGGTGTGTTCAGGGTGATGAGCTGTGTTGCTTTTACGCCAAACATAACGTTTTGCATTGTTGCCAAAAAGTTGGATTTTGGTTTCATCTGACTAGAGCACCTTCTTTCACATGTTTGGTGTGTCTCCCAGGTGGCTTGTGGCAAACTTTAAATTAAACTTTTTATGGATATCTTTAAGAAATGGCTTTCTTCTTGCCACTCTTCCATAAAGGCCAGATTTGTGCAGTATACGACTGATTGTTGTCATATGGACAGAGTATCCCACCTCAGCTGTAGATCTCTGCAGTTTATCCAGAGTGATCATGGGCCTCTAGGCTGCATCTCTGATCAGTCTTCTCCTTGTATGAGCTGAAAGTTTAGAGGGACAGCCAGGTCTTCGTAGATTTGCAGTGGTCTGATACTCCTTCCATTTCAATATTATCGCTTGCACAGTGCTCCTTGGGATGTTTAAAGCTTGGGAAATCTTTTTGTATCCAAATCCGGCTTTAAACTTCTCCACAACAGTATCTCGGACCTGCCTGGTGTGTTCCTTGTTCTTCATGATGCTCTCTGCGCTTTAAACGGACCTCTGAGACTATCACAGTGCAGGTGCATTTATACAGAGACTTGATTACACACAGGTGGATTCTATTTATCAGGATTAGTCATTTAGGTCAACATTGGATCATTCAGAGATCCTCACTGAACTTCTGGAGAGAGTTTGCAGCACTGAAAATAAAAGGGGCTGAATAATTTTGCACGGCCAATTTTTCATTTTTTTTTTATTTGTTAAAGTTTGAAATATCCAATAAATTTTGTTCCACTTCATGATTGTGTCCCACTTGTTGATTCGTCACAAAAAATTAGTTTTATATCTTTATGTTTGAAGCCTGAAATGTGGCAAAAGGTCGAAAAGTTCAAGGGGGCTGAATACTTTCGCAAGGCACTGTATGGAGTAAATACTGGAATTTACGCAGCTTTAATTTCTGACTGCCTATCTCAGTACAACCCCCCCCCCCCCCAAATTACCACTTTTTGGAAAGTAGACATCATAAG
Organism: Pelophylax lessonae; assembly: GCF_965119305.1. Classification (NCBI taxonomy): domain Eukaryota; kingdom Metazoa; phylum Chordata; class Amphibia; order Anura; family Ranidae; genus Pelophylax; species Pelophylax lessonae. The sequence continues at coordinate 538,638,375 of NC_138769.1, forward strand.
GAATGTAGTGAGAGGGATGTTGAGCTCATTGAATATTTCATTTTTTTGTCACAGGGGTTTGAAAAATGACAAAAAAAAAAAAAATTTTTTTTTTTTTTTTTTTACAAAACGTTGACATTGAAATGATATATTTCTCATGCATGCCATGGGCATATGTGTAATTACACCCAGAAATACATTCTGCTGCTTCTCCTGAGTACAGGGATACCACGTGTGAGACTTTTTGGGAGCCTAGCCGTGTACGGGACCCCGATTACCAATCACCATCTTCAGAATTTCAAAGGCCGTAAATTTCTCATTGCACGTTCTCACTGCCTATCACGGTTTCGGAGGCCCTGAAATGTCAAGATAGCACAAACCCCCCCCCCCCCCAAATTACCCAATTTTGGAAAGTAGACACCCCAAGCTATTGGCTGAGAGGCATGGCGAGTCCTTGGAATATTTTATATTTTGCCACAAGTTTTGGGAAAATTACATTTTTTTTAATTTTTTTTTTTAAACACAAAGTTATCACTAAAAGATAAATAGCTCACACATGACATGGGTATATGTTGAATGACACCCCAAAATAGATTCTGCTGCTTCTCCTGAGTACAGGGATACCACATGTTTGAGACTTTTTGGGAGCCTAGCTGTGAACGGACCCCGAAAACCAATCAACGCCTTTAGGTTTTCTAATGGCGTAAATTGTGCATTTCACCTCCGCACTACCTGTCACAGTTTCAGAGGCCCTGAAATTTCAAGATAGCACAAAACCCCCCCAAATGACCCCATTTTGCAAAGTAGACACTCCAAGCTATTTGCTGAGAGGCATTGGGAGTCCATGGAATATTTTATATTTTGCCACAAGTTCTGGGAATATTATTATTTATTTTTATTTTTTTACACATAGTTGTCACTAAATGATATATTCTCACACATGCCATGGGTATATTTGAAATGACACCCCAAAATACATTCTGCTGCTTCTCCCGAGTATGGGGATACCCCATGTGTGAGACTTTCTTGCAGCCTAGCCGAGTACAGGACCCCGAAAACCAATCGCCACCTTCAGGCTTTCCAAGTGCGTAAATTGTTGATTTCACTCCTTACTACCTGTCACAGTTTTGAAGGCTATGACATGCCAATTTCGCAAAGTAGACACTCCAAGCCATTTGCAGAGAGGCATGTTGAGTGTTTTGCAGATCTCACTTTTTGTCACAAAGTTTTGGAAATTGAAAAAAAAAAAAAAAGGAGGAAAAAAAATGCATTTTCCTTTTTTTTTTTTTCTTCATTTTCCAAAATAAATGAGAGCTGCAAAATACTCACCATGCATCTTAGCAAATACCGTGGGGTGTCTACTTTGAAAAATGGGGTCATTTGGGGGGGTTTGTGCTATCTTGGCATTTCGTAGCCTTCAAAACTGTGATAGGTAGTAAGGAGTGAATTCAACAATTTACTCCCTTAGAAAGTCTGAAGGTGGGGATAGGTTTTTGGGGTCCCGTACACAGCTAGGCTCCCAAAAAGTCTCACACATGTGGTATCCCTGTACTCAGGAGAAGCAGCAGAATGTATTTTGGGGTGTCATTGCACATATACCCATGGCATGTGTGAGCAATATATCATTCAGTGACAACTTTGTGTAAAAAAAAAAAAAATTGTCAACTTCCCGAAACTTAGGGCAAAATATAAAATACTCCATGGACTCACCATGCCTCTCAGCAAATAGCTTTGGGTGTCTACTTGCCAAAAAGGGGTCATTTGGGAGGTGTTTGTGCTGTCCTGGCATTTTATGCTCAATCTTAGCCACACATCACCCACTCTTCTAACCACTTGAAGACCAAGCCTTTTCTGTGACTTTTTGTTTACATGAAAAAATATATATTTTTTTACTAGAAAATTACTTTGAACCCCCAAACATTACCTATTATTTTTTTAAGCAGAGGCCCTACAGAACAAAATGGTGGATGTTGCAAATTTTTTTCATGTCACGGTATTTGCGCACAGATTTTCCAAACGCAATTTTTGCAGAAAAAAAAACTTTTTTTATATTTAATGAAGAAATACACTATATAATTCCTAATTGTTGGGTAACATTTAAAAACGGAATTTTTGTAAAATCTTACCTGTAAAATTCCTTTCTCTGAGTCCTCCGACAGTCGCCGCCTCTTCATATTCGTCACATATGGGGTATTAGACTTTGCTCCGAAGGAGTAGCTAGGCAACAGAATATGTTAACAATAAAGCTTTAACATATCCCACCCTCAAGGGGTGGTCCCCTCAGTCAATACCCTCCTACTTCCTGCAGCCATATCTCAGTTTTAGTGGAATAGCAGTAGAGTATACATTCAAACCCCAAAAGAGGGGCGGGGGCGGCGACTGTCGGAGGACTCAGAGAAAGGAATTTTACAGGTAAGATTTTACAAAAATTCCGTTTTCTCTTACGTCCTCCGACAGTCGCCGCCTCTTCATATTCGTCACATATGGGGACGTCCCAAAGCAGTGCAAACATGAGGGGTGGGAAACGCATCCGCGCCGAAAGGCAACGCAGTCTCCACATCAAAGAAAGGAACCTTACCAAAGGAAGGAAACCAGCTGGGCAACAGCAAAAATAAGTGCTCAACAGGAGCAACAACCCAGGAAAAGACAAAAAAAAAACCAGGGGATACAAAAAACTATCCCAACAGCCAGGAGTCCCCAACAAGGGACCCTATGGAACAGCCGCACTAAGAACCTTGCGGCCAAAGGAAGCATCCGCCGATGCCTGAACATCTACTTTGTAGAATTTTGTGAAAGTGTGTACGGTCGACCAAGTCGCCGCCTTACACACCTGGGCTACAGAAGCCCCATGACGGCAGGCCCAAGACGTACTCAGTGATCTAGTAGAGTGCGCCTTCACAGGCACAGGGGGAACCTTCCCCTGCAAGGCATAGGCCTGTTCAATGGTCTGCCTGATCCATTTGGCAATGGTAGAGGCGGAAGCCGCCATGCCCTTCCGAGGACCCTCTGGAAGAACAAACAAGGAGTCAGTCTTACGAAAAGACTCAGTCGATTTAAGGTAAACCCTTATCGCCCGAACAACATCCAGAGAGTGCAATCTCACCTCCTTCGGATGTTTAGGCTCCGTGCACAACGAAGGCAAAACAATATCCTCGTTAAGATGGAATTCCGAAACTCGTTTCGGTAGAAAAGAAGGATTAGGTCGCAAGACCACCTTATCCAAATGAACAACCAGGTACGGAGACTTGCAGGACAAAGCCGCCAGTTCCGACACTCTGCGAGCCGAAGTGATCGCCACCAAAAAGGCGACCTTTTTGGACAACATAGACAACGAGATCTCCCTGATCTGTTCAAAAGGAGCACGTTGTAACACAGATAGAACTAGATTCAAGTCCCAAGGGGGCAAAGGATCCCTCCTAGGAGGAACCAGATGCCGCACACCCTGAATAAAAGTGCCAACCAAGGAGTTGGAAGCCACGGGACGTTGAAACAGAACGGCCAGCGCCGACACCTGACCCTTAATCGTAGCCAGCGCCAAACGCTGATCGACACCCGTCTGAAGGAAAGACAGCACACGGGAAACCGAGTACGTGCGGGGTGAAAACCCCCTGGACTCACACCAGGCAAAATAGGCCTTCCAAGTACGGTAATAAACCTTCCCCGAGGAAGACTTCCTCGCGTTGATCAAAGTATGAACGACCTCTGGAGAGAGACCCCTCTCCTTCAGGACCTCGGTCTCAACAGCCAGGCCGTCAAAGCCAGCGACTGTAAAGCAGGATGGTAAATCGGTCCTTGAGACAGTAGATCGTCTCGAAGAGGCAGACGCCAAGGAGCGTCGACCGCCAGATTCACGAGGTCTGCGTACCAGGACCGGCGAGGCCAGTCCGGTGCCACAAGAATCACCGTGCTGCGTTCCGAGTGCAACCTGCGAAGGAACCTGGACAGCAACTGAATCGGTGGAAACGCGTACATCAGCCTGTACTGATGCCACGGGGCCACTAACGCGTCCGACGCGTCTGCCCGAGGGTCGCGCGTCCTTGCCACGAACCTCTTCACCTTGTAGTTGAGGCGAGACGCGAACAGGTCCACATCTGGAAGACCCCACTTCGCGCACAACATCTGGAAGACAGCCGGGTGGAGAGACCATTCCCCCTGATCCAGGGTCTGGCGACTCAGATAGTCCGCCTGCCAGTTCTCCACTCCCGGAATGTGAACCGCCGTTATCGCCGGGACATGAGTCTCGGCCCAAGACAGAATGTCGGCCACTTCTCGAGCCGCTCGGGCACTCCTGGTGCCCCCTTGGTGGTTGATGTAGGCCACCGCCGTGGCATTGTCCGTCTGCACCCGAACCGGGCAGCCCTGCAGCCGGTCCGTCCAGCGATGAAGACAGAGCCTTATCGCACGCAATTCCAGAATGTTGATCGGAAGGGAAGACTCCCCCTCCGACCAGGTCCCCTGGGCGGACAGAACGCCCAGAACACCACCCCAGCCCGACAGGCTGGCATCCGTGGTGATTATCGTCCACGAGATCGGACGAAACGACTTGCCCCCGGACACCAACGGGGACTGGAGCCACCACAGAAGGTTTTCCCTGGTGCGATGACTCAACGAGATTTGAAGATCCAGAGATTGAGGTCGCCCGTCCCACCTGGACAGGATCTCCGCTTGGAGACCCCGCGTGTGAAACTGCGCGAAAGGAATCGCCTCGAAGGCCGAGACCATCAATCCCAGACATCTCATACCCGTCCGCAGAGACGAGTGTGGAACATCCCTGAGGGACCTGACTTCCTCCTGAAGAGTCCTGAGTTTGTCTTCCGGCAGGAAGACCTTCGCCTGCACCGAGTCCAGTATCATTCCCAGATAGGGGAGACGAACCGACGGACTCAGTGTCGACTTTGGAACATTTATCGTCCAACCGAACTCCTGCAGAGTTTGCATTGTGACAGACAGGTCCTTCTCCAGACCCTGTCTGGTCGCAGACCGAACCAGAATGTCGTCCAGATACCCCAGGACAGAAATGCCCTGGGCTCTCAACAATGCCAGAACCGGTGCAAGCACCTTGGTGAAGACCCGCGGAGCCGAGGCGAGCCCAAAGGGCAACGCCACAAACTGGTAGTGATCCTCCGCAATGGCAAATCGAAGGTACTTCTGATGACCCTCGAATATGGGGATGTGAAGGTACGCATCCTTCAAATCGATGGAGGCCATGAATTCCCCCGGAACCAGGGCAGCCACCACCGAGCGCAGGGATTCCATGCGGAACTTGCGAACTCGCACAGAGCGGTTCAGAGCTTTCAAGTCCAGAATCGGACGAACCTTGCCCTCCTTCCTGGGCACGGTGAACAGATTGGAATAAAACCCCTGAAATCTGTCCCGATGAGGCACCGGAACCACCACTCCCTGAGCCCTCAGGTCCCGCACCGCCAGGTGCAGATCCCGCAGGCGCTCTGGAGACAGTTGAAGATTTGAGGGAAAAAATCTGCTCTCCGGCCGAGAGAGAAACTCGATCTTGTAACCAGATCGAACGATTTCCAGAACCCATCTGTCCCTCACACGGGCCAACCAGGGCTGAAGAAAACCGAGCAAGCGTCCCCCCACCCCAAAACTGGGTGAGGGCGCCCCTTCAGGCCGAACTGTTATGGGCCGCAGGTCCGGATTGACCGGACTTCTGTTTCCCAGACCAGGGCTTCTTCTGAGAGCCTTGGCCCTTGAACGGTTTGCCCTTGTAGTGCGGCCGAAAGGCACGAAAGGACCCCTGAGGGGGCCGAAAATGAGCATGCTTCTTCCCAGAAGCCCCCTTAGCCTTGGGGAAATGGGGCAAGAGAGTGCTCTTACCCCCGGTAATCCCCTTAATCAACACATCCAGGGACTCCCCAAAAAGGCGAGACCCATCATAAGGCAGATTGGCTAAGGTTTTACGTGAAGATTGGTCCACCGACCAACATTTCAACCAAACCAGGCGGCGAGACAACACCGCCACGCTGTGCACACGCGCGGCCAACGGAATCAGGTCCAGGTCCGCATCACACAGATACATGACACCCTGGTGGATCTGATCCACCATATCCAGGGTCGCCGCCGAGGCCGAATCGGCCACTAGGACGCGCCTAAGCATCTGCGTCCAACTTGCGATCGCCTGGGCCGCCATGAGAGAAGCAAACAGAGCCTTAAGCATAGAACCCGTAACAGAATAAGTATGACGGGCAAGAGACTCCAGTCTCCTATCCGTGGCATCACGGAAAACAGGGGATCCCTCTGCAGGGATCGCAGTGGCTTTGTTCAAAACCGCAATAGCATGATCCACTGGCGGAGGCACACACCACCGTTCATCAGTGGCAGGCGAGAAAGGATAACGCAGCTTAAATTTACTTGGTACCGCAAAAGGCTTGCGCAAATCGCGCCATTGGTCCTTAACAGCGCGCTGAAAATCAGCATTGCAGGGAAAAACCTGCGGCGTCCTGCGTTTTCTCTGCGTCCCATAAGCCGCCAAGGCAGCTGGGGGACACACCTCGTCCTGCAAACGTAGCGTCTGCTTAATGGAAGCAATCAACTCATCCATGATTGCAAGCTCTTCAGGCGAGCCAGGGGGAGAATTATCAACCCCCTCAACTTCAGCCTCTACCTCAGACCCCACTAGATCAAGAGAGGAGCGGGACCCCGATAGGGGGGTCCCCGCCAGAACAGCCCCATCACCTTCACCCTCAGAATCAGAGGACAGAGCAACTCTGGGCCGTTTAGTAGATTGAGCAGCCACCAGCATTTGCACCTGTGCAGCAAGGCCAGCCACAATAGTGGCTAAATCCCCCCCTGGGGGGGAAACAGCGGTCCCCTGGCTTTCCACCAATACTGTGGGAAACTTGCCCTCCTGAGAATCCATTGCCCCTGTATGCCAGACAACCAAGGGTTAACTGCCCCCTTACAGCAAGCGCGGCAAGCGCAGCCCACCGCACCACACTCAGGCACAATGAGACCCCCACAGGGAATATACAGACTGAATACAGGCAATGGAACACAGGAATAGAAGGATAAAACCTGAGGAGACTCCGCTGCTGCTGCTGCCTCGATCGGTGCTTCCAGGAGAGAGGAAGTGATGCTGCCAGGGCGCTCTATGTAAGCCTATGGAGGCTACAAGAAAATGGCCGCCGTGCATGTAAACCATGCGGCCGGAGCGGGCGCCGGTAAAATGGCGTCGTTTGGCGCCGAAATCGCCGCTCCACAGTGCATAAAATCACACACAATATTATCCCATTATATGGATACATGTTAGATCGCCGCAGCGATCGCTGTATATGCCCCAACATGCCATTAAAAACATGCCCCACAGCACACAGCTCCTCACACTGCCCAGCCTGACATACTCAGTGTCATACAGCTCCCCCCCCCCCCTTGCAGCCCACAGCATGCAGCCGAGAGATAGGGAGACAAGCAGTGTGATTAAAGGCAGGTTACACAGTCCCAGACTGAGACCCCCCCCAGACAGACAGGTCCCCACATAGATACACTTACCTCACATGGCGTGGGGAACCCGCACAGGCGAACAAGCCGCTGCACATGAGGCAGGGAGAGTCGCAATTCAAGACGCACACAATGGCGGTTCAGAAACCGCACAGCGTCCGGTGAGGTAGCCACCTCACCAATCATCCCTGCACCGAACAGGGATGGGTCGTTCACTGTGCCAGGAGCGTTACCTGGCTGAACGCTCGATGGCAGACTGGGAAGCCACTGACCCACGCCCTGCGACCAGGGGGATCAGCCCGAGACCCAGTCCGCATGATCCTCTTCGTCCGAAGAACTAACTAATGCTGACAAAAATAACAGCTAAGTAAAGGTAGAGAGAAAACTCAAACAAAATATCAAAAAGAAGAAAGAGTCTGGGACAAAAAGTCCCAGCACAGAGAGAGCCAGCCACTCCTGACAAGCTAGACATTAAAACTGAGATATGGTTGCAGGAAGTAGGAGGGTATTGACTGAGGGGACCACCCCTTGAGGGTGGGATATGTTAAAGCTTTATTGTTAACATATTCTGTTGCCTAGCTACTCCTTCGGAGCAAAGTCTAATACCCCATATGTGACGAATATGAAGAGGCGGCGACTGTCGGAGGACGTAAGAGAAAGATGAACTTATGCCGAGTACATAGACACCAAACAGGACATGCTTTAAAAATTGTGCACGCCCGTGCAGCGGCAACAAACTACGTATGGTTTTTAAAGCCTTTAAAAAAGTCTTTACAGGTTACCACTTTGGACTTACACTTCTACTGCAAGAATTTCTACCCTTAACTTGGCGTTCACGGCGATACCTCACATGCATGCTGCAATTGTGGTTTACATATGACACTAGACCAACGCTTGCGTGCGCCTTTGCACGCAAGCAAGGGGGGACAGGGGGGCTTGATTTTTTTTTTTGCTTTTTTGTGTTATTTTGACACCTTTACTTTCATTTTTTTTTGTTAATCATTTTTATTGTTATCACAGTGAATTTAAATATCCCCTATGATAGCAATCTGTAGTGACAGGTACTCCTTTTTTAAAAAATTGGGGTCTTTTAGACTCTAGATCTCTCCTCTGACCTATCACACCAAAATTGGTGTGATAAAATGCTTTCCCAATGGCGCTGATTATTTCTGGCGAAACAGAAGTCATGAAATGCTTGCAGCTTCCGGTATCTTAGGCCACAGAGATGATTGGAGCCATTCTCATCTCCAATCAGCTCTATGGTTAGATAATTGAACCACCGGCTGCACTCTCGGGTTAATCGGTGGGACAGGAGAGTCCCCTCCCACTGCTTGTAAAAGCAGTCAGTCTAGCGGCCAATTATCCGCTAGGATTGCTTTTAGATGCAAGTCGACCGCTGGCTGTAAAAAACGATACCAAGATGATGCCTAAATCTTCGGGCATCATCCTAGTATAACCACTCAAAGTCCAGCAATGTACCAGTACATTGCTGGTCCTTGTTTGGCATATAGTGTAGGTTTTTTTTTTTTCATGCAGCCTGTAGGCTGAACGAAAAAAAGAGAAGAGAACCTAACAGAAATCTCCGCAGGAAAATTGTGTAGTATACGCACCATTAACCGCCCAAGCATCCAAACCCACTTATTTAATGGCGGGTATACATGACAAGCAGGCTCTCTCCCCCGGACTCAGTGGGGCATTTACTAGCCATTGGGGGAAGTCCCGGCGATTAGATCGCACGGTGCCACAAGCGCCAATTTGTAATTGAAAGAGGTGTCTAAAAAGTGGCACGCTCGAATAAAAATTGGCCACGTACAAGTGGTACCCCTTTCCGAATAAGGGTGACACCAAGTCCCAAACTACCTTACCGCTGCTCCCTAAGTAGTCTGCGCAGTCGGGGGGCTCCACAGTGCTATCTTTTCCCTCAGACACGGAAACTAACTGTATAGCCTGTGGCCCTGCCACACAGCTTATACGGTTTGACCCCGTATCTGGCACGCTTCTTGGGGAGATACTGTTTGATAGCAAGGCGGCCAGTAAACTTTATCAGGGACTAGTCAACGCAGACATCTTGTTCGGGGGTAAACAAGGCTGCAAACCGCGGATTGAAGTGGTCTACGAGGGGCCGGATTTTGTGGAGCCGGTCATATTCAGGGTCTCCCTGAGGACGAGTTGTCGTTGAAATGCATGAACCAAAATATTTGTTCGCATCGAGCCCTGGACATAGCAGTAGAGAACACGCGCATTTGGTGAATTGGGTCAGTAGACCAATATAACCGCAATTGACTCTTTTGTAATGCCCATGTTGAAGGATAGGCCCAGAAAGGTCTTAAATTCGGAAACCGTTATAGGATTCCACCTGAATTCTCTGGCAAGGGCCGAATTTGGATTGGCGGTAATAAATTGACGAGCATACAAATTACTTTGATCCACAATAGATCTGTAAAGATCTTCAGTGAAAAACAGCTCAAAAAAATTAAGGGGATTAAAACCAGCTGTTTCCACTTGAATTCCAGGTTGGGCAGTGAATGGGGGGGGGGGGGGGGAGTACGGGCGCTGTAGAATCGGGCTGCCAATTAGGATATGCCAGCGCTTCAGGGAGGGCACTATGGGCCTGTCTTTGAATATGCGGTGGCTGTGGGCCACTACTCGTGCTAGCCACCGCACCAGCTTCAACTGCACTTATGGGACTCGCCACGTCGCCAAGTGTTGCGGCAGTGCTGGTTGTTCTAGGTCCAGGGTTTACTAGGCCGCTCATGCTGTCCAGATCACAAGAACTGTGAGCGGCACTAGTACTGGCACTCTGCTGCATACGAGAAACATCCGGTTCTTGCATCTCAGCAACTGCAGAATGGGGTCGGGTACGCCTGACCTTAGCAGGGACCCATCCGTCATCGGAGCCATTTGTCAGGGAGCCGCTGTTCTCTAAAGGTTCGTATACGGACCCTGATTCTGCCAGTGAGGCTTCCCCATCACTCTCATCTGACATGGTCAGTATACTGTAGGCCTCTGCACTACTGTACCACCGTTTGGACATTTTATCAACTAAATTTAAAAAAGGTACAGTAGTGTGACTAACAGGTAAAAAAAGCACCTGGTTGTCAAGGACTATTTGGTCGCTACAAAAAAAACTGCTAGTGCTAGCAGAGATCAGGCCTGACTTTGCAAACAGAGCGGTTTTTTGTGATTTGTGTTTTTTGGAAGTGACAGTAATCTATTGATTACTGCACTTGCCTGAGTAGGGTGGGCTGGGCGGAGGGGCTAAACGCAGGTGCTGGCAGGAATCAGTGCTGATCATGCAAACACCGCATTTTGGGAACACTAAACTATGGGGACGCTAGTATAGTTCTGATCAGATCAGATATTGATCTGTTCAAACACTATACTAGTAATGGAGGTGTGTGTGTGTGTGTGTGTTAGTGTAATTGACTCTGAATTGATGCTAAATAACAGTGGTGTGGTGGGACCCTGACGCTAACTAGCCTAACTAGCGTCACCCGTGACACTAATACAGTGATTGGTAATCACTGTATATAGTGAACACTGTGACAGGGCAGTGAAGGGGTTAATTGGGGGAGATCAAGGGGTTAAACTTTAGGGGCTAGATGGCGGGTGGCCTAAACCTATTTGGGCCTAGCGCAAGCACGATTTAGGGTCACAAGTGACACCAAATACAGTGATCAGTAAAAGATCTGCATACCACTGTATATAGTGTACACTGTGAGGGGTTTGGGGGGTGATCAAGGGGTTAATAAGGGGTTAAATGTGTACCTATGTGTGTTAGTGTCAGTGTAGTGTTGGTGGAACTCCCGTTTAGCTATCTCTCCTTCTCCTGGAACCGAAAGTGCTCCAGGAGGGAAAATTACATCACTTCCCCTGCCTGTGTTTACATTACACAGGCAGGGGACACAATGCCTTTGGCCAGAACCGATCACCAGATTCAGACCAAAAATCATTGGTCTGCATCTGGTGACTGATCGGTTCTGAGCCAAATCAGACCAGGATCGGCTCGCAGGGCGCACGCGAGCCGTGAATGCGCCCGACGTAGGTCTACGTTCCTGGACCTAGCCGAGCCGCTCATCTGCAGTAGCAGCAACGTGAGCGGTCGGGAAGTGGTTAACAGACAATTGTGCGGTCGTGCGACGCTCTACCCAAATTAAATTTACTTTCTTTTTTTTCCCCCACAAATAGAGCTTTCTTTTGGTGGTATTAGATCAGCTGTGCGATTTTTAATTTTTGAAACAAAAAAAAAAAAAAAAAAAAAAGGAGTACCCCACCAGAGACAGCTGATGAAACACCTCCGGATGAAGCGACCATTCCCCCTGGTCCAACGCCTGTCGACTGAGGTATTCCACTTAGGTATTTTCCACCCCTGGAATGTGTACAGCAGAGAGGGCTGGAAAGATTTGTTCTGCCCACCTTAAAAACCGGCTACTTTCTGAGCCACCAGGGCACTTCTTGTGCCCCCTTGGTGATTGACATAAGCCACGGCCGTGGCATTGTCAGATTGAATGCGTACCAGACACCAGTGACTACAAATTGCCCAATGATCCAGACAAAGTCTGATCGCTGGGGGTTCCAGTAAATTGATTGGCAGTCTGGACTCTTGGAAGAGTCCAGACCCCCTGAGCACAATCTGTGCCTAGGACACCTCCCCACCAGGACAGGCTGCCATCCATGGTGACAACCATCCAGTACAGGGGGAGAAAGGATTTTCCCTGTCAAAGTGCTAGAGTAGGGGGTCGGGAACCAAAGTGCTAGAGTAGGGGGTCGCGAGCCAGACCTGGCTCTTTTGATGGCTGCATCTGGCTCGCAGACAAATAGGGTCTCCTGCTAGGAGTATATTATTAGCCCCCAGTCCAGTCCATGCCTGCGGCCACACTGGTTGCTAGTATGCCGCTTGGCGTCTAACAACCAGTGATGTCACGTGACGTCAGCGTCGTCGTGTGACAGCGGGAGAGCGAGGGCAATGATCAAATTCTTCCTCCGCTCCTAAATATACTCCACCCACCACCGGCCACTTCCCTCTTCTCCAGGCAGCAGCGCGGGCTCAGCGTAAAGCCGAGGGAGGTCCTGAAGCGACAGGTCAGTCAGTCAGACTCGTCAGTGTAAATATTTTGCGTTCTGTGCTTCCCCTGTCTCAAGTAATTGCAAATAATCTTTCAGAAAGAGTATTTGCAATTACTAAGTTGAGACAGGGAAGCACAGAAAGCAAAAAATTATAGGCTAGCCTGCAATTTCTTTTTTATCTTTTATTAACAGTTTACAGAGGCTCCCAATACCCTCACTGAAGAAGTGCTGCGGGCCTGCAGCCGTATATACAGTGCAATTTTTTAATAACTTTTCCCCAGACATTGACATTTTGGCACATCCCCTTTGTTTGCGCTAAGGTTATTTCTTCCTTTCCATTGTCATGCCCTGCAAATCGCACTAGTATGAACAAGGGAAGTCAACTTTAATATTTCAGCTTAACCACTTCAGCCCTGGAAGGTTTTACCCCCTTAAATGACCAGGCTATTTTTTCGTCACTGCGTTACTTACTTAAATAAAGGTTCCCGACCCCTGAAATATAGTGTATTACATTTTAAAATATGTGGTGTTCGTGGCTCTCAAAAAGGTTCCTGACCCCTGTGCTAGAGAAAGAAGCCACCAGATCAGGGACCTTCTCGTACCCCGGCTCAACAGGATCAGACTGTCTAGAGAATGAGGAATCTTGTCCCATTCCACCAGGATCTTTTTGCAGGGACCTCGTAAGGAATGGTGCAAAAGGAAACCACCTCATAAAAAAGGTAGACATCATCAGGCCCGGCCCCCGCATGCAAGTCTGGAGGGATGACCATCTGTTGGACAGGAGGAGACGAATTGCAGCCTGCAATTTCTGAAGTTTGTCCAGAGGAAGGAGCACTCTGGCTAAGGCCGAGTCCAGAGTAAGGCCCCGATAGTCCAGCTTTGTGGACGGAACCAGGGCAGGCTTCTGAAAATTCAGAATCCAGTCGAACGCCCTCAGAGTTCATATTGTGATCTCCAGGTTTTCCACCAGAGCAGGAGATCGTCCTAGTAGTCAAGTACCGCAATCCCCCGCTGGCGTAGCAAAGCTAGAACGGGTTAAACACTTTTGTAAGGACCAGAGGGGCAGAGGTGAGACCAAAGGGTAAATGCCAAACTGGTAATGCTCCTCTCCCCACAGCAGAGGAAGCGCTGGTGACTGGCACATATTTGAATGTGAAGGTAAGCATCCTCGTTGTCGATAGAGGAGAGGAAATCCCCTGATGCAGGGATGCCACCACCATGCGAATGCACTCCATTCTGAACTTCTGCAACCACACAAAGCAGTTCAGAGCCTTGAGGTCCAGGATGGGACGCACTTTGCCTTCCTTCCTAGAAACTGTAAACAGGTTTGAGTAAAGACCCTGAAACTGTTCCAAAGTGAGAACCGGGAAAATCACCCCTTGATGTAACAGGTCTTGTACTGCCCCAAAAAGACCCTATAAGCGGTCCGGGACAGGCGCTAGTTGGAAGAAAAAACCTTGCCGGGGGACAAGAGCAAAACTCGATCTTGTAGCCAGACCTAATGACTTTGTGGACCCACTTATCTTGTACCAGGGAAGTCCATGGGTCCGGAAACCAGACGTCCCCCCACCCCCGATACGGTGAGGGCGCACCTTCATGCTGAAGGAGCCTTGTCCGCAGGTCTGGAGAAGTCCACTTTCGGTTTGCCAGACCAGGTTCGTTTGGATCCTCCAGAGAAAGCTTTTTGCTAGACCGTCACCCGAAAACCACCTCTACCTGGTACACAAAGGACTCCAGGACTGCGGTCAGTGCATCGATAGATGATTGGGACCCGGAGGGCCCCGCAGCCTCAGAGAGCGGATCAGGTGGGGAGATGTGCTCCAAAGACTCCATAATTCACCAGGGGGACACCACAAAAAGTGTAATACTGCAAGGGACAACCCACACCGCGCTGGCGGCAAAATCTGGTCGCCAGGCACAAGCACCTAGCGATCTTCAGCAGAGGGAGAGAAGCCCACCAGATTCACCTGCAGCCACCAACATAATCTGCACTCCACGCACGGAGATCAGGAAGTGAAAGGACCCAGGAGTCAGCAAGCACCAGGGGATCCTGGTGCTCTCCATCGAAATGGGGGGCTGTCAGCCAGGAGGAACGTTGCAACTCGAGCTGAGACCCAGTCATATGCGACCTCACGAGGCATTTAACTTGCAGACCAGCTCCCGTCCATTGGGTAGCTCAGAGCTGAGGTCTGCACGCGTGCGCTGGCCAAACGGGTGACCACTGGATCTAGATTATCCACCCTGTCACCCTGTCCGGCAGTTGATTATAGGTCTCACAGGAAAAAAAAAAAAAAAAAAACAACGAGGAGAAAAAAAATTTCTAATTTAAAAAGAAAAAATTGCCAGACATTATTTCTGCCTAGTTTCCTACTCCTGTAGGGGGGCCGTATAACCCAATGGTTATGAAGATCTGAAGTTGTGTCCGTCAATGAACGAAAGAGAAAGGTCTTATATCTCACTGGGACAGCAAGCTTTCTGTCCTATATTTCCCCCTCCTCTTTACCGCATATGTTTTTACAGAGATTGATTGCTTCTCTTACTTTGCAGACAACTTCCCAATATATTCATTCCCATTAACAAGCTATCATAAAAGCACAGAAAAATACCATCTCTGGTTATGCAGAGACCCTTTGAACCATTAACTACAAAGTAAGTTTATTGGATGTTTAACTTGACACACTCAGTAGTAATATGAAGTTGAGCTGTATATGTATATACCCTTCTAGATATGGAGGTGGTTATACTTATATACTGTCCCTCATTAATTTTTAGACAGAAGCTGTCTGGGACCCTTTGAAACATCTCGAGTCACCTCTCCCGCTTTTGTTGGGGATTTCCTGATAAAAACACATGAAAAAATGAATCCTATCAAGTGAGTCCCCATGCTGTCCCAATGGGCTGTATAGACATGATTACTCCCAAAGCATTTTCCTGATTAAATGATGCCTTTCACCCTTTCCTTTCTTTTTTGTTTATTTTCATACTAGGCAGTGATTTTTGTATGCGCTTTCTTTATTGTCCTCAGTGGTGAAAGAATTGACATTCAACTATAGATATTTCTCCCCCTCAAATTGGTAGACGTTTGATAGCAGGCAGTAACTTAAGCGCTCCTTGTACAACGAGTTTGATCTATGACTGCATCAATTGTGTGTTTTAAGATTTTTCTACATTGGTTTTAATCAGAATAACTCAATAAACATTGTTTTTTTTATACATATACAATCTTTTTTTGCCTGTTAAAATCCCACTTAGAGGTTTTGTTCTTTTCGTATAGTCATTGGGGATGTGGGCATTCCTAAGTTTTCCATAACAGACCTTCTATGTTGAATATATAATAACAACGCTACAATGATTTAACATAATTACATACACTAAATGAGAGACATCATAAATGCATTCAATAACAATCATGGATCCCTCTTTCTCTTTTTAATACATAAAAAAAACCTCTTCATATTGTCAGTACTGACTTAGTTTTATTATGCGCAATTACTATACAAATACTCTTCTTATAATTAACTTCTGAGTGTGTCTGTTCTAATAGTCACTGATGAAACAATTCAGATTATTGAATTTAAAGATCACAATGTGTCCTTACATTTTAAAACACTATCACAATACAATAGAGATCCTTTAGGTCTAAAATTTTGGGGGAATTAACTGTACCTATCCTACATGGAAGGGATCAAATAGAGTCAGAGAATTGTCCAAATGTGAAACAAAATGGATATATTTTGCCGACACTAACGCCTAGGGGAATGAACGTAGAACTTGATATAAATTGTTTTATCAGTGATTATTCGCTACAAAAACTGTAGCTGCTGACTTTTCAGAAACAACCACTCACCTGTCCCACAATCCAGCAGTCTGTTTGCCCCAGTAGGTCTCTCCATAGTCTTCGGTCCCCGGCATATTCACTATGGGGACCTGGCTGTGACAATTTTAAGCTTCACAGGCAGGTGCCCATTGCGCATGCGCGAGTCGCGTGGCGAATCGTGAATGGTGGATGCAGTCTTCTGGGACCCAACAGTGTCCCAGAAGACTGCAGGGGGAAGGGAGAGAGGAGAACTTGTTTCTGAGTGCCGCTGTCAAAATCAGGTACCTGCTCCCCAGCCCCTTAGTGCCAATTGTTCAAGAGGAGCGGGGGAACGAGTCCTTAAAGCGTAACTTTCCCTTTTGGGTGGAGTTCCGCTTGAACAAAGCATTATAGGACCCGTGTTTGTAAGTGCAGTTTTAAAGGGGAATGTTTTTAATAAAGCCAGCTTTAACGGGATTACGCTATGTGGAGTTTTTTTTCTTAGACTTAACCTCTTAAGGGAGCGGGACTCACGTTTGTTAACAACATGGTGATTCTTGCATGAAACAATATTAAAGCAATATGGAGGATACAAAGGATATTGTACACCAAGAGACTCTTTTGCACACACTCACAGGGAATTTGTATTAACATGTATGGCTGCCAACTGTGGGGACTTTGGACAGAGCGCCGCTATTAGTGTTTTGATTATTCTTAATGCTTTTTTATTTTGCAATACTTGATATATCAGTTACAATTTGGGAAAATATTTTATTAAAAAAAACACACACACCATATTTACATTTTAAAAATGAACACGTTTGCACACAATACTGCTATAAGAATAAATGGGGAGCGGGAAGGGCACTTTGTAGTCGATTACATGCTCGGCTCAATACAATGACATCATGCAAATAGGAAGCCTCACAGAGAAAAAATTGCAAATTTCAGTTTCTATGGTAACAAAGTAATCCAGAATAGGAGTGAAGTTGAATTTAAAAATGTGCCTGATTTAAGCAGTGTGGACGGTGGGGGAGCTTCACATCAAATACACTCATTAAATATATCAATGCTTCTCTGATCCTTGTGTTTTCTTCTTCTTGCTGCCACTGGCAAAGAACATAATCAGAACATTTATTTTCAGGACTGTGGATGCGGACAATATATGTAGCTAGGGACTGATGGGTAGAACAGGAAAATATTTAGTTATACATGACAGTAGCACAGATGGCCACACTATTAAATCTCTTCCTCATACATGATATGACAACTCTAACCGTTTACTGTAGTCTAGCACTCAAATGCTCTGCGTAAAGGTGATACATGTCACAGTATCTCATTAGCTCATTGGTATTCCACGTCTTTTCATGGGACAACTTCATTCATATTAGAGCAGCACTGATGAATATCCAATTTAACGCTGCATGGCCAGAGGTTTGCAGACGGTAATAAATGTAATTGAAAACTAGTACTGACACATACCCCTTCCGGAGGAAAGCGTTTGCATTGTTAGGCTGGAGCTCGAGGGACCTCTTCGCATCCAAAACAGCATCTGCATTAAACCAAAGCATTGAAAATTCAAACACAGCTCTGAATTGCACAGGGAAGATTCACCGACTGAAAATAATATCTGCAATAGAACGTGTACACATGCAGGTGCAGGCCAAATTTTACACTTGTGAAGCTCACCAATAAGGCATATAGTCAACCTTTTGTTGAAAAAAAAACTATTTACATATACAGTATCTCACAAAAGTGAGTACACCCCTCACATTTTTGTAAATATTTTATTATATCTTTTCATGTGACAACACTGAAGAAATTACACTATGTAAATTAGTGAGTGTACAGCTTGTATAAGAGTGTAAATTTGCTGTCCCCTCAAAACAACAACACACAGCAATTCATTTCTAAACTGCTGGCAATAAAAGTGAGTACACCCCTAGCTGAAATTTTCCAAATTGGGCCCAATTAGCCATTTTCCCTCCCCGATGTCATGTGAAAGAATTGTTGCGCTACATAAAGATGGTCTAGGGCTAGGCTATAGGAAGATTGCCAAGACCCTGAAACTGAGCTGCAGCACGGTGGTCAAAACCATACAGTTTAACAGGACAGGTTCCACTCAGAAAAGGCCACACCATGGTCGACCAAGAAGTTGAGTGTACATGTTCAGCGTCATATCCAGAGGCTGTCTTTGGGAAATAAGACGTACGAGTGCTGCCAGCATTGCTGCAGAGGTTGAAAGGGTGGGGGGTCAGCCTGTCAGTTCTCACCATATGCCGCACACTGCATCAAATTAGTCTGGATGACTGTCGTCCCAGAAGGAAGCATCTTCTAAAGACGATGCACAAGAAAGCCCGCAGTTTGCTGAAGACAAGCAGACTAAGGACAAGGATTACTGGAACCATGTCCTGTGGTCTGATGAGACCAAGATAAACTTATTTGGTTCAGATGGTGTCAAGCATGTGTGGCAGCAACCAGGTGAGGAGTACAAAGACAAGTGTGTCTTGGCTACAGTCAAGCATGGTAGGAGTGTCATAGTCAGTGCTGCCAGCACTGGGGAGCTACAGATCACTGAGGGAACCATGAATGCCAACATGTACATACTGTGACATACTGGAGCGGAGCATGATCCCCTCCCTTCAGAGACTGGGCCGCAGGGCAGTATCCCAACATGATAACCACCCCAAGCACATCTCCAAGATGACCACTGCCTTGCTAAAGAAGCTGAGGGTAACGGTGATGAACTGACCAAGCATGTCCACCAGCTCCGTGATATCGTCATGGAGGAGTGGAAGAGGACTCCAGTGGCAACCTGTAAAGCTCTGGTGAACTCCTAGCCAAGGAGGGTTAAGACAGTGCTGGGAAATAATGGTGGCTACACAAAATTTTGACACTTTGGGCATTTCCACTTAGGGTTCTACTCACTTTTGTTGCCAGCGGTTTAGACAATGACTGTGTTGAGTTATTTTGAGGGGGCAGAAAATGTACACTGTTATACAAGCTTTACACTCCCTACTTTATATTGTAGCAGAGTGTCATTTCTTCAGTGTTGTCACATGAAAAGATACAATAAAATATTTACAAAAACGTGAGGGGTGTACTCACTTTTGTGATACTGTATGTCGTCCTACATTAAAAAACTGAAAATGTGCATTTACTATTTTTTTTTTTATTGGAGCCTGCAGTGAATAGCAGGTACAATGCACATGTTCCTGCAGACTATTCCTCCAGCCCCAGGTCAGTACAGAGGTTACAGAGCGAAAGGAAGTAATCAATGGACTGTGAATGCAGTGATGTCACTGCACTGGTAGTCCATTGAGATCTACAAAGGCCTTTCAGTGGAAGATGGGATTTGTAGTATTCCATTCACAATTTGTAAATTGAGAGTTTTTGTCCCCATAGACTGCAATAGAATCACCTGAAAAGCACGACATAAACTTTTTTTCAAGCAGTTCTTCCTGCATTTGTTGCACGCTTTCTGCCTAAACAGCAGCTCTCTGTCCCCTTTTCAGCTGCACTCCATAACTTCTAGTTAAAAAATGCCTGACAAAAGCTGCAAAAACATGCAATTCTGCTCCAAAAACATGCTCAAAAACGCACTTGAAAACCTGACACTTTAATGTGAATGTAGCCCTAAAGAAAGTGTACCTTCATATGCAAACAAAGTTACTTTCAGTGAAACTGCATTTTAAAACAAAATCAATAGATCCAGACACAGGCAGCTGAAATACATGAAAATTTCAACTCTTCTGCCACAAGTCAATTTTAGCACTGCCCCTTTCCGATAAGCAATACAGTACTTATACAGGAAGAATTAACATCTTTATAAAAATTCCATTCCCTCTTTGTTATTACTACTACAGTGACATGCTGCAAAGCTATCCTTTGTATGTGTATTTTTTTTCAATCACATGTCTAGTTTGAATGTAAAATACATTTTTTGGAACACAATACAGGACACAGGAAGATTTAGAGATGAATGTTAGACACAGCTAACTTCAAGTGATTGGACACTGGCAAAAAAAGCTGCGGAGACCCACACATAACCCCTCCCACTCCTAGCAATCCTCAATTCTTTAGCAAGCACTGGAAGGACCATAAGTAGGAGAGGGTACCTTGTGCCCTGTACTGTATTCCAAGAAAATAATTTTATAGGCAGGTCAAAAACCCTATTTCATTGCAGATATAATACAGCAGGGGTCCGCAACCCCTGCGCCAAGGACCAGTACCAGTCCATGGCCTTTTAAGAACTGGGCCATGCAGAAATTCAAAACATGGGAACAGAGAGCTGCAGGAGCAGTGGTCCTTTGCTGGCTGTGGTAGGGGTTAGTGTGGTGTGTCATTCAGCCCATCACACAACTCCCATCCGACCTTACGTCCAAGAGACATAACAGTTTTGTACAAACTTTATATGAAGTGTACACTTCAATCATGGCAATGGCGATGCGCTGTGCATGGTCTTTCGAGTTGGCATTTAATTGCAGCATGTTGAAGCACAGTCAATTGTTTTCTGTGTCTCCTTTGTGGCAACAGATGTTTTACAATTCAGTAAAACGTCTGTCACCACACCACAAAACCAGCCCCTGGTGACAAAAAAGTTGGGGACCACTGAAGTACAGGAAACAATAGCATTGGCTGAGTCCTGAACATCCACCTGGTAAAATCTTGCAGATGTTTGAATCAAAGACCAGATGGTAGCCTTACAAATCTGCAATGTAGAAGCACCTTCCTCTACATGTACCTCTGAAATATTTGCAAGTACGTCCCTGAGGATCTTCGCTGGTGGAAGATATACCCAATCCAGGATCCTATCCAAGATGAGGCCCAGATACTACAAGCAGTGAGTCAGAGCAACTTTTTGGTGGTTGAGGGGGTTGTAACAGCTAAACCGTTCACTGAATCGCTGAAGACAGCATCTGAGCAGACCAGGCCCCCCTGAAGCAGGTAGTCCAGGTACCACACAACAAGGACACCCTGGGAGCATAGCCGGGCAAGAGCAGGGGTCAGGACCTTTGTGAAAACCAACAGAGCCATGGACAGTCCGAAAGGAATCACAGGAGCTGAAAAGTCATCCAGGTCAAAACGTAGAAGTGTTGGTGCAGGGGAAAAGAGGGGACACGCAAACAAGCATCCTTGATGTCCACCAAAGCCTCAAAGTCCCCTTGCTTAAGAGAAGTGATTACGGATTATGCCAATGCAAACTAGAATTCTTGGATCCACAGATATTTGTTGAGGCCCTTGAGATCTAGGGTTTCAAGACTGTAAACAAGTTAAAATAAAAACCTTGGAACCTCTTCCCTGTCAAAGACCCCCAAAGAAGAAAGCTGCCAATTGGCAACCTAAAGAGACCTTGCTCGCCGTGGGGTAGAGGGTAGAGTCAAAGGCAGAAAAGGAGGGCGTAGAAAGGAACTGAAACTCTAAAGTTGTAAAGTTAGTAAAAGACAGACTAATCCCAAAGCTTTGGAATGTTCTGAGACCAGACAGCGGCAAAGTTTGACAAACATGTCCCTACTAAGTGGGGGCATCTCATCACCACGTATAAAGGCTTGTGACCAGGCTTTGCCGGTTTGGACTTCCAAAGTTGTGATGGAACTGGCTTCTGAGACTGGGATTGGAGGTCAAGACCTGCAAGAGATGAAAGATAAACCTGGGCAGAGGATGGAAGACTTACGGTCAGAAGCTTTCAGCTGTTTACTAAGCAACATGGTGCTCTTACCCCAGTGCCTTCTTAAGAAATTGAGGTCTTCACCAAAAAAGACGTCCAGCAGCAAAGGAAATCTGCTTCAGGCGCTTCTTTGCACACAAGTCTGCCAACCAATACTCTAGCCACAAGAGTATACACATCTGGACAGATAAGAGACTCACTCTCAACGACTGATGCAATGGTCCACAGATATAAATTCTGGATCATGGGCCATGTGCTTGGTATACACTGCTTGTGTGTCAGGCACATCGCCATGGAGGCAAAAATGCCAGCTGCACTGCGGGCCCAACCAGGGAAACTGAGGCCTAGAAAAAAGGCCCTTTTTCTAAAAGCCTGGACATCCTCGCTCTGGACATAGTGGGATCAACCTCATGAACAGCCCACTTTTGGTATAGCAAGTCCTCTAACAAGTACTGCTGAGGGGAGTGTTTTGGAGGGACAACGCATTTTTAAGGATGAAGCCAGTCACCATATAGAACCTCCTCCACTAAGGAGTGAACAGTAAGGTGTTTGCTGGTTTGCATGTTTAAAGGAAACCCATGCTTGACACCTTAGGTCATGAAGGCTCCAGCAGGTCACTAGTGCATCTCAATAATTAGTACGGAGGTGGTACGTCAGAGTTTTTGTGGTAACCCAGGAGGCAGTGTCTCTTCCTAAGAGGAGATGAAACATCAGCCTTCCAAACCCCCATCCCCGCCCTCTATTTTGACTGCACTCTCCTCTGCTGGTAATTGTGGCCTGTCAAGAATGCATTAGAAAAAGATTGTGAGGCATAGGGGGCGATGAGGGTCACAGGAATTTGCAACTCCTGTGACCCACTGGTTGTATCAGATCTCAAGTTTGCCGCATCACTTAGACATGGGAGCCACAATATCCTTCCTTACTTAGGCAAGAGAGAGTAAAACACATGATGGTGAAATGTAAAGGTCTTGCGTGGGCAAAAAAATCTTAGGGGGGTCAACAGAGCAAAGTATCTGTGGATCTATGCCTAGGCCACTATCCCTTAAAGTTGCAGGAAAGCACTTTTTCCCTGTCCCAGTCCTCTTTGTAAGGTCCACCAAATGTTGTGAGGGGGTACTTTGTAAGAGTGTACTAACTGTGACCCACCAGGCAAGAAAGCAGTTAAATGTAGCAGCTCCCTTTGTCCTTATTCTTAAGGACCAGCCAGACTAAAGTATTTCTGCAAGGTTTACCTTTGCTTGTAGCCAATCAGTTCCCACCACAGTAGCCAGATAAGCAAGTGTGAAAGCAGCAGTTGGGAAATGTGTGCTCCAGAACAGCTCAGGTCTCAAGAGGGCTGCTACTTTGTCTGGAGTATGTGCAGATTACTTTGCCGACTGAGGCTCTCAGAACAGGACCCAAGTGCAGAAAGGTGGAAGGGGGAAAGACCAGGGGACTAGCACACTAGGCCCCAAGGCCCTTAGACACAAGCCGAAAATGCAGAGAGAGGGACTAAGGAAGAGGGACTAAGCCAGAAGATTCTAGGGACTGGGTACTCAACAGAAATCTAAAAGAGAAGGAAGGGGATTCACCCTTCAAACCCCTGGCTTCACCTACTTTGGAAGGACGTACCCCTCAGCAAGAATATCTTTAGGGACTAGGTCACACTGATCAGATCGCCAATGTCTGAGACTTGTATAACACTCTGTAGCTAACTAAAGGTGGGCACCTAATGCAGGATCCACTGCTCAAAGTAACCTTACAGGCCTTTCCCTGTGTTTTTTGGGTGGGTTCTGGTTATGGTTTCTGAAGTTCCCGCCATTGGGCAACGATCCACAAGCTATGGCGTGGCCAGTACGCAGCATAAGAAAGTTGATGGCAGAAGTCAGCAAGTGAAAACTAATAAAAATCCCCACTCAGTAGAGAGGAGATATCCAACACCTAAAGACACTGACAAAAAAACTTTTGTTGGGAGTGGGAGGGGTTATATGAGGTCCTTGCAGCTTTTTTTTTTCTAGTGTCCAATCGCCTGAAGGTACCTGCCTGTAAACTGACATCTGCCATGAGTCTTGTACTTTATGTGCAAAAAATTAAAAAACACCACTACAATGCGGTTGTGGTGTGTCTGCCAGCGAAAATGGGGTTAAAACAGGTGGTGAGAAGTCATCCCATTGTCTCCTCACCATCTGTGAAACATCTCTGAGAAGCGATTCAAACCTAGTTCGCTCTTCAAAGGAGAGGAGGCTTTAGATGCACATCTAAATATACCTTAACAGAGCCACTAAAAGGATCTTTCTGCAATCACTGCTGTGATGTTAGTCTTAGTGTAGATTTAGACGTGTCAAAATCTACCTCTCCTCTGAAGAGCAATCTGCGACTGGATCACTTTTCAGAGGCAATCGCCAAGTGAATTAGCCCAATTTTTGCTGATAAACACACGGCAACAGCATGCATTTTCCAAGTTTCATCGTTCACTTGAATGGGTCGCGTTGGGTGGGCTTGCCACCCGCCAATCTCAACGTGTTGTGTAGTTTTTGCTGCGTGTGTGAAGGGAGGCATCGGTCTGTAAACCCCCATCTGCTGCCATTTTAAGATAAAAGTGGTAATTAATCCAAAACAAAAAAAAAAAAAAAATACACTGCACCTTACCATTCAGATGTGGTGGCTGCATTGGTTTTCCTATTTTTAGGCTTTTTCCCCTCTATTTTCACCTCATGATCTGCTAGTAACACACTTCCTGTATCAGCACGCCTCTACTCTGTATGAAGGAGCACAGAGGTGGCTAAAATGTAAATTTTTACTGTTCTCAACTGCACGTCTAAATGAGGCCTTAAGGGGATTTGGAAGCAATTCAATCGACTTTAAAAAAAAAAAAAAAAAAAAAGCTAAACAATTTCAAACAGTTTCAATGAATTGCAAAAACAACTGTACATGGCAATGCAACCTACCTCTAACTGTATCAAAACCATAACTGTAATGGTCAAAACTGGTGGTAGCAAGTTTCTCTGACATGCTTGGTAAATTGTTATCAACAGTAGTGTAAAATTGCCAGACAATTGCTGCCTGTATGCTTAGCATAACAGCTTGCTCCATCGATCATCTCATTGTTATCAGTATGGAGCTAACATGTTCCCTCTGTACTTGTATGGGTTTCTATCAGGTACTCCAGTTTATTCTCACAATCCAAAGACACATTGGTAAGTTAACTTGTTTCTACTGAAATTGGCCATAGTATTTGCATGTATGCATCTGAGGTATGGGCCTTGAATTGTATGCCTCTTGAGGGCAGGGACTAATGTGAATAGTATGTAAAGTTCTGTGTAAATTGTTGTTCTATAAAAATCATGTATTAACTAAATCATTTATAGAAAATTATTTTAAATGTGTAAGATATTTCATTTGAACCAAAACATATTTTGTTATATCAACAGAACAACTTGCAGGAGACCATGTTTATTTTGCACCTATATTAACTTTAATGGTTTTAAAATTATCACTGGCCAAACCTAACTTAAAGTGGAACTTCTCTCTCTTAATCAACATTGATTCAATCCCCATGCTGCCAGCATTCATAATTAGATAGGAAAGTAAATCATATTTGCTTGATTTAAACTTTTTTTTTACATTTCTTAAGTTATTTTCTGGTTTGTTGCCTAGACAAATGATGTCATACACCCCAAGAGTCTTCAGGAGGGGTTTTCTCAGTCAAGCACACCCTCTTGCCTACACGCCTGAGCCAAGAGCAGATGGATTCCATAAAGTAAATGCTACATGAACCATCTGCCCTTACTCAAGATGGGCATGGCCAGAAATACTAGGGGGTTGTTATTCAAAGTGATTTCTCATTAAATTAAAGCATGGATGGAGGGGGGGATTTGCTTTGAATATTACAAATTAATTAAATTGGGTTTTTTTGGTGCTCAGATGTAGTGAAGATCCACTTTAACACACAAAATGGAAATGTTAGGAAGCTTTGTACCACTGTGCAGAATATTTCAGTTTCACATTCAATATAAGTAACTATAATAATAGCCAGCAGGGGTCTCTCTTGCAACTCCCAAGGTCAAGCAGACATATGCATGTTGATTACCTGTTCTGTCAAAGGATTTCAAGTGTACAAAAGGCACTCAATTTAGCTTGGTTTGGGTTATGACAGTGGTATGGGAAACATGTTGTGAAGAAAAAATTTCAGCAGAGAATTCGATTTTCTGTCAGCTTTTTTTGGCTGTTTCCCTGCGAGGAAAATATGTTCTCATTTTCCAAAAACTAAGTCCAATACCAACATAGAGAAAGGAAGCAGAAAGAATCTCAAACTGTGAGTTCCCTTCACTTCCAGGAGATTTCTTCTCTCTTCCGGTTGGATTTCTGCTGGCAGGAAGAAAATAAAAATCTCTACAGTATGGATGTAGACTGTTATGGATAGCATTAATAATCGGAAAGTACTACAAGAGCCTGCAGTGAGGGTGACAAGTGTCACTTTGCAATAACACAATCTGCTTACCATTGCACCTTTGCTACCAGTCTAAAGTGAAACTGCAAATTTTTCATGCAATTACATTTATTGGGCTCTAAACGAGAAGTTACGCTTTGTGCCCTCTTCCCCCTACCTCTTTTGAACTTTTTTTTGGGGGGTGGTGGGCCTGGGAAACAGTAGCGGGTTCCTGCAGGACCATTAACCACTTTACCACCGGAGGATTTTGCTGTCTTACGTCTGGGCCACTTATTGCGATTCGGCACTGTGTGACATTAACTGACAATTGCGCAGTCATGCAACACCGTACCCAAACGAAATTTACATCCTTTTTTTCCCACAAACAGAGCTTTCTTTTGGTGGTATTTGATCACCTCTGCGATTTTTATTTTTTGCGATATTAATAAAAAAAAGCGACAATTTTGAAAAAATAACAATATTTTTCTACTTTGACAGTTAAAAAATATCCAATATATTCAATTTTTGTCATATATTTAGGCCAAAATGTATTTAGCTACATGTCTTTGACAAAAAAAATTCTCAATGAGCGAATTTTTAACCGCTTTAAGACCGGAAGATTTTACCCCATTCCTGACCAGGCCATATTTTGCGATTCGGCACTGCCTTACTTTAATGGACAATTGCGCGGTCGTGCGACACTGTACCCAAATTAAATCGAAGAGCTTTCTTTTGGTGGTATTTGATCACCTGTGCGATTTTTACTTTTTGCGCTATAAACAAAAAAAAAAAAAGAGCGACAATTTTGAAAAAATAATATTTTTCACATATTTTTATATGAAATTCCCCCCCCAAAAAAATGTAAAAATTACATTTTTTTTACATTTGAGGCCAAATTTGTTTTCTGCTACATATTTTTGGTAAAAAAAAACAAAAAACGCAATAAGCGTATTTTGATTGGTTTGCGCAAAAGTTATCGCAGCTACCAACTACGGGAAATTTATGTCATTTTTGTTTTTTTTTTTTTTTAACGAGTAATGGCGGCGATCTGCAATTTTTTTTGCGGGACTGCGACATTGCGGCGGACAGATCGGACCCTTGACTGACATTTTTGACACTTTTGGGGATACCAGTGACATTACTACAGTAATCAGTGCGATAAATATGCACTGTTACTGTAAAAATGACACTGGCAGGGAAGGGGTTAATTTTTATTGGTGATCAAGGGGTTAATGTATGCCTGGTGCTTACTGACGTGTGTGGGGGGAGAGGACTATGTGACACAGGGACAGATCGCAGGTTCAGCTATGCTGAATCCTGCAATCTGACCCTGCCTGTCACTTAGGAGATCCGCCCACTTTGTTTACACAAGCGGGCGGATCTCCACACTCGATCCCCGACGATCGGGGAAGAGCAGCGGTGATCACCGCCTCTCTTCCCCTGGCCCGACTCCCGCTGTGACTGAATACAGCGGGAGCGCGCCGCCGAGAAAGAGGAATGTCTGGTGACATAGACCTACGTCGCCAGACGATAACGAGCCACTGTGCCGCAGTAGCAGCACAGTGAGCAGCGTTAAAGTGGTTAAAGCACAGCGCGGCTCGCACATGCGCAGTGAGAAAGCAGGCTGTGAAGCCAAAAGGAGGCGAAGACCAGCCCAGGTGACATTGGTGCTGGATCGCCGGAAAGGTAAGTGTCCTTTTATTAAAAAGTCAGCAGCTACAAGATTTGTAGCTGCTGACTTTTATTTTTTTCTCCAAACAGGGTGAAGAACCTCTTCAACTGTCACTGCTTAATGCTAAACTGCCTCCACTCCATAATCCTACCGTCATTTCCAGTCCCTTTGGCACTTGTGTGCTGCAATTTGCATTCACTCTTAAGCAAAGTTCATACTTCATTTGTTAAAATGGAGTACAAATTTTCAAATGGAATAAATGAAGATTGAAAGAGCAAATGTACAGAAGGAATCGGAGCGGAGAGTGAAGATTTTAAGAGGCAATACGGCACAAAGCAAAGCACACAGCAAAGGTCTCAGAGTAGCAAGAACAAGTATAAAAAACTTGGGGGGGAGAGAGGGCACATGGATGGGCATCAGAACCCAAAAGGTAACTGCATTAAAAAGGCATAGTTAAACTTGCATTAAAGTAAAGTACATAGTTAAAAAAATAAAAATAACTGTATTCAGAAGTGGGTCTCAGCTCAAAAAAAGTTTGGGAAGCCCCGTTATAGAATAATCACAAATTCTATTTTTCAATATGGAAGATAAATTATTCATAAAAACAAGCTTACTATTCAGAAAACAAGAAGGAGACTTGGACATACATCATTATAAATTGTAAAAGCTTTCTTTCTTGGCCCATTTGTTTTTGGTCTAAAAAAATCTGTAACAGTAAACAAAATACTCAGCCGACAAGTTTTAGGTATTCTAAACAGTATTACAATATGCCAAAATAAAGTATGAAAAATATAAGCAAAGCAGTCCATTACCATTGTAATTTTGGAGAAGTATATGAGCATATGCTCTTTGACAGTAGAATTCTGCATTGTCAGATCCCTCTTCTAATGCCTTCGTCAGCTCCTGGAATTCAAAGAGAAAATTAGGTCTACTGATCTCTACCGCCTTTACATTAAAAATATTGCTAAACACTGTATAATAGTTATACATCAATGTCATTTATGAAATCAAGCACAAAGTTCTTGTAAAAAATGTAAAATAAAGAGGGCGCATGTATGCGAGTGAGGAAAATGGCCGCTTGATCTCCCTGCTCCGTGACGCCGGACCGACAAATCTCAGCTTTTAAAGCACAGCCTACTCTCCATCACATACAGAGTACCTCCCACGGCTCCGGATGCACCGTACACCCAGTTACCGTTGGAAATACCGCTTGCAGCCCAAAGCCTCCCCGGCCGCACTAAGGGACACGATGGCCCCCAGACCTCAAGGACCCAACGACTCCACACAGTTCTCAGCACCGGATCCGGCGTCTCCAGCAGACAGCCTACGGACTTGGTCTCTCTACTGACTGATGCACAGCTAGCAAAGCTTTCTTCTGACCTGGTGAAAGGTCTTAAAGAGCTAAGCCACTGCACGAATCAACTGGAGCAGTGCATGGATTTGGCTACCATAGTGCATGAGGGCCATGAGGAGGAAGTCCATAAAATGACTGCTGAACTTGAGAATCTGAGGGATTAAATAGAGGATGCTGAAAATAGGGCCCGCAGAGATAATCTCATTATTCTCGGAGTCCCTGAGGTCATTACTGACTTGCAAGGCACTGCCACCGCTTTCTTCTAGGAACTGGCACCAGAGATCCCCCTGGAGCGCCTTGAATTTGATCATAACCATAGATCCCTCGCTCCCAAACCATTTGAAGGCCGGCCCAGGGATAGAATAATAAAATGTCATTATTATCTCACTAAAGAGGAACTTTTGCAGTCTGCAAGGAAGCGTCAAGACCTTTCCTTCCAGAACAACCCCCTCCAGCGGTTTGCTGACCTCTCTCTGGTTACGATTGCCCAACGGCAGAATGTGAAACCCTACTTGCAGATCCTGCACCCTCAAGGCATCAAGTACAGATGGGGATTCCCTTCAAACTCACTTTCTCACTTGGGTCGTCAGTTCCACACCTCTTCCCTACCTGATCTTAGACGACATTTTAAAGAAATGCATTTTGACCTCCCTCCTAAGATGGACGCATCATCCTCGTCCTCTCGCACCAATCTTCCCAGCCTTCTCGCAAGTCACCAAAATTGTCACAGCCCAGCTCTCGAGCACCTCGTGCCCTGCAGGCTCAATGCTTTCATGATGTACCCAGAGGTTGACAGAGCCTGGTTTGCCTATATAGTTTGTTCAATCTATTGAGAGCTTGAGGATCCTATTGGGCCTTCTCTGATATTTATATTTTTCCTGTTAACTACTGCGGGCCACAGCCTGTGGACCAGTTTGCCATTTTTGAGCCAAGGTTTGGCCGAACTGGGTCCTGCTGGTTGTGCCTCCTTTTCACCAAACACGCCTTTTTATGCCATTACTTTCGTTTTTTTTTTACTTTGTTATTTTATAGTGTGCTGGTTCTCCATCTCGGACTGCCCAGTAAGTGAGATGGCAGCTCTGGGTGGCTGTGAAATGGGATAGGATATCTAATGTGTTCTGCTCTTGTTACCTTTATAGCAGTTTATGCCCACTTTGCTGGTCATTTACTGTCATCTCTACCCTGGGAAGCTGTTGAGTGACATGGGAGGGGGTGGAGACCCTGCTGTCTGACAGGGATGCTTTACATGCTTCCTACCTGGTGATCATCTCAGACCCTTTGCAGCTCTAAAATTGCTGCAGAATGCCAGACATGATCTACCATGCCTGAGCTGGGGCTGGGTAGATTTGGGTTACACGGTTATGTGCCTTTTTCTTCAGTAAGGTTATCTACTTTGTCCCATGTAAGGGGGTAGCCCTGAGTGACTGTAATCTATTTTTGTTCAAACGGTAAAGCAGCATCTTATAACCAGGATCTCTCTTGTGCCTTTATAGTAGACTAGAGTGCTTATGTTTGTTAGTTTCAAAATATAAGTTGCCGAGTGGTTCAGACGGACCACTGCTCCTCCAATGTGCTGGCACTTGGCTAAGACAGTAGACTTGACTAACTTCCAACCTCTGTTTAGGCCTTTTATCTCACTACTTAAAGCATTTAAGCTTTTTTTGGTTTGTTATGCTCAGAGTTTTGCTTGACCTCTTCATGTTCTTCAGTATGATTTTCCGTTTTTCTTTTGCTTGACTCCTTGCCCTTCTATCCTCCCTCCTTCTTCTTTGAGTCCATGGGGTATGCGATTGGGGACAATGTTTGGTTCATTTTTCTTCCACCATGACATTAAATTAGCTGTTCCTGAATGTTCAGGGTATGAACTCCCCCCCAAAAAAGTGATGGTCTTTAACTATCTAACCAAGCAACAGGTGTGGAAATAGCTTGCTTGCAAGAGATGCATTTTTCATCCTCCTCCTGCCCCAAATATTTTGATGCCCAGTATCCTCAGGTTTTTTTGGCTAATGGCCCAACTAAACAAAGGGGAATGCTTATAGCCTTTCACGAATCGGTTCCCTTTCATTGCAGTAAACAGATAATGGATCCAAATGGTAGGTACCTTCTGCTCCAAGGCAGTATTCAAGAAACTGAAGTTACTATAATTACTTATTACGCTCCTAATATAAATCCAGGGCCCTTCCTGGCCCATGTTTGCTCTTTGTTGAAGCCCCACAAAAGGGGCATTGAATCCTGGACAAAATACCCATCAGAACACACTGCTCCATCACCTGATGCCAAAAGGTTTTCTCATGCTCTACAAAGTCATGATCTGGTGGACCTCTGGAGAGAGCTTCACCCTTTAGGTAAAGATTACACCCACTATTCTCATCTTCATCATTCTCATTCTAGAATTGATCATATGTTCCTGTTATAGAAACATCTCCCTCCTAGTAGTAGCCTTTATCCTGGCTGCCCCAAGGTCGGACCACGATCCTGTTCTAGTTGTTTGTCATTCTATCCTTTGCAAACCTCAACACTCTCCCTGGGTTATAAAGGACTCACTTTTGTCTCTCAAGGAAATCCAGGCAGATATCATGAAAGGATTATTTCCGTCTCAATGAAGGTCTGGTCTCTTCTCCTGTGACTCTTTGGGAGGCAGATAAAGTTGTCCTTAGGGGCCATATTATCCAGTTGGCAGCAAAACGTAAAACTGCAGCGCTAATTAGCACAGCGTAACTTAGAAGCCCGACTAGACATGCTTTCCACAAAATTCAAATAATCCCCTACTCCTTCCTGCTAATTGCAAGCCGCTATATCAAGCCCGCACAGAGCTGGATTTATGTCTAACGAATAAGGCGGAACGCACGCTACGCTGGGATCACGAGAAATTAAATGCCAAGACCAAACACGAGGATAGCAAACAGGCTACGCACATTTACTCCAAAATTCACCCCCCATCACCTTGCATACCCATCATAATGTTCTTACTGGCAATCCAGTGCGGGTCTTAGACTAATTTCGTTATCCCCTTACTACTTTATATCCGGCCCCTAATCAGGCCACGGACCATGAAACTGGATACTTTCTTGAATGGTTTATCATTAACTACATCATCTAGAGCACGCACGTTCCTTATGGATCGTGACATACAAGTATCTAAAGTTCAAGGTATTAAGGAGTTAAAAGGTGGGCAAAAGGAAACTGGCAGATGTTCTAGGTCCTTACCTGACGGCTATGTACAACTCTGTTAAGGATAGCCAGACCTTTACATCGAACCTTTTGACCGCTAACATAGTAATGCTCCCGAAACCCGACCATGTTCATTCCTCTTGGGCCAACTTTAGACTCATTTCACTTATTAATATAGATATGAAAAATACCAAGATCTTGGCCAATCTTTTAAATTCCTTTCTACCCCCCACTTGATCAAAAAAGATCAAGTTGGTTTTGTCCTGCGACGGCAAGCAGGAGACGCGATCAGACAAATTGTACAGCTCCAACATTTACAGTAGCTCACAAAAGTGAGTACACCCCTCATATTTTTGAAAATATTTTATTATATCTTTTCCATGTGACAACACTGAAGAAATTACACTTTTCTATAATGTAAAGTAGTGAGTGTACAGTTTGTATAACAGTGTAAATGTTCTGTTCCCTCAAAATAACTCAACATACAGCAATTAATGTCTAAAGCCCTGGCAACAAAAGTGAGTACACCCCCAAGTTAAAAGGTCCAAATTGGGCCCAGAGTGTCAATATTGTGTGGCCACCATTATTTTCCAGGACTGCCATAACCCTCTTGGGCGTGGATTTCCCCAGAGCTTAACAGGTTGCCACTGGAGTCCTCTTCCACTCCTCCATGACGACATCACGGTGCTGGTGGGTGTTAGAGACCTTGCGCTCCTCCACCTTCCATTTGAGGATGCCCCACAGATGCTCAATAGGGTTTAGGTCTGGAGACATGCATGGCAAGTCCATCACCTTTACCCTCAGCTTCTTTAGCAAGGCAGTGGTCGTCTTGGAGGTGTGTTTGGGGTCGTTATGTTGGAATACTGCCCTGAGGCCCAGTCTCCAAAGGGAGGGGGGGATCATGCTCTGCTTCAGTATGTCACAGTACATGTTGGCATTCATGGTTCCCTCAATGAACTTTAGCTCCCCAGTGCTGGCAGCACTCATGCAGCCCCAGACCATGACACTTCCACCACCATGCTTTACTGTAGGCAAGACACATTTGTCTTTGTACTGCCCACCTGAATGCCGCCACACAGGCTTGACACCATCTGAACCAAATACATTTATATTGGTCTCATCAGACCACAGGACATGGTTTCAGTAATCCATGTCCTTAGTCTGCTTGTCTTCAGCAAACTGTTTGTGGGCTTTCTTGTGCATCATCTTTAGAAGAGGTTTCCCTCTGGGACAACAGCCATGCAGACCAATTTGATGCAGTGTGCAACGTATGGTTTGAGCAACGACAGGCTGACCCCCCCACCCCACCCCTTCAACCTCTGCAGCAATGCAGGCAGCACTCGCACGTTCATTTGCCAAAGACAACTTCTGGATATGACGCTGAGCACGTGCACTCAACTTCTTTGGTCGACCATGGCGAGGCCTGTTCTGAGTGGAACCTGTCCTGTTAAACCGCTATATGGTCTTAGACACTGTGCTGCAGCTCAGTTTCAAGGTCTTGGCAAACGTCTTATAGCCTAGGCCATCTTTATATAGAGCAACAATTCTTTTTTCAGATCATCAGAGTTCTTTGCCATGAGGTGCCATGTTGAACTTTCTATGACCAGTATGAGAGAGTGAGAGTGATAACACCCAATTTGGACACTGTCACTTAGGGGTGTACTCACTTTTGTTGCCGGCAATTTAGACATTAATGGCTGTGTGTTATTTTGAGGTGACGACAAATTTACACTGTTATACAAGCTGTACACTCACTACTATTTCTTCAGTTTTGTCACATGAAAAGGTATAATAAAATATTTACAAAAATGTGAGGGGTGTACTCTCTTTTGTGAAATACTATAGCTCATAGCCGATCTTTGGAGACTATGCTTTTGTCTCTCGACGTAACAAAGGCCTTTGACACCTGATTATGGTCTTCTCTTGCCACCGTTCTCCACCACTATGATTTCAGTGCTTAATTTTTAAAATGGATAATGGCACGGTTTACCTCAGGCTAAAATTAAGCTTTATGGGTTTGCATTCACCGATCAAGAGGGGGACACGTCAAGGCTGCCCACTCGCCCTGCATTTATCCTGGTGCTGGAACCCTTGGCGGAGGTGCTTCGTTCTCATTCGGATATAACATGTATTGAGGTCGTAGATCCTTTAAAAAAAATATAATTATTTGCGGACGACATCTTGATGACCTTGACTTCCCCCAGAATTTCCCTACCTAATTTACTATCCCTTCTGGACAATTTTGCATCCCTCTCAGGACCTCATGTCAACCCCACTAAATCTAAAGCTATATCAATTAATCTTTTTTCCCTGGACCTTGCTGCTAATAAGAATACTTTTTCATTTCAGTGGCTGTCCTCTCTGCCTTATTTGGGGATCCGGCTTACACCAACAAATGCTAGATTGTATCAGTCATGTTGTCTTCCTGGACTCATCTCCCATTATCTTGGTTTTGTAGGATAGTGGCATGTCTAACATTCCGAAAGTGCTTTACTTTTTCCGAGTCCTGCCAGTCCCAGTCCCTTCATATATAATGCGTATACATCAACGCAAACTTTTGAATTTTATTTGGGGCTCTACTCGACCTAGAATTAGTAAGCAGGTTATTTATGCCCATAGGATTAATGCTGGCTTCTCTGTCCCTAACTCACAAGCGTACTATATAGCAGAGAGTATAGCCCAGTTGTCTTACCTCCACGAGATGTACCAAATTACATTATGGGCCACTATTCAGTAGATTCGTATCCTTTACCTATCTGCACTCTGCTGTGGCTCCCCCCTGCTCATCGTGCTACCACTGTAGGGCCATGTTTAACTCACTCCCTTCGCCTGTGGGATTCGGTTAAATTTTCTGCAAGCTTGATCTCTCCACATCTCACTTTACTTTGCCTTCTTCATTGCCCATTATTCCCACTGGGTTGCGACAAACCGAAACAATTCTCCTGGTGGAGGGGGTTGGGTGGGGGGAGGGGAAAGACCCTCCCAGAAAGGTTGCAAAAAACAGGGCTCACTGGGTAGTTAGTGCAAAATATAAGCTTTATTAATCAATGGTGCAGTACAAAAAAGCAAAATAATATACAGTAAAAGCTATCTGAAAGATAGTGACAAAGGTTTTGAAAAGTCGACCCCTGGGGTCAGTATGGGTGGTGAAGTCAGTGGGGAGACTCCACCCTAGCCAGACACTGCGGCAGTTGTCCTCATTAGCTCTCAAGCTAGTTCATGTCCACCACTTACTTATTGATTCAGGGCCATACTGACCCTACCTTACATACTGCCCATCATTTTTCAGGGCCTTTAGGACATTCTAGCACCTGGGGCATGCAGGAGTGATCTGTCGGTGCAGATCCACACATCAATTCCCCCCCCCCCCATTTGAGCACCCTGAGACAGAGCCCCATTAGCTGCCGCAGTGTCTGGCTTGGGTGGAGTCTCCCCACTGACTTCACCACCCATACTGACCCCAGGGGTTGACTTTTCAAAACTTTTGTCACTATCTTTCAGATAGCTTTTACTGTATATTATTTTGCTTTTTTGTACTGCACCATTTATTAATAAAGCTTATATTTTGCACCAACTACCCAGTGAGCCCTGTTTTTTGCAACCTTTCTGGGAGGGTCTTTCCCCTCCCCCCACCCAACCCCCTCTTTTTGGAGTCTTTATGCGGTTGCTTTGGGTTCCTGGTTATACTTTTCCGTCTGGGTCTTTCTTATTTTTTACTGGGTCGTTCTGACCCACCAGGGTCACTGGATCCCACCCACAGCACAGCTTTTATCTCTTTGTGATCAATTCTCCTGGTGGACTGACTATGGATTTGTCGATGTTCACTCTTTGTTTACCCCTACTAGGAAATTGACATTTGATGCACTACATTCTTCTCATGATATTCCCTTGCGAGAACACTATAGTCATCTACAACTTCCTTCAGCAGCCTTTAAACTCCCGACCAACACTATACACCTCGACTCCCCTTTGAGAGCCTATGTAGAGCCTGACCTCACTCTCTAGGCTTGATTTCAATGATTTATTCTTTGATAATCTCCTCTAAAAAAACAAAAAAAAAAAAACAAACACAGTTGAGGCCTTATCTTCAGTGGGGGAGAGAAATGGGGAAGCACCAGGTTTCGGAGGACTGGCAAATCATGACTATATCATTATCGAAGTGTTCAATAAATGTTCTCATACTCAAGAATGCTTACAAAATACTTTACAGATGGTAATATATGCCAGCCGAGCTGGCCCCTTTCATTCCTACCTATTCCCCTCTCTGCTTCCGATGTTCAGAGGAGAGCACTATGTCACGCATTTGGTTGTCTTGTCCAAAGGTATGCAGGTAATGGGTCAGAGGTTACACTCTTCTCCACAACTTATTTCAGATCAATTTTAAAAAGGGACCCCTACGAAGCTCTTCTTTGCAAACAGATTTTTTTTTTTCTCTCACCCTCTCATCTTTTTCTCTCTTTAGTTTCAATTTCCATACTAAACTTCTAAATTTATTGGGAAGTTTACAGTGCTAATATCATTGAATTTTTGTATAATATTCTTTTTACATGCAAATTTATGAAGCATATGGTTTGGTGTTCAGTTGCACTCGATTCTTTGGTTGGAAGTTCTCATTTCCCCACCCCCCACCCCACTCGCAGTATGCAACATCTCTCTGAGTTCCAAGACACCCTGGATCAGGATGTTTGACTTACTGCTGTTAGGTGATGCCTTCCTTGGAACTTTATTTTTTTTCTATGATCTGTGTTGCTCAATATGCACTGTAACCATATAATTGTTGAGCTTAGCTGTTGGATTGAATATTAATAAAATCCTTTGTAAAAGAAAAATGTAAAATAAACTTGAAGAACAACAATTAATGGGTTTAAATAAAAAAAAAAAAAATGTTCCTCTATGACATGTGCCACATTAACAAAGCTGAGAGCCTTGGTTCAGGTCTATCTGCAGAACAAGCACCTGTTTGAATTGTGAAGAGACATAGAAAATGGCACGGGTTCCATGCCTGATTAACAAAGGGATTGTGACAGGGTTCAGTGTAGAAAACTGCTGCAACCCTACACCAGATTAGATATAGACATAATAAAAAGGAAAAGTTCACCTTTCAGAACATGTTACACCCATATTTAGGGGTATATTGCTCTCCTTGATCCACTCAGTAACAAAATCTCTTTCTGTTAAGCAGACCATCATTGGTGGGGAATGGAGATGTCGTCTTAGCTTGGCCGTACAGATGCCCAGGGCATCGGGGTGCATGGGTCTCCTTAACATCCATTCTGGGGGTGGGGTCTCCCCTGCCCGGTGCCTACTGTGACGCCCAAATTGTCCCTCACAAACCACCTGCCCCTCTCCTTGGATAGTGCCTGGCAGCAGACACCTCCCCTTTGGCCCTCTCTAATCGTTCATATGCACGTTGATATTTGTATATTGGCAGTTACGTATACATTTTTGCCAAGAAATCATACATTCTGCCAGGGTATGTAAACTTATGAGCACAACTGTATATATGCATATATATTATACACACACACACGTACATTTTCTTTTTTTTTTCTACAGACCACTAGAGGGCTTCTTAATGCATGCAAACATTGGTATCCTCATGTGAGAATCTTTGAGGGTGTTACAAATGTGTGGCTTCTCTGTCCAAGTGCGGGCTTGTAGATGTGGCTGGCCCAGCGATGAGGTGGTACTCCATGGTTTTGCAGGGCTGGCTCCAGTTCCCCAGTATGGGGGCTCGTGTATGCCCAGTCCCCGCATTCTCCAGTGAGTCCGCCCTACGCGCCATGTCCTTTGGAGCCTGTGCCTCTGTGCAACTCCAGGGTGCGCATGTGTTGGATGCTCGTGCCCCAGGGGTACTTCAGGTGCCACCGCCGTCAGTTCATTTGATCGGCGGGGAAGCTGGAACCAACATCTACATGGTGTTATGACACAGGGCAAGGTGAGACTTTTTATACACACACACAAACGATTATTATGGGCAAAGCACGCCCCTTTCTAACAGAAATTCAGTCAATCTGTGTATCCCCTCTCTCTCTACCATTAGACCTGTTAAGGAATTACCCTCCTTTGAGTGGCCCTTTTGGATGTATTTGGGGTCCATAGACACCTCTGATGCAGACAACAATTATCTAGCAGGTTTCCAAATGCGAATTAAAACATTATATGCTTACATCACCTCCTAGTTGTTCATATACCCAGCACCTAATTCAATCCATGTTTTTGAATTATAACATTAATCACCAATATCAATCACTATCCCTATTTGTTGGAGTAGTTTGAGGATTGTTCCTGTCTGCTTAATACATGGCGTAAGTTACAAGATATATTCATTATAGTGGACAAGGATCTGCCTTGCCCCTCCTGCAGCCAACACATGAGTGCCTCATCCCACAACCATCTGATGTGTCCGTCTCTCTGCTTACTGAAAATTATATAATTGTGGGTACCTTATTTCTAACAGAAATTTACCCTTTTGAATGACCACACTCAGAGTATAGTAGTAAGATGCTACTCGCCAATCTTTATATGCATTTACTGTATTGTATTAGTCTACATTTTTTAAAATGTATACTCACCTTTTTGGAAGATGTATATGTTTTGTACAATTGAGACTATTTGAAATTAATATTTTTGTGTATAATAACTATATCTTTCTAGGTGTGATAATAAGTATCCCCTAAGAAAGCCAAATTTATTGGCGAAACATGTCGGAAATATCACCCCATAAAAACTAACCCTGAATTAGGTCTATCAATATCCAAAATTATTTGACCCACTAAGTTTAAAATGTTTTGGTTTATACATGTACATATTTTTTGTTTTGTTCATACTTTTTAAAAACAATTAATTAAAATCTATGAATTTTAATATCTGTCTGTGAATATTGGGTTACTGGCACCTTAAAAAAACCCAGCTCCAGATACGAGCATGATTTTGTGTATCTGATTTCTATCTGATGAGATGCAGGGTCTTTGAGCTTTCCTTTGATAATCTCTTCCTGTGTCATATGTTGTAACATATTCTGGCCACCCACCCCTCAGCGTTTCCCCTCCCTGTGACAGCGGGTGGGGGTTCTTTTCCCCCCACAGCTGCTCTCACATTTTAAAATCTGTGCAGGGATTTCCCTGCACAGCCATGTCATTTATTCACAGAGATCTAGGGACTATGGTATGTGTACTGTGCATAGAGCAGTGCACATGACCAAAGCTAACGGGAACTGCTTGTTCCAAACAAACGGAAGTTAGAGGGAAGGGGGGTTAAGAGCTCACAGAGGACATTAAAACCTAGGGGCTGACAAGACGCGAATATAAGACCCCTCAGCAGGTGGCCCTTGGCACCGAGTGGGCACATATTTGCGTACCTATTTGCGCCCTGCCCACTCCCAGAACACTTACCACCGTCTAACGGGAAGCTCCCTATCGCAAGAAGTGATCATTTGATCGCCATTACAACCAATCATGGTGGTCACATGATCATAAACCCCACCCCCAGCATCTGAA
This sequence comes from Pelophylax lessonae, assembly GCF_965119305.1. Taxonomy (NCBI): domain Eukaryota; kingdom Metazoa; phylum Chordata; class Amphibia; order Anura; family Ranidae; genus Pelophylax; species Pelophylax lessonae. Next base: position 538,678,444 of record NC_138769.1, read on the forward strand.
GCTTCTTAAAAAGGGAATCTGAAGCTTCTTAAAAAGGGACAGGAGGCGCCGGCGCAAAGGGGTTAAAAGGAAAAAAAAGTTAAACACAGTAAGAAACAATGTCATGAAAAATATAATGTATACATTATAATATATATATTACACATTATACTGTTAAGTTTCTCAGTCATGATGCAATTTACATAATATGCACAACACTACACCCCAGCAATATTTAAAGCCAGGTAAAACACAGTAGAAGTGGAAACAAAGCAGCTTTCAACAAATTTTCTGACCAGACTCTCCTAGAGATGCTAAGCTTGAAATATACAAGCCAATAATGTAGAGCAACCTTACTTCTAAGACCTCTATTGTATTCTCTACATGCTCATTACAGCAAATAATTACCCAGTTCCCCCTGGTGGGTTATTTTATCTAAACTACTTGCTAGGGTGTGTACAAATATTGCTCACAACCTCTAAGGCTCCGTTCACATCTAGGCGTTTTGGGGCGTTTTTGGGGAGTTTTTCTGCTCTAGGATCAGCTCTCAAAACGCCCAACAAGACAAATCCTATTCATTTCAATGGCCCCTGTTCACATCTGAGCGTTTTGACGCTGTAAGCAAAATGCCCAACGCTCAAAAAAGTACATGAGCTTCTTTTTGGGCAGATTACAGGCGTTTTCCATTGGTATCTATTCAATCAAAAAACGCCTGCACAAAAAACGCCTGAAAATCACGGTAAAAATCGCGGTAAAATCACGGTAAAAAACGCGCGAAAACGCTACGCTCAGGTGTGAATGTAGCCTAAAGGCTGTTTCACACCAGAATTGCACAGGAACGCAGTGCACTAACAATGGGAAAGATTTTTGTCATTTTCGTTTTTTTTTTAACGCGTAATGGCGGCGATCTGCGATTTTTTTTGCGGTACTGCGACTTTGGGGCGGACAGATCGGACCCTTGACTGACATTTTTGAGACTTTTGGGGTTACCAGTGACATTTCTACAGTAATCAGTGCTATATATATGCACTGTTACTGTAAAATTACACTGGCAGTGAAGGGGTTAACTTTATTTGAGAGGGAGGGGCTGTGTGTGTCCCTAGGGGCGTGATTCTAACTGTGATTGGCTGTGGCTTGAGCTGTAGGAACACTGATCAACGGTCCTACATAGTAGAACCGTATGATCAGTGTTTCTACACAGGGGAGAATGACAGGCAGCTTGTTTACACAAGCTGCCTGCCTTTCTCCCTCTCCCCCGACGATCGCAGAGTGAGCGGCGGACATAGGGTCCGCCGGTCACATGCGCGGGGGGGGGGGGGGGTCCGTGACCGCGCGGGAGCGCGCCGGCGGCGGCGCACGCTCGCTCGCTCCCCAGAGCCTCACAGGCTAGTGACGTACCGATACATCAATCTGCCTGTGAGGGGCTGACCGCCGCAGTAGATGTACTTGCGGCGGTCGGCAAGCGGTTAAAGACACTGAGTTTTAAACAGCCTTTCCCACGCTGCATTCTGGTGTGAGCTGGCCCTAAATGTAGCTTAGAACTCGCAAGGCCCCTTTCACACATGTGAACCGTTGGTTTCATCAGTTCAGTCACTTTTTTTCAAAGAAAAAAAACGTATGAAGTTTTCATCAGCTTGTCATCCGTTTTTACTTCTGCCAGGTAGAGTCCTTAAAGGGATTGAAAAGGCAGATGGTTTTTTTAACTTTATGCATTAAGATAAAATGCCTTCTGTGTGCAGCAGCCCCCCCAACACCCACTTGAGGTCCCTCTCTGTTCAGTGATGTCCACTAGTGTCTCAGCCATCTGAGATTCTCCCTCCTGATTGGCTGAGCCACAGCAGGGGCACCATTGGCTGCCAAAGTCAGCTAGCCAATCAGGGGAAAGAGAGGGCATGGGCGGGACCATGTCGGAGCTTTGTGTCTGAATGGATACAGGGAGCTGTGACTCGGCTCGAGTGCCCCCATAGCATGCTGCTTGTTATGGAGGCACTGAACAGGAGGGAGGGGCCAGGAGAGGCGAAGAGGGACCCGAGAAGAGGAGGATCCGGACTACTGTGTGCAAAACCGGTTGCACAGAGCAGGTAAGTATAACAGGTTTGTTATTTGTATAGGGGGAAAAAAAAGACTTTACAATCATTCTAACCACTTGAGTTCCAGAGCCATTCTTTCATGCAAAAACAGACCAAGACCAAAAAATGTATCAAGGCCGAGGTCCTAGCTGCCATCCTAACCGACTCAGTGGAGGAATCAATCAACCAGAAAACCTACAGCCCGGAAAAGAAGTCGGAAAGATTTAATGATCTGATCCCTTGCTGTCCCAGCAGAGAGACAAGTCTGTATCCTTGAATGCCATAACTCAAGATTTCTTGCTGCACAAGGAGACGCTAAGGCCTGTTTAAGACCGATAATGGATGCCTCCCAGGCCCTGCGCAAAAGGATATCACCTGTCTTCTCCATTGGTTTTCTAAGCGTACCCATATCATCAAGGCTAGATCCATATTTTTGGAAATATTTGAAAGAGGCGCATCCAACTTAGGATACTTGTTCCAAAGCTGCGCATTGTCGTCATCAAAAGGAAACTTCATTTTCAAGTTGCTGTAAAAAAAATGGTTTCCCATTCTAACTAAAGTGTATCTAGAAGGGATCATCAGGTTCTTTGGCACTTCGCTGACTAAGGCCTTTCTTCCCTGATTGCTCAGTTTGGCCAGGCAGCCCCCCCTCTAGAAAGAGTCCCTGTGGTTCCAAACTTCTTGTATTTATGAATGATGGAGGCCACTGTGCTCTTTGGGACCTTCAACACTGCACACATTTTTCTATACCCTTCCCCAGATCTATACCTCAATACAATCCTGTCTCGGAGGTCTATAGACAATTCCTTGGACTTCATGGCTTGGTTTGTGCTCTGACATGCACACTTAACTGTAGGACCTTATATAGACAGGTGTGTGCCTTTCCAAATCATGTCCAATCAGCTGAATTTGCCATGGATGGACTCCAATCATGTTGTAAAAACATCTCCAGGATGATCAGTGGAAACAGTATGCACCTGAGCTCAATTTTGAGTGTCATGGCAAAGGCTGTGAATACTTATGTACATGTGCTTTTTTTCTGTTTTTTTATTTTTAATAAATTTGCAAAGATTTCAAACAAACTTTTTTTTACATTGTCATTATGGGGTATTGTTTGCAAAACTTTTAGGAAAATAATGAATTTATTCCATTTTGGAATAAGGCTGTAACATAAAATATGGAAAAAGTGAAGCGCTGTGAATATTTACCGCATGCACTGTATGTAAAACAAATGCAAAATGTGTCTAAAATGCACTGATCGATGGAACACAACAGAGCAGTAAGCAAAGCTATGAATAGGCCCCAATAGGATAGACAATAAAATACCATATTGTTAGCCATTTAAGAGGAAATGAGCTTACCTCTAACGATCGCTGAGGACTTTCACTAATGTAAAGATCAGAAAATAATCTAAAAAGGACAAAAATACAAAAAGTGAACTAGTAAAACAAACAAATGAAAAAACTAAAAAATACAGCACACGCCTTTTTTTTTTTATTCTATATTACACAACATTTGTAAAAAGGGATACTATATACACAATATACAGTATCTCACAAAAGTGAGTACCCTTCACATTTTTGTAAATATTTTATTATATCTTTTCATGTGACAATACTGAAGAAATTACACTTTGCTACAATGTAAAGTAGCGAGTGTACAGCTTGTAGAAGGCCCCTTTCACTCTGTCCGCTCCGTCAGCGGACTCCATTTTTCTCAGCGGGGAGATCGATCCACCGATCGCCCGCTGAGCAGGCGGATGGCATCTCCATCTCCGCTCTGTGTGTGGAGACGGAGCGGTCAGGTCCCCGCTGTCCTCTATGGGGGAATCGAATGAGAACGGACCACCTGTACGTTCTCATCCGATCCCATCCGATTCGCCAGACGGATGGAAAACAGGGTTTCCATCCGTCCGGATTTGACAGACAGGATCGGATGTCCGCGGACATGTCTCCGCTGACATCCGCTGCCCCATAGAGATGCATGGGGCAGCCATTCAGATCTGCCTGAAAAACTGACAGGCGGATCTGAACAGTCTGCATGTGTGAAAGGGGCCTTACAGTCAAAATAACTCAAACAGCCATTATTGTCTAAACCGCTGGCAACAAAAGTGAGTACACCCCTTTGTGACAATGTCCAAATGGGCCCAAAGTGTAAAAATTGTGTGGCCACCATTATTTTCTAGCACTGCCTTAACCCTCTTGGGCATGGAGTTCACCAGGGCTTCAAAGGATGCCACTGGAGTCCTCTTCCACCCCTCCATGACATCACAGAGCGGGTGGATGTTAGAGACCTTGCGCTCCTCCAGCTTTGAGGATGCTCCAGGGATGCTCAATAGGGTTTAGGTCTGGAGACATGCTTGGCCAGTCCATCACCTTTACTCTCAGCTTCTTTAGCAAGGCAGTGGTCGTCTTTGAGGTGTGTTTGGGGTCGTTATGTTGGAATACTAGCCTGCGGCCCAGTCTCCGAAGAAAGGGGGATTATGCCCTGCTTCAGTACGTCACAGTAAATGTTGGCATTCATGGATCCCTCAATGAACTGTAGCTCCCCAGTGCCGGCAGCACTCCTGCAGCCCCAAACCATGACACTCCCACCATCATGCTTGACTGTAGGCAAGACACACTTGTCTCTGTACTCCTCACCTGGTTGCCACCACACACACTTGACACCATCTGAACCTAATAAGTTTATCTTGGTCTCATCAAACCACAGGACATGGTTCCAGTAATCCATGTCCTTAGTCTGCTTGTCTTCAGCAAACTGTTTGCTGGCTTTCTTGTGCATCATCTTTAGAAGAGGCTTCCTTCTGGGATGACAGCCAAGCAGACCAATTTGATGCAGCATATGGTCTGAGCACTGACAGTGACCCCCCCCCACCCCTTCAACCTCTGCAGCAATGCTGACAGCAAGCATACATCCGTTTGCCAAAGACAACCTCTGGATATGACGTTGAGCACGTGCACTCAACTTCTTTGGTTGACCATGGCGAGGCCTGTTCTGAGTGGGACCTGTCCTGTTAAACTGCTGTATGGTCTTGGCCACCGTGCTGCAGCTCCGTTTCAGGGTCTTGGCAATCTTTTTATGGCCTAGGCCATCTCTATGTAGAGCAACAATTCATTTTTTCAGATCCTCAGAAAGTTCTTTGCCATGAGGTGCCATGTTGAACTTCCAGTGACCAGTATGAGAGAGTGAGAGCGACAACACCAAATTTAACACACCTGCTCCCCATTCACACCTGAGACCTTGTAACACTAAGTCATATGACACTGGGGAGGGAAAATGGCTAATTGGGCCCAATTTGGACATTGTCGCTCAGGGGTGTATTCACTTTTTTTGCAGCGGTTTAGACATTAGTGGCTGTGTGTTGAGTTATTTTGAGGGGACAGCAAATTTACAATGATATACAAGCTGTACACTCACTATTTTACATTGCAGCAAAGTAGAATTTCTTCAGTGTTGTCACATGAAAAGATATAAAATACAGTATTTACAGAAATGTGAGGGGTGTACTCACTTTTGTGAGATACTGTACCTATCGTAACAAAATCAACTAGACTCACTGCACGTGTACATAATCTTCTACAATAAAATAGTCTTGATTAAAGTGCGATTACTACAAGGGCACCATTGCACACAAATGAACAGCAATCAACATACAATTACTTAATAAATTAGCAGAGAGGTGACAAGGTTGCAACTTTAAAACAGGAGTGTCATCGGACAAGGCAATCCACAATGATGGGGAGTTGAAATCTGAAGAATGGCTGAGCAGAGCGAGTTTTTCAAAGGCTAAAATAGATGAACATACTGTTGCAATATAGAAGTCAACTTTTAGGCTCCGTTCACATGTAAGCGTATGGATCACGGGTAGAACCGCCGCGGTTCCGCCCGCGATCTGGAGATTATTGCAAATCGCGGGACGCCTGTGCGTTGCCCGTTGATTTGCAATAGACCCCCAAACGCTGAGCGATGTTGCCGCGATTTCCACCTGCCGAATCGCGGTAACATCGCGCAAAAAAAAAAATCGCGGGACGCAATACGATCCAAAGAAGCTCTTGTACTTTTTTGGTCGTAATGCGTCCCGCAATTTTTTTTTTGCGCGATGTTACCGTGATTCGGCAGGCGGAAATCGCGGCAACATCGCTCAGCGTTTGGGGGTCTATTGCAAATCAACGGGCAACGCACAGGCGTCCCGCGATTTGCAAGAATCTCCGGATCGCGGGCGGAACCGCGGCGGTTCTGCCCGTGATCCATACGCTATAATGTGAACGGAGCCTTAGCCTGGAGCACAACTGTAATAACAATTTAAAGTATGTATGCAAATTGTATTCTATTCATGGGCCTAGGCCTAATAAAAAAATTCAAACTACTAAAAATTCCTGAAAAAAAAAAAAACTAACAACACACAAAAACAAGAATTTCTACTAAATACTAGTAGTAAATACTACTAACAGCACAAAAAGAATCAATGCAGAATAGCATCTCCTATCAAACGGGGAGAAAAAAAATCTGCCAATGGTACGGATATCAGAACAAAGGAATAATTATTTCTCACAATGATGATTTCTTACAGAGAGCTATGGCAGTATATAACTACTCATAAACAAGCTTACAGCAGACCAACGGATCGGACGAAAAACAGATGTAAACTGACAAACGGTTCATTTTTCATCCGTTTTTGCATTGGTAGTGGACGGATGAAAAACGGACGAATACTTCATTCATTTTGACGTGACTGAACTGATGAAATGAATGGTCCCGTATGTGTGAAAGGGGCCTTACTCGGTCTTTTCCCATGGTTTTCCTACCAGGTGTAAACCTCGCTGTTTTTGAAAACTGCCTAGAATAAAAAGCCCTGTAAGTTAGCTCTCCCCCACTTGTGGACCCCTGGTTCACCTTGCACTTCTTCAAGCGAGGCACCACTTTGAGGGGAAAAAGGATAGAGAGGAGATTGAAGCAGTACACTGATCTCCCTTGGGCTGCATGAAGCTGGAAACATTCAGCTCTGAGCACTTCTGGGATAAGAGCAGTCAGGATTCTGGGGGTGTATGGGCTAAAAGCAGACCCCCTATTGCTCCAGAAAGTCAATATACACCAATCAGTCACCTAATATTGAGTAGGTCCCCCTTTCGCACCACTAGACTTCTGGAGGTATGCTGTAATATCTGGCACCAAGCCATCAGTAGCAGGTCCTGTAAGTTGCAACGTGGGGCCTCTATGGATCGGACTTATTTTTCTAGAACATCCTACAGATGCTTGATTGGTTTGAGATCTGGAGAATGTGGAGATTGAGTCAATACCTCACACTAGTTGATGAGTCCCTCAAACCATTCTTGAACAACTTTTGGAGTGTGGCAGGGTGCATTATCCTGCAGAAAGAGGCCACTGCCATCCGGGAATACCATTCCTATGAAGGGGTGTACTTAGTTAGCAAGAAGGTTTAGGTAAGTGGTACACCTCAAGGAACATTCACATGAATGGCAGGACCCAAGAATTCCAAACAGAGCATTGTCTAAAGCACTGCACTACTTCTGCCTGCTTGCCTTTTCCCTAATTGCACCTTGGAGCCATCTCTTCCCCAGGTAAGTGACGTGCATGCACCTACCTGGCTATCCACATGATGTAAAAGAAAATGTGTTTCATAAGACCAGGACACCTTCTTCGATTGCTCCGTGGTCCAGATCTGATGCTCACTTGCCCATTGTAGGCAAGTTAAGGCTGTGGACACAGGTCAGCATGGACATCCCCTTATAGGTGGGGTGAAACGAGTCAATGAGATAATGGTAGATGAAGTTATTCAGACCTGCCCGAGCTCCTGCTCCGCAGGCAAACTGTACATTTAGGATAGTGACATGCAGTCAGCATTGAAAGCAGTGGAAAGGCAGCTAGCTTCCTGAGTCCCAAGCTCTCCACCTATGGTGCAGTACCCCTACTCCTATAATCACGTAAATGGAAAAGTAACTAGGTATACCCCTAATATGGGTGTGACATGAATCATGCTCAGGAAGGTGGAATTAGCCTTAAAGCAGTAGTATACCGCTTTTTGTGACTTTTACCTACAGGTAAGCCTATAATAAGGCTTACCTGTAGGTACAATTAATTTCTCTCAAACCTGCACGGTTTAGGAGATATTTGCACTGCATGCAGCCACTGACGCGAGCGGCAGCAATGCGCTCTGAAGGTCCGGCGGACCTTCAGAGTTTCCTTGCCGGGAAGTGCCAGAAAATGACTCCCGCGCGCATGCGCGGGAGTGACGTCATCGCGGCTCCGGCCACTCACAGCGGCGGAGCCGCCGAACCTGGAAGAGATGCCGAGGGATCACGTCAGCTTCCACAGCGGTGTCTGGGGGTCCGTGTCGGGGCTTCGTTCTAAGGTAAGTGTTTCATAATGAGCTAGTATGCAATGCATACTAGCTCATTATGCCTTTGTCTTGCAGGGTTTTTTTTGTTTTTTTTTTAGTATACTACCGCTTTAAGGCCAGCCAGAGACAGAGCAAATTTCTGCCCTTGGTTGCAATAAAGAAATTAGCTTGACTCCTCCATCAACACAGTGTTAACAGGGGAATCCTTCCTGCTGACTCATTGTATTCTCCCGGTGGGGGAAGCCAGTGATTATTGCTAAAGGCTATAATCAGCCACTAGTGATAATTGCATGTAAAATCCAGTAGGCTTGTTGTACCCAAGTTGATTGTTAAATTTGGGTACATTCAGCCAGCCCATACATGGTTAGAGCCGTCTATGACTGGCCTTAATCTTTACAATTGCTGCCACTCCCACTACTGAACAGACTGCTGGGGTCCAAGGGCCATATACCCAGTACTAAAGGCTAGCATGCGTCTCTGGGCAACAGGTTGGGCACCAGGGTCCTAAGGAGAACCCTGTCACTTGCGATCAAGTCCAGGTCACCAAAACGGTTATTGATTAATAATGTAAAGCAAACACACTCACTGTGTAGGAGGAGATACCACAGTCTCTGTCATTGTGCCTGGGGATGGGGAATATGATGTTCAATGCAAGTACTGCAGTCACAAGCTGTAAACAGAAAAACAAACAATGCGTTATCCACAAGTTCAGCCAAAACATTTCTGGTACCTATGAAAATAATACCGTTGGTCTTCATTTTGAAGCACAGTCAAAAAAAAAAAAAAAAAAGGAGAGAAGGGGGTTCCACCTCTCTGCCAACCCAAGCTAAAATAGACAGATACACTATATTACAAAATCCCGCTCTTAGACTGTAGGGTTCAATATTGAGTTGGCCCACCCTTTGCAGCTATAACAGCTTTAACTCTTCTGGGAAGGCTGTCCACAAGGTTTAGGAGTGTGTCTATGGGAATGTTTGACCATTTTTCTAGAAGCTAATTTGTGAGGTCAGGCACTGATGTGGAGGTGAAGGTCTGGCTCAAAGTCTCCCCTCTAATTCATCCCAAAGGTGTTCTATCAGATTGAGGTCAGGACTCTGTGCAGGCCAGTCAAGTTCCTCCACCCCAAACTCACTCATCCATGTCTTTATGGACCTTGCTTTGTGCACTGGTGCTCAGTCATGTTGGAAAAGGAAGGGGTCATCTCCAAACTGTTCCCACAAAGTTGGGAGCATGAAATTGTCCAAAATGTCTTGGTATGCTGATGCCTTAAGAGTTCCCTTCACTGGAACTAAGGGGCCAAGCCCAACCCCTGAAAAACAACCCCACACCATAATCCCCCCTCCACCAAATGATTTGGACCAGTGCACAAACCAAGGTCCATAAAGACATGGATGAGCGAGTTTGGGGTGGAGGAACCTGACTGGCCTTACCAGATAGAACACCTTTGGGATGCTTTAGAGCGCAGACTGTGAGCCAGGCCTTCTCGTCTGACATCAGTGCCTGACCTCACAAATGTGCTTCTAGAAGAATGGTCAAACATTCCCATAGACACACTCCTAAACCTTGTGGACAGTCTTCCCAGAAGAGTTGAAGCTGTTATAGCTGCAAAGAGTGGGCCAACTCATTATGGAACCCTACAGACTAAGACTGGGATGCCATTAAAGTTCATGTGCATGTAAAGCCCCGTACACACGTACCGATGGTCGGCATACAAATGTTCCTCTTTTCTCCCCGGGATGTCGGTGTCTGCTGAAAAGTGCAAAGACAGCACAAGGACAGCACAAGAATTTTGTCCGCCGACTGCAGAAGTGATGTCATGTAATGGTTAACTTTCCCTGTGTTTTCTATTTTCTGAGCATGCCCAGTCTTGCAAATCTGCGGTCTGTCGGCCGAATTGTGTACTGACAGGCGAACAATCGTCCGTTCTGGTGTCGGCATACAAAAATTTTCATGTTTGCAAGAAAGACTTTTGTCCGCGGATTGTGCGCAGACATCTGTCGGAGGCACCATACTAACACGCGTACAATCGGCAGATCCTTCGTCCACCGACGTTTGTATGCCGACGATCGGTACGTGTGTACGGGCCTTAAAGGCAGGTGTCCCAATACTTTAGGTAATATAGTTTGAATAGTTAATCTGGTTGAAAAAAAGTAAATCCAGTTAAACCAACAGCGAAAACACACACACACACTTTCCTATACCAAGTGTTGATTCAGAGAAAGGCAAAAAACCTTAAGGGTCATTTCACACAGGCTTTCCGGTCAGGTCTGCCTGTCAGTTTTTCGGACGGACCTGATCGGACCCTCCAGTCTCACCTATGGAGCGGGGGAGGTCAGCGGTGACATGCCTGCTGAAACCCGCCGCCATCTGATCCAGTCCACAAACTCCAGACAGAGGGGGGTCCTATTTTCCACTCATCTGGCTGATCGGATGAAAAATTTACATCCGTTACCAATTTCCCTATAGTGGAGAGTGGGACTGTGTCCGTGTCCACAGCAGAGTGAACAGGACCAGTCACCCACCTGCTCAGTGGGGATCAGCGGAGCGATCCCCCACTGAGCAAGCGGAAACAGCAAGACGGAGGCACCCATGTGGAAGGGGCCTAATAAAGCATGATCCAATTTGCTCCAGCAGGGAAAAAAAAAAATCCTTCCTGATCCCCCAAAAGGCAATCGGATATTCCCAGGATAAACTTTACCTATCAAATGTTAGTAACTATCCAGTTATATTATATTTTATATTTTTAATATAATAAAATAAATATTATATTTTTTAAAACAATCTACTGAACTCAACAGAACCAGCTCTTGAGGGAGTCTATTCAACATTTTCACAGCTCTTACTGTAAAGAAGACTTTCTGTATTCTGAGATTTACTCGCTCTACCTCCAGATGTAAGGAGTGCCCCCTTGTCCTCTGTAATGACCTTAACCACTTCAGCCCTGGAAAATTTTACCCCCTTCATGACCAGGCCATTTTTTGTTATTTGCCGCTGCGCTACTTTAACTGTCAGTCCCCGTTCACACTGGGGCGACCTGTGAGGCGACCTGGTCGCCTCACAGGTCGCCTTCCATAGGGAAGCTGCGGACCCGTTCTAATAGGAGCGACACAAGTCGCTCCGACTTAGAAAAAGGGTCCGGAGCTTCATTTGGGCGACCCGGAGCGACCGTCATAGACTTCAATGTTATGAAGTCCGTGTCGGCCGCTCCGAGGTCGCGGCGCGCTGCTTGCACCGCGACCTCGGAGGTCGCCCCACCAAGTCGGATCGCCCCAGTGTGAACGGGGCCTTAAACATGCGTTCATGCAACACTGTAAACAAACAAAATTTATATCTTTTTTTTTAAAAATAGAGCTTTCTTTTGGTGGTATTTGATCACCTAAGCATTTTTTTTATTATTTGCGATATAAACTAAAAATAAAGACCAAACATTTTGGGGGGGAGATTTTTTTACTTTCTTACAAAACATATCCAATAAAAATGTCTTTATAAATTTAGATCAAAATGTATTCTGCCACATATTTTTGGTAAAACAAATCCCAATAAGTGTATATCGATTGGTTTGCGTGTAAGGTATAGTGTCTACAAACCATGGGATAAATACTGGAATTTTTATTTATTTATACAAGTTAAATCATATTCCCCTTCAAAGTGTTACTAAACCCAGGAGCCTGCATTCACTATATCTGCTCTCCCACAGTACTCAGAACATGGAAATTCAGTTATTTTAGTAAATATAAACTGCTAAATACCTTTTCTCCTTAGTAGTATATAGCCCTATAGGACCCCTGACCCTCTGTCTGGACACTGCTAATTGGCCCTGTGCTGATCACATCAACCCTCCCAAAAAAAAAAACTCTCTAGCAATACACACTAAACTGAGCATGTGCCGAGTTCCCCCAAGGCTCTTATATCAGGTGATGGATTGGGGACTCTGGAAGAAGGGGAGGATCACAGAAGACAGGATCAAACAGCCTTTTTACACAATGCGCAGGAATAACACCTTATACAGTGAGTATAACAAGCATGCTTTACTGCATATACGGTTGTCTGTTTAGTAACACTTTAACCTTTTTTACAACAGCCCCTTAAAGGTCTATGATGCCGGGAGGCGGGGCGGAGCAGCACATGCGCTCTCAACGCAGCTGTTGGGAAGCAATTCATGCAAATATTTGGCCCCTCAGCGCCAAGCACCAGGTGCCGAGAGGCTGCATATTTGCGTGGTGCCCGCGCCAAGGGTTTAATCTCCTCTACTCCAGAGAGAATTAATTCAGTTCCTATAATCTTTCCTCATAGCTGAGCTCCTCCATGCCTCTTATCAGTTTGGTTGCCTTTCTCTGCACTTTCTCCAGTTCCCCGATAACCATTCTGTGAACTGGTGCCCAAAACTGAACTGCATATTCCAGATGAGGTCTTACTAATGACATCTCTCTGTGCAGTCCAAACCTCTTAATAGACCCCTTCCCCCACACAGGTGCCTAAGTATGTTTAACAGCGGAAGCCCTGCCAGGTTTTTACTAGTGTTGGTAACCTCACTGGGGAGAGTTAACATGGTTGCAAATCCTTACATATACCCAGTGAAGTGACTGGCCTCAGGTGATATAGAGATGAAACAAATCCTCCTACATAAGTTGTACCTGTTTATCTACATCCATTGAAAGTGCAGAATTTACACAGGATCTCGCAGTCAGCTCTGAAAGGTAGGGAGTGGGGAGCTGAAGTTACATTGGTGAGGAGAGCTCTGGGAGATGAATAGAAGGAAAGAACACCCCCCCCCCCCCCCCGCTTTTATACAGCACACAGGAACAGAGCTGAGGCTGTCAATCAGCTGCAGGACCCTCCCCTGTCACCATTTTTTTCTTGGAGTCAAGAAAACTTGTCAGAAGTGATCCATGCAGATAGCAGAGGAATAAAGCAGCAGCCAGAAATGACACTAGAGAGGAACATGCTTTGTTCATATTTCATGTCTGAGGCTTGCAATCACTTTTATCTTCACACTATATCAAAAAAAAAAAAAAAACCCTTTTAACCCCGTTGCTGCCAGGTCTGTATATCTTATAGGCCTGACAGCAGGGGGATTTACACACATTTGATTGCTTCCACACAACCCCCGTAATGGCACTTCACCCCCCAAATCAACACACGTGCCCACGCCAGGAAGCCTGGGCTTTGCTTCACCATCTGTGGGCCCAGGACTGAGGAGGAGTCACATACACTCTCTTTGTTGCTGACCCAAAAAGCGATGTGATAGACCTTTTAGACCCTGGATGTCTCATTAAAAAGGACCTGTCACCAAAAAATAACTCGTATAGAGGACTTTTTTCCTATATGCGATAAAAAAAAAAAAAGGAAAAATAAAATATAAATTGTAAACAATGACAGTAACATCCAAGCACATAACATTCCCCCTATAAAAAATGTTGAGGACCCCCACATATATGCACGTAGGAACATTAACGCACACATCGGGGGCCCCTACACATAAAAGCAATGACTGCTTTGCACAGCAGAGTGATAGCAATATTTCTAGCATCAGACCTGGTCCGTATCGCTAAACTGATGATTTATAGGAGGAAACCCTATTTTCCATCCGTCCAGGGGATCGGATCAGATGTGAGCGGACAGGCGGTCCGCTCTCATCCGATTCCCCAATAGAGGGCAGCGGGGCTCTGACACCTCCCTCTCTGCACACAGAGTGGAGAGGGAGATGTCACCTGCCTGCTCAGCGGGGATCGGTGGATCGATCCCTGCTGAGCAGCACATTTGTCCACCGACGGAGCGGACCGTGTGAAAGGAGCCTAAGGCTTAACATGTAGGGTATTTACTCAGCTTTTATATTTTAACAAAAAAAAAATAAAAAAAAAAAAAATCGGGTAATTTATTGTGTTTTTGTGCCCTAAATTAACTTAAGTGTATTTTTTACTGAGATTTTGGGTTTCCGAGACCTTTGCAGTATTATCTGACATAAAAAGCTGGCACTTCCACTATTTTATTCTCTAGGATGTCTGCTTTCAGAAAATATACAATGTTTGGAGGGTTTATACAATTATCAGGCCTAAAATGAATTTTCAAACACGTGTGCAAAAAAATCCTGCAAAACCGGCTCTGGCAGCGAAAGGGTTAAAGTATACCTAAAGACATTTTTTGGATAGAGTGGAGAGGCATTATAAAACCTGTTAGGTTAACAATGCTGTCTGTGCCCCTGTTTACGACTGAGCTGTAGCCATCATATCACCTCCTCACATGCTTGTGCTGCCGGTACGCACGGGCAGAGATCTGTGATTGTTGTGTCCTTCGGGCGCAGCTGATCACAGATCAGGGAAAAGATCCAATCACGGCAGCTCTTTACCACTTTATCAACTGTATCCAATCACAGCTGATCACAATGTAAACAGCAAATCCACACTGATAATCAGGGCACTGGTCATGAGTTCCCGGATTATTAGTGCAGCCCCTACAGTGCCCACCAGTGCTGCCAATCAAAGCCACCTATCAGTGAAGGAGAAAAATTACTTATTTACAACATTTTATACCAGAAACTAAGAAAAACATCTTTTTTTTTTAAATTTCGGTCTTTTTTTTTGTTTAGCAAAAAAATCTAAACCCCAAAAAATGACCACCACCAATAGAAAGCTCAATTTGTGTGAAAAAATGTCATATGGGCACAGTGTTGCATGACAGCGCACTTGTCATTCAAAGTGCAAGAGCGCTGGAAGATGAAAATTGGCCTGGGCAGGAGGTGGTATATGTGCCCAGTAGGGTTGCTACCTCATCCCTTTAATCCAGGACACATATTAACCACTTTAGTTTAATCGAGTGTGAAGATCCGCCCGCTTGTGTAAAAGCAGGGGGATCTCTTAAGTGACAGGCAGGGTCAGATTGCAGGGTTCAGCATAGCTGAACCTGCGATCTGTCCTTGTGTCACTCAGTCACCTCCCCCCACACATGTCAGTAAGCACCAGGCAAACATTAACCCCTCCCTCTCCAATAAAATTAACCCCTTCCCTGCCAGTGTCATTTTTACAGTAACAGTGCATATTTATAGCACTGATTACTGTAGTAATGTCACTGGTACCCCCAAAAGTGTCAAAAATGTCAGTCAAGGGTCCGATCTGTCCGCCGCAATGTCGCAGTCCCGCAAAAAAAAAAAAATCGCAGATCGCCGCCATTACTCGTTAAAAAAAAAAAAACACCAAAAATGACAGAAATCTTTCCCTTAGTTAGTAAACGCAATAACTTTTGCGCAAACCAATCAAAATACGCTTATTGCGATTTTTTTTTTTTACAAAAATATGTAGCAGAAAACAAATTGGCCAAAAATGATAAAAAAATTTTGATTTTTTACATTTTTTGGGGGTGAATTTTATATAAAAAAATGTGAAAAATATTGTTATTTTTTCAAAATTTTCGCTCTATTTGTGGGAAAAAAAGGACGTAAATTTCGTTTGGGTACGGCGTTGCCTGACCGCGCAATTGTCCATTAAAGTCACACAGTGCCGAATCGCAAAAAGTGGCCCAGACGTAAGACAGCAAAATCCTCCGGTGGTAAAGTGGTTAATTACACAGGTTCTGAGGCTAATATAATGCACATAAGGCCCCTTTCACACAGGCTTTTCCGATCAGGTCCGTCTGTCAGTTTTTCAGGTGGAGCTGATCAGACACTCCATGTACCCCTATGGAGCAGTGGATGTCAGTGGTGACATGTCCACTGACACCCGCTGCTATCCGCACTGTACCTGTCCGTGAAATCCGGATGGATGGAAAAAACCAGAGTTAGAACTTACCGGTAACTCTGTTTCCAGGAGTCTTCCAGGACAGCCCTTGAGAGATGGAGCTCCTCCTACCAGACCGGAAACACATTGCCATCAGCTCTTAAAAGGCGGTCCCTCAGGCACCTGGTCAGTTTTATCCAAGAACCGAAGGACAGAGCTGAAAAACAGTTAAAGCATAATATGGAACATTACATTAATTTCTTTTATCAATGTATAAGAGAGGGTGGGAACCTGCTGTCCTGGAAGACTCCTGGAAACAGAGTTACCGGTAAGTTCTAACTCTGGTTTTTCCCCAGTCGTCTTCCAGGACAGCCCTTGAGAGGATTAACAAGTACTCACCCAGTTCCTTTTTTAGGGGGGGACCACTGCTTGGAGGACTTTCCTTCCAAACACCTGATCCTGACTACCCAAAACATCCAGACGGTAGTGTCGGACGAATGTTGACATGCTTGACCACGTTGCGGCCTTGCAAATCTGCTCAGGGGTAGCACCGGCTCTTTCTGCCCAAGATGTGGCTAATGCCCTTGTGGAGTGTGCCTTGAGTCCCTCTGGCGGGTCTAGGTGCAAGATTTTGTATCCCTCTGAGATAGCTATCTTGATCCATCTGGCTATGGTTCCCTTTGAAGCCTGCTTCCCCTTGCGTTTTCCTGAGAACAGGATAAACAGGGACTCAGATGTTCTGAAGCCCTTTGTGGCTTCTAAGTAGGCAATAAGGCACCTTCTGACATCCAAATGGTGCAGTTGTTCTTCCTTGTCATTGGATGGCCTATTGCAGAAGGAGGGTAGTGTTATGTCCTGGCTTCTGTGAAAGGTAGAGGCGACCTTGGGTATAAACGTTTGGTCGGTCCTGAGTATGACCCTATCCTCCAAAATCTGTATGAAGGGTTCTCTAACAGA
This sequence comes from Pelophylax lessonae, assembly GCF_965119305.1. Taxonomy (NCBI): domain Eukaryota; kingdom Metazoa; phylum Chordata; class Amphibia; order Anura; family Ranidae; genus Pelophylax; species Pelophylax lessonae. Next base: position 538,695,519 of record NC_138769.1, read on the forward strand.
AAGGGCCTGTAGTTCGCTAACTCTGCGAGCGGAGGTTATAGCGATAAGAAAAACTGTCTTCAGGGTAATCGCTCTTAAGGAAGCCTCTGATAATGGCTCAAAGGGTTCCTTAATCAGCGCCCTTAATACGATAGATAAGTCCCAAGTCGGAAATTTACGACAAGGTACTGGTCTAAGTCTAGCAATTGCTTTGCAGAATCTGCTAATGAGGGGATCCTGTTGTAAGGAAGTTTGTAAATAAACTGATAGGGCAGCAATCTGTACCTTAATAGTGCTTAAGGACAGGCCCTTGTCGATACCTTCCTGTAGAAATTCCAGAATTGTAGGCGAGTCAGACTCTCCTTTTTTGGATTGTGCCAACCACAAGTTAAACCTCTTCCAGACTTTCTGGTAAATAGCTCTTGTGACTGGCTTTCGGCTCTGTAGCAAGGTCTTGATCACCTTGTCCGAGAGCCCTTTTAATCTTAAGATGTCTGATTCAGATACCAGGCTGCCAAGTTTAGCATGGCTGGCCTGGGATGAAGTACTGGTCCCTGCGACAGCAGGTTCTGGTTGACGGGTAACATCCATGGTTGTTGATCCGTCAGGGATAGTAGCAGTGAAAACCAAGCCCTCTTCGGCCAGAATGGCGCAATCAGGATTAACGTAGTGTGTTCTCTCCTGAATTTTGCTAGGACCCTTGGGATTAGAAAAAGAGGGGGGAAGGCATAGCATAGTCTGAAAGTCCATGCGGTCTGAAACGCATCTACTGCCATCGGCTGATCTCGAGGATTGAGCGAGCAAAAATCTGGCAGTTTGGTGTTCGCTTTGTTGGCGAATAAGTCTATCTCCGGATAACCCCATCTGGATGTTATCTGTGAGAAGACTCCAGGGTCTAAGGACCACTCCTCTTGTGAGATCAGTTGTCTGCTCAGAAAGTCTGCAAGGTTGTTCTGAGTACCCTTGAGGTGCACTGCTGAGAGGGACTTCAAATTCTGCTCTGCCCAGCGAAGGATTCCCTGTGCTACCCTCATTAAGGTGGGACTTCTGGTTCCTCCCTGCTTGTTTAGGTATGCCACGGATGTTATGTTGTCTGACCTCACTTGTACGTGTTGGCCCCTGAGTTGCTCCTGGAAGGCTGCAATTCCCTTCTCTATGGCCTTCAGTTCCCTGCAATTGGATGAACTGTGTCCTTCTGAAAAGGACCAGGCTCCCTGTGTCCATTGATTCCCTAGATGGGCTCCCCATCCCCAGCTGCTGGCATCTGTTGTTAGGATGCATGAAATCTGAACTGTCCATGGCAGTCCCTTGTGTAGGTTGTTGTGGTTCCTCCACCACCATAGTTCCTGTTTTACTCCTGCTGGGATAAGGACCTCGTCTTCTAGATCTCTGTTCCCGAGGTTCTGTAGGAGGAAAGCTTGTAGTGGTCTCTGATGGAATCTGGCCCACCCGACTGCTGGGATAGAAGACGTCATAAGCCCAAGTACCGACATAATTTGTCTTATTGATTTTGGAAGGTTGGTCTGTAGTTCTGCTGTTCTTCGATCTATGCGTCTTATTTTCTCCTCTGGAAGTATCATCGTTTGTTCTCTTGAGCGGATGATATATCCTAGGAACACTATCTCCTGTGACGGTATGAGGTTTGACTTTTGGGTGTTGATTATCCATCCTAGACGGGTAAGCCATTCCTGAGCCACTATTAGATCCGCGACCAATTTTTCTTTGGTGGGAGCCATGAACAGCAGATCGTCTAGATACGGGATTATATTTATGGCTCTGAGTCTCAGGGGAGCCAGAGCCTCTGCTAGGATCTTCGAGAAAATTCTCGGCGATGACGAGAGTCCGAACGGAAGTGCTCTGCTCTGGAAATGATGGATCCTTTCCCCGATCTTTATTGCTATGCGCAGATGTTTCTGGGATCCCTCCCTTATGGGGATGTGTAGATAAGCATCTTTTAGGTCCATAGTTGCCATAAAACAATCTTTTTGGAGCAAATTCCTTATAGAGTAAATTGACTCCATGCGGAATTTTTTGTACCTTATGGCGGTGTTCAAAGGTTTCAGATTCATTATTAATCGGAATTTTCCTGAGGGTTTCTGTACTAGAAACACATGCGAATAGAAACCCTTTCCTTCCTCTCGTTTTGGTACGGGAACTAGGACCCTTTGATCCACCATCTCGCCTATAAGCAGTGGCAGAGCCTGTGCTTTTGCCGGGTCCCTTGGTAGATTGGTAATTGTCAATCTTGAGGGGGGTTTTCTGCCGAATTCCAAGGCATAACCCCTCTCGATGACTCCCCTGACAAAATTGTTGGAGGTTAGTTTTTGCCATTGGGGGAGGAATCTCTCCAATCTTCCTCCCACCTGGCCTCCAGCGTCACTGGGTCTTGGGATTTTGGCCAGGAGGGTTAAAGAGCACATTTGCCCTTGATTTCCCCTTCTGGCCCGTCCAGTGCTTCTTCGGCCTTCCTGTATCCGTTTGACCTCGGTCTTCCCTGGCTTGTCCCCTATAGGGACGAAAAGTCTTCCTTTGAAAGGTCCTCTTTTTGAACGGGAAGGTTTTCTTTCTGTCCGCCGTCCGTTCTAAGGCTTCATCCAATTTTGTGCCAAAGAGGAATTTTCCCGAAAATGGGACACTGCATAATCGCAGTTTTGATGCTGTGTCTCCGGACCAGGTTTTGAGCCATAATGCTCTTCTGGCTGAGACGGAAAGCGCCGCTGACCTGGCTGACAATTTTACTGCTTCTGTTGAGGCATCCGAAATAAAGCCTACTGCCTTAAAGAGCATAGGGAAGGACTTTAGTACCTCTTCTCTTGGGGTACCTGCCGTCAGGTGTTCCTGTAGTTGCTTGAGCCAGAACTCAAAGTTCCTTGCTACACAAGTTGTAGCTAACGCGGGCCTTAAATTGGCCATAGCCGTATCCCATGAACGTTTTAAGATGATATCGTTCCGTTTGTCCATGGGGTCCCCTAGGTGTCCCATGTCTTCAAAGGCCAAGTCCGAATGTTTGGACACTTTAGCCAGGGGGGCGTCTAACCTTGGCGCCTGGTTCCACACTGATTCCTCATTGTCATCAAAAGGGAATCTTCTTTTTAAGGAACCTGAAAAGAATGGTCTCTTTTCAGGTTCTGACCACTCTTTGAGTACCAAATCCGTCATAAGTTTATGTACCGGGAATACTCTAGCCTTCTTTTTGTTCAGGGCTTGATACATCTTATCGTGTCTAGATAAGGGGGCCTCCTCTTCCTTTATTTCCAGGGTCTCATAAATGGCCCCCAGAAGATCCTGGACCTCCTCTATGGAGAGTTTGTATCCGGTGGGTATGACGGCCTCCCCCTGTCCTTCTTCCTGTCCAGAATCTGACTGGGAGGAGTTTGGGTCCATGACCCTCGAGGGGTCTTCCCTGCTCAGTACTGGTTCCCCTGAACCTGAGGCTACGGGAGTAGGCGGGGAGGAGGGGCCTGGTGGAGTAGTGGTGGGTACTTGCACCTCTGCGATTAATTTCCTGAAGGACGCAAAGGTAGAATGTACCTCGTCCTTAAAGGAGGAGAGAAATTTTGAGAAAGGTGAATCCTCCTCAGCTTTCAATATGGCCGAGATGCATGCTGGGCATAGGGTCTTTGAGTAGTTGGAGGAAAGCCTGGTGGCACAGGAGGGGCATTTTTTCTTTTCAGTCTTAGAAGTTCCTTTAGAGGGTTCCTTCTAAGAAAGGGGTACATAGGCAAATATCTTTACTTGTGACCACACAAAGAGAGAGGAAAAAAAAAAAAATATTTTTGGAAAACAAAAAACCCTCTCTGTGCCTCCCTGTTACACTGACAAGTCCTATAAGGACTCTTCAGTGCTTCACCCCTTCCACCACCACTATGCTGCATACTGTTCACAGGAGAAGGATACTGGCAAGTGCCAGCCTACCTGTGCTGAGCCGGTGTTCGTCTCCCCTGCGGTGTGTGGAACCTCCATCGCCTTGTTAGTGGGATCCGCACTGCATCCGGCATGCTGTGCAGGCTTCCTCTTCCTTTTACACCGGCTCCGGCCCTCCCCTTCCTCTCTGCGCCTGGAGGCCGGAACCGTGACCTCCGGCGCACAGCGATGACGTCACCGCCGCCGGAAGTGACGCACCGCGTCTTCCGGTTCACGGTACATCCAGCGAGGCCGCAGAGCGGCCCTGCCGCATATACCGCTTGGTGTGCGGTCATCACTGCCCTCTCCCTCGCCGGGCCCTGGAGAGAGTGGGGAGCGGGGAACTCCATCGTCTGTGGAGGGAACCCGAGGCCATGGCTGCTCCTGCTGTAAGGTGAGGGTCCCAGGCTGTTGCGGTGTCTTCCCGGACAGTCCTGAGTAATGGAGCTCATCCAGCCCTCTAAGGTGGTTCCTCCTGGCAACATGTCTCCTCGGAGTGAGGAAACACAAAAAACTGACCAGGTGCCTGAGGGACCGCCTTTTAAGAGCTGATGGCAATGTGTTTCCGGTCTGGTAGGAGGAGCTCCATCTCTCAAGGGCTGTCCTGGAAGACGACTGGGGAAACCTATTTTCCATCCGATCTCCCATAGAGGAGAGCAAGGATCTGACAGGTCTGTCTCTGCAAAGTAAGCGGAAACGGACCTGTCATATGCCTGCTCAGCGGGGTTCGGCGATCGATCCCCACTTGAGCAAGACGGAGTCCGCCGGGTAGAAAGCCAGTGTGAAAGGACCCGCAGGCACTGAGTTTAATTACCACCTTAACCGCTTGCCGACCGCCTCACAAAGATTTACTGCGGCAGGATGGCTCGGCTATGTATAATCACATAGATCTACGTTATTATGTGCACAAGGTTTCGGCAGCCCTCCCGCTGTGATTAGACACAGCGGGAGCCTGGCCGTAGGTAGGACGCTCGATCGCCGCCGGCCTCCCGCAATCTTCGGCTAGAATGACAGAACAGCCACCTTCCTATGTAAACAAAGCAGGCGGCTTTTCTGTCAGAGAGGCAGGGAAAGATCGTGTGATTCAGCTAAGTTAAAGCGGAGTTCCACCCAGTGAACGTTTTTTTAATAAAAATACCCCCGGGACAGTCAGGGCTAGTACATTCCACAATGCATAGCCTCTGATCTGTCCCGGGTTGCAATTACCTTTTAGAAGAAATACTTACCTTGAAAATGTATTGTCCAGCGCTGCCATCTCAGGTGTGGGCAGCTTAAAGCCAGCGCGATCCTCTTCTGTGTCCTCTTCCGTCTTCTTCGGTCCCACAATGCACTGCACCGGCCCCGCCGTCACTTCTGATGCCACAGCGTCATCCCTGCACAGCTTCTGGGCATGCCCAGAAGCTGTTTAGCAAGGTATGACGGAACCTGCACCGGAACTGACGTCGGGGGCCGGTGCAGGCGCATTGATTCCTGGGAGCGATGACGTTCAGCTCCCAGGAATCATTGCAAGCCAGGAAGTGGACGACTCGCCGCGGCCGCCGAGGGGAGGAAGAGGAAGTAAGGTGAGTATATTTTCTTCTAAACCAGGTAAGTAAAAAAAAAAAAAGAAAAAATTGCGATTATCCATTTGTTTTTCAGGTGACCCGGAGCGAGAAGATGGAAGTATAATTTTAGGGTGGAACTCCACTATAAGCTAAGCTAAGGTAAGCTGAATCACTGATCTCTCTCTGCTTCTGTCCAACCCATCCCCCCAAACAGTAAGCACAATAGGGAACACATTTAACCCCTTGATCACCCCCAGTGTTAACCCCTTCCCTGCCTGTGTCATTTATACAGTAACAGTGCATATTATTTAGCACTGATTACTGTATAAGTGCCGGTTCACACTTGTGCGAGTGCCGGGTTCGCATGTAATATCGGAGCGCACTGCTCCGACATTACATGCGATCGGCTGTGCGGTGCGAGTTTAGCCATACAGTTTGTATGGCTAAATTCGCATCGCACCCGCAGCAAACACGCACAGGAGGCATTTTTGCAGCCGCATCAGGATCGGATCGCACAGCGGTTCACACTTGTGCGATCCGATCCTGTACGAACTGCACGATCGCACTGCGATATGCGATCAAACTGGGGGTGTCGTTAAGATTACATTGACACCCCCAGCGTATCGCATATGGCAGTGTGAACTGCCGGGGGTGCGTGTGCGATGCGGGAACAGGCTGCGAATTCGCAGCCTTCCCGCATCGCATAAGTGTGAATCGGCACTTAATGTCACTGGCCCCCAAAAAGTGTCAAAAATGTCAGTTAGGGGTCTGATCTGTCTGCCGCAATCTCGATAAAAAAATCGCTGATCCATTACTATTAAGAAAAATAAAAAAATAAAAAGTCCATAAATCTATCCCGTAGTTTGTAAATGCAATAACTTTTGCGCAAATCAATATATGCTTTTTGGGATTTTTTTTTTTTACCAAAATATGTAGCAGGATACAAATTGGCCTAAACTGATAAAAAAAATTGATTTTTTTAATTTTTTTTGGAATGTTTTAGAGCAGAAATATATTTAGAAAATATTGGTGTTTTTTCAAAATTGATGAAAAATTTTTGTGCTATAAAAAAAATCTTAAGCCCCGGAAGATTTTACCCCCTTCCTGACCAGGGGGTATTTTGCGATTCGGCACTGCGTGACTTTAACGGACAACTGCGCGGTCTTGCGACGCTGTACCTAAACGAATTTGACGGTCTTTTTTTCCCACAAACAGAGCTTTCTTTTGGTGGTATTTGATCACCTGTGCGATTTTTTGATCATGCGCTATAAACAAAAAAAGAGCGTCAATTTTGCAAAAATCGCAATATTTTTCACATTTTTTTATATGAAATTCCCAAAAAAAAAATGTAAAAATCAAATTTTTTTAACATTTCGGCCAATTTGTTTTATGCTACATATGTTTGGTAAAAAAAAAAAAAAAACGCAAAAAGCGTATTTTGATTGGTTTGCGCAAAAGTTATCACGTTTACTAACAAAGGGAAAGATTTTTGTCATTTTTGGGTTTTTTTTTTAACGCGTAATGGCGGCGATCTGTGATTTTTTTTGCGGGACTGCGACATTGCGGCGGACAGATCGGACCCTTGACTGACATTTTTGACACTTCTAGGGTTACCAGTGACATTTCTACAGTAATCAGTGCTATACATATGCACTGTTACTGGAAAATGACACTGGCAGTGAAGGGGTTAACTTTTTTTTGAGAAGGAGGGGCTGTGTGTGTCCCTAGGGGCGTGATTCTAACTGTGATTGGCTGTGGCTTGGGCTGTAGGAACAATGATCAACGGCCCTACATAGTAGAACCATGTGATCATTGTTTCTACACAGGGGAGAATGACAGGCGGCTTGTTTACACTAGCCGCCTGCCTTTCTCCCTCTGCAGCGGCGATCGCAGTGACCGGCGGACATCGGGTCCGCTGGTCACGCGCGGGGGGGGGGGGGTTCGTGACCACGCGGGGGCGCGCACTTGCTCCCTAGACCCTCACAGGCTAGTGACGTAGATGTAAGTCACTTTGCCTGTGAGGGGCTGACTGCCGACGTAAATCGTCGTTAGGCAGTCGGCAAGTGTTTAAATACCACCAAAAGAAAGCTCTATTTGTGGGGGGGGGGGGGGGGGACATCAATTGTATTTGGGCACAGCGTTGCACGACCGCGCAATTGTCAGTTAAAGCAATGCAGTGCCGAACCACAAAAAATGGCCTGGTCAATAAGGGGGGTAAAACCTTCCGGAGCTGAAGTGGTTAATCAGCCACAGAACCTGTGTAATTAATATGTGTCCTGGTTTAAAGGGATTAGGTGGTAACCCTAGTGCCCAGCAGGCAAGGGGTTAAGGAGACCCCCCTTCCTATGTGCCTTGTTTACCGTTACCATGGAAAATGAAAGTAAATATTAAAAGGAAAATCTTCACAAAACTTCTATCCTTTACTTATTCTATTCAAAGCTATAGCAGTGGTGTGTAGAGCACTCGCTCCTGGGCACTGCCAGGGCTCCGCACAAGGGGCCACACTGACAGCCTGTTATAAGGAGGAGGCTCTCCCCACTCTATGACAGCTCCATAGGAAATGATCGGTGACCACAACAACAGAAGGAGCTTCCTGGGGCAGTCAGTGTACTGCAACCTCCATAGTCCTGAGGAGATAACACCATTCCACAACTCACCGTACACCGCCCGAGCAAACCTCCACCTGCCGCTCACTCTGCAGCCTCACTGTCCGCCGCCGGGAAAGTTCTGGATTCGCCGGGCACTTACTACAGCTATCAACGAGGAGAGGCGCACACAGAGCGGCTGTACACTGTACGTCAGCGCCCTCTGCTGCTCGGAGGAACATAGGCAGACCAGGCTTCCGCACTGACACGGGATTTTTCCTACACAGAAGAAGAGTATGTGGGAGATGTCATATCCCTCCTCCTCTCACCCCCCCTGTACACCCCCTATGGACTAGAGCAGTATTTATATCTCTGCTATGGACCTGTGTATTCACTACTAACCCTCACTAGAAACCATATCCCTGTGTGCAGTCTATTGCATTAGGAGGTGCACCACCAAGCTCAAACACACTTTCCTGTGTGTATGTATGTATATATATGTATATATATATATATATATATATATATATATATATATATATATATATATATATAGCAACCTCCTAGGTAGGTGCTGGGTAAAGGCATTGTTTTGCTCCATCTGTTTATCAGGGGAGCCTGCTCAGTAGTTTTGCCTGTTACATGTGTGATTCACTTGGTCTGAGGGAGTGTATCCAATAGGAGAGCCTGTTGGACAGTGGAGGAAACCCAGCCAGTGACACACAGGCTTTTGTAGCTGTCCCAGTGGGCTGGCACAGAGAGTGGTGCATTCTGGGATTGGCTGTAAAAGCCAGGGGCACATGTGACAGGGCGTCTTTGGGTGCCAGGTCCCAGGAGGAGGGTGACATTTGTCTCTCCTCCTGTCGGCAAGGAAGGTGGTCACAGGCAGTCGGCCTAGTGGATCCAGTGTGTGATGCTGAGCCAAGAGGTCCAGGATACCGACAAGTGGAGCTGAAGACAGAGCAACCCAGGGAAAAACAGTGTCCGTGAGTTGCGGGAAACTTGCCAGGGGTCTGCCCAGGAAGGGAACCACTCCAGTGGAGAGTCAGTGGACAAGGGGATATCATGCAGGGGAAGTGAGAAAGGGGGTGCCAAGTCAGGACCCTGAAGAGAAATCCAGTCAGGAACCTATTTTTCACTTCAGTGGCAAGGTGAAGCAGCAGCCTTGCCACACTCATTACAGTTCGTGTCGTCAGAAATTGTGTATAGTTCAAGTTGGGGTATCCCACTCATCCCTTCTCCCATCCAAGTTCCAAAATAAAATACAAAAACCAAATCCCCTGGACTGTTCATTGTCTGAGCCAAGTCTTAAAGTGATACGTTTTACGGACTGTTGCTATGGGTAACCCAGGGCAATCCACACTAAGCAGCTCCTTAGGGGGCAGTACTACATATACAGTGGGTACGGAAAGTATTCAGACCCCCTTACATTTTTCACTCTTTGTTATATTGCAGCCATTTGCTAAAATCATTTAAGTTCATTCTTCTTCCTCATGAATGTACACATAGCACCCCATACTGACAGAAAAACACAGAATTGTTGACATTGTTGCAGATTTATTAAAAAAGAAAAACTGAAATAGCACATGGTCCTAAGTATTCAGACCCTTTGCTGTGACACTCATATATTTAACTCAGGTGCTTTCCATTTCTTCTGATCATCTTTGAGATGGTTCTACACCTTCATTTGAGTCCAGCTGTGTTTGATTATACTGATTGGACTTGATTAGGAAAGCCACACACCTGTCTATATAAGACCTTCCAGATCACAATGCATGTCAGAGCAAATGAGAATCATGAGGTCAAAGGAACTGCCTGAAGAGCTCAGAGACAGAATTGTGGCAAGGCACAGATCTGGCCAAGGTTACAAAAAGATTTCTGCTGCACTTAAGGTTCCTAAGAGCACAGTGGCCTCCATAATACTCAAATGGAAGACGTTTGGGATGACCAGATCCCTTTCTAGAGCTGGCCGTCCGGCCAAACTGAGCTATCGGGGGAGAAGAGCCTTGGTGAGAGAGGTAAAGAAGAACCCAAAGATCACTGTGGCTGAGCTCCAGAGATGCAGTCAGGAGATGGGAGAAAGTTGTAGAAAGTCAACTCTCACTGCAGCCCTCCACCAGTCGGGGCTTTATGGCAGAGTGGCCCGACGGAAGCCTCTCCTCAGTGTAAGACACATGAAAGCCCGCATGGAGTTTGCTAAAAAACACCTGAAGGACTCCAAGATGGTGAGAAATAAGATTCTCTGGTCTGATGAGACCAAAATAGAACTTTTTGGCCTTAATTCTGTGTGTGGAGAAAACCAGGCACTGCTCATCACCTGTCCAATACAGTCCCAACAGTGAAGCATGGTGGTGGCAGCGTCATGCTGTGGGGGTGTTTTTCAGCTGCAGGGACAGGACGACTGGTTGCAATCGAGGGAAAGATAATGGCGGCCAAGTACAGGGATATCCTGGACAAAAACCTTCTCCAGAGTGCTCTGGACTCTGGGCCGAAGGTTTACCTTCCAACAAGACAATGACCCTAAGCACACAGCTAAAATAACGAAGGAGTGGCTTCACAACAACTCCGTGACTGTTCTTGAATGGCCCAGCCAGAGCCCTGACTTAAACCCAATTGAGCATCTCTGGAGAGACCTAAAAATGGCTGTCCACCAACATTTACCATCCAACCTGACAGAACTGGAGAGGATCTGCAAGGAGGAATGGCAGAGGATCCCCAAATCCAGGTGTAAAAGACTTGTTGCATCTTTCCCAAAAAGACTCCTGGCTGTATTAGATCAAAAGGGGCTTCTACTAAATACTGAGCAAAGGGTCTGAATACTTAGGACCATGTGATATTTCAGTTTTTCTTTTTTAATAAATCTGCAACAATGTCAACAATTCTGTGTTTTTCTGTCAGTATGGGGTGCTATGTGTACATTCATGAGGAAGAAGAATGAACTTAAATGATTTTAGCAAATGGCTGCAATATAACAAAGAGTGAAAAATTTAAGGGGGTCTGAATACTTTCCGTACCCACTGTATATTTCACCCACTGATACCCATTGTTGGTATCAGTGGGTGAAACAGTGCCCCAATGGCCAGATAAATGCAAGCAAATGGCCACAACTGGTCCCAGGGTCACAGTTTGAAGACCAGGTTTGGAGAAATAAGTATTAAGGTTAACTGTTTAGGAGCAATACCAATTACCGTATGTCATATCCAATATTACTGCTATTACTATTCTTCTTCGTTGCTGACTCCTAACTTTTTCCAAGGCAATGAGATCTTATACCTTACTATTAGTAAGCTTAAAAATAAATCCTTGCACTGCTCTCCCCTCTTCTCTGGAAACTTATATCCACAATAATGTTCTCTGGTAGTGTTTTGACTATAGCTCCGTACACACGTACCGATCGGCCGATTGTCGGCTTGTTAGTATGATGCTTCCGACAACCGACAGCGCATTTTCGGCCAAACAGAATCGGGTGTGCAGGCATTAAAATTTTTGTTGGCCAACACCAGAACGGCCGATTGTTCGCCAGTCAGTACAGATTTCGGCCGACAGACAGCAGATCAGCAAGACTGGGCATGCTCAGAAAAGAAAAAAGACAAGGAAAGTTAACCATCACATGACATCACTTCTGCAGTCGGCTGTTGTTGGCCGACAAAATTCGTGTGCAGTCTTTTGCAGTTTTCAACAGACACGACAGCCCTGGACAAAAGACGGCCGATCGTTCCGCCGACGATCAGTACGTGTGTACAGGGCTTATTCCTGCTACCTGTCCTTGATTTAAGCATACTTTCTGTTGAGATCAGTTTCACATATTGTCACAGTTGACTCCAAGTGTAACAGAGAGCCTCCATGGTCTGTAGTTCCACACACGTGATAGAGCTACAGAAAGATTCTCAGTCGGGTGTTATGACCACTATAGTATGAAAATTTTGTCCTGCACCTCTTATAGAAATGAGAAGAAACTGGTCGCACACCGCAGTTGTAATCCAATAAAACATCCTTTATTCTTTAAAGTGTAAGTTCACCTTTACAGAAAATCTTTGAAGTTACACTGGACCCCCTTCCTCACCCCCCTGGTCCCGCTGACCTGGAGTCCCGCGATCACCCGCTGTGAGACATCAGATCATCACTTTACCGGCCTGGGGATTTGAAATCCCGTGGCTTAAAGGAGTTGTAAATTCTCAAGGTCGCCTGACAGGTCGCCGTAGGTCGCCTTCCATAGAGAAGCTGCGGACCCGTTCTAATAGGAGCGACACAAGTCGCTCCGACTTAGAAAAAGGGTCCGGAGCTTCTTTGGGGCGACCCGGAGCGACCTGCATAGACTTCAATGATATGAAGTCCGTGCCGGCCGCTCCGAGGTTGCGGTAGACCTAAGGAGAAAACAATAATAAATAATTGCTTAATAGCTAATGTTTCTTCTGGGGTAAGCAGAGGCCAGGAAATGTCAAATGACATATGAAGACAATCGGATCACGTTTTCCACATTTAGTGGTGCTCTGTTATTTATTGGCAGCTTACATTATAAAGAAGAATGAAGGAAGAACAGCCTGAGGAAATGTTGTCAATGTATTACAGCAAACACAAAAATGGTTTGTCTGCATTCTCCATTTGCACCACTAGATGGCCTAAATACCAAAGACATAGACTTGTTTCATTTTTTTTTTTTTTTTAAATACACAGAATAATCTTCAGTAATGTTTTAGAAATATTCATGAAAATGCATTTTATTTACAGGACAAGTCTGGTCTAATTAACAAAAAGATTGCTTGAAAAACATCTAAAATCATTAAATACAATCATTAGACCACTCTTCTTCCTAGGAGGTCCCTTTCACACGGGAACTGGTGCAAAAACAGGGGGTTGGAGCAAATTTTTAGCTTGTCTCAGCCACTGGTAAGCTGGCTGCTGCGCTGGCAGCACCACCTGGTCACCGAGCACAAGGCACAAAGCGATCCTCAGCAGAGTGGGAGAGGACTTCACGAGACTCACAACCCGCCGATACAAGCACCCAAAAATATACATCCCCAGCGTATGTGGAGGAACTTGAGAAGGGGGGATGCCTGCGGGAAGGAGGGGAACCCCCGGGGGTCCGACTGTCCCAAGAAGGGGCCAACGTCCACCCCAAAACCCTCCGGGGGTAGAGGGTGGGACAGCTAGGCCTGCGGAGCTGAGGCCTGCGCGCGCTCGCTGGCCAGACTGGGGTTATCACTGGATTTAGATTATCCAGCCCATCGCCCAGCCCAGCAGTTGATAGTAGATCTCACAGGAAAAATTCAGGAGAGAAAATATTTCTATCCAAAAAATTTTGCCAGGACCAAAGATTCCAGCAAGGAACTAGGTCCCTACTCCTGACTAGGCAGAAAAAAACTGAGTGACTATAGCAGAGAGAGGAAGTATACCCCCTGGGACTGCCCATGGGTATAGCCAGAATTTTATTCTGCCTAGTGTCATCCTGTGGGGGGCAGTATACCCAATGGTGAGGAATGATAGGAGCTGTGTCGGTCAATGAACGAAAGAGAAATATTCTATTGGACCACATTTACCTACTCAATGGACTATCGCTTCCTAATGTATTTTATTTATCTATTTATTACAGGTACTTCTATAGTGCTGTCAATTTACGCAGTGCTTTACATATTTTATACATTCACATCAGTCTGTGCCCTCAAAGAGCTTACAATCTAATGCACGATACCTAAAAATTGTAACACAAACCTGGATGTTTAGCTTCACCTATGGTGCTCTCAAGCAGGGCTGCTGACAGAACTCACGGGGCCCTGTGATCAAAGTTATATTTTACTAAAAATACACTAAAATCATTATTAGCTGACGCAAATGTGCTCTGTGTGTGAATGAGGTCTTGACGCTTGTTCATATTAGAGTGAGTAGGGCAAGAATATGGAGGGAGGAGGTGGTAAGATGAAAAACAAAGCTACAGCGGTGGCCATAATGAGAACCCGAACAAATCAGACTAAGCACGGCTAACATCAGAGCACTGAGCCCCTCTGTAAGAGAATGACCGGAGGCTGTAGAATGGAGTGTAGTTTAGCAGCTGCATACTGTATGTACTTGTCAGCTTTTTGGGCCCCCCTGTTGAACTGATGGGGTCTGGGCCCTGTACAGGAGGGCTGACACTACCCCTTTATCAGCGGCCCTGCTCTCACGGATTCCCATGTTCAGTATTTTCCCTTTGCTTGTAATCAAAGGATGCACCCCCACTTAAGGGGATTAATATGGAAAATGCTACCCCCTTCATGATGTAGGTAAAGCACATCCTGATGCCTAAACACAGTTTTGCAACTTTGACATTTGTTAGTAAACCTGTACATCACACTGCACACTATATCATCACAACTACTTAGTGTATCCAGGAAAATTATTTGTTTTTATTTTTCAGGATAAATTGAGCTTTCATGTGGTGGTAAATGGTAATGTCAAAAGTACTTGGACGCCTGCCTTTATACGCACATGAACCTAAATGGTAGCCCAGTCTTAGTCCGCAGGGTTCAATATTGAGTTGGCTCACCCTTTGCAGCTATAACAGCTTCAACTCTTCTGGGAAGGCTGTCCACAAGGTTTAGGAGTGTGTCTATGGAAATGTTTGACCATTCTTCTAGAAGGGCATTTGTGAGGTTAGGCACTGATGTGGACAAGAACGCCTGGCTCACAGTTTATAATTTAGGCTACATTCACACCTGAGCGTAGCGTTTTTGCACGTTTTTTACCGCGATTTACAGGCGTTTTTTGTGCAGGCGTTTTTAGATTGAATAGAGACCAATGGAAAACGCCTGTAATCTGCCCAAAAAGAAGCTCATGTACTTTTTTGAGCGTTGGGCGTTTTGCTCACAGCGTCAAAACGCTCAGATGTGAACAGGGGCCATTGAAATGAATAGGATTTGTCTTGTTGGGCGTTTTGAGAGCTGATCCTAGAGCAGAAAAACTCCCCAAAAATGCCCCAAAACGCCTACATGTGAACGGAGCCTTAAAGGACTGTATGAGGCTGCAACACAAGACTCCTAGCACACATGCTTCATATTTTGTGCTATAGCAATATCTGTTCCTCGGAGACGTCGATGTTAAAAAACTGCTTTGTAATTATATCTGTCATCTCCCAGATCAGTTCACCTGTATGCCATATAGCTTATGGCTATGTGAGCCTTCTACTTGTCCATAAATATTTTACGTATCTTCTTTTTTTTCAATAAAATATATATTTAATTACATTACTTATTATTCTGGCCAATAAAATGATTTGAAACCAAAGCCCTTGGATTGTAAACTTGTGTAACGTATTTAGGAGCGCCAAGCGCTTGGGTGTCAGTTCATTTCATTGGCCAGAATAATAATTTTTATTCTGTCATTAAAGTGAATGCTCAAGCGCTAAATGTACCTAGCGCTTAGGCGCTTTTAGACTGGTTTACACGCACTTAGGCAAGCTTTTTTTTTGCCAAAACTCTTCTGACCCTGGACGCACTAGCTATGGGGTTTTTTTTCTGCCTCGAAATGCCTATTTGTGCATTGACATACAGGCTAACATTTAGGAGATTTTGGAGGAAGGGGAAAAAAAAACCCCACCAAACTCCACCTGGAGCAGCAGAAAAATTGTCTAGTGTGCATGAGGCCATACCGTAGGCTAACACTGAGGGGCATTTAGAGGCAGAAAAAAAGTCAAATGCTCTTACAAGTCGAGTTTTTAACGCCCACTGTGCATGAGGCCTAAATGTATGGTGAACTTAGGCTGGCCATACACCATACAATTTTCTTATTCAATTTCCTTTAGATTTACCTTCAACTATGTAGTGCAAGGGCCTGCCTGATTGCATACAAATTGAAAGTGTTCAGGTTTGAACTTATATTATATGGTTTTGGTAAATCTAAAGGAAAGTTGAACAAGAAAATTGTATAGTGTATGGCCAGCCTTACTGTGGAAAAACTAAAGTACACCCTTGGCCTCAGGAGCTAATATTGCTTTGGCAGAAATTACTTCTTGTAGGCATTTTTCATAACAGCCCACCAATCTCTGGCATTGACTCTGTATACTTTTTTTGAATCACATCTCCATGAAAAAGTTTGTCTGTTGCAAAATGTATTCCATGCATGAATGCCCCTTTCAAATCCCACCACAACAGTTCCAATGGGATTCAAATCAGGGCTTTGTTTAGGCCAGTCCATAACCCTGTTTTTTCTTTTTGAGACATTTCCTGATGGATTTGTGAGTGTGTTTTGGATTATTATCGCATTGAAAGATCCATTTCAAGTACAACTTTCGAACAGATGACCTCATATTCTCAATACCCACAGCTGTACATCTAAAAACAGTGCCTTGATAAATGGCCCTCCAGTGTGCCTGTTAATGGGTGTGTATAGTAACCCCTTCACCTCTCTTATCCTGTGCACATTACACCCTTAACCTCCATCCTCCTACTGTATGTGGCTTGCACTTTGACCCCTTTACCTCCTCCTTTGTATGACTTGTACATTTAAGGATATGCTGTCTCTGGAGCACCATTACCAAGCTCCATGTTTTAACCACCTCATTACTAGCATATTTCCTTTATTTCCACTTCTCAAAAAGTGGACATTCTGGAAAGGGAGGTATATTGTATTGTTGTAGCATGTTTATTGATATGTTTGGGCTTCATGCAAATGTACATGCAGCACCAGTGTAATGACATTGCTGGGACCCACTGCCACCACATATAGCAACCCATTGAGATGAATTAGAAGAGGCAGCTGTGCAGGGTTGTGCCCTGGGGTTTGCATAAAGCACCTGCATGTGCACTGAAGTATACTCCAAAAGCGCTATCTGGTATTACACACCAGTACTTAAAAGTGATATTGAAAGATTTAAAATAAACAAACTACTCACATGTTCTACTTACCTGTTCTATGTAATGGTTTCGCAAAGAACAGTCCTGAGCCTCCTCTTCTCGGGTCCCCCATCGATACTCCTGGCTCCTCCCCCCTGCTAAGCACCCCTCATGCATGCTCTCTCCAGAGCCCCCCTTTTTGTATCCATAAGACAGAATGGGACCAATTGTGAATGAAGAGGCAGAGATCCAGGAGAGCAGCTGCTCTCAAGCACATTGCTGGATTGTGATTGAGCTTGGGTAAGTATTGGGGGGGGGGGGGGCTGTGGGGGAAGCTGCACACAGAAGGTTTTTTACCTTCATGCAAAAACCTTCAGCCATTACAACCACTTTTTGGTTTAGCACAATTTGATACGATACAGAATTCATAATTATTTTAATGACTGCAATCTGCCCAGTCCCTGTAGTAGCAAATCATCCCCAAAATAATACATTTCAACCACCACCATGCTTAACAGTGGATACAAGGTTCTTTTAAAATATTGTTTTTGGTTTCCACCAAACACGTCTATTGTTAATGTGGACTTTTATTCATCAGTGCACAGCAAATTGACTCAGAAGGCCTAATCACACATATCAATAGCAAAGACCAGACCCTGGATATCTGAGGTTAAAATAATAGGTTCCACCTACATATTCGATAAGGAGGCTCTAATCCTTGGCATCTATTCTGGAACACCTGAAAATGATTTAAAATTACCTAAAGTGGTGGTAAATGTACCAGGTGAGTGTACCTTTTCCATGTGACAAATCTGAACTATGGTTAATTGATTACACCAATCTTCATTACAATTTTATGCCTCATTTGTTCAAATATATTTAAATATCTTGAAAATGTCATCAATTTCCATTTGGTGTACTTAACTTTTTTACATGACTAAATGCAGTACGTCACAGTTTGCTGCTTGGATCCCATTACAGGGCACTTATACTAAAAATGTATATAGGCAGCCATAGCAGACTTCTTTTAAAAAATGCTAGTTACAGGTTTTTACATGGCTCCAAAGTCTTCAACACTTTTTAACTGAGCCAAAAAATATGCAGATCAGAAATCCTGACTTCACTAGCTGCAAGTTTGTTTCAGATCAATGATTCAAAGAATTAAGGTCAGAGATAGTCAAGAAACCAGAATTTCAGCAAAGCAACCCCTGTATTTCTCTCAATGCAGGTTTCCTGGGCCTGGAAAACACTGACTGAGCTGCTACCTTCCTTACAATTAGCACAGAAAATGAGAGATATGTTTCTTTACCCAATATACAAAAAGAAACAGAAGGAAGCTCATCAGAATAAAAAAGGACAAGGTTTCAGTGGAAGTTATACATGCACGACTGGCTGTTAGCATATAGAATGTTTCGGTTTTAGGTTTTACAATGATTCCTACCTCTGCAGTAGCATTACTCGTACTGTGCACATGTTATTATTGTGTTATTGTGGTTTACAGAAATCTATCACTAAGATGGTCACCTGGTTTCAGCACAATAACATTAGAGCCGCTAATCTGCATACTTGTTTTGGGTGAAGAATTGCAGCCAGAGGAATATCAGAACAGGTAGGTTACTAGCATTTTCAGAAGGGATACAGAATGACAGATTTTCAGCGCTAATTAAATGTACTTATTTACCGCTCTTCACCTGGATGCATCAATAATTAAGAACTATAATCTAGAAGAAGAGAGAAGATGAAAGCCACACCAGAAGACTGGCGCTCTGGCTCATCCCGGTTCTTCTGGTTTTAGTATGAAAGCACCCTTGGAGGCCAATCTACTGTATGTGTGTTGCATTCGAATCACTAGAACAGATCATAATAGGCTAACTCATATAGCCAATTTGGGCCATACAACACCAAGAATCAGCAGTAGCTTACAGCTTGGGCTGCCTTTCTCCACTCCCTAACCACATATAACTGAATATGCTTTTACATAAGAAAGGTCAAAATTGACAGCGTGAATGAGTCTTAAACAGACAAGCACCATTTTTCCAACTCAGCACACCACAATGCATGGTACCGCATTACAGTGTGTTGTGGTACTTTGCTCTTTCAGGTCAACGTAACAGACTGGCCTAATTGCATTCCTTTAAAGCCTGACAGTTTACCTTATCCTTGCCTCCACACCATCTTCTTTGCCCACTTCAGCCTAGTGAAATATCAGTACTTTTGAGCATGTAGAATTATTTGACCCTAACCCCTTATTCCCATGATGTGTCTATTGGCGCCTGAGTCGACAGTGGCTTGCCAGGCCTAAGTGCTATCATGTGAGTGCTGGTCTCTGCCCTGTGTAATTCTCAGCAAAGACTGACCCGGAGCTTTTCACTTTTTCTTAGGGCCTTGGCAAGCAAATCTGCAGCAACAGGGTGCAGAAAAATAAGTAAGAATAGCCAAAGGCTACAGGCTATCAATTGCCCTGTCTGGCTATAGCTGGCAGCACTGATCAGTGTATTCTGATGGCAGGGAAGTCTCCCCTCAATAGCTCAGTGGGAAGGATTCCACCATACACGTTGAATGTGTGGTTAGAGGGAATCAAGTAATTTTATGATAAAAAAAAAAAAAAAATACCTCATCTATGGCCAGGCTTATAGAGGCAGCTTCAACCCCTTAAAAAGTATACCTTCACTTTTTCCCTTTTCTGTCCTCCTCTGCCCATATTTGTGGCTAAAAGAAGCATGAAAATCTCTCTTTTCTCGTTTGGTGAACTGTACCAGTAATAAGTGTGACGGATGTGGGTATCAGATCCCTGTCGTCCTCACTAACTCGTTACAAAGGACCAGCCATTCTCACACCCCGCTGTCACTTACATAACAATGCCACTCGCAGCTGCACCCTGCACAAAGATTTTCCAGTTTGCGGGACCACAATCTAGGTGCCAGCAGGCCGAGAGCAATTATCACTGGGCTAATAAGGCAATTAACCCTTTACATGCCACCACCTCTGTTTGGTCCAAGCCGGAGTAAGCTTGTAATTTTAAAAATACAAATTATGTTTTTAGAATAATCTGTAACACGCGCTGTCACCACAGACGGGTATGTTCAGAGGATTTATTCTATACAGTAGCACTTTTCAAGAGACAGGTTCTTTGTTAGCTTGCATTAAGAGCTTAGGGACAAGGTTAACACTTTTCAAAATAAGGTTTTAATAATGAAAAGGTCAAAGTTGGTGCAACTAAAATATTTACAGAAAAAAAGGGGTTTAAAAGAAATAGAGACATAATTCAGCAATAGAAAAATAAGGTAGAATTGAGGAGAAAGAATACTTGCAATCAATGTCCTGGGTATTATCAGAGTTCAAGCGATGAGCCAGGTGTGATCGGTTCTCAAACTTGATAGATGTTCCTTCTTTGATGTGATCACTGGTTAGGGGTCTCCCTTTTTCTCTGGGATCAAAGGGGTATTTACAAATGCCCCTGACCAAATAAAACGGAGTGGCCATGGGCTGTCCTGGGGTTATGACCGTATTAGGACCCTCTCCTTTGGACAGTTTTATACCACTATTCATAGCTCGAAATATGTATTAGTTCTTTAAACTGATAGTTTATCATTCAGCATGTCATTTCGCATCCAGGGATACCAAACACAGAAAGCTCAGATAAACTGGTCACCCAGGGAATATCTGACAGCTATCTTCTATTCTATATGTGATAGGGTGGTCATGCATGATCTTAATTCATTCAGTATGACATTTGTCATCCAAATATATACCTATTATTAATGTGTCATGTTCCTGTCTGAGTTTATGAATCGTGTGTATATTTGTTAATTGACAGAGTTCTCTGATCGCTATTTACGACCCCCTATTAGTTCTGGTTTTCCTTAATGGATTTGGTCAAAGTTTTACGATAGGCCTGGTTGGAAGAAACCGACATCCTGCCAGGACTCAAGTGATAGGTTTTATGTCTCGGAGTTGAGATAATGGCTCTTTGGAAGTGTAAAACCTATGCATTCCATTAATTAAATGAGGTGGGGGATAATATCGCTGCGTGTATAACTGTTCTGCAAGACTGTCATGGCTAAACTTTAATGACTGAACAACATGCTACAGCTTTTTGTATGTCCAGTGGGGGATATCATTACAATAAGTAGCTCTGTATGCAAAGCATTAGATGGCATGCTGTCTGCAATAGCGCATTCTATCACTAGTTTTTACTGAAATGATTATACAATAGGTGGGTGTCATCATTCAAGTGCGCTGAATTACTGCTAGGGCTGTAAAATGTGAAAATTCCCTCTTGATGCATTACAATTTCCTGGCTCTGCCCACAGTCCTTTAGAGTAAAGCACATCTGTAGGAGTTTATGGACAGGATGTAAAAGGCTTGCTGTGTCCCTGTCACCCTCCCCGGCACTGATTAGCACAGGGGTCTCCAGACTTTCTAACAAGAGGCAACCTTCCTGTCCTTCAGACTTTAGGGGGCCTGAACTGTAGCCAGTGAGAGTAGCAAATGCCCCAGCGCCAGTAGGAGTAAATAATGCCTCAGGCGTGGTGGTCAGTGGGAGTAAAAAAACTGCAAAGCACCTATAGCCAGCAGGAGAAAGAATAGTGCCCCATAATTTGGATTAGTTGAAGGAATGGCGGTTGGCATCAGTGAAAGGAATAGTACCCCATGGTTGGTTTCAGAAAGAGGAATAGTGCCCCCTAGTTCGCCCCCTTTTCCTCCGCAGCCTTCTGGGACATGTCACAGGTCCCAGAATGCTGTGGCACCAATCATATATGCACTATGAACAGCTGGCTGTGAAGCCGCAAGCATTTACAGCTGGCTGCCCACAGTTAGTATGCAGACACCGGGTACCAAAGCTCGGTGAAGAAACCGGCCAGGCAAGAAAATCGCTGGATCCTGCCGTAGAGGAGTGTCCTATTATTAAAAGTCATCAGCTACAGTTTTTGTAGCTGCTGACTTTTAATTTTTTAACAGATGACTGAATAACTGCTTTAATGTAAGTGGAAGGAAAAGAACCGTACTGGTAGTGTCAGTGGGAGGAATAGTGTTCCACTGTTTATATCAGTGGGAGGAATTTTGCCTCATCATAGGTTTCAGTGGAAGGAATAGTGCCTTATTGTTGTCAGCAAAAGAAACAGTGTCTCATATCAGTGGGAAGAATGCAAAGGACTGCATCTGGCCTGTAGGCCATACTTTGGAGACCACTAGTCGAGGAGGATGCAGGACCCTGCTTCCCGCTGCATTTACTATTCAAAATAGGTCAATTAACACTTTAAGACATTTAACATGCTAACGTGTATTGAAAATTCTTTGAATAAATCTTACAATATACTGTTCTGACTGTTTAGAGGATAGTGCCACCTAATGCTGGCCATACAGTATATGAAAAATCGTTCAAACTCGTTCTCGAAAAAACAAACACTCGGCCATGAGAGCAAACGATCGTGCCATCACGTAATGACCGATAAATCGTTCAATGGACATAAACAAATCCGTTTTTTATTCACTTTGTCACATATACGTAGTGCAAACAGTTTGGACAAGAAATACATTAACCTTTCAATTTATTGTTCGTTCAGCAGAAAATTTCCAAACTTGTCCTTCATTTTTTCGGCTCAAAAACGTCACAACCGATTACTGATTAATAGTGTAGTGTATGGCCAGCATAAGTGAATTTTTGTTACATTTTTGACTAATGCAAGTCAATTCAAACATAATCAGTAAATGCTGATTTTTTTTTTTTTTTTTGGGGGGGGGGGGGAGATAAAACCACCCAAAATATGCATGATATGGGGGTTACTGCAGTGCAACTATCCTTCATCACAGCCCTGAAATTCAGCACAGCATAATTCTTCCTTCCTGTAAAGCTAGAGGAGAAGATTTTTCAGCAAACTATTGAAGAAGAAAATGATGAAAAAGAACAAACCATTGGCAGCTTAGAGAAGGAAAGGCTGTCATTACTGAACCTCCAGTACCCAATAATAACATAATAGAATGAATCAAAATGGCTAAAAAAAAAAAACAGAAAATAACTGGAAAACACTTCTGTCCCAGATCATGGATATATAAATTCACCTTTATGGAGAGGTGGGAGATTTACTGGTATGAACACACAGTGGACACAAAATGTAAAATATATATATATGATTTTTTTTTCTTTGAATCGGATTTATTTTTTTTAATAAACCAATTAAAATACAAAACCGGGCTGAAAGTTATTTCAGATATTTTAAATCTTTTTTTTTTTTAAATACAAATACAATCTCTATCAATACATAAAGAATAGCTTTGAACTCTAAACATATATTGATCTCGAGTCTATAAAAATTGATTCTGTTTGGTTGAAATTTATGTTAAGACATGGATTTCTTTTTATTAAGCCCGCATTTAACATTTTTCTCAGCATGTAAGCAAATATACATTATGTACAAATAAAAAAGATACTCCATACCCTTACATTGCTTTCACATGCTTCGTAAAGGGTGGATTAAACAAAGGCACAACAGTTATTGCTTAAAGTCAATATTACGAAAAGCAAAACTAACATCAGAATGGGAATAAATGCCTTTAGAACAGTGCAAAACATAAGTTGTATCTGATTTATAGATAACAATTCTTAAATTGCTGGCCTGCAAGTAGTCATGTATCAGTGGTATGATACAGAAGAAAAGTTCATAACTAACAAAAAAACAAATAAAGCTAAGCTGTATTGGTTCGATGTATTACAAGCTATGAAAATAAAATTTACAGACAGCACAGCTTATATGAACATACTAAAAGATTGTCACAATTTTTGTAGAAAAATATTTGCTTCAATGACAGTAAAAGTCTTGTCCTCGTAGTAGAAAAGGCACGTTCCTTCAACAGGGGGTCCCGGAAACAAATTATGCACCTATTGAATTCTCATAAATCGCGACTTTATTTATACTCACCTTTTGCAGGAGTCTTCACACTGGTTATGTGATGCTGCAGGGTCCCCTGTGCCCTTCTCCAGGCTTAATGGTCCTTTATGTTGCAGAGAGAGGCAGGGCTGTGATGACATCAGCATAGCTCTTTGTATCATTATACCTTGAATACAGGGTACTGTGGTGACAACCCTTGCACTTATAACAAGTCCTATGTCTTTCAGGTTGAATGACCCTGGGTGCCATTCAACCTGAAGGGCTGAGGGCATTATGTGGCAAAAATACATTACTGAGGAGGACAGCCATGGAGAGAAGGTAAGAATTGCAGCCAGAACTTTTTATTTTTTTAACTGGGGGGCCAACAAAAAAATAAAATAGCTCAGATTTAGGATTTAAAATCCAAACCAACTGAACACAAATTAAATGAGTTACTGCTAGGGAGCCCTAAAGATAAAAAAACAGGAATTGTGGTGGAGAAAAATAAAGCACTTTATAAAAATATATATGAAGACTGAAGAAGGGCCCATCACATTTGGGAAAAAAATTAAATATAGAGGTTTTCTTTTCAATTGGAATCAAATTCCCATGTATCATTCTCCTGTTTAATTTCCACCTGGGATGAGAATCCATTTGGGCCAGCAACTACTAACACGCACGATGGTGGAATTTTTTGCTCAGTTTGCTCAGCAGCTTGAGATAGGCCTTCCTGTGAATCGTGACTGTTGGTAACTTGAAAAAGTGTTTGTTTGGGTTCCGGTGATTTGATCACGGACGTGATAACTGTGCTCGGACTTTGGTTGAGCAGTGGTGAAGAGCTGGTTGAAAAGGTCATAACTGGAGTGGTTGCACTGAAGACTGGAGATGAAGGCACACTGACTGTTCCATTACAAAGGCTTTGGACATTACCATTCAGAACTTGCTGAACCTGACTAGAGCTTAGGACAATGGATGGTGGAGGTGAGCCAGTTTTCTGAGGATGTAGCACCATGTTGTCCTTGAGTACGGTCATCGGCTGGCCTGAAGAAATGGCTTGAAGGATGAATTTCTGTGAGCCTGCAGCGGCTGTTGGGTCTGTGCTTGTTATTACTGTGGTGAGAGGCACTGTCTGGAGTGTTACAGTATGCAACTGCTGACTTCCAGGAGAAACCACTACCGGGACCTGACCTGGAGACTGTATAGTCCTAAAATGTAAAAGAGAAAAGAGACAGGTGAGCAGTGCACCCATTTGTACACATCTGCTGTAAAAGGTTTTATAAATATATTATATATATATATATATATATATATATATATATATATATATATATATATATATATATATACATATACATATACACACACACACACACACACACATAGCTATATATATATAGCCCCTTGCAATGGGGGCACTTAGCGGGGAGAAGAGCAAGCAGCACCTGTGGGGGACCCGAGAAGAGGAGGATTAGGGCACCTCTGTGCAAAACCATTGCACAGAGCACGCAAATATAATAGGTTTGTCATTTTAAAAAAAATAAAACAATTGTGCCTTTACAATCACTTTTTCCAAATGTTTTCAAACAAGTTTAGGTGTGCTAAGTGCTTGGGCATTCATTCATTTCATTGGCCAAAGTATTAATTTATTCTAGCCAATGGCTAGAATAATTTAGCTCAAGTGCTAAACATGCCTAGTGCTTAGGCGGCTTCACTCACATTTAGGGGCATTTTGGCTTTTTGCACAAGTAATGTTTACTTACTTACTAATTTAATGTCAATGCACTACAGGGGACTCCTCCTATATCCACTTGATGGTGGACACTGATTGAGTACAGGTGTGTGTGGGGGGGGGGGGGGGGGAGGGTTGCTCAACCTCTAAATATTAATATAAGGGCGCATACCTATCCAGGGATCCTGAACCGAGCCGATTCCTAATCAGCTTCAGGTGTCGGCATCTCAAGTAAAGGAAACAGGAAGTGAAGCCTTGCGGCATCACAGCCGCCTTCCTACTGTGCATGCAGGAGTCATGCTGCGTCTTGTGAATAGTCACATAGTCTTCTGGGACTTGTAATGCATCCAGGAAGGCTGTGGGGGAAGGAGGGGGTGAACTTCTGGCTCAGCTCTCTGTGGCGCATCTGACCGAAGTGAGAGCAGACACCTGTCTAAACCCCAGGTACCCCCAAAAAGTGCCAAATGTGGAAGTGGAGGGGGATGCAAACAAATTGAACTTCCCCCTTTGGGTGAAGATCCACTTTAAGCTTTGACATAAAAAAAAAAAAAAAACCTGGATGCTGTTCCTCTGTAGAGCTGCACCAGATTTTGAACTCTCAAATTTTAGTAAATCAACCCCGTGCAAAATCATTTCGCTTTGTGTGCAACCTTAAAGCGTTTGTTACCCCAACACTTCATATTCCTGATATGTGCCTGCTGTACCATGTACTTGTATGAGAAAGTATCCTGTTCTCTTTGTATTGCAGATTAGAAGGCTGAGACTGTAGCCCCAGCACAGGGAAGCCTATCTACTCCTAACGCTAGGCAGAGACAAACTGAGTTGGGATGGCTTACTGCAGGGGGGGTATTAACCAGTAGGACAGCCCCCATGGGTGTGTCTATGCTAAAAGCTTTTGTTTCTAACAAGTCTTATGCCTAGCTAGTCCTGTGGAGCGGAAGTCAATACCCATTGGTGAAGACTATGTGAGGGGCGGCGACTGTCGGAGGACGTAAGAGAAACTGACCACACTAAGCAGGAGAGAACACACCATGGTCAGTTCTCTAGCAATGCTGGGAACTTTGTGTACTCTCCTCCAATGATCAGACTTATCCTGACATACCCCTGCTGCACAATCATTCACTGGAAGCTCAGTGTTCTGCTGCTTCTCCTCCCTGAAGCTCTTATGCAGCTGAGAGCAGAGGGAATGTGATCACTTATAAAAAAAAGGGGAAAAAGGTATTGATGTTTTTTTTTTTTTATATCTATACAAACATGTTTTGCCTTTCATTTCTATTTTAAACTGAATGGGTTGTTTTACAAGGTGACCGTTTACAATCACTTTACCAAGGCTACAGTGCTTCCTACCCAGACTTTTTTAGCAAAGCAAAATGTACCAATATTCTACACCTGCTGGCTGGAAAGAAGAATGCATATTGATAATATAATATATTTCATATTTACTTAATTGCATTATATGAAAATATTTGCCTTTGCTCTTCTAAAAAGGAAAAAATATACAAAATCTCAAAAATTAGTATACAAAACTCACTCCCTTTATTATTAAACTAGCTTAGGTTTAAACAATGAAATTATACAAAGAGCCCTGGAAGAATGGCACAATATTTTTTCTGTACAAGCCTACTTTCAGAAAATGACCTTGGCCATACACTTACATGGTTATGAAATATTCATGGTCGGTGCCAGTTATCAGCTGATCTTTGCGATTTACAGCTCCATTTGTCAGAATGCACAGATGGCAAAATGGCAGTGAGTTGTTTTACCTCCCTCTAACACAAAGTTTGGACACATTTTGCACTAAAAGCATCTATATTTTTATCTCCATCTTAGCAGATGAAATCTACTGAAAACGTAGCACTTGGCACACTTACACGGTTTGAGCAGATGTTTTAATCTGCTTGCATTTTTTGCTTTATTACCCATAACACACCTTCCTAGCATAATATTGGCACACAGCAATCAGGGGGATATAACAGTACAGTGCTGCACAGATTTCAAAAGGAACAAGAGCCTACAAAAAAAAGCTTTATTTCACGCAGCATAATTATACAATTGCAAAAGTTTGTTAGATCCGTATGTAAAAATATAGCCAATGTGCTTTGGAAGCAGCAAGCCGTGTTTTAAAAGCATCTCAACACAGCTGGCGCCTTTAGAAAGCAAATGTTGAACCAGCACACACCGTATAAAACAACAGATAGTACATATGGATGTGTAATCTGATATATAAAATAACACCAGCTATGTTCTCCTCAAAAAGTAGATCTAAGGCCCTGTTCACACCTGAGCGTATTTCAACTCGTAGTCTCAAAAACGCCCAACAAGCAAAATCCCATTCATTTCAATGGCCCCTGTTCACATCTGAGTGTTTTGTCACCTGAAGCAAAACAGCACATGAGCTTTTTTTTGGCAGACTACAAGCGTTTTTGTTAGATGTCAATGCCTGCCTAAAAACACCTGCAAAAAACGCCTGAATAGGATACGCTCAGGTGTGAATGAAGCCTTAACCAAATATAATGTTGTAAATGTAATAAAGTTTGAGAATTTTGTTTTCTATATATTTCTCTCTTTCAATTAAATAATTACAGGCACATTTTTTTTTCTTTTTCATTGTGGATACCTGTCAAATTTATTTTGCCGTATGTGTCCCACTGGGGAGATTTCCCTTCACTTCCTGTCCCATAGCCAAAACACGGAGGGAGAGGAAATCCCTGCAAAGTAAGGGATTCCTTGGGGACCCCAGATAACCAGAGCTAGTGTCCCCATTGGAAGATTTTCCTTCTGGGTACAACCCAAAATTTGTGATTTTCTTTTGCTTTTACTTTCAACGATAATGGTAAACAGGACAAACAAAAAGGGTGAATGGGGACAAGGACATTAATAAGAAGGGGGACAGAGGTTCTAACCCCTCTACACGCGATATAAAAAGAAAAAAAAAATTGGGCTTTAGTTATGCATTAAAACACCTTGTCAACAGTGACAACACTTACTCAGATCAGCTGCAGCACTGTCACTCCACCACACAAATGTGCTGGCATGTTCAGCTGCAAACACAGTAAAGCCTCGTTTACACTTGCATTGGAGGGCAGCAAAAAAAAAAGTGTTTGAGCTGTAAAGACAGCTGTAGGGGGGATGTACACATATTGTGGTCAGTGGGCATTACCGTCCACTAAGCTCAATCTATTTATGTGAATGGGGCATGTTGTGTGGACTTTTAGGTGTTAAAACAGGCAGGGAGGAAGCATAAGATGCCTACACACCACCTGTCAAAAGGCCTCTGAACAACGGTTCACTACAGATCGCTCTTCAGAGGATGAAGATAGTGTAAACAAGCCCCAACTCTGGTGTTCAGTCATCGTTCGATCGTGCACACATTCAGAGAAGTTAATACAAAGATGTGTACAGAAAACCTTAACGAATGAAGTGGAAAAATCTATCCATCTGTATATACCTCAAGATGACACATGGCCACAATTTACTATTGGAAGAAAAGCAGCTTAATATTAAAGCTTGTATATAATGATGAATCTTTTTCACCAATTCTAAACTGGGCCAATTCTGACATTTCTCACATACATGGTAAAATCAGCATTTTTTTTTGCTAGAAAATTACTTAAGAGTCCACAAACATATATTTTTTGAAAGCAGAAACCATGGAGAATAAAATGTTGGTTGTTGCAATATTGCAAGATATTTGCACAATCATTTTTACAATGCAACTTTTCAGTATAATGAATTTCATTGCACACAAAAACAATCTAATTTGTTAAAATATAAAAGAAGATGTTATGCCGAGTAAATAGATACTGAATATGTCACACTTTAAAATGACGCACGTCCTTAAAATGGCAACAGAATACGGAACCTAAAAATCTCCATAGGTGATGCTTTAAAATCCTTTACAGGTTACCAGTTTAGAGTTATGTGGAGGTCTGGTGCTAGAATTAATGCTCTTGTTCGGACATTTGTGGTGATATCTCACATGTGTGGTGCAATCACCATTTACATATGAGTGTGGGACCTACGCAATACGTTTGCATTTGCGCGAGTTGACAGGGATCAGGGAGGAAGCCAGTATGGTAGGGCAAGAACAGCCAAGCATAGCGGGAAAAGATAAAGTAAGTGAGAGAGGAGGAGAAGACAGATAGAGGGTCCCCAACAGACTTGGGTCAGTTCAGACATCATGTTAGAATCGGCCTATGCTAAACGGGTGTTATGCAGGGAAGGTGCAATTAAGCCAGGGTTTCCAAGTCTTATGAAATTTTAGGCAGGAGTCGTGTAAAATGCTTATTCCAGGCCTCTGTGTCAATGAATGTCGCAAGAACTTGTTTCCAGTGGCCTACACAGAAGATAGTAAATATGGATGTCTGGTATAGAAGATAGTAAATATGGATGTCTGGTATAGAAGATAGTAAATATGGATGTCTGGTATAGAAGATAGTAAATATGGAAGGTATGTAGAAGAGAATAAAGGGCTAGCCGACTGCCTTAATGAATACTTCTGTTCAGTTTTTACAGAAGAAAAAGAAGGAGAAGGACCTCCACTTGAAAGGATGACTAATGAATCGTTTGATGCATGTGTCTTTACAGAGGAAGACGTTCTAAGATTGCTGTCTAAAGTGAAGACAAATAAGTCACAGGGTCCTGATGAGATACACCCAAAATTATTAAAAGAGCTTAGTGGTGAGCTGGCAAAACCATTAACAGATTTATTTAACCAATCATTAGTAACAGGAGTCGTCCCAGAAGATTGGAAATTGGCAAATGTCGTGCCCATTCACAAGAAAGGTAGTAGGGAGGAATCGAGCAACTATAGACCAGTGAGTCTGACATCAATAGTAGGCAAATTAATGGAAACCCTATTAAAGGATAGGATTGTGGAACATCTTAAATCCCATGGATTGCAAGATGAAAAACAACATGGGTTTACTTCAGGGAGATCATGTCAAACAAATCTTATAGATTTTTTTGACTGGGTGACTAAAATAATAGACGGTGGAGGTGCAGTAGACATTGCATATCTAGATTTTAGTAAGGCTTTTGACACTGTCCCATATAGAAGACTTATCAATAAACTGCAGTCATTGAGCATGGACTCCCATATTGTTGAGTGGATTAGGCAGTGGCTGAGTGACAGACAACAGAGGGTTGTAGTCAATGGAGAACATTCAGAACAAGGTCATGTTACCAGTGGGGTACCTCAGGGATCTGTACTGGGACCAATTTTGTTTAATATCTTCATAAGTGATATTGCAAAAGGCCTCGATGGTAAGGTTTGTCTATTTGCTGATGACACAAAGATATGTAACAGGGTTGATGTTCCTGGAGGGAAACGCCAAATGGAAAAGGATTTAGGAAAACTATAAGAATGGTCAGAACTCTGGCAACTGAAATTTAATGTGGATAAGTGCAAGATAATGCACCTGGGGCATAAAAACCCAAGGGCAGAATATAGAATATTTGACACAGTCCTGACCTCAGTATCTGAGGAAAGGGATTTAGGAGTAATTATTTCAGAAGACTTAAAGGTGGGAAGTCAATGTAATAGAGCAGCACGAAATGCCAGAAGAATGCTTGGATGTATAGGGAGAGGTATAAGCAGTAGAAAGAGAGAAGTGCTTATGCCGCTGTACAGAACACTGGTGAGACCTCACTTGGAGTATTGTGAGCAGTACTGGAGGCCATATCTCCAGAGGGATATAGATACTCTAGAGAGAGTTCAGAGAAGAGCTACTAAACTAGTACATGGATTGCAGGAAAAAACTTACCAGGAAAGGTTAAAGGACCTTAACATGTATAGCTTGGAAGAAAGAAGAGACAGAGGGGATATGATAGAAACTTTTAAATACATAAAGGGAATCAACTCGGTAAAGGAGGAGAGCATATTTAAAAGAAGAAAAACTACCACAAGAGGACAAAGTTTTAAATTAGAGGGGCAAAGGTTTAAAAGTAATATGAGGAAGTATTACTTTACTGAGAGAGTAGTGGATGCATGGAATAACCTTCCTGCAGAAGTGGTAGCTGCAAATACAGTGAAGGAGTTTAAGCATGCATGGGATAGGCATAAGGCTATCCTTCATATAAGATAGGGCCAAGGACTATTCATAGGATTCAGATATATTGGGCAGACTAGATGGGCCAAATGGTTCTTATCTGCCGACACATTCTATGTTTCTATGTTTCTATGGAGGTCCGGGTGGTAAGCGTAGAGTAGATACAGTATCAGAGATAAGTCCCAGAAATCGAGGGGAATGCAAACACTGATGCTCAAAGGATGTTTATAGATAGGGGTATTCAGATATGTGACGCATATATATTATCTAGTGGCGAAGTTTAAGATAACTGTAAAATTCAGGGGGAGCCTCATGAGTTTCTTATAAGGAAGTCCAGGAAAGAAATGTCCTGCTTGTTAGGAAATCATGGGCATGTGTAAACCCATGAGATGACCACCATGTGAATGCACCTGGTACCAATAGCATTTTTGTGCAGTGCATTTTGACACACTGCAATGCATGATAAAAGAATTAAAGTGACATTAAAAAAAAAAGTCATACTTTCTGCTCTGTACAGTGGTTTTGTACAGAGCAGATCCAGTCCTCCTCTTCTGAGTCTCCTACTGGCACTCCTTGCTCCTCCTCCTTGACCAGTGCCCCCAATAGCAAGCCGCTTGCTATGGGAGCACTGGTATCAGGACAGTATCCCCCCGGAAAACATCCCCCTGGACACAATCCTCCCGGGACAACATCCCCCCGGCAATATCCCCCGGGACAATATCCCCCCGGAAAACATCCCCCTGGACATAGGGTTAGGGTTAGAGGGGGATATTGTCCAGGGAGGATATTGTCCGGGGGGGATGTTGTCCAGGGGGGATGTTGTCCAGGGGGGATGTTGTCCAGGGGGGATATTGTCCGGGGGGGGATATTATCCGGGGGGGGGATATTATCCGGGGGGATATTGTCCTAGAATCGGGGGCACTGGTGCATGTTGGCTCCTGAGCCCCGCTCTATGCATTCATAGGACATACAAAGCTGACAGAGCGGTGGCTTGGCCCTGCCCATGCTCTCTACTCATTAGCTCACTGGTAATGAATCACTGACTGGCAAGAGCCAATGGCTCCCACTGCTATCTCAGCCAATGAGGAATGAGAGATGCAGGAGAAACTGAGCTCTCATGTACATCTCTGGATCAAGAGGGAGCTCAGGTGAGTATTAGGGGTCTGGCTGCACACAGAAGGTTTTTACCTTTATGCATAGGTTAAAAAAAAAACTTGAGTCTTTACAACCACTTTAAGTTAAAAAAAAAAACAAAAAAAAGGGGGGGGGGGTCATAGAAAAAGCACTGCAGGGCATTGCAGTGAGCGTGTTTATGCATTCCAGCACATGGTTTCCCTATGGTGAGAATACATCCTTACAGTGTTCTAAAAAACAAAGCATTCTTTTATAAGAATCTCTACTTTAAAGCAACTCTGTCGCTATACTGAAAAAAAAGAAGCAAAGCGCACCCTGCAAAAAAGCAGTTATTACTTTTCATCCCACACCACCAAACTCCACTGCATGGAAGAAAAAAGCCTGGTGAAAGATCTTTATCCCCTGGCACATCCTGGGTGTGTTGAAATCTTGGCTCCCTGCTGTAAATCCTTCCAATGTCCACCTCAATATAGTGTGCTGCAGTGACGCAGGGAAGAAAACCGCAGAGCAAAGTGAGGAAAGCCAGCATCCAACACTTCCAGCAGTGTGCAATTCAGAATATATTCCAGGAAAATTCTCTCTTCAGAGACCAGCAGCGTGGCCAGAAATGTGGGTAGGCGGCATTACTGACTTATTTTGCAGGTCGTGGATCTCTTCGAGTTTTTTTAAATATTGACAGTCGCTTTAATGCACATTATTGCACACAGAGGGTTCATACTTTCCTATTATAAACATAGAGCTGGAACACAGCTGCAGTACAGCTCCAAAAGTATCATGCAAATTAGCTGTGAAAAAATCTAAATCTGGTTCCACCGTTTCACTCACTGATAATTATTTTTATATAATAAATTACAAGTAAAGGATAAAAGTAAATTCCATTATATGGCTCCTCTCCTTCATGTTGAGCATTTTTACAACAAATATACTAACCTAAACCACAACCAAAAGGACGACCTATGCATAGGTGTCCCAAAGTCCACTGACTTCAATGAAAGACCCTTCATAGTTCACGTCTACTTACAGACTGGCTAACGTACATTTACAACACCAGTTTATATACCAGAATGATGCCTGCAGCATGTCACTGCTTATTGCTATCACAAGGGATATTCACATTCCTTGCATTAACAATAAAAGGGATAAAAAAAGAAATTATAAGCGACAGTTTAAAAAAAAAAAAAAAATTGTGGTGAGGGTTTTTTTTTTTTTTGGGTGGTGGGAACATTTTATTTAAAAGAAAATAAATAATATATATTTTTTTTAAGTGCAACCATGACCACCCACCCATACATAAGTCACGCACGCATATGTAAATCATGTTCGCACCACACATGTGAGGTATCGTCGCGAATAATATAGCGAGACCAATCATTATAGCATCAGACTTTCTACGTAACTCTAAAATCTAAAGGCTTTTTAAAGTGTCGCCTATGGAGATGTTTAAGTACCATAGTTTAATGCCATTTCACAAGCATGTGCAATTTTAAAGTGAGACATGTTAGGTGATACATCATCTTTTATTTTTTACCAAAGAATAGAGTAATATTTTGTGTATTAAAATTCATTCAAGTGTATTTTTTGCCCCAAAAAAATGTGTTTAAAAAAAATAGCTGCGCAAATAACATGCAACATAAAAAAATGCAACACCCATGATTTTATTTCCTAGGGCCTCTGCTTAAAAACATATTTATAATGTTTGGGGGTTCGAAGTAATTTTCTAGGAAAAAAATACAGATTTTAAAATGTAAACAAAAAGTTTCAGAATTGGCCTGGTCTTAGTGGTTAAGACTGATCAAAGGATAAAAGATGGGTTTCTATTTTATGCAAGTGGTATCTACAAATACCTGTGTTAGTATTTTTATGTATGTGGTATCTTCAAGTACCTGTTTTAGGCTTCAATCCTGGTGGAGCCCCCTTGAACCCAGACCCACAATTTTTATTGAACCTAAGGCAGGCCAAATTTGATGCGGTTTTCTTTGCTGCAACCATGGGATGGATCGACTTCGGTACTGCTGAACCGGCCCAGATTCAAACCATCTATGGCCAGCTCAAGGTGGAGAGGCTGAGCATTGTTGTTGGGCATAGGAGAAAAGTGTAGCTGCTGGGGGAAAGGGAGATAGAGAGGAACTGATTGTTAACACTGGAAAAGAAAGTTGGAGTAAAGCTGGCAAAACACCAGTAGAATTTTGTGCAAAAAAAAAAAATAGTTTTTGTAACATAAGCAGGACTTTCTAATAGCTAAATGGGGTGAAACTGAGGATTGTTTTGTGATAGGAAGTAGATTATAGACCTGGGGGAGATTTCATGTATCAAGTGTCATTTCTATTTAGGGGGTAAGTAACAGAAGACCATACCTTTTCTCTTGATGTGTAAAGTCATGATGTAACTGTTGGCAATAGCCAACCTTGGACAAAAGATGGGACACAGCCAAAGGGGTGTGACATAACTGGCAATGATAGAGTTCAACACATTCAGGACTTCTACATATTTATGTGTTGTTGGGTAGTAATTAATATCTGCTTGGGAGTTTGTCAGTATGGTAGTTGGGCAACCGTCAGTATTTTTAGTGGCAGCCAGTAAAAGCTAGTGACAGGAAAAAGGTTGCCAGTAAAAAAAAATGGCTGTGGCACTCAGCTTGGATCTGCATATGCACAATTGCAGTCTGGAGCTGGCCAGGACCATCCAAGTGCCTGCTACAGTGTGTTCGGGCGCTACTGGAGGGGGCGGGTCTGGCAGAGGCAGGCGCCTGATGTCATGGTGCAAGGAAGCCAAGCGCAGCAGCCGGAGCCTAGTGTGCGAGTCTGTCGGCACGGGAGCAAAGCAAGCTGGGAGCAGGACTGTCACTGCTGTTTGAACTGGAGTGGACTGCAGGGACCACCTGACTTCGAGAGAGACTGTCACTGTGACTCAGAAGGGAACTTGTCGTGTCGGAGAGGTGTCATTATCAGTGCTGCTGCACACTGCTGTCAGTGTCACTGTGAGAGTCAATTGTATGTGTGTGCACCCATTCTAATTTCTTGCCCTCCTGAGTCCTGTCCCTGAGCTACTTACTTACTATATAAAAAAAAATAGGAAATATGTTTTTGCCTTAATATCTACCTTCAATTACATGGCTAATTGAACATTATACATGTTTGTAGCCTAAATACTGAAATTTGCACTTGTAATTTTGAAACTTTTGTAAATGCCAGTAAGAACTTGGGTGTGCCCATATATGGTTTGGGGAGGGGGGGGGGAGACGCAGGGGACGGAGAGGGATGGCGGAGGAGGCTGTCCCTGCTGGGAGAAAAAGTGATTATTGCTAGCAGCTATAGCAGCCGCTAGCGATAATCGCAGGTAAAACCTGGCATGCTGGTTGTAGCCAAGCTGATCTTTCGATCAACTTCGTATATTGAGCCTGCCCCTTTAAACCGTGTATGGCCTGCCTAACTGTAAATTGTCATACAGAAACAGGCAGCATCTCTGTACGCTGTGTAGCAGAAAGCATGTTTGCCACCACTACCCCCTCCGCATAACTGTGGTGTGAGCTGAAAAAAAAGTACTGCATGCATTACTTTTTACAATGCAGCAGGTTGTGACACGAACCATGACAATGAAATTGCCACTGTGGTTAATAGGAATATATTGAAACTTTTCTTGTGACATTTCAATAGTCTGTCAAAAAAAAGTAAAATGTACTATGTCAGGATTGGCATACCAGCACTGTGTACGGCAGTGCCTACCTGCGGCTGTGCATTAAGCAAGGCTCTCTTGTGTGAAGTAGCCCTAAAAAGACTTACAAAAAAAAAAAAATTTAAACAAAGACTCTCAGGGCCCATTCACACCATTTGCTTTAGGAGCAGTGTTAAGTTAGGTTCTTACTTAGCTTCATGGATCAGCCCAGCTGCTGGTGCGAATCAGCCCAATAGTCTGATTTCAGTTGGTTTCTAACAACTTAAAAAACCTGCTGTGTGTTTAATTTAGAGGGTTAGCAGGCTGTCAATAATCTGGTGAAATAGGCAAAAAGCGAAGATTTAAATGTGTAGGTTATGAACTTTTAAGAATATTTTTTTTTTCGTACATCACGGGACACAGAGCAATAAATCACATGTTTGAGAGGTGCTCCACATGTTTGTTATGTTTCAAAGAAGAAAGAAGATTATCCTAACATACCCGAAACAAAGATCACTGGATCTAAAGGATTAGGTATCGGACCCATCTAAAACAGTCAATGCACTAAAAAGATGATACCTGAGCCTCAGGAAGCAGATACGAGGTTTTGCCTGTAACACTGTCCTTTTCAGGTGCTGGACCCTGGGATCCGGACCCTTGGAATACCAAACCTCAAAGGCGTTCTGTGCAGGGTGCTCTACAGGTCCAAGGCCATGGTCCCTCTTATATAGGGGACCCAGTCCTTGAAGGTCTCTAAGACAATGCTCGCAGTGATTGGGTGAAGATTGGATTCTTGCTTATAGCCGATTCCTGCGGCAGGACTGGTGAGTCCATTTTAAATATTTACACAGCAAACCTTAAAAGGTTAAAATTGCAAAATTGAAAGTATTTGATGCACTGTTCCCTTTATTAAGAATACAGAAACGTGTGCCTGCCAAGTGTATTTCTGCTTGTAATGACATGTATTGTAGCAGGTTTATGCACATTTTTTTTTAAAGTATGTTTAAAGCATATTGTTACACTGTCTCTTACCCTGAGCTGATTACCCGAAAGGTTTCAGCTGCGGTTAACAAGATTCAGCCTAAGCTGCTCTCACCCCATGTTTGCTGTTTTTGCCTTGGCGTTTAAGCGTCCGCATGTTCGTCGTCTCCCGTTTCCTGGCATGTCTGTGGCGAAGGATTGTTCGTGCGCGGGGGAATCTTCTCATTTTATAAACAGGCGTACAAAGGTGGGTTCAAAGGCAATGGCCTGCACGTGGACATGCCGCACATGCGCAACTCAGCTCGAAAAGGCACAAATTTTAAAAGGAACTGTTTCCAACGCGCTAGCCTCTGTCAGAGGCTGAAGGGGACACAGCAGCTGGGTTGTGTGAGTCACTGTGGGTGTATGTTACTTGCACAAATAGGTTCTTTAGGATAAACAGTGCTGTGTGCATTAGGCTGTATAAGCTTAGCACAAGCCTTGTACACTTTAAAGGTAGTACCTCAAGTTTGTCTAGCTATAAAGCAATGTCTGCCCAAAAAAGGGCTGGAGGGAGCACAGTTGGAAAGGGCAACATAATGCCTCCATCAGGCCCTGAAGGTCCTAGTCGTGCTTCCACTGTGTCTACTCCTCCTATTAAGCCAAAGGCATCTAGCCAATCTAAGCCATAACGGTTGTCAGACATAGTAGCTACTCCGTGTACTTCTGCCACAGTCTATGTTACCAAGGACGATTTGTCATCCGCATTAGCCAGCCTAGAGGGTAGGTTCGCAGCCCCACATGGAGCACAGAAGTGGGTTAGATCCCCTTCTCCTGAGCCACCCCCTGAATCAGTTCAGGATTGGGCAGAGGATGTGGAAGATGTAGCTGAGGGTGACCCTATAGAAGGTCAAGCTGTAATTTCCACTTCTGGGGAGTCAGAGGAATCTATCAGCCTCTCAATACCAGAGATAGTTTATCCAGTCTCTTGTTGAGATGGTCCGGGCTGAGTTTAAACTTCCGCCCTTAGAGACAACTGAAACCTCTTTTTCCTCCCTAGGCTCATTGCGCCCTACTCAGAGTCCTCTGTCATTTCCCATATATCAACTCTTGGAGCAAGAAGTGCATAATGATTGGGATCATCCTGATAGGATGTTTGTTTCTCCTAAAAGGTTTTCATTGTTATATCCTAAGGAGGATAAGTTTTCTAAGAGATGGAAAATTCCCACTGTAGATACAGCCATTTCTTCAGTTAACAAGAATTTAACCTGTCCTGTGGATAATGCCCAGGTTTTTAAAGATCCAGCGGATAAAAAGTTGGAATCATTATTGAAAGCCTCCTTTGCGGTTGCAGGTTCTGCAGTACAACCAGCAGTAGCAGTCATAGGAGTGTGTCAGTCTTTGAAAAAACACATAAAGCGAGTGGCCAAGACAGTTCCTTCTCAAGGAGAGTCTGTGGAAGATCTGTCCGATCTACCTCGCACTTTGTGTTTCGCAGTAGATGCTCTTACGGACTCCATAAGGCAAATGTCACAGTTTGCTCTGATGACATATGTGCAGATTCCTTTGGTTAAAGAGCTGGTCTGTGGAATTACCATGGAAAAAATTACTGGCTAGCTTCCCCTTTCAGGGAGAACATCTGTTTGGTGATGATCTGGATAAGTATATATCTAAAAGATCTCGGGGGGGTTGCTACCTGTAAAGAGGAAGAGCAGGCGTCCTTCCTTTAAGATCCCCAGCACTCATAATACCATTGCTTCCAATTCCAGGCAGTGGCGATGGCCTCAACTGTCTGCATCCGGACCCAAGCCTTCGGGGCAAGGTCAGAAAAAGCCGTGGGCCAAGAGATCAGCCAAATCTTCCTCTAAGCCCTCTCAGTGAAGGGGTGCCCCCACTCACCTGGGTGGGGGGGGGGGGCTCTTTCAGTTCTGAGGGGTATGGGTAGAGTCGATTCAGGACAAATGGGTCGTCTCCACCGTTTCACAGGGATACAAACTGGAATTTCGGGGGTTTCCGCATTTTCGGTTTGTGAGGTCAAATATACCAACAGATCCCCTAAAAGAAAGATCTCTCTTTCAGGCATTGGACCAGCTGAGATCTCAGAGGGTGATAACCGAGATTCCAGAAAACGAAAGGTTCAAGGGTTTTTACTCAAACCTATTCCTAATCCCCAACCCAAATGGGGATGTGAGACCTATTTTGGATCTCAAGGCACTGAATCGGTTTCTGAACTTTCATTCTTTCCGCATGGGATCAATTAGTTCAGTCATAGCCTCCCTGCAGGGAGAGGAATTTCTAGCATCCATAGACATTAAGTATGCATATCTTCATGTGCCTTTATTTCAGACCAATCAAAGGTTCCTTTGTTTTGCTATTGGAAACCATAATTTCCAGTTTGTGGCCCTGCCCTTCGGCTTGGCCACAGCTCCAAGAGTGTTCACAAAGATCCTAGCTCCAGTATTGGCTGTTCTAAGGTCCCGAGGGATATATGTAATAGGATATCAGGATGATCTATTACTAATAGTTTGATCGGCGTCGTCTCTAAGCCGAAATATCCTTCAGATAGTACATTTTTTGGAATGTCTGGATTGGATACTGAGCTTAGCAAAGTCAGCAGTACAGCCAATCCAGCATCTGGAATACCTGGGGCATCTTGTCGACATGGTGCAGGCACAGATATTCTTGCCAGCAAGAAGGGTCTCAGACCTGAAGGGTCAGGTTTCCTCTATAGTAAGGCTGAGATATCCGTCTATACGTCTTTGCATGATGTTACTGGGGAAGATGGTGTTCACATTCGAGGCAATTCCCTATGCTCAATTCCATGCCAAACCCTTGCAGAACAACATTCTGTTTGCGTGGAATGGAAAAGTTCAATCCATATCTCTGCTACCAAGAGTATGACAGAGTCTGAATTGGTGGTTGTTGACCAGAAATCTGGAGAGGGGGGAAATACTTTCTTCCAGTGACCTGGAAGGTAGTGACTACAGATGCCAGTCTCTCTGGCTGGGGAGCGGTTCTGGAGGAAGCTACAGTCCAGGGGAAATGGTCATGGTTAGAGAGTCGTTTCCCCCATCAACATTTTGAAAATTTGTGCAGTCAGTCGTGCTCTGAAATTCTAGTTGCCCAGACTTCCGGGTCACCCTGTCAGGGTGCAATCCAACAATGCCACGGCCATGGCTTATCTCAACCATCAAGTAAGGAACAAGGAGTCGATCAGCCCAGAAAGAGTTGGATATTATCATGTCCTGGGCAGAGAAGTTTGTGCCATGCCTGACAGCAGTGTTCATTCCAGGAATAGAGAACTGGCAGGCAGAATTCTTGAGCCGTCAACAGATGTTTCCGGGGGAATGGTCCTTATAACCCGAGATTTTTAAATTGACCTGCCTACACTGGGGGGTCCCAGACGTAGATCCGTTGGCGTCCAGGTTCAACAACAAGTTGGAGAGATTTGTGTCAAGGACCAGGGACCCACTCGCAGTCGGAGTGGATGCTATTCCCTGATCTATGCCTTTTCTCCGGTACATTTGATATTGCGTTTGTCGCGCAGGATCCAGCTAGTGGGGAAACCAGAAATTCTGGTAGCTCCAGCTTGGCTGAGGAGGATGGGGTGATTTTACGTTCGCACTCAGATTTTTT
This sequence comes from Pelophylax lessonae, assembly GCF_965119305.1. Classification (NCBI taxonomy): domain Eukaryota; kingdom Metazoa; phylum Chordata; class Amphibia; order Anura; family Ranidae; genus Pelophylax; species Pelophylax lessonae. The sequence continues at coordinate 538,736,363 of NC_138769.1, forward strand.
GCCCAATGTTATGTCCGCCTTTCATTTGAATCAGGACATTATACTACCTTCTTTTTTTCTAGATACTCACTCAGAGGAGGAAAAGTTATTGCATTCTCTTGATGAAATGCGTGGACTTAAGTTTTACTTACAGGAAACAGCTCAGATTTGTAAGACCGAGAGTTTGTACTGCCAGAAGGCTCCAGAAAGGGATTGGCAGCAACTAAATCTACGATTTCTTGTTGGATTCGCCAGGTTATTACCCAGGTGTATGGTTTAGTAGGAAAGGTTCCACCTTTTCCTGTAAAGGCACATTCTACCAAAGGAGTAGGTGCCTCTTGGGCACATTGCCATCAAGCCTCTATGGTTCAGATTTGCAGGGCCGTGACCTGATCGTCGTTGCATATGTTCACTCGTTTCTATAGAATGGATGTTGGGACCCAGGAGGAGTCTGCTTTTTGCCGCAGTGTGCTGCAGGCGGCGGTGTAATCCTTCTGTTAAGGGTCAGATGGTGGTATTTTTCTTTGGTGTCCCCCCTCCCCCTCAGATGCATTGCTTTGGGACGTCCCATATGTTATGATTTATGGCTCTGTGTTCCATGATGTACGAAAAGAAAAATTGATTTTTAATTCATACCTGTAAAATCCATTTCTTGAAGAACATCACTGGATACAGAGGTCCCCCTCCTCTTCTATGGGGTATTTTATTGCTTGCTACAAAAGTGAGGTACTTCCTGTGTGGGAGGGGTTAAATAGGGGGTCATCAATTGGTTGCCAGTGTCCTTCACCTATAGGTGGCTATATAACCATATGTTATGATTTATGGCTCTGTGTCCTGTGATGTACTTCAAGAAATGGATTTTACAGGTAAGTATGAATTAAAAATCAATTTTTTTCCACAATGCCTTTTGCTATAGAGGTGAATAAAGGCTTGTTTAAACTGCTTCCACTGCTGATGTTGGTCATTGATTACAAATTATGTAAATGCTTTGGTGTGCATCCATAAATACTAGTAGTGTAAGATTACAAAGTAAGACTCACCTGATAGTTTGTGCAGAAGAAAGTGACTCATTTTGAATGGTACAAGTTAGCCCTTGTTCAGGAAGTGTTTGTCCAGACATTAAGTGGACTGTCCGATAAAGTTGGGTTGGGTGAGGCTGAGGTGTCTGGGAAGGAGTTACTGTCCTCAACATATCAGATGGGACCAAAGACACCTGGGATTGGCTAGGCTCCACTAGTTCTTTCACTTTTGAAGATTTTGGTGATTTTACAACAGGGGTTGTGCTGTTTCTTGATCCAGTGTTGGATGGACCTTTAGACGCTTTTGCATGATTTCGATTTGGAGTAGAAACTGGAGAATGCAAAGACACATTTGAGGACAAACTTCCTGAGTATTCCGCAGGGCTTGAGTCTTCTTCATCAATATAAATAAGATCCTTTGGCATCTCTTTGAACTGATAGACAAGGCGTTGGCCTTCCACTTTAGCTAGAATACCTCTTTGGTAATAGTACCTAAAGAAAACAAGACAAGATAATACATTAAGTTCCTGTTTTGGATCACTACTATGAAGGTAGATATTTTTCAGTTGGGATAACTTTTAAGCTTTTAAAGTGCAGAAGTGCAATATGATACTAAGAATTGGGCAGTTTTGTTTATGATTAATCTACAACAAAAGATGCGAACTTTGTGTTAAAAACATTCAAAATTGGATAGGACATTTAAAACATCTGTGATATATAAAAGAGGGCATTCTATTTTAAAATATTGTTTCTTCGTTATGGTGGCCATATCCTAAGCTTTACCAAAAAGTGAAACATGCTGTAGAATGTTCAGAACTCATGTTTCATATTATTGATAATAAATAATAATTATTACAAATAAATGATTAAGACATATGGTGATTAATATCAATAATATGAAATATATGGGTTAATATGAACATTCTACAACAACGACAGATCTCAGGTTTATTTTTTTCCCCCAAATTATGGGTGAATATTTTGTACCCGATATATGTGAACCCCTAACACTATTAATTATTTTTACCTGAGTGCTCTGCCCATTGTCTCATAGTTCATGTCAGGTTTATTCTTGTGCTTTCCCCATAGCTTTGAAACTGCCTTGGAATCTACCAGTTTGAAGATACCCTTCTCTCGCTGAGTCCATTTTATATACTTTGGACATGTAGCCTTGTCTTGGAGCAAAGCTAGCAAAAATTCCCAAAGGTAAATAGTATTACCTGAAAAAACAAAAGAGGTTAATTAGACCGAAGCATATTTAATTATATCTTGCATAATATAAATTGTAGATCAAAATATGAAAAAACACAACTTCTCGTTTAAATCCACATGTTTATCATCTGTCTCCATTGCAACACAACCTGACTTTAGGGATGCCTTAAAACAGTGGTCATTATATGCTATTTAAATGGTTAGACACAATGCAGCTTACAAAATATATTTTGTAACGTAATGTGTCAGCACTGGGAGTTCAAACATCTTGGGTACTCCAACAGTGAGATCCTTCTGTCATACTTTGTTTCTAGTTCCTGTCCTTAAATGGAGTTTCACGTGTTCTCCTCCACATTTGTATGCTCAATTTTCTTCTACTTTATTCTCCATAACATAAAATGAAGGCAAAAACCAACAAGGAGAGTGGGACCCACTCATAATGGCCACTTCAGGTTTTCAAAAACAGTAATTGAAGTACAAAGATCACATAAGAGGTAGCCATCTACTTTAAAATACACATCAAATGCAGAGCTGCGCTAAAAATAAGAACCCTACATATGAAACATTTGAAGTCCATAAAGAATCTTTAAGAAAAGAACAAAGATTATCCTCTTGATTGTTGAACATGTGAATTTCCTTTAAGGTACACTGAAGAGGATAATCATCTTTTCTTGAAGATTCTTTATGGACAATTCTTAATTATTTTTTATTCATATGTTTCATATTTAAGGTTCTTATTTTTAGTGCAGCTCTGTATTTGATGTATTATATATTCGGGATCGACCAATTATCATTGGGGCCGATATTCACTTTTTTTTTTTTTTTTTTAAGTATCAGTATCGGCAACACACTTGCCAATATGGCTGATATTGCTTAAAAAAAAAATGACCGTATTCAAAACAGCTAAACTTGGCGTTTTGAATGCTTTTAAGTGCAGAGGAGGGGTTTGGGATCTTTTAGATCACAGATTCCTCCATAAAGAGTACCTGTCACTGCCTATTACTGTCACAAGGGATGTTTACATGTTTGTGACAGCAATCAAAAAAAAAGATTTAAAAAAAAAAAAAAATTAAAAAAGGACAGAGTAAAAATAAAAACTTTAAATGTGCAGAATATCAGCACCTAATATCGGCCTGAAGGGTGGGCAGAAAATCAGTATCGGCCCTGAAAAAACTATATCGGTTGATCCCTATTCTATATTACTGTGTTGAATAACTCATGGTCGAGTTGCTGCTTCTCTATTTTACTTTTCCACATATTTTCATGTATTACTTTTTTTATATATGATATGCTGTGTTTAAGTGGGATTGAATACACAAGCGCAGTTTTGCAAAATAATTGATACTTCGAAAAACAAAATATGTGTTTGGGTTGGCTCCCTATTTTATCCATTAATGACCAGAGGTTACTTATACCTAGTTGTCCAGACCAAATTTAGTAGTATCATTATATGTTGGTTAACTTTAAGTAACTATGACCAATCTGTGTACCTAAATATTTTTACACAGTATATATATATATATATATATATATATATATATATACATATATACACACACACACACACACACACGTGCGTGTGTATGTATATGAGGCTTGTACTTGGTACAAAGTAAAAAAAAAAAAAAAAACTCTCTGCTTACATTTCACATTGCAGGCTGACAACTGCACAAAAAAAGTTTATATTTATTTATATTAATTGTATACTGTCTTCTTAAACAAAAGAATGGTATTGAACATAACGATAATTACAGAACACTGTTGCAACTGTCATGGACGTGGGTTTGCTTATGAACAAACCTATGCGATTAGCATGCTAGTGGAGACCTGAAGCTATTAGTGGCAGCAGGGCCTCATAGCTAGAAGTGTGCAGAGCTGTGCATTTCTAGATGCAAAAGGCGAACATAGATTAATGAGACTGCTTTATAAATGGACCTACAGTATGTGTTTCAGAGTAACTTTAATAAACAAACTGAGGTTGGATCTTGTCTAAAAACATCACAGCATCCATTTTGCAACCCATCAATGACTGTCCTAAGACACAACCCTGCATTCTATGACAATACCATGTAGACAGCTTTTACATAGTAACCTATCTCTGTTGCCATTACCTTTTCCATCCTTGCTTTTTTTCTTTACAGATATATTTGGGGTAGTGGTAGGTGACTCCGGTCGAGGTGTTTTTGTTTTTCTCCCTAAAGGGAAATATTAGCAAAACAAAAAGTTTAACTGGTTTGTTGAGGAGAGTGCCTCAGAATTTAAAGAATAATTCCAGGTATTCATGTATCAAAGATTTTACCATACTTGGCCAACATCCCTTAACTACTTCAATACCGGGCTCTTTCACACCCCCCCCCCCCCTTCCTGCCCAGGCCAATTTTAAGCTTTCAGCGCTGTCACACTTTGAATGACAATTGTGCAGTCATGCAACACTGTACCCGTAATAAATTTTCAGCATTTGTTTTTCACACAAATAGAGGTTTCTTTTGGTGATATTTAATTGCCAGTGGGCATTTTACATTTTGTTAAACAAACTAAAAAAATAATTTTGAAAAAAAAAAAGAAAATAATAATTTTTTTTTATTTTTGTTATAAAATTTAGCAAATAATCTTTCTTCCTAAATTTATGCGAAACTGTATTCTGCTACATATCTTTGGTGAAAATACCCCAAATCAGTGTTTATTGCTTAGTCTATAGGAGAATTATAGAGTTCACAAACTATGGTATATATCTGAAAATTGATCAATCTTGATGTTCTGACGGCCTATCTTATTTCTTGAGGCCCGAAAGTGGCAGAAGAGTACAAATATCCCCCAAATTACCCCTTTTTAGAAAGTACCTAGTCTGAGGAATATAGTAAGAGGCATCGCGATGTTTATGAAGTTGTAACGTTTTGTCAATTTTTTGGAAAAAATTGATTTTTGTAAAATCTTACCGTAAAATCCTTTTCTCTTAGCTCATTGACAGACGTAGTCCTCGGTGATACAGCACCTTCGGGTTATGTTGCCTCCACAGAAGTAGGACTAGACAGGAAATAAAATGCTCTGGCCACACCCTAGGGGCAGTCCCCGAGGGTATATCCTCTCTCTCTCTCTGCCCCAGCAAATCAGTTATGTCACAAAAGCAATGTTTAGAGAATTTAACCCAACCCAACTCAAAAACAGAGGGGCGGGTACTACGTCTGTCAATGAGCTAAGAGAAAAGGATTTTACGGTAAGATTTTACAAAAATCCATTTTTCTCTATCGCTCATTGACAGCGTAGTTCTCGGTGATACAGCACCTTCGGGACGTCCCAGAGCAGTATCACAAATGAGGGGTGGGAAAATGGAAATCAAATCCAAATCTAGAAGGCCCAACCGGTGCCAACTAGAAGTTTACAATGCTCATCCTTAATGATGAGACTCAACAAAAAAATTTTTCAAACAGAAAAAAACCCTCGAGGTAGACCACCGGTCTCCTCAAATTGCGGCCTGCAAAACCTTGCGGCCAAATGAGGCATCCGCCGATGCCATCACATCAATTTTATAAAATTTTGTAAAGGTATGTACCGACGACCAGGTGGCCGCCTTACATACCTGGACCACTGACGCCTGATGGCGAAAGGCCCAGGAAGTACTGAGCGCTCGAGTGGAGTGCGCCCTAACAGGGAACGGAGGACTCTGACCCTTAATAGAATAAGCCTGTACCACCGTCTGACTAATCCATTTGGCAATAGTCACGGCAGATGCAGGCAACCCCTTTCTGGGGCCATCCGTGATCACAAAAAGTGAATCCGTCTTACGAAACGATTCCGTAGCCTTCAGGTATACCCTGATTGCCCGAACCACATCCAAGGAATGCAACGCATGTTCCCGATGATGATTGGGCTGAGGACACAAGGAAGGTAGTACAATATCTTCATTCAGATGAAAATCTGAAACCACCTTTGGAAGAAAGGATGGCTTAGGATGAAGTACTACCTTATCCCTATGAATCACCAAGTATGGGGACTGGCATGATAAAGCAGCCAGTTCTGACACCCTGCGTGCAGAAGTGATAGCCACCAAGAAGGCCACCTTCTGGGATAAAGTAAGCAAGGGAATCTCCCTGATGTTTTCAAAAGGAGGTTTCTGTAGAACCGACAAAACCAAATTAAGATCCCAGGGCGGTAAGGGCGCGCGGACTGGTGGAGCCAGGTGCCGCACCCCCTGGATGAAATTCCGCACCAAGGACTTGGTAGCTAAAGGTTTCTGAAAGAAGATTGCTAATGCTGAAACTTGACCCTTGATGGTGCTCAAGGCTAGCTTCTGCTCAACCCCTTTTTGCAAAAAGGCCAATATTCGAGTCACCGAATAGGTACGTGGAGGAAATCCTAAAGATTCGCACCACGCGATATAAGTCTTCCATGTGTGATAATAGACTCTGCTAGAAGTCGCTTTCCTTGCCTTAATAAGGGTAGGAATGACTGAAGCTGACAACCCTCTGTCCTTCAGTACTTGGGTCTCAATGGCCAGGCCATTAAAACCAGCGACTGTAAAGCACAATGGTAGATTGGTCCTCGAGACCGCAGATACTCCCTGAGACGCAGTTCCCACGGAACGTCCGCGACTAGCAAGTCCAAGTCGGCCAGGCCGGCTTGGCGAGGCCAGCCTAGAATTTCTAGGACCACTGGCACTGACGGGATTTGAACCAGGCGTCCCTAGAGCTATCTGGCCCCGACCATCCGAGAAAGTCTGGTCGTTTTCTGTTCCCACACATTTATCCGACACCTGATTCCTATCAGGAACGGTGATCTCTCCTGGTTGAATCTCAGGGACCGAAGTCACCCGGCTAGAGGCTTCTTGGTCTGTCTGGTCAACCAGATCCGATTCCTGTGGGGAATTGAGACTAATCTTAGGAAAAGGTAAAGAAAAAGATCTGTTCAGGGAACGGTGACTACCGCTCCCTGTAGCACTTAAATGTTGGAAGGGAAGAATCGCACCGGTAGTAGTAGTCGATGCTCGATCTAACGTCCTGAATACCGGTGAAAACGTCCCCCCACCCTCAAACCGGGTGGGGGCGCACCTTCAGGCTGTGTAATCCTTTGCTTCGGGTTTGGCTGAGTTGGTCCTCTGTTTGTCCGACCAGCCCTTCTTGAACCCTCCTGGAGGAGTCTTGCCTTTCCCGCTTGTTCCAGCCGGGCGTGCGAACCCTTTATGGGCGGTAAAGAAAGGTCCTCGCTTGTTGCGAGGTCCCTTAGCTTTAGCAGCCTGTGGCAAGAAAGTGCTCTTGCCCCCAGTGGCATCTTTAATGATTTCATCTAGGGTGGCCCCAAATAGGCGATTCCCCTGAAAAGGGAGATTCGTCAAGGTCTTTTTGGAACCTAGGTCAGCTGACCAGCATTTTAACCACAGCACACGTCTGAGGATTACCGCTGACATAGATGCATGCCCTAATAGGGGAGTAGTATCCAAGGCTGCGTCACAGACAAACTGTAGCCCTTGTATAATCTGTTCCATCAAATCAGATGTTCCCTGGGGAATATCTTTTCCCCTAAGGTCTTGGCGTACCAATCTCGCCCATTCCGTTAGTGTCTGGGAAACTAGACCAATAACAATTACTGGTCTAAAATGCTGACCCTATCAGGGAGAAGATAGTACGGGACTCTGCTTCCATCTTTCGATCCACCGGATCCTTAAAGGACGAAGTGTCCTCCACTGGGATAACCGTGGCTTTATTCAGCCTGGAAATAGGTGGATCCACCACTGGTGGTACCGTCCATTTCTTAATGAGGGATTCCTCAAACGGATAGCGTCTAGCAATACGCTTGGAAATAGTAAAGGTACGCTTAGAATGCTCCCATTCTCCTTTAATTTTATTACCAAAACACTTGGGTACAGGAAAAACCTTCACCGTTTTGATGGGCTTGTTAGTACCAAAGGGAATCTCTGTTTCAGTTGCCTCTGCCGGTAAAACCTCAAGTCTTAAGGTTTCCCGCACCGCCACAACTAGTGCGTCCACCAATGCTTCTTCCTGAATTATGGCGGAAGAATGAACGTCCTCCTCACTGTCTGAGGGAGCTTTACCTGAGATAACAGCCCTTGCAGAGGGACCTGCAGCTGCAGTGACCATCTCTGAATCTGAGTCAGAGGTGTCAGATAATATAGGGGTAGGCGGGGGTCGCTTTCTTGACCCCCGTCCCTGACAGGCCGCCTCCACCCGAGCCACCATAGACTCCAAAACTGCTGTAAATGCATCCATACTCTGTGCACCGGCGGGTCCCGTGGCCCCCTCGAGGGAAACAGGTGGGGGTACTTGTGTGGCAGGGTCCATGATTATTCCAGTAACTACCCGGAAACTTCAATCCAAACTTAAATAAAAAACTTTTTCTTTTTTTTTTTTTTCAGACCCCCAGCGCCACAAAAGCCCCTCAGTGTTACCTGCTAGGGATCCCTATCGAGCGAGAGAGAGAGAGAGATAGACCCCCAGGCTCACCACTTGATGCTCAGAGTTCACTGCAACAGGTTACAGCGCTGTGTCCACAAACAGGAAGTCTTTTGGCTGGCTGCCCGGGAAGAAAGGAGGCGGCTCCGCCCCTCTGCACGCATTCCGGCGACTCCCCTAGCTCCACGAGCTGTTGGAGTCACCTCAAACATGGCCGCCCCCATGCTGCAGACACGAGGCTACGCCAAAATGGCGGCCTCGTGCGATCTACGCGGTCTGTACAGCATAGCGGCGTCCTGCAGAGTAACTAGGCATCGCAAAATCTTTCTCTCATGGAGATCAGCTTGACCGGCGGTACCGAACCCTGGCGGAACCGCATGGCCGTCGGGAGACCTGCTTCAGCTGGAGGAATGACCTGGCAAGCCGCATACCTGTCCTGTGACTTCTGACAGGTAGGATACTTCTAGTAACACAGTAAGATTCCAGTGCTGCCACATATTACAATCATTTAAACATACTTTGTAATTAGATTGTCAGCTCCCAAACCAAGCCTGCTGGCTTTTTGTACACAAAAATCACACTCAATTAGGGGGATCTGTGACATGTTATAGGATAGAGGGGAACCCATCCTTACCATTACAGAGAGGGGCCCGCGTTCACCACAAGACCCGTCAGGGGGAAAAGGGGAACATACTACTCACCATACCGGAACCAGACGGGCGCCAACTCCTGACAGTACCCCTCTCCACCGAAGTTGGAGGGCTGTCGACCAATACGGACGCCGTGACTCATGGTCCTTGGCGTTTCAGCGAGACGTTTAACTCGCAGGGTCAGTCCCTTCAGTGGGACTATGTCGCGGCCGACCCAGCGCGGAGCTATGGCCTGCACGCGCTCGTAGGCTGAACTGGGGTGACCACTGGATCTCAACATCCAGCCCATCGCCCAGTTCAGCTTTCTTGCTTGAAGATCTCACAGGAACACTGGAGAAAAAAAGCTGTCTAAAAAATCTTTTCTAAGAAAAAAATCCTGCCAGGACCGAAGATCCCAGCAAGGTATCTAGGTCCTTACTCCTGACTAGACAGAAAAAAACTGATTTGCTGGGGCAGAGAGAGAGAGGATATACCCTCGGGGACTGGCCCTAGGGTGTGGCCAGAGCATTTTATTTCCTGTCTAGTCCTACTCCTGTGGAGGCAACATAACCCGAAGGTGCTGTATCACCGAGGACTACGTCTGTCAATGAGCGATAGAGAAATAAAGAAACACAATATATATATATATATATATATATATATATATATATTTTTTTTACATACTTTCAAGAGTGCAGTACAGCGTCAACATATACCCAGAGTAGGGTGGGAACCAGGGACACTGATTGGTGACAGTATGTTAAAAAAAAAATACAAAATGTAATTTTTTTTTGCATTTTATTACATTTTTCTCATGAGTTTTTTTAACACAATGTGACCAGCATTACAATGCTACCATAGCAACACTGTACTACTGAGGAAGTCATCAGGATTTTTTTTTTTTTTACACATTATGATTGCTTATAATAGTGAACTTTACTGCTAAAGCAACCATTTTTACTGAATGAAATTGATTCATTCAGTGTGCATTGTTCTGATAAGCTGTGATTGGCCCTAGTATTGTACCATGTGACCAATCACAGAAATCAACACAATAGTACACAATTGATGGCATTAATAAAAGACATCCATTGTGTACAACTTTCATGTGATCTGCTGTGATTGGTCACAGTGATCACATGGTACCGGCAGGCAGAAGCCGGTACACTGACAAGCCATCACCAGTCATCCAGCTGACACAGCGGGTAACAAATTGCGTCACAGAGGGGCCTGAGGGGATGTGCGCAAGGCTCAATCCAGGACGACGTCATAGGACGTCCACCCAGAAAGCTGAATTCCCCACCACACCATAATTTGTCTATAGGCTGGGCAGGAAATGGGTAAAGCTCAGAGTAACTGAAGTAGACACCGCTACTCCAGTGATTTCCACTTGCTTCTGGGGTTCTGTGCTGAGCAGGTGGCCTAATACATTCTGAACTCAGCAAGTCAGATAGTCAGCATGGGCACCTTTCTGAATGAATGCAAAGGTAGGAAATAGCGGAGAGGTGGGGAGGTGATGTCATGGTCTCCCCCTTGTCTATCAGAGGCGGCCTTGCGTTAATTCAAAAAATGCAAAGCATTCTAATAATGGCGCCCATGCTGAGTGACTAACCTCCTGTGTTCAGAATGTATCAGGCCAACTGCCCAGGACAGAACCCAGTAGCAAATGAAAAAATAATGGAGTAACAGTGTCTAATTGAGTTATTTCCAGCTTCCAGGGTCATCGGCCAGGTATGGTATATACATTGGCCTAAGTTGGACAAATGTAACTATGTAAAAATATACCATACCTGGAATTAATCTTTAAGACAATTGAATTGTACAGTTATTTCCTCCATACCTTTCTTCCTCTTTGGTTGTTCATCCTGCTGAAACTCTGTTGGATCTGAATACATGCTCTGGTGAATTTCCATCACTTCTGGAATTCCATCAACAGTGACAGAAACATGTGTAATGGGAGTAGCCATTAGGTCATCTTCAGATGTACCAAAAAAGTTAGCTAAAAGAAAAAAAAAAAAAGATGATATCAATGCAATTGTGGAAAGCTGTATGTTTAATTCTGTATAATAATATGTAACATAGCCAGCACTTAAAGCGGAGCTCCACCCACTTGTTTGCTCCCTCCCCCACTCCGCTGCCACATTTGGCACCTTTTGAGGGGGGAGTGGGTATCTGGTTTTGACAGGTATCTGGTTTTGACAGGTACCTGCTCCCACTTCCGGGTGACTTCGTGAAATCAAGCAGAAGTGCGGCCCCCCTCCACCTTCCACCACCGCCGGGCCATTTACAAAGCACAGCGTGCTTCGTGGATGTGCAGTGGGGAGACGGTATTGAGGCCACAAGGCTTCACTGCTGGTTTCCCTTTACAAGAAATGGTGGCGGCAGCACCTAAGAGCCAACTGAAAAATCGACTTGGGTGAAGACACCACTGGATTCGTAACAGGTAAGTGTCCTAATGTTAAAAGTCAGCAGCTACAGTATTTGTAGCTGCAGACTTTTTTTTTTTCTTCCAGGAGGAGCCTGGACTTCTGCTTTAAGCAGATTAATTTATTTGCCAAACTAGAATGAAGAGCATGAACTTGATCCAAAGTTTTATTTAGCTTCCATTTTTTTACAATTCAATGCCAATAGAGGCCATTTTGTTACAGTAATTCAGATCATTTACCAGATTAGATCAGTGCTATAAAAGAGGTTTTTTTTTTTTTTTTTTTTTTTTTTTTTTTTTAACAAGAGCTACCACGTTTGGAGTATCTTCATTAAGCGTATTATGACACTATTTCCTCTTTCCATAGAAACTGTTTGATTATATCAAGTTTAGATACATTACGCATTGAAATTTCTCCCCTGCTTTTTTTTCCAGAAACATATGAGAGGAGACTGGAAAAAATGATACTGTGTGCTCAACCCTTATAATGCACTGCCCAGATCATTATAAATAGTTGTATATACAGTAGCTGGTGATTTGTGATATTTCATTATATCATATTAAAGGCTAATAGACCATCCCAAACTCACCTAATCTTTTCTCATCTAGCAATGCATCTGGAGAATCCATATTAAGAAGTGCTTCTGCTGCTTCAATTGTTTCCATGGTCTCATCTCCATTGTGACATGATGCTTCAACTAAAAATACAGATTAAAAATACAGATGTCATCACAGTTTTGCCTTTTATAGAGGAGAAAAGAATGCAAACCTATAATATTTATGTAAAGCATGATGAAAATGGTACTGTTTTTCAATTTTTTCAGTGTTCACATGTAGAGGGCAGTAAATACCTTCAAATGCAACAAGTTCTCAATAATATGACAGCTGTGAGCCAAATGGCATGTATCACAATAAGGTATTTCTGGGATGGAGGGTAAAGTTCCGATTTAAGCTGGATATACACGTCCCAAAAATTTAGGTTCATGTGTACTGCTGTCTGTTCAACAGAAACCAATCTATAACCCGCTTCTGTCAGACAGTCTTGCTGGAAAACCAGCTTGCAGCACAGCGCTGATTTGTGTATTCTGATGGTGGAGAGAGCCCCTGCTGTCAGAATACATCCCTGCATCAACATTGGTTATTGAACGAAAAAAGACTGCATGCACACACTGCTTAAGCCTGGGTGCATGTTAGCCATTTTTGCTAATGTGCTTAAACAGGATTATATAGCACCAACAGTACTTTAAAATATACAAGGAGACAATACAGATACAAAAAAGATCAAGACAAAAGGGTTAAGCCTAGTACACATGGCCAGAATGTCGAGTGGCATCGGCAGGTTCAATAGAAGCCAACCGACATTCGGCCTGTATGTAACTGCAGTCGGTCCAACAGAAGCCAAGTGTTCAGCCGACTTCTATCGAAGAGGTATGACCGAAAAAGGTCTGCCGATCGGCACCCGATCAGGCCAGAGTCTGATATATAGCAAATGTTGACAATTATTCCATGACAGTGGTTAAGAGATGACACTTATAAAAACAACCAGCCTTAAGCCTCGTATACAGGAAGAGAATATCAGACAAATAATCATCCATTTTTTTTTTGTATGCTAGGCTTAGCTAGAAAATTAAGAGGCTACTAAAGTTCCGAAAATTCTCATACTGACAGTCACCAGCTCTTTGCTCGGGGAGCCCTGAGCGATTGGCAGTTCTCAGTGTTCGAGCTGACAGGTGACCGATGTTGCATCCATCTAGGAGTATGATTCTGGAAAAACCCCAATTCCCATACTTCTCGTTTAAGGATTCTTGGCTGTCGCTTGGCAACTAGAAGTTTCAGCTCCCTCCATACACTTTCTATAGGATTAAGGCGTAGAGACTAGCTAGGCCACTCCATGACCTTAATGTGCTTCTTTTTGGGCCACTCCTTTGTTGCCTTGGCAATATGTTTTGGGTCATTGTCATGCTAGAAGAACCATCCATGATCTATCTTTAGTGTTCTGGCTGAGTGAAGAAGGTTTTCATCCAAGATTTTACAAAACATTGTGCCATCCATTGGCCCCCTAATGCAGCAAAGTCAACCTGTACCTTTAGCAGAGAAACAGCCTCAAAGTATCATGTTTTTACCTCCGTGCTTGACTGTAGGGATGGTATTCTTAGGGTTATAGTCAACAATTTTCTTCCTCCAAACACGGCGAGTCGAGTAAATGCCAAAGAGCCACTTTCTCCCAATCCTTCCCTGAATCATTTAGAAGTTCATTGGCACACTTCAGATGGGTCTGTACATGCACCTTCTTGAGGAGGGGGACCTTACGTGCTCTGCAGGATTTTAATCCATGGCTGTGTATTGTTTTACTAATTGTTTGTTTGGTGACTGTGGTCCCAACTGCCTTGAGATCATTCACAAGCTCCTCCCATGTAGTTCTGGGCTGATCCCTCACGTTGCTCATGATCATCCTTACCCCAGAGGCAAAATCTTGCATTAAGCTCCAGACCGAGAGCGATTGATGGTTATTTTGTATTTCTTCCATTTTCGAATAATCACTCCAACAGTTGTCTCCTCACCAAGCTTGTTGCTGATGGTCTTGTAGCCTATTCCAGCCTTGTGCAGATCTACAATCTTGTCCCCGATGTCCTTTGACAGCTTTTTGGTCTTGCTCATGATGGGGAGGTTTGAATGGAAGAAAAATTCTGTGGCTAGGTGTCTTTTTTTTTTTTTTACACATAGCAAGCTGTCGTCGCGAGCATCTTCATAAATTGACAGGACTAATCTGTGTACCACATGAGCACATATTGTAGCCAGTCTGTGGGATCCAGAATTATTGTTGGTTGGTAGGGGATTAAATACGTTTTACTCACTGAACTGCAACTCAATTAATTATATTTGTATTGTGTTTTTTTTATATATTTATAAGGCACACTGTCACACCACCAACTGCAAGTCCTTGAAAAGGAACCTACACTCTTGCCATAGTTGGTACTGCCAGCTTCCCTTTGAAGAAAACTGCCATGTTTTTCCTGGTTTCAATGCATGTTTGCTGACCAGCATGTGCATATAGGGCCTTAGAATACTGAATAGGCAGGTACTGCAAGGAGGAGACAAATCGCTCATCTCAATATAAATCTGATCACATTCAAGTTCTACCCTTACAAAGAGAGAACCACAACTACTAACCTGTAAGAGTGAGGTCATCATCTTCTATAATCTGTTCCTCCGCTACATCCAGGGAGTTTTCAGCAATCATGTCATCATCTGGTTCATCAACACAAGTTAAACCGGAATAAGTGTGAAGTAAATCTGCATTTGGAATGTGCTCCACGATGACCGCGGGGAAGATGGAAGGGTCATCAAGCTGCAAAGAAAGTGAAAACGGTTCATTACATTTTCAAGAAAAAAACACTGTTGGTCTGGGAGAATTACATATAATGCATCTTCTCCCTTCTTATCTAAAATGTGAACAATTTAGAATATACACAGATCAGCCATAACTTTGACTACCCACCAAAGTTTGAATAGGCCCCCCTTTTGGCATTAAAACAGCCCTGACCTGTAGATGCATGGACATCACTAGATCTCTGAAGGTGTGCTGTGGTATCGGACATGATACCTACCGTCAGTAGGAGATCTTTTACATCCTGTAAGTTGTGAGATGGGGCCTCCATGGATTTGACTTGTTTTTCCAGTGCATCCCACAGATGCTCAATTGGATTGAGATCTGGAGAATTTCAAGGCCAAGTCAATACCTAAAACTCATTGTTGTGTTCCTCAAACCATTCTTGAACCATTTTTGGAGTGTGGCAGGGTGTATTATCCTGGTGAAAGAAGCCACTGCCATCAGGTAATACGGTTTCCATTACCGAATACACTTGGTCAGCAACAATGTTTAGGTAGGTGGTACACAGAGATGTATAGTAACTAAGTAGAACTACTTCACTACTGTACTTAAGTACCGAAAGGCGGTATCTGTACTTTCCTGAAGTCTAATTTTTTTCACCTACTTCCACTTTTACTTCACTACATTTTTTCAATGGTTTCAATACTTCTACTCTGATATTTTTTTTTTTGTGCTGCATAGTTACTCGTTACAATTATAAAAATTACCACTGGCAGATTTTTAGATGGCAGGTTTCATGAAGCTAAAAACGTGTGTATTATCAGGGCATACGAAAATAAATGCTACTGTATGTATAAATAAAAGCTGCATTTGAAATAATAAAAAACAATATAACGTTCAAACTTTTGACTTCTTTCTTTAATAACTACATAACACAGTACTTGTACTTTTACTTTCAGTACTTGAGTAGCAATTTTTTTTTTCAAAACTACTGGTACTTTTACTTTAGGTACTTGAGTAGCAACATTTTTAAAAAACTACTTGCAATACTTAAGTACAAAAAATGTTGAATACTTTTGTACTTCTACTCAAGTCACTTTTTGATCGAGCACTTCCACTTCTACTCAAGTATGGGTTTGGAGTACTTTATACAACTCTGGTGGTACATGCCAAGTAACATCCACATGAATGGCAGGTCCCAAGGTTTCCCAGCAGAACATTGCCCAAAGCATCACACTGCCTCTGCTAGCTTGCCTTCTTCACATACTGCATCCTGATACCATCTCTTCCTCAGGTATGTGATGCACACGCTTTCAGGCCATCTACATAATGTGAAAGAAAACACAGTTCTTCCATTGCTCCATGGTCCAGATTACATCATGTTTACTTGCTGCCTAATATGTCCGACGACTTTCAGATGCCAATGTAACAAGTTAATGAATGTTATTCACCTAACCTGTCAGTGGTATAAAGTTATGGCTATTTAGTGTATATAGAGAAAAGGCTGACCATTTGTAAATTTTACATATCAACATAACCAAGGCATCTGATGGCCTACTGTTTGTCCAGTGCTTTCTGCAGCCCTTACCTCAACTAATCACTGAACTAGAAACAAGTACAGTCTGGAGGAATTCTGGCTTTTATTTACCTTTTCATTTTTTTTTTTTTTGGTACTAAACAATTATGGTGCCCCCCATGTACATGTATATTTAGAATAGGGTTGTGCCCATACTGATTACTTAGATGAGTACTCGTACAAATGTTCCTGATACCTTTGCAGTGCGATTTGAGCCCAAATTGCACTGCAACGAATCTCATGCAATTTGAACAGGAATGCGATTCCTGTCGAAATTTGCATGCAGTTTCCCCCACTGCTCCTGTATGATCCCCAGTATAGAAAGACAGGGAAGTGCAGCGGTCTTTCTATACTGGGATCACAACTCACCTGTTAAAAGTACATCATTTATCTTGCATGTCAAATCCAAAACCCCAGCAGTTTGCAGTATTCACAGGGCTGGAGGAGGTGTATAGGCAGTCTGCCCCCAAGCTGACATGACTTCCATCTTATACCCACCGGGGACCTGGAACTTAGCCCTGTAAGCACCACAAGCCGCTATGGTTTTGGATTTGACATGCAAGATTTTTTATGTATTATTAACATGTGAGTTGCGATAAACCTTTTTTAAAAAACAGTTTGCTCATTGCTGCACTTCTTAGATTGCGCGTCCCTGTCTTTCTATACTAGGATCACGCAGGAGTGGTGGAAAAATTCACTTGCAATTTGGACAGGATTTTTTTTTGTATGGGCTCAAATCGCACTGTAAAGGTATCGGTACTGAGTTTCAGCGAGTACTTGGCCAAAAGTATCAGTACTTGTACTTGTCGGTAAGGCCCCTTTCACACTTATGCGACCTAAAAGTCGTGCAATTTTGCCACAATTTTTTTGCAGCAATTCTGACTGGACTTGAAGCAATGCCTAGGTCTATGGACCTAAAAACACATTAAAATCAGCCCAAAGTAGTGCAGGGACTACTTTGAAGTCGTTGCGACTTGAAGTCGCACAGATATAAACGGTACTCATTAGAAATCAAGGAGTACGACTCGTCATGCGACTCTGCAGTCGCAGGACAAGTCGCAAAAGTGTGAAAGGGACCTAAAAGACGGTATCTCTGCAACCCTAATTTAGAAAGTAAACATTAACAGAGTTTCTAAAACATTAAATTACAATTATTTAACACATCAAGCAGATGTTTTACTGTACATGTATATCTAAAGCAGTGTTTCTCAACCTTTTTCAGGCAACAATCTCGGGGTACCCCATTCTAAAATGTAAAAAACTAACCTAATAGTTTTATACAATGCAGCAACATCTAGACACTTAGGACATACGTTAGAGGTGATTTATTCTTCCAAAGCAAAACACACTTTTGAAAACTGGTACTGACTAGTATTCCAGTGTTTCTCCTTTCCCTCTCTCAACTAATCTGGCCCCAGTGCTAACAGGGAGGAGCGTGGGAGGGGCAAACAAGGATGCTGTGCAGGCGCCTGACTTCCTTCTTATTAACTGATGATGTTTTTCGTTGTTAGGATCAGGGCCAGGACAAGGGGTGGCTACCCTGGGCACTGTGGCATCATGTAAGGTTTGGGGGCACCACAAGGAGATTGGGGGAGGGGGTATTTGTGCTGGAGGGGGAATTTGGGGGTGCGGCAGGATGTAAGAATTTTTCTAGGATGTCAAATATGGGGAGGTGTGCTAGAAGTGGTAATTTGTGTGTGGGGGGGGGGGGGGGGGGTTGTGTTGAGAGTTGTGTTTTTTGCGCAGAGGGATTTGTGCTAGGAGGGATGATTGGGGGGAAATTGGTGCTAGGAGAAGAAATTTGTGCTAGGAAGGGGGATTTGGAGTAGAGAGGATTTGTGCTCAGAGGGGAAATTTTGAGGGGTAGAGGATTTTATTAAGGGGGGAGGGTGGACAAACTTGTGCTGGTAGCATTAGTAGAATGCGAGGATTTGAGCTAAGCATGCAGATTTGTGCAGTTTTTTTTGGAGGAGGAGGGACTTTTTGCCGACACAAAATGATCATACATCTTGGAAGGGGAGGTGGCATTATTTGGCATATTTGCCCTGGGCTCTAGATGACCTTGTCCCTGCGCTGGTTAGGATGCTGGTAGCTAGAAGGTTGTAATGGTGCACAATGGAAACCTGTGGCTTTGTGTAACTAAAAGACGGGCTTAATCCACCCACTGACTTGTACACAATGTTTGGGCAATTTCTATACATTTTGCCAAGTCACCCCTAAAGAAACCGGAGGGCATCCTGGTTGAAAAAGGCTGATCTAACGATACACTGAATAGAGATCACATTGCTTTAATATAGTAATTCATTTATAGAGGATATCTGCAGCCCCCCACAGGTAAAGGACATGTGCACACCACCAAGCTTAGGGAAAGAGATTGGAGTTTTTCCACAGGTCTCAAACAATAGGAAAGCCGAGGACGCAAAGTTGAAAACAGATGACTGGCTTGGCCAGAGCAACAAACTAGAAATGAAAAAGATGTTGATCTCATAATTCTGAGTATGTGGAATGTTAACAAGGGCCAAAACACAGGGAGCTACAGATATGAAGATGCAATAGAGCCAACAGGTTCTTGTTTTGTCATATCATGTTTTGTCATATCATAAGAGAACAGCAACACTCTATTAGGATAATTCTATAATAAATTAGAAGCTGCTCCATCAGGCCTATTGATAAGAAGAAATTCTGCCCACATACAGTTTATGCAAAGATTCACCTTTAGCCTTTATTAAGTAGGCAGCTGTTGCTAATCACTTGTTCGAATTATAATTTTACCTGGCTGTTCTGCTAATACACTCCCTTCAATTCTTTCTTACTTACAGACCTGAACCAAGAATTCAGATCAGGAACCCTGGCTTATGAGAGGTAATTTGGTCATCTATAGCGACCTATAATGAACATCCTTAGAGCAACACAAAGTCACAAAGGCTATAAATCCCCAATCCACAAAATAAAGTAAAAACAATAATAATACATAGGAGTGTTAAATCCATAAAACATGTTCAGCGTCCAAATAACATATAAATGTAAAGTCCAAAAGGTGATCCACATCCAAATAAATAAGTGTTCTGCTCTCTCCACCACAGTGTCCACACTAGTATACACACAGAACTCTCACAAGAATTATATGCCCCCTTATTGCTGAGCAGGTCATATAAAGTAAAGATGAAGTACTCCCAAATGGCCACCAGGCACCGCTCTCCTCCAGATAAGATCAGGTCTCTACAACTAATCCGCTCCTCACACCATAGGCAACCCATATATATATATATATATAAAAAACAAATATCTCCACAGTGTAGTATTTAAAACCAATTTTATTAAAAAAAGATTTGCACTCACTGAAATAGCCTTCTGGGCTAGGACATAGAGGCCAGTATATCTAAAAGAGAAAAATGGGGACACTAGTTCTGGTGATTACCAGGGATTTCCCTCACTTCCTGTTGTGGCTATGAGATGGCAAAAAAATAAACTGACAGGGATTATTAACCCTTTAGAAGGATGAAGGATGAAGGTTTAACCTTAGATTGCTGAAAGAGTTCATTAGTCCCAGTTCACATTAGTGCGATGACAGACATTGCATGTGATTCGGAGCGCACTGCTCTGCAAATCACATGCGATGTCTGTGCGATGCAAATTTAGTCATACAGATTGAATGGCTGAATTTGCATCGCATTCGGACACAACTCGCACAGGATTCTTTTTTGGGTTTGCACCAGAATCGGATCGCATGAGTGTTCACACCTATGCGATCCGATTCATGTCTGAAGCGGGAGCGTGGCTTTGGTGGCGCGCGCGACCCCTAAAGTCCATCTACAAAATCACGTACAGGTACGTGATTTTGCACTTAAGGGCCGCCCTGCCGCAGTAAATGTACGTGGGGCAGTTCTTAAGTGGTTAATATATCAATGTTTATATGTGCTTTAATTTGAAGGCTCTGGAAATTTAGAGTTAGGCCCACGGCATATACAGAGGTCCCTTACCATGGCAACTGTGGCTTACCCATATATTTGCAAGCAAAAGGGCAGGGCAATATTTCCTCCATTTAAATGATTCACATAGGGGCAATCTTTTCCTCCTACTGACCACCAATGTGGGGGCAGTTTGTCTTTCTTCCCACAGACAACAGGCTTTTTTTCTCTCCAGCTGACCACTGACCTACTGACCATTGGCAGATAAATGCAGGAGGCTTGGACGACATCCACTTTATTGTTGTAAATACATCTTCAATAGTAAAAGCAAAACACTTTGTTAGCTGAAGGGGAAATAAACATCAGATCAACGCATTTCACGCCATCTCACATTTACCCATGTCCATCAAGATGATTTTTTCTGAGGGCAGTTCTCCAAGTCTCCTGTGCTTATCTACCTGCACAGCTTAACGATCTGGGCTAGCAGCTGTTTCCAGTGAGTGGTGTGGAGGATTGTTCATGGCAAGCTCCCCTTGAGCAGCGGCTTTACTGACTACTAACCATTGGCATTCTGCTTTACCTTGAAGTTTAAGAATATGAACCATAACTCACTGGGATTTGTACCATAGACACATGCTGTCGGGGCTCCATTTAATATTCTCATATTACCATTCCCATGTTCCCTAAAAGAGTTCATATTTAGTACTACTGACATGACAGAGAGAGAGCCTTCTTCCTTTAAAAAAAGTGATTCAGGGAGGTCAGCTATCAATTTGGGCACAAAGACAGCCTGATCAGTCAGCCAGTCATCAAAAGTGCCTTGAAACTACCTTTATTTTCTAGGAGCATCATAAAACCGTGTTTAGCGACTTTTTCAGAATATTTATCAACTTTATTTGTATTATGTAGGAACTATCCTTCCAAGTGTCACTTAGCCTATGTTGGTTTATCTAAGGTGGTACTTAAATAATTCTCCCTCTTCCTAATCATATGCTTTTATGATGCCTAATCTAGTCTGTCTTATAGAATAATTAAAATATTCCCCTTTAAACTACTATACTAAAGTAGGCCACATATATGTGGTATAGGATTGACACCTTTTCTTCAAGCCAAACTCAAACATTTAGCGGTGCATGACAATTTTTTTTTTTTTTTTTTAAAAGAAGAAACACTGTGGATTTAAAGGGGAACCCTGATGTAAGGGGATTTCTGATCACCAAAGCCCCCACTTACACCAGAGTTTTTAGTATTCCTCCCAAATCAGGGTCCCCAAAGCCCCCATTACATCAGTGTCCGCACAGCCCCCTTTACATCTGAGTAGAATCGCACTAAATGGAAATTTTGGTGCTGAAACCAAAAATTCAGGATGCACTTGGCTGAAACCGAAAAATCGTTTTTATTATTTGTGTATATTATATATACATACACACACACACACACTTTTTTTGTAATATATTCAACTTTTTAATTAAGATCACGATTTTAAATGACAATGAATTTATTGTCGACCATTATTGGCACCTTTAGTGCAAGAAAAGCTCATGAAAAATGTATCCCTTTAAATTCTTTGTATGTCTTCACACTGGTCCATTGCGCTTCCGTTGTAGGGTTCAAAATCTCGCTTGCTGCATTTTTGCGCAGTTAAAAAACCACACCAAAAACACACCTCCCCGCTGAAATGCATTGGAAACCCAGCAAGAAATTTCAAATTTCCTGTCCACACATCACTTTTCTGAGGCACAGTATGCATGTCATAGTCCAGTCTGAATAATGTGTCTGGGTTTCAGGCGGCCTGAAACATGGACACACGGTTCAAAACTCAGTCTGTCCATGTGAATCCAGGATGGGTGTATTCACAGCTACTGCCATTTGGAGAGAATGATAGGTGGTGCTGAATCCCCAAGATGGTTTTGTTTCCGCCAAAATAGTATGGAAATGAAGCTGTGCACTGTTTTTCCAGGCTGTAACAACCAGCTACTTGTTGATGAGAGTGCCTGCTTAGCTGCATATAATACATACTTTAATGTTCCTCTTAAAGTGGTTCTAAAGCCTAAACATTTTTTATCATAATGCATTCCTTGCATGAAGGTAAAAAATAGTTAGGCATTGACAGCCCCCACCCCTCCCTTTACTTACCCGAGCCCCCATCTGATCCAGCACTGTGCACGTCTGCAGCTCTTCTCTCTCCTCGCTCTCGGGACTTGCTGGCTCTGCTGGGTCACTGGGAGCCATTGGCTCCCAATGCTGTCAATCAGAGCCAATGAGGAGGAAGCGGGAGGTGGGGCAGAGTTCCAATGTCTGTGGCAATGGACACAGCAGCAGGGCTCAGGAGGGAGCACTGGACAGAGAGAAGGGGCCAGGAGCACTAGCGGGGGACCCGGGAAGAGGAGGTTTAGGGCTGCTCCATGCAATTCTTTTGTTAAGAGCAGGTAAGTATAGACATGATTTTTTTTTTTTGTTTAATTGTACCTTTACAATCGCTTTAATTCTTACAATTAACAAACATCTGAAGTCCCATCTCCTGCCATTCTACTTTTAGATCAAGCCTTGAGGGTGGCACCCTTGAGCCTCTAAAGCACGCTGGATAAATATACAGATTTCTTATGAAACTTTTGGATTTCAACATTGCAGTGTGACGCTCCTATATTTAATTCCTCCTATATTTCCATCTCAGGTACTGTAGGGCAGGCAGGCACCTGCCAGCAGATAGCTCTTTTTTTTGAATATTAATTATATAGGTTAGAAAACCTGTTCTGATCAGTACTGTTCTCCCCAGATAGAAGCACTAATGGAAACTTGCAGCACTAAGGCTACATGTACACGGGACGTTTTAAAAAGTCCCTTGAGCGCTGGAATTTAAAGGACGTTTAAAACGTACGTTAAAAGATAATAGAATCCGCGCTAAGGAATCAAAGGATATAAATAAGTACTAATAAGCTGCAGCCTCACTTAAACTATAGCCAAAAGACTATATAAATAGATAAGAATGGAGGTGATGGCGCTGCTTATATTATAAGGTGTAATTAGGTGGATATTCCTATGTAAACATATATCATCGGATGAATTGTATATAAAAAAGGCTATGGAGAATAGCCACCAGGTGGCGAAGTGTAATGTGCAAAGAAGTGCGGAGATAAATAAATATGTGTATATATACAATATGCAATAGTGATAAAAATAAATAGTCAACAGAGTGAATCTATAAACAACATTAAATAAATCAATCAATAAATAATATAAAATGACTCAAAAATCACGATGATAAAAATTAGTAAAATAGTGCGGGAAAAGCTTGACCAAACAGAATAAATGTGCAAATATACAGGAGAGTATTATTCAAAGTGTACAAATAGGTGATAGTACTAAAAATATAAAAATTATTATAAAAATTAAAATTCGTGATCAAAAAATTGTGCAAAAGCAATAAAGTGCGGGAAACTTCTTTCCAAAGTGTGCCAATACGTAATAATCAGTCAATTCATATACTAGAATACATCCATAAGTAGGTGAGTGTACCCAGTGAGATAGGTGGGCAGTGACTTACGGTGACCCCCAAGGTGGGTGACTGGTGAGCTGCAAAGTGGCTACTGATGAAAAACCTACTCACCAGATATACCCACCCCACACAGGGGTATAGAGTGGGTATTGTAGATATGCCTCGCTGGTCCTTACTCTGTGTAGTGGTTCCCTTCCTGGGGGAGAATGGTGTGGGGTCCGCGGGGTATCGCAGATATCCTAGCGTGGGGTCCAGTACTAGGGTCTTGTTCCAATATGTCCGATGCTCCGTGGAGGGATCTAGTATGGCCACTCACAAGTATATGGATGGGAGGGTCATAGGAAGTGGAAAGACTCGATAGTGTGATATCGTAGGGGATATTTTATTCAGCAGTATACAATAAATGAATACTCACATTCAATCATATGGAAAACAGCGTGGTATTGGCGTCCCGGAACGCAATGCGTTCCAACTGGAAACCGGAACCGGAAATGACGTGACGGCGCTGTACGCGTTTCGTCATGTGACGTCTTGTGAAGTCAGAAGACGTCACATGACGAAACGCGTACAGCGCCGTCACGTCATTTCCGGTTCCGGTTTCCAGTTGGAACGCATTGCGTTCCGGGACGCCAATACCACGCTGTTTTCCATATGATTGAATGTGAGTATTCATTTATTGTATACTGCTGAATAAAATATCCCCTACGATATCACACTATCGAGTCTTTCCACTTCCTATGACCCTCCCATCCATATACTTGTGAGTGGCCATACTAGATCCCTCCACGGAGCATCGGACATATTGGAACAAGACCCTAGTACTGGACCCCACGCTAGGATATCTGCGATACCCCGCGGACCCCACACCATTCTCCCCCAGGAAGGGAACCACTACACAGAGTAAGGACCAGCGAGGCATATCTACAATACCCACTCTATACCCCTGTGTGGGGTGGGTATATCTGGTGAGTAGGTTTTTCATCAGTAGCCACTTTGCAGCTCACCAGTCACCCACCTTGGGGGTCACCGTAAGTCACTGCCCACCTATCTCACTGGGTACACTCACCTACTTATGGATGTATTCTAGTATATGAATTGACTGATTATTACGTATTGGCACACTTTGGAAAGAAGTTTCCCGCACTTTATTGCTTTTGCACAATTTTTTGATCATGAATTTTAATTTTTATAATAATTTTTATATTTTTAGTACTATCACCTATTTGTACACTTTGAATAATACTCTCCTGTATATTTGCACATTTATTCTGTTTGGTCAAGCTTTTCCCGCACTATTTTACTAATTTTTATCATCGTGATTTTTGAGTCATTTTATATTATTTATTGATTGATTTATTTAATGTTGTTTATAGATTCACTCTGTTGACTATTTATTTTTATCACTATTGCATATTGTATATATACACATATTTATTTATCTCCGCACTTCTTTGCACATTACACTTCGCCACCTGGTGGCTATTCTCCATAGCCTTTTTTATATACAATTCATCCGATGATATATGTTTACATAGGAATATCCACCTAATTACACCTTATAATATAAGCAGCGCCATCACCTCCATTCTTAAAACGTACGTTGTGTCGCGTTTGCAGCCGCGTTTAGCGGGCGTTTGCTCTCAGAACTGTTTCTAGAGGTCAAAAAATCATTCCCCTTTAAAATGGAAAAACGTGAGCGCTAAACGCGGGTGATCGCGTTCGGTCGCGTTTTTGCGTTTGAAACGCCGGTAAGCACACGTTCTGAACATTCTAAACGCAAATAATTGCTTTCCAAAAAACGACACTGAACTCAACTGCCTCTAAATGAATGTAAACGACAATGTGTACATGGACAGATAAGATAACATTGAGGTGTGTTCAGGGGCTTCTGGAAAAAAACACCCAATTGCTCAAAAACGTTCGTTTACAAGTTGCAGTGTACATGAGGTCTTAAGATCTGCTGTCGGGCTTTGCTGCCTCTGCAGTCTAATATATACAGAGCGCTCACTAATGCTATATTAGAGACAAGAGGACCCCTTGAAACACCAGAAATAGCCATGATGGTACACATAGCGCTGCTTAGGACCAATGAAATAAACATATATGGTATCTTTTTAGCAGAAAAAAGGGATCCTGATATCGCTCTCCTGAATTTTGTGAATTAAATTTCAATTCAGTCGAAGTACAAAGGCTTATAACAATATCCTATTCAATACAAAAGGCAGAAAAAGACAACTAAACACTGTGGGAAGACACATATTGGCAATTCACTGCACAGACATGCAAGATCAGTGAATCATTAGTCTGCAAAAAAAAAAAAAAACAAATGTTCTAAAACGCCCACTCAGCAGTGACGTTGGCTGATCACCTGAGTATTGCAAAGACTAACAAAGGCTCATAAAGTGGATGGGCCAGAGTTTTGGGTGTGTCAAGGTACAGATTGCATATTGCCCTTGGTCAGCAAGCAGATCAGTCACTGCTTTATCTGTTTGCTCTAAACCAACTTTGGGAGGGGTCTCCCCAGGTGACTTTTGTTATGAGCACACATCTTCATTATCATTTTAGATTACTGGCTGGACATCTAAGATTACAGGCTCCCGATCCTAATTAGGGGTCATAAATACCATTCTACTGTCACTGTTTATATAAAATACAAATCAAAAAACAAGTCTGCCTTCATAACTGCTGCCTTCACTTTTTTCAGTCATGGGTGACAAGTGTTCATTAAAAATGCATCTTGGCTCGTAATGTAGCTAGAACATTTTATATTTAATTATGCAAGAAAGCAATGATGAGCAGTTAGCCATGTTTCAACATTTATTAGCTTGGTGATGGCAGAAGAAAGAGATGTTTTATGAATGGCTGCACATTGCTGCCTGGCTTTGTATCATGCCAGAACATCTATGTGCTCTGCAGACACTTTAGATCATGGAGGAGCAAAGGGCTATAAGGCCAAGATACTCCAACAAAGCTCTTCTTCCCTCTGAGATCAGTTACCAGAGAGGTGTCCGTTGCAATAAATCTACAACAAGGGTGCTCAATCCGTGGCGAGCAGAACCCTCTGATGTGGCCCACGACCTCAAACTAGTGAAGCAGATGCTCGGGGATGCAAACCGTTGATTGTGATCTGAGCTTGTCGACCCGCCATCCCATAGCATCAGACTGCAGTGAGCCGGCACTCACTGTGGAGGGAGCAGACGTACGCGGAGGGAGCAGGAGCCACATAAGCTGATGCTTCCTCTGTAGCGCCAGCTCCTGTTCCAGGCGGAATGATACCAAGTGCACTCTGCCTCTAATCTTTTCAAGCAGCCTGACGGCCACATTTCCTGGGAGGACATCTATAGATGTCCCTGCCTACGGCATGCATTGGTAGCTCTCTGTGATCAGGGTAAAGAGCAAATCACAGCAGCCCTTTACTATAGGCCAGCTGTGTCCAATCACAGCTGATCACAGTGTAAACAGGATTTGCCAGTTATCGGCAGTCCTCTCCTCAAGCTGACAGCGCATGAGGAGAGGAGAGCCGGTAACCAGCCAGTGCGAAAGGGGACAGCTACACTGATAATAATCAGGGTACTGATTATCAGTGTCCTGATTATCACTGCAGCCCCAACAGTACCCATCGGTGCTGCTAATCAGTGCCCATCAGTGTTGCCAATCAGTGCCCATCATTGCTGCCAATCAGTGCCGCCTAACAGTGCCTGTTCATTAGTGCCACCTCATCAGTGCACTTTAGTGAAGGAGAAAAATGAATTACAAGATTTTATAACAGAAACTAAAAAAAAACGTTTTTTTTCCAAACTTTTCCGTCTTTTTTAGTTTGTTTAGCAAAAAATAAAAAACCCAATGGCAATAAATACCACCAAAATAAAGCTCTATGGCCCCTTTTACATTAGCGGACTGATCAGGTCAGCCTGTCAGTTTTTCAGGAGGACCCGATCCGACCACCCATTGATCTCTATGAGATGTCCGCTGACACCGCAGGCATCCGATCCATTAAAATCTGCTAAAAAAAGACATATGGGGATACGTTCGCCATCTTTCCAATGCATCGGATGAGATGATATTCGGATGGAAACAAGCATGCAATCTGTTTCCATCTGACGGCCCCATATAGGAAAGCAGACTGTGTCCGTGTCTGCTCTGCATAGCAGAGTGGACACAGACCTGTAATCCGCCTGCTCAGTGGGGATCAGCAGGGAGATCCCCCGCTGAGCAGGCGGATTCTGCTTGGATGGATCTGCTCCAACTGAAAGGGGCCTATCTGTCTGCCAAAAATTATAAAAAATTAGTTTGGGTACAGTGTTGCATGACAGCGCAATTGTCATTCAATATGTGAAAGCACTGAAAGCTAAAAATTGGCCTGGACAGGAAGGGGATGAATGTGCAAGTAGGCAAGTAGTTAGGTGGTCTCCATCTTCAAAAAGGTTGAGCACCTCTGATCTACCAGCTACGAAATTACCACCTATTCCTGTAAACTGATCACCCATGATGCTTAACCTACACCATAATTTGAAGAGAATTTCCACACCAGCAACAGGGTTTAGATAAATGTTCTCAATATCTTATTGGTGTCACTGCTGTCAGGAAGGCACAAAAGATACCATATCATGAAGAGATCAGAGATGTGGCTTTGCAATTGCTACATCTGACATCAAAGAAGTCTTGCTGTCATCCTATATTGTGGGTAAAGAATGGTAAAGCCTGATCATACTATAAGGGCTCTTTTACACTTGCGGTCAGAGTGCAGTAAAAACAAGCTGTTGAGACATGTTTTTACATCCCTTGACTACTCATGACAAAGGCAGCCAGACTGGGTTGCATACATACCAAAAACGATCTGATCTGTCATGATCAGCAGGCAGTACCGCCATTGAATGTGACCCATTCAAGTAAACAGTGTTGTACTGTACCCACATGTAATGCATGCGGCTGCAGCAGGGTAATGAAGGAATGACATATTGCCTCCTCACTGCCTGTAAAACACCTCTAAATAGTTATCCACCATGGATTGCTTTTTAGATAAATGGCAAGGGCTGTTGCTGCCAAGGACCCACAAGGGATGTACCTAAATGTGGCTCAGTTCACACAATGGCAGGACATTGTGGCCCAGTGGGTCGAATGCTAAGTTGGGGACAGAACAATATCCGCAAACCTTAGTGCTTTGACCAAAGGTGTGAATATGGTGCAGAGATTGATAATCTTGATTGGATTTCTCAACCAGTCACTATTTTTTAAGATAAAGCTGAAATTTAAAACAGAACTCCTCTACCTGCGGCAATATATATTTTTTTAGTCCATTTCCTGTATACTGTGAAGATTTCTTCTCTTATTTTTACATTTATTTGAGGTCTTCTACCAAAAAAAAAAAAAAAAATGGAGAGAAAATGATGGCATGACCACATCTTAGAAAATCATGCTCACTTAATAGAGATTTAGTATACCTCACGCCTGTCCAAACTAATACACACAGCGTTTCCAAAAAGTAAACAGTAGATCATGCTGTGCGTTCCATGTCCCGTGTTTGCAGGCCCAGTTCACACTGCACAGTATAAAACACTAGACTGAGTTCCCCTCTGTAAAAGTGGTCAATACAGCCCACATCATTCAATACAATAAGCATCATTGCAAGCCAGTTCTACTGAAAAATCATCACATTCACACAGAGAGCAACACAACAACTTATTGTACGCCATTATCTGCAGGTCCTGAACAGGATTCAGTGGGCACAAGTGGGGGATCTGAAGTAATTCTCATCCAGATGAAATTGGCTCTATAGAAGTCATGTGCACCACAAAGCAGCACAGCAGTTGTGAATGACACCCACTTAATCTCAGGGGGCACGTTTAAAAGTCAGTGGGTCTTGTGGAATACTGGGCTCTGCAGACAGGAAGTGTTTTGCAATGCTCTTCAATGAAAAAAATTGGAGGCGCACATTCGGGAGGTTGGGAAAAACTGAAGAGCAGAAAAGTTTTTCTCTCAGCACCAGAGACAGAAGCAGATGGGATAAAACAGGGGAGGCTGGAAGTTCACTTTAGCCCCCGTTTACATCGGGCTGATTTTACATGTCAAATCACATGCCAAATCAGAGCCTATTGCCGTCAACGGGCTGTCCCAAAACGGTGCGAAGCCGACTTAGCGGCACTGCACCAATTCACTAAAGTAGGTTCTGAGCTAAGTTTGGCGACTTTGGAGGCAATCTGAATAGACATCTGTGCATGAACCCGCACAGATGTCTCTCAAATTGTCCTCAAAGTCTGACTGAAATGCCGGTTTGAAATCGTGCAAGTTCAGTTGAAACCCGCATTCAGTGTGAACTTAGGCGTAAGGCGGGTTATGTTCACAAAACAAATCTGCATTAGCATCACCTACCTGATTCTCGTCGTCCATGACATTGCTTGCAAATTCAAACACCAGTTCATTCGGTTGCACGGCAGTGGCCATCCTAGTGCGTCCCCTTCCCACAACTCCTCATGAGAAGTATGGGTCACCTTACTTTTCTTTTAGAAGGCAACAAGCAGCAATATGACAGTGTGGGTCTTTAAAAGTGCTTCTTTCAGCTATTGTAGCTTACATAAATATTCCACTTTTTTGGACTTTTTTTGTTAGATGAAGACAAATACTTTTCTTAAAGTGCTCTTTTCATTGGACTGTCAGGACCTGCAAGATATTAAAACAGAAACAAAACTTAATGATACTTAATGTTAGCGCTACAAACAATGTCAGCAACCTACGTCACTAAGACTTACTACGACAAATAACTTGAACACAATACATTTAACCCCACAAGATACAACCACCCTCCCCATAAGTAGTCGTATTTTCTACAATTCAGAGATTCGGTTCATTTCTAATGCTTACATTAGGAAAAACTGTTGTTTGTAACATAACATTACAATCTTGTATGAACGATTTAATAAGAAAGGTACGATAGTTAAAGATCAAATTTAGGGAGAACCTGAGAATGTCATGCATAACATCACGAGTTAATAAAACTGATAACAACCATGAGTTCTCAGCATTTGTCCCTCTGACATTTTAAGGTCTTGTCTGCACTGTAAATACATTCTTATCTGAAGAACAAGCTTGTGAACTACAGGAAGGAAACAAGCAATGACCACGTCACGGCAAACGCGAACATGCAAAGATCTGCACACCACAGCCACCCCACCCAGACACACTGTGAAAAAAAAAAAAGTGCAGAATGGAAACAGCTGTACTGGTAAGAGTATGATTGGAATCCCCCCTGCTCTGGCTGTTGTGAAAGAAGCAACTCTGAGGAAAGCTCTGGAGAGAGATAGAGAGAAGAGGGAGGGATGGGGGAGAGAGAGCCAGAGGTGCACACACAGGGCATGCAAACACCTCCTCCATTAAAATAGAATGATAAAACCAATGAGCTCACTCTATGCCACCTTTCCCAATTTGTATTACAACACAGTCTGCTTCTTTACAGGCAGGTCATGGATATAGGCAGGCTGATGTGCAACATGTTTGGCTACCCTAACAGATAGGATTATGCGAACCTTCAATTTTGCAAGGATCATTGGAAGCAGTTCTGCAAAGACCTCATTTGTGGCCCTTTAGGCCCTTTCACCCATGCGGATCGTTCATTTCATCAGTTCAAATTGGATGAAGCATTCATCAGCTTTTTATCACTGGTCATCAGTGGTCATCCATTTTTTTATCAGTTTTTCATCAGTGGTCATCAGATTTTTTTATCATCATCAGTGGTCATCAGATTTTTTTTATCATCATCAGTGGTCATCAGTTTTTTTTATCATCATCAGTGGTCATCAGTTTTTTTTTTTTTATCAGTTTTTCATCAGTGGTCATCAGTTTTTTTTATCATCATCAGTGGGCATCAGTGTTTTTTATCATCATCAGTGGTCATCAGTTTTTTTTATCAGTTTTTCATCAGTGGTCATCAGTGTTTTTTATCATCATCAGTGGTCATCAGTTTTTTTTTTTTTTATCAGTTTTTCATCAGTGGTCATCAGTTTTTTTTTTTTTTTATCAGTTTTTCATCAGTGGTCATCAGTTTTTTTTATCATCATCAGTGGTCATCAGTTTTTCATCAGCTTAGGGCTCTTTCACACGGGCGTTCCTTTTTTTTTTGCCCGATCAGGTCCTTTTTTTTTTTTTTTGTAACGGACACGGATGACACTTGTGTCATCCGGTCCGTATGACCGTTTTTCATTCCATCCGTTTGCGGATGAAAAACTGACATAATGCATGTCTATGTAAATACGGATGTCTGCGGATGACACCACTGACATCTGTTTTTGCTTCCGTTCCGTTTTTTGAAAGGAAGAAAAAATAGGGTTCTCCTCCGTTCAAAAAAACTGAACTGAACTGAACTGACAAAAAACGGATGTCAGAGGATGATCATCCGATGACATCCGTATTTACATAGAGATACATTATGTCCGTTTTTTCATCCGCAAACGGATGGGATGAAAAACGGACATACGGAACGCCCGTGTGAAAGAGCCCTTATTTTACATTCACTACCAATGCAAAAATGGATAAAAACTGACCATTTGTCTGATCCGTTTTTTTTAATGGAAGAAAAATAGAGCTTTGATCAGTTTAAAAAACAGATAATGGATGTAAACTGGATGATCATCCATTTACATCAGTTATTCCATAGAGATGCATTAACCACTTAAGCCCCGGAGGATTTGGCTGCTAAACGACCAGAGGGTATTTTGCGATTCGGCACTGCGTGACTTTAACGGACAATTGCGCGGTCGTGCGACGCTGTACCTAAACGAATTTGGCGTCCTTTTTTTCCCACAAACAGAGCTTTCTTTTGGCGGTATTTGATCACCTGTGCGATTTTTTGATCACGCGCTATAAACAAAAAAAGAGCGTAAATTTTGCAAAAATAGCAATATTTTTCCCTTTTTTTTATATGAAATTCCCCCAAAAAAAATGTAAAAATCAAAATTTTTTAATATTTTCGGCCAATTTGTTTTATGCTACCTATGTTTGGTAAAAAAAAAATCGCAAAAAGCGTATTTTGATTGGTTTGCGCAAAAGTTATTGCGTTTACTAACAAAGGGAAAGATTTTTGTCATTTTTGTTGTTTTTTTTTTTAACGCGTAATGGCGGCGATCTGCGATTTTTTTTGCGGTACTGCGACATTGCGGCGGAAAGATCGGACCCTTGACTGACATTTTTGACACTTTTGGGGTTACCAGTGACATTTCTACAGTAATCAGTGCTATATATATGCACTGTTACTGTAAAAATACACTGGTAGTGAAGGGGTTAACTTTATTTGAGAGGGAGGGGCTGTGTGTGTCCCTAGGGGCGTGATTCTAACTGTGATTGGCTGTGGCTTCAACTGTATGCAGAGTGATCAATGGATCTACATAGTAGATCCATGTGATCAGCTCTCATACAGAGAGGAGAATGACAGGCAGCTTGTTTACACAAGCTGCCTGACTTTCTCCCTCTCCCCCGCCGATCGCAGAGTGGCCGGCGGCGATCGGGTCCGCCGGTCACACGCGCGGGGGGGGTCCGTGACCACGCGGGAGCGGGAGCGCGCCTCCGGCGGCGCGCGCTCGCTCCCTAAACCCTCACAGGCGAGCGACGTAGACCTACGTCACTTTGCCTGTGAGGGGCTGACCGCCGCCGTAGATAGTCGTGTGGCGGTCGGCAAGTGGTTAACATCCATTTTTCATCCATTAACGGATGGATGAAAAACAGACAAACGGACAACATGTGTGAAAGGGGCCTTACGTTATCTGAGGGATATTTATTGCCCGCCACAGTTTCCAGTGGTCCAAACAGGAGACAATTATTGGTTGAGGCCTAAAAAGGACCTCTCAGTGGTAATAATATGCAATTATTTTACTGAATAGGTAGTTGATGCTTGGAGTAAACCACCAGCAGAGGTAGCGAGACAGTCAACAGTAAATGGCTTCAAACATGGTTGGGACAAACATAGATCTATACTCAGACAATAAGGTTAACAAAAAATAAATTTAAAAAATCAGCAGTCTCGATGAACTACTCGGTCTTTTTCTGCTGTCACTTTATATTTCTATATAAAGTAAATATATATAACGCGCAGTAGCTGTTTTACACCTCGCTTACCAAAAGGAGCTAACATTACAAGGCAATATAGCTGCAAGTAATGGCTGCAAATATGCAGAAAGTTCACATTCATACTTTAAGAATTTAAAGGCCAAGCTGACTGAAAATTACATTTCAGTGTCAAGTGAGTGATACGATACACACACACTGGCTGCCTCCAGGGTGACAATGACAAGAATTGCCAACCGAAGGTCAATGAGCCACACCTCTTGTGCTCAAAAAAATCTCACTAGCCTAAATTATTTATTACAAAGTAGATGGAAAATTACTATTTTGCCTAAATTTAAACAAACCTAAAAGTTATATAAAATCCTAAGGCTCCATTCACAGCTGAGGGTATTGTTTTCAGGGCCGGACTGGCGTACCGGGATAGCGGGAAATTTCCCGGTAGGCTGCCTGCCCTGGGGCCGCTTTGGACTGTGGCCAGCTGCTGCGGTGCCCAGGACCAATCCCGGGCGGCGGGGGGTGGCCGGGTGCACAGAAGAGCGGGACGGTGCTCCGTGATCTGAGACAGAGGGGAGGAGCGTCAAAGTCCTCTTCTCCCTCCTCCCCTCCTTGTGTATGACAGAGGCGTAATTATAGCAGCCTGCAGGGAGCCCGCACAGGTCCTCTGTCAAGTTTGTACATAGATAGCTTGCCTTAGCCGGAGTTGTGGGCGGAGCTGGGGGGCGGTCCTAGGTACGCACACCTGCTTGTCACTTCTTCACACTGTGGATACAGCTAGCACGAGGGGGTATAGGCGGGCAGGAGGGGCGACATATAGGAGAACCGATCTCCTCCTGGCTCCTGCAGGGCTTTCAGTGGCTGCAGGGGCGGGATCATTTCTACCATATGCCTCCCCACCGGACCTCCTATCCAGCCTGGCGCTAGCTGTATTCACAATTAGTCATCTGTTCCTAGGACCGCCTCCCAGCTCCGCCCCCCGACTCCGGCCGGCTTCAACTCCCGCTTCTTGTTGTCTCACAGCTGTTCCTGCCAGCTGCCACTGGGTCAGGTAGGAGAAATGCTCTCTGCCCCGAGGACGCTCAAGTAGAGCACAGTACAAACACAATCTCTGCCACAGCAGAGTGTCAGGAAATACACTGCTTGCAAGTATAGCGTTCCAGGTGTCCAACTGACTGTCACTCTGCTCCCACCGCCCCATACTGCCCCCCTCCCCCCATACTGTCCTCCATTGTCCCCCTCCCATCATGCTGCCCCCCCATACTGTCCCCCTATACTGCTCTATACTGCCCCCCTCCCAGCCACCCCCCTCACCACCACCACCGCAGCCACCCCCCTCACCACCACCGATCCCACCCCCCTCACCACCACCACCACCGATCTCACCACCACTGATCCCACCCCCCTCACCACCGCAGCCACCCCCCCTCACCACCACCGATCCCACCCCCCTCACCACCACCACCACCGATCTCACCACCAACGATCCCACCCCCCTCACCACCACCACCACTGATCCCACCCCCCTCACCACCACCACCACCACAGCCACCCCCCCTCACCACCACCGATCCCACCCCCCTCACCACCACCGATCCCACCCCCCTCACCACCACCACCACCGATCCCACCCCCCTCACCACCACCACCACTGATCCCACCCCCCTCACCACCACCGATCCCACCCCCCTCACCACCACCACCACCGCAGCCACCCCCCCTCACCACCACCGATCCCACCCCCCTCACCACCACCACCACCGCAACCACCCCCCTCACCACCACCGATCCCACCCCCCTCACCACCACCGCAGCCACCCCCCTCACCACCACCGATCTCACCCCCCCTCATCACCACCACCGCAGCCACCGATCCTACCCCCCTCACCACCACCGATCCCACCCCCCTCACCACCACCGATCCCACCCCCCTCACCACCACCACCGCAGCAGCCACCCCCCTCACCACCACCGCTGCCAGACTTTGATTGTTTTTTATTCTGGTAATATATCACCATCACAATAAGTGGACTGTTCTTGATAATTGCTCCACTTTTAACTGGAACAGTATTTATGTATCTATCTATATACATATATATATAAAACCCTATGTGATTTCATATCTGTTTTATCTACATATAATACACGCTTAACATGTGCTTTAAAATGCATGGTTTTCCCTTTTATGAACAGGAAAATAATGGCGTTATGCTGTTGGGCCGGTATAATAATGCTATGGGGCTGGTATGAAATTATTTCCAGGGCTGGTTTTTATTCCCAGTCCGGCCCTGATTGTTTTCAAGCGTTTTTTGGGGATTTTTTCAGGCGTTTTTTGCAGGTGTTTGGAGGCAGGAATTGACATCTAACAAAACCGCTTCCAAACAAGAAGCTTGTGTACTTTTTTGAGTTTCAGGTGTTTTGCTTCAGGCAACAAAAGGCTCCTATGTGAACAGGGGCCATTGAAATGAATAGGATTTTGCTTGTTGGACGATTTGAGACTTTAGAGATGAGCATTTTACGAGCTGAAAAACGCCCAGGTGTGAACAGGGCCTAACGATGCTATACAACAGAGGTACAATATAACCAATATGAACAATTACAAAATAAAACAAAAAAATACAATTGTTTTTCTAAAAGGAGCCTAAAATACATGTAACAATGAAAGCAAACTTATGTTGCTTCTATTTTGTTAAATATACTATTGAAAGCTTTTTGTTATAATACAATTTTCAATAAATAAAAAAAAAATGTTGATGCTCTCAGAAATTCAGTGAAGCCCTGCGTCTGTGCACTCTGCAGTCTTATCTCAGTCAGTATTGTACTTCCAGGTACGGCCTCATAGCTGTATATCTGCAGTGTGAGATCTAAGGTACAGCTGCCTCTGACTGCTATTCTCATGATATTCGGAGGGCTAATATCACTGCTGTGCTGCTCACTTTTCTCCTTGCTGGAGGCTCTGACACGAGGAAAAAAAATCTTGTCTCTACCAAGATGGCCATCTGATGACTGGTCCTCTGCACCATGGTAATCTGAGATGAAAGTCCTCCTCCACCCCTTTTTCAATCCTGCAGCCTTCTGGGACAAATCACAGGTCCCAGAAGACTGCAAGACCATTCACAAAGCACAGCCAGGCTCGTGCATGCGCCGTGGGGAACTGGCTGTGAAGCCGCAAGCCATTTTTCATTCGGTAAAATGCAGGTGTTTGGACCCGAAGCAGATTGAAGAATTGGCTCGGGTGAGGACATCACTGGATCCCTGGAGAGGTAACTGTTGGCGCTATATAAATCATGTATAATAATAATTATTATATTTAAGGTCAGCAACTTCAGTATTTGTAGCTGCTGACTTTACATTTACGGGGTGAAGCTTGGAGCTCCTCTTTAATTGGTTACATTCAAATTTTTAAACATATTACTTAAGGCCCCTTTCACACAGGCCTTAAGATCCACCTGTTCGTTTTTTTGGCGGATCTGAACGGTCCCCCCATGCATCCCTTTGGGGCATCGGATGTCAGCGGAGACATGTCCGCTGACATCCGACCCGATCCGATCCGTCAAATCTGGACGGATGGAAACCCTATTTTCCATCCGTCCAGCGGATCGGATCAGATGGGATCGGATGAGAACGGACCAACGGTCCGTTCCCATCCGATTTCCCCCATAGAGATGCATGGGGAACTGACAGCTGTGTCTCCGCACACAGCGCGGAGACACAGCTGTCCTCCTGTTGCTCGATCCCCCGCTGAGAAAAACGGAATCCGTCCGACGGACGGATAGTGTGAAAGGAGCCTAAGTAGCTTCTACTTTATATTATGCTATTTAATTAGATCTAAGGTTATTTATAGACTATAGACTTTAAGGTAACCAATCGTGAATGACTGCTGATTGATTTGCAAACAAGAGTCTTAATAAAGCTGTAGTTTTCCATGCAAATATCACTTTTAATATAGCTCCAGCTGGCTATTCTGTCATATCTTCTAAGCTAATTCAACTGTGTAAATTTACAAAGACAATTAACGACAAAAGGAGTTAGCCACTAGCAAATGCAATGCTGTAAACTTTAGTAAAGTAGGCAAAGGAAGTTTAGGCTAAATTGAATTCAAGTTTAGAGGGCACCAAGACCCTATCATCAGACTACGTCAATAATGAAGGGGAGAGCTAGAAATTCCTCCAATATCTCATGTAAACACACCCTCCACCCAGCTGTGTGTGTGCAGACGCTCTGACAGCAGGAACTAATGGAGAATTACAGGCAGCTTGGGAATGAGATCACAGATCTCCATGACCTCACCGCACAAGGGCCTGCATTCACCAAGATAAACAGGCATGTAAAAGAGACACAATACAACTGAAGCCTAAATGACCCACAAGAAATCAATAGTAAAATATTTACTGTGCTTTAAATTGTTTAAACATTCCCTTGCCTCACCACCTAACCTGAAGCCAGAAACACAGACATTCAAATGCAAGTCCACACCATCCAGGCTAGGTTAAAACTGTCCTTCACAGTGTGAAGACAATAGATGATACAATTTTTTCTTTCCTGGAACCATACAATAATAAACTGTTGCAACTTTCCTGCAACCAGTCAGTGTTGATGGGGGAATCCCTCCCACATAGCTATTGTGTTCTCTCAGCAGGGAGGGGGCACAGTGATTATTGCTAATGGCTATTGCCTGCGTTCATGCATATACAGGTACTGTTCAGGTATTTTGACAGCTAATGGCGCCGGCTGTCAAAATACAGTAGCAGCAGCTATTTGGGAGATTCGTCCGCACTGCTTTGAGTGGCATTAAACCCAAAAGCAAGCATTTATTATATTGCAGCTTATCAATTCTTAGATGTGATGGCTGCATTCGTTTTCTTTTTTTAGGCTTTATCTCCTTTATTTTAATCTGTTGATCCAGCCAGTTTTGACAGTTATCCTGCAAATTCTGCAGTGTTGAGACAAATCGTTTACCACTGACAGGGATGCTTAAAAGGATCAGATTTTAATTTAATGTAAAATCTTTATCCCAAAAGAAAAAAAAACTTGCTGCAACTGCTTGTGAAAGTGCAGTGTGAGCTGGAGTTTGGTTTCCATTTGGCAGTGTATCTAAATCTGCTAGTACATCTAACATTCCTCTTCCCCCAGACTGACAATGCTGCAGCCCAAAGATGCCCCCATGCTCCTTTATACAGAATGGGGGCACTCTAATACAGGTGTTACTGGCCAGATCACCAGGTAAAAACAGAGGGGGGGGGAGCCTAACA
The DNA here is from genome assembly GCF_965119305.1 of Pelophylax lessonae. Classification (NCBI taxonomy): domain Eukaryota; kingdom Metazoa; phylum Chordata; class Amphibia; order Anura; family Ranidae; genus Pelophylax; species Pelophylax lessonae. The sequence continues at coordinate 538,775,638 of NC_138769.1, forward strand.
TATATTATATATACAGTGGGTACGAAAAGTATTCAGACCCCCTTAAATTTTTCACTCTTTGTTATATTGCAGCCATTTGCTAAAATCATTTCAGTTCATTCTTCTTCCTCATGTATGTACACATAGCACCCCATACTGACAGAAAAACACAGAATTGTTGACATTGTTGCAGATTTATTAAAAAAGAAAAACTGAAATATCACATGGTCCTAAGTATTCAGACCCTTTGCTGTGACACTCATATATTTAACTCAGGTGCTTTCCATTTCTTCTGATCATCCTTGAGATGGTTCTACACCTTCATTTGAGTCCAGCTGTGTTTGATTATACTGATTGGACTTGATTAGGAAAGCCACACACCTGTCTATATAAGACCTTCCAGATCACAATGCATGTCAGAGCAAATGAGAATCATGAGGTCAAAGGAACTGCCTGAAGAGCTCAGAGACAGAATTGTGGCAAGGCACAGATCTGGCCAAGGTTACAAAAAGATTTCTGCTGCACTTAAGGTTCCTAAGAGCACAGTGGCCTCCATAATCCTCAAATGGAAGATGTTTGGGACGACCAGAACCCTTCCTAGAGCTGGCCGTCCGGCCAAACTGAGCTATCGGGGGAGAAGAGCCTTGGTGAGAGAGGTAAAGAAGAACCCAAAGATCACTGTGGCTGAGCTCCAGAGATGCAGTCAGGAGATGGGAGAAAGTTGTAGAAAGTCAACCATCACTGCAGCCCTCCACCAGTTGGGGCTTTATGGCAGAGTGGCCCGACGGAAGCCTCTCCTCAGTGTAAGACACATGAAAGCCTGCATGGAGTTTGCTAAAAAAAACCTAAAGGACTCCAAGATGGTGAGAAATAAGATTCTCTGGTCTGATGAGACCAAAATAGAACTTTTTGGCCTTAATTCTAAGCGGTATGTGTGGAGAAAACCAGGCACTGCTCATCACCTGTCCAATACAGTCCCAACAGTGAAGCATGGTGGTGGCAGCATCATGCTGTGGGGTGTTTTTCAGCTGCAGGGACAGGACGACTGGTTGCAATCGAGGGAAAGATGAATGCGGCCAAGTACAGGGATATCCTGGACAAAAACCTTCTCCAGAGTGCTCTGGACCTCAGACTGGGCCGAAGGTTTACCTTCCAACAAGACAATGACCCTAAGCACACAGCTAAAATAACGAAGGAGTGGCTTCACAACAACTCCGTGACTGTTCTTGAATGGCCCAGCCAGAGCCCTGAAAACCCAATTGAGCATCTCTGGAGAGACCTAAAAATGGCTGTCCACCAACGTTTACCATCCAACCTGACAGAACTGGAGAGGATCTGCAAGGAGGAATGGCAGAGGATCCCCAAATCCTGGTGTGAAAGACTTGTTGCATCTTTCCCAAAAAGACTCCTGGCTGTATTAGATCAAAAGGGGGCTTCTACTAAATACTGAGCAAAGGGTCTGAATACTTAGGACCATGTGATATTTCAGTTTTTCTTTTTTAATAAATCTGCAACAATGTCAACAATTCTGTGTTTTTTTGTCAGTATGGGGTGCTATGTGTACATTCATGAGGAAGAAGAATGAACTTAAATGATTTTAGCAAATGGCTGCAATATAACAGAGTGAAAAATTTAAGGGGGTTTTCGTACCCACTGTATTTATGTATATGTATATGTATATATGTATATTATTTTTTTTTTTATTATTATTATTATTTTTTAGGGTGGATGGAGGAATATTTTGTCTTTTTTTTGTCCAGCCCCCGGCCTGAACGAAAAGAATTCTTATGTTTTATGGCCAGTGTTGTAGTGTATTTGTACTGTATTTTTTCCGAATAACAACTGTACTGTTTAAATGAAAATCGTACGAGAACATTTTTGTGCTTGTTCCATCAGATTGTTGTGATCGGCTCTCAAAAGCTGCAGACCAACAATGAGATTATAATACAATCACTTTGGAAGCGTTGTTTTTTCTGATTGTGTGTATGGGCCATAAGGTTGCCTACAGACATGATCAGCACTAAAGCCCCGTACACACGTACCGATTGTCGGCCGTAAATATTCGGCCGCCGACCGATCGGCCGATTGTCGGCTTGTTAGTATGATGCTTCCGACACCCGACAGCGCATTTTCGGCCGAACCGAATCTGTCGTGCAGACTTTAAAATATTTGTTGGCCGTCACCAGAACGGCCGATTGTTCGCCAGTCAGTACAGATTTCGGCCGACAGACAGCAGATTAGCAAGACTGGGCATGCTCAGAAAAGAAAAAAGACAAGTAAAGTTAACCATCACATGACATCACTTCTGCAGTCGGCTGTTGTTGGCCGACAAAATTCGTGTGCAGTCTTTTGCAGTTTTCAACAGACACGACAGCCCTGGACAAAAGACGGCCGATCGTTCGGCCGGCGATCAGTACGTGTGTACGGGGCTTAAGTCCAGCTAATAACAGGCAAACACTGTACAATATCTTCCTGGCAATAGATGGATTGGATTTTGACCAGTTTAGCAGGGAATGGTCGAATTTCAAATCATAGACTGATGTGAATGTGCAATGTATATGTAAAGCGCTGCGAAAATTGACAGCGCTATACAAGTACCTGAAATAAATAAAATAAATAAATCTATGGCCATTCCAGCTTGAAAGAAGTTAATTACAAACCTGACTTCTGTCAAAACGGGAATATTGAAAATTTGTCACTTGGCCAGCAGCTGCAGCATCATCATCAGTGTATTCTGACAGCAGAGGAGTCCCGCTGTCAGAATACAATAGCACAGCGAAGAGGATTCCTCCATCCACATTGCTTGTGAGGGTGAGAAATCCGTTCGTTCTTATTAAATCAGCCTGCTGGGTGGCTGGAAAAAAAAAAAAAAACACCCATCTATGGCCAGCCTTACCTCTCCTTTCTGTGTGAGAACCAAACCGCTGAATTCGATTTTCTCAGCTGATCACTTGTTTTTCCCAAAGAAAACCCAGTTCCTTGGGCATCTGCTGAGTAGTCCCCTCTCTATATACATATATACAAACATGCATGTTCATCTATCTGATCCACACCTACATGTTTAAAGTTACCCAATTGATAGGAGAACGCAAGCCATTAGATTGTAAAAGAATATATTAAAAACCACTCTTCTGATGAGCAGGAAGTCCATTCTTCGGTCTCTTGCAGAGCAACTAGTACCACTAGTGTTCTTCCAGGTGTGTCAGACAGCGTGTCCCCTGCTGGGAATTGTTGTTCCTCTCAATGACTACTATGTCCCTACTGTGATCTTCATCCAGCAGTGGCTTTTCACTTTACATTTGGCTACGTTTCTACTTTTTGCTGTAAGAAGACCATTAGCTCTTCTGTATTGCACAATTCACAAGAAATGAATGTACTGCTTCCCTGTTCACTGGAAACAGCTAACCCATCATTCCTGTGTTAGTTATGAGATGAGTCGATAATTAAGTCAGTATGTCTAAAAGGGCGGGGGCGAAACAATCAGGTGACCTTATTTTTACACACATAATCCTGTCAAGCCCCTACGTCAACTCGGCAGCAGACCAAACAAGAATGCAGAATAAGAATATAGTTTAACATATTAAAAAAATGTATGTAAAACTAATTTCATATTCCCTATAGTAGTGCCAAGCAAAAAATGTTCACAACTGTCAACAATTATATCATACAGATGTTAAAGATGAACTATTGTTAACTTTTTTTTTTTTTTACAAATAAAAATATAGTACTTGGTCTTGTTCTGACTAGAGGCCTCATTGTCCCCTAAACACAACTCTTAATGCTAGCTGTGGCTGCACCCCCTTGCCAATGAATGAACAAATGTCAGACGGTGTGCAGATTGCTTAGGCTGCATTCACACTTGAGCGTAGCGTTTTTTACAGCGATTTTTACCGCGATTTTACCGCGATTTTTTTCAGGCGTTTTTCATTGACATCTATCAAAAACGCTGGTAATCAGCCCAAAAAGAAGCTCATGTACTTTTTTCAGCTACAGGCGTTTTGCAAAACGCTCAGATGTGAACAGGGGCCATTTAAATGAATGGGGTTTTACTTGTTGGGCGTTTTGGAAGCGTTTCTTTTGAGCGTTTTTGGAGCTGAAAACGCCCAGGTGTGAATGGAGCCTTAGTCATAAAGCTGAAAGCTCACACAGCACTGTGTCACCCATTGGCTGGGCTGTGTGTACAGCTGCTGATAGACACAAAGCACTGCGCTTGTGTCTTTATTTTTTTCATGTGAATGCCAATGCTGGTCTCCAGAATGGCCCCCTGCTGCCAGAGACATTGTGTGTCAATCACAATTCCATCAACTTTCTTGTGGTGTTGCACTTGTTTTCCCTTATCTGACAACCATGCTGTTTAAAAACAAAGAGATTCATTTGAACAAGATCAACTGCTATATGTATTTTAAGACCCCGTTCACACTGGGGCGACCTGTCAGGCGACCTGGTCGCCATAGGTCACCTGCCATAGAGAAGCTGTGGACCCGTTCTAATAGGAGCGACACAAGTCGCTCCGACTTAGAAAAAGGGTCCAGAGCTTCTTTGGGGCGACCTGGAGCGACCTGCATTGACTTCAATGTTATGAAGTCCGTGCCGGGTACTCCGAGGTCGCGGTGCGAGCTGCGCGCCGCGACCTGTGAGGTCGCCCCGGCAAGTCGGATCGCCCCAGTGTGAACGGGGTCTAAGTGATTGGAAAGGATTTGTTTTTTATAAATAACATGTTATACTCACCTGCTCTGTGCAATGCCTGCTAAAGTATGCCATTCATTCAGAGCGCTGTGCTGCGATTGTGGCTCCCGTGATCATGTGCAGGAGCAAGGTCATCGCAGCTCGGCCATTTAAATGGCCAGAATCTCCAAACCTGTAAGGAAGACTAGGTGACGATGCAAGTCCTGTCAGTGGTGCATACTAGCACATTATGTCACTGACTTGCAGGGGGAATTTTTTTATTTATTTTTTCTTATTTAGGGCCTTTACTACCACTTTAACAGCCATTGACTGAGGCATATTAATACCTGTTGCGAATGCATCAAAACGCATGTTATATGCATTTTGATGGGATACCATTGAGTTCATGGAACCTCCCAATGCAATAAATGCAGAGAGAAATTGGACAAGTTGTGTTTTTAAAAACCTTGGAATGGGAAATAGCACTAACTTTATTATGTGGAACAATGACACATGTGGTTTAGCACATTAGAATGCATGTGCTAGTTTGCAACAGTGTAAATCCCAGATAGCAAGCAATTGCACTGCAATTTTGAAAATGACTTGTTAAGCTTTTGCTAGACTTGCCAGGCTTCACAAGTTTGTTGCATGATTCCTGATCTACTTTCTTTGCAAACATTCTGCAAGTCTGCTGCAAGTTCTGCTTCAGTTATGTTGTGCAATAGTCATCCCACCACACTGTCACTGTGGCTGAATTTTCATGCGACTTGCCACGCAAATATGCTAAAAATTGGAAAAGTGTCAACTAGAACTTGTGCTTCAAGTGCTCTGCAAGTGTATAATTTGCCAGTGAAAATGTGAAGCAAGTTAACAGACTACCAATTTAACACTGCCACAATTGTGCGGCAAGCTATCCTTTCTATCTGGGGTGGGCTACTAAAACTGAGATTTCAGACAGAATAAAAGGAAAGCTACCATATTCTGTTACTAAAGCCCCGTACACACGAGTGGAAATTCGGCCGGGAATTTTCGTCCGACGACCGATCTGCCGATTTTCGGCTTGTTAGTATGATGCTTCCGACAACCGACTCCGACTTTTCGGCCGAAAAAATCCTGGTGTGCAGGCTATAAAATTTTTGTCGATCATCAAAACACGTCCGATTTTCATCTCATTAGTACAGATTTCGATGGGGAAAAATCTTATGAGCAAGACTAGGCATGCTCAGAGATGAAAGAACAAATACAAAGCAATCCAACACATGACATCACTTCTGAAGTAGAATTCTGTCGTGCAGGAAAATTTGTGTGCAGTCTAGAGCACATTCCAACCAACAGACACGACTCTTGACAAAAGATGGACGAGTGGTCAGCGGAAATTTGTTGCGTGTGTACGAGGCTTTATACTCACTTTTGATTGCTCAGTTTTCCCCTCTGCTTTGAGCAGAGAGCAGGGACAGTCACCAGCTCTCTGCTCTGCCCCTCCAGTGCTCACTAGAGCGCTTGGTTGTAGAGTGAAGGGAGCAGCTGGCTCAGTCTCCCAGTGGCCAAGCTGAGCCAGCTGCCAGTGAGCCTGGTTTTATTTCAGCAGTTAGTAAGGGTATTAATTGCTTTTTTCTGAAAGAGAGACAGCCAATAGTGGAGAAAACTACAAATCTGTAAATTAATATCCTCATGAAAATATTTTACATCAAATGAAAATATGAAAGTAAACTCAATAACTACTTTCAGATAAACGTTACAATGACTCAAACTGTGAAGCTGTACTGTTCAGTGTAATGCAGTACTGGATCGACAAAATATAGATATAACACGACCGGTTTTATTTACACGAATATGTCAAAGTCCTAGAAGCAATTCTTTCGGATTCTTTTCCTGATTCTTTTTAACCATTGGTTATACTGTCCCCCTACAGCAGTAGGATACAAGCAGGAAAAAGCTCGACCACGCCTTTGGGCAGTCCCAGGGAGTATACACCCACTCTCAGCTATAGGTACTCAGTTTTGTTACAAGCAGTGTCAGAAGAAAGTCAACTCCACGGAGGGGTGGGTGTTGTGTCCGTCAAACAGCAGAGAAATGGATTTTACAGTCAAAAATCCCATTTTCTCTTTCGTTCATTGACGGACACAGCTCCAGATTCTTCCTAACCACTGGGACATCCCAAAGCAGTGTTAAACATGAGGTGTGGGAAAAACATCCAAAAAAATTCCAGAGGCTAACCATAGCCAATCAGGTAACAGAGCTCTACCATAAACAACTGGAGCTCACCTGAAAAACAATACATCCCCAAAGAGGACCAGGCTCTCTAAACAGCAGCCTGCGAAACCTTGCAGCCAAAAGAAGCATCCACAGATGCCAAAACACCCACTTTATAAAAACTTTGTAAAAGTGTGCACCAACAAGCAGGTGGCCGCCTTGCAAACCTGCGTCACTGATGCATGACAACGGAAAGGCCAGGAGCTACTAGGCGCCATAATAGAGTGTGCCTTGACAGGGAAAAGAGGACCATGACCCTTGATGGAATAGGCCTGAACCACTGTCTGTCTGATCCATCTGGAAATGGTCGCAGAGGAAACGGACAACCCTTTGTGAGGTCTGAGCACAAAAGAGTCTGACTTCCTAAAAGACTGCGCAGCTGGCAAGTACACCCCAATTGCCCGGACCACATCCAAGGCATGCAAGGCAATTTCCTTCGGATGTTTAGGATTGGGACATAGGGTAGGCAACACAATGTCTTCAGTCAAATGAAAGTCAGAGACCATCTTAGGAAGGAATGACGGACAGGGGCGAAGCACCACCTTATCCTTGTAAATTACCATAAGGTGAACGATAGGATAACGCCGCTAGTTCCGACACCCTGTTCGCAGAGGTGAAAGCCATCAAAAAAGGCCACCTTCTGGCACAGCGAAAGCAGGAAAAGCTCCCGAATATTTTCAAAGGGAGGCTTCTGTAGAGCTGAAAGCACTAAATTAAGATCCCAAGGCAGCAATGGAGCCTGCACTGAAGGCCAACAGAGGTAGCCGACTCGGCCACATGACCTAGTAGGTCACAATCTAAATTTTTGTGGTTGCCCAGCTGCCTGGACGAGAGCCCCAGCGAAGCCGACCACCCAGGTGCAGCGGAAGGGAGGGCAGATGCCCAAACAGGAGGCAGTGGCTTCAGCCACCCTCACAGGGGCCGCCCCACATAGTTTCTGACCAACAGGCTACAAAGCAGACTACAAAAGACCAACAGTGACTACCAAAAGTTTAGAGGGGCTTGGGGGGGGAAGGAGGGGAACTCGGGGGTTGCACCATCCCAGGGAGGGGCCCACGTCCAATATAAAAAGCTATTCTATAAATTTTACATAATACAGCAACATCCAAAACGTAGGACATCCAATGTTAGAGGTTATTTAACCTTCCAAAGCAAATATTCTTTTGCACAATGGTACTGACTAGTATTCCAATTTTTCTCTTTTCCCTCAATTTCTCCCAGTCAGTCAGCTAATGTGACCCCAGTGCTGAGGGAGAGGGGCAGAGGAGGATCCAACAAGGATGCTGTGGAGGCAACAGACATCCTCCTTATCAACTGATGACCTCTTTGGATGTTAGAATGCTAGTGTCTAGTCGTATAGTGTATAATGTGGCTATGTGTAACTAAAGGGCAGGCTTGAGCCACCTCCTGTTTTTTTTACAATTTTTGATAAATTTTTAGGCATTTTGCCAAGGCAACCCTGAAGACACTTCACGGCACCCTGGTTGAAAAAGGCTGGTATATCATATGGTTACCAACCAACCACCTGGAAACTATCCTATTAGCTCACTGGCCCGAATCAGTTACAAAGTCAGCTGAAGTGAATGAAGGAGGAAATAAGGAGGAAGAAGTGGACAAACTGCTCCTGGCACCATCTTATCTTAAAAAAAATAAATAAAAATTAAAAAAAAGATAGCCAAACCTCCCTGATCAGTTTGTTGTTGTGGCACTGACGTCTTCGTGGATGGAATATATACTATACGTGCACTATATCTAACAAGCAGGGCCCTCTAGTTCCTCCTGTTTTGAATTGTATTGTAACTCTATTGTCTTCCCTCACATTGTAAAGCGCTGCGCAAACTGTTAGCGCTATATAAATCCTGTATAATAATAATAATATTTAGGAGATAATTACTATTTCTGCAGATGGTGACGTCATCGGCGCATGCGCACTGAACACTGAATGGATGGCGTAATGAGTATGCCGTCCATTCAAAGTATTATGCCACATTAAAGGCTCCTGTGCCCATGCACAGGAGTGAAGTCATCGCGGCTTGGACATTCATACGCCCAAACCCGCAAATCCGTAAGGAAGACCGGGTGAAGATGGCAGCACCTACAGCGGTGACAACGCACCACTTGGGGGCTTCGTTTGCAGGCAAGTCTGTCATAATGAGCTAGTATGCAATACATACTAACGCATTATTACTTAGACTGTCTGGTGCCCAATTTTTTACGTTTTGGATAGCTTAGGGAAAACGTTTTTTTTTTCCCCGGGGGGGGGGGGGGGGGGCTTTATTACACACTAAGTTTTTTTTGTTGAATCAGATTTCTGCATCTACACAAGCAATGTAGATGCAGTGATATCCCCCACTGCGCTATTGTCATCTGACATCAGGGACTCCCCCCAACCCCTTCCCAGTCAGAATACAGTGATCACTGCTGCAGCCATAAGCTGGTTAAACAGCTGGCAGAAACTGGCCTAATGGTTGGCTTCAGTTGAATAGACAGGACTATACACTTTTTATTCCCCAACACCTGACTCTATTCCCCCAAAAAATTAAAATGTCAGTAATAAGCAATGAATAGATATTATATAACTGGACATTACTAAAAAAAAAAAAAAAAAAAAAAAAAAAAAAAAAACACGAGGCAAAATGCTTTGTTTTGCTTCTGTAAAGACATAAAGCACGATATTCAGTTTTCTTTCCCATTTTTAACACGTTTCTGCTGCACTACATAAAGTCCAGCTGTAATAAGTCATGTTCAGGAAATGCATATGTAAAAAACAGAATTCTGGAGACACACCCACACAGGGGCACACTGGGTGAACTCATCAGCAGACCAGCCAAGGACAAACACCATTAATCTATATTAATTAGTCATATTTAATGCAATTATACTTTTACATCATCTGCTGGCGAGCTATTATATAACCTTCTCCATGAAGAAGCATTTGCTCAGTCAACTGTATCTTGTTCAAACCACTTATGGAGCAAAAGAAAAAAAGAATCTAATAACTGCAGCATACATCTGCCAACGGTGGGGGGATTTCTCCTCACATCGCTATTTTTTTCTAGCCTCGGAATAGTTGAAATCGGTAAGACCGGAAGTTAAAAACTACCCAATAAGGACCTAGAGAGCAAAAAACAGTGGTCAAAGATTCCAACACTTCTCTACTTAATCTAAAAACTATTTTGGCTGCAGGAAAGCTTAAATATGAACAGACCCTGTGACCACACAATTGATTTCAACAAAGATCTTCGCTTATAATTATATATGCATTTAATATATGGTATTTTATAAACCTGGAGAGCCTCCTTAGCGTTAACACGCAAGGCTCCGTTCAAACAAGTGCAAGTTCTGATGCTTCTTGAGTAAAGCAGGCTATAAACGATTCGAATCTCGGCCAGTTCAGCAGGAACTTTGTATGGGCAGGCTGAATGTACCAAGTTAATTGATCTGTCAACTTAGGTAAAGCCACCCTGCTGGGTTTTACCTGCGATTAACCGCTAGCCGCTGCTATAGCTGCTAGCAACAATCACTGTCTTCTCCCAGCAGGGACGGCTTCCCCGTCCCGAGAAGACAATGGCTCAGCAGGAGGGATTCCCGCATCACATTCTGTATTGATGGGGAAACCAAGCAAATTTCTTTCCTGCAAACCATAGTTGCAGGAAAGAACTTCGCTCCATGTATGGCCGGCCTAACACAGAATTGCATGACAATAGAAATCACATTGTTTTCTATGGTGCCCATTCACATCAATGCAACTCAGCACAGAGATTTTGAAAAAGGTTCCTGTACTATTTTGGTGTGAACCCAACATTGTTTTGAGCCCACAGAATAAGCCAACCACCACATATTCACACTGAAAATCAAATCAAAATTGCATTGCAGCAGTGTGAACCTATCCTAAAAGCCCTGAGACTGCTGCTGTGTGCCACCATCTTGGATGAGCTGCCACTCAAATGACATAGAATAGCATTCCACTTATTTGTCCCCTGGCAGCTACATAAAAGGATATGTAGGGAGGTGAGTGGTGGAGGAGCTGGGCCACCACAGACAGCAATCAGACACTCCCAGAAGAGGAGAGGGCTATTATATGCAAGGAGAGAGGGCGCAGTGCTAGGAAATTTACTCTCCTGGAATGATCACATTTAAAAGACATATTGCATGTGAATACATTAATTCACGACACGAAAAAACACTGCATGTACAGTAAGTAGTCAGAATACTTTTTTTCTGTTCTTTAGCCTGCATTTTTTTTAAGTTTATGACAGGTTCACTTTAACAAAAAATTGTACTGAGAGTAATATGAGTGCTAATGTGCTGACCTTTCCTTCTGAAAATGGAAGAAGTGTGCAATAAGTCAAATCAGGTTCCTACTTGTTCCAGGTGGGAAGGTATTCAAACAGGAGGATCACCATGACAGTCGGAACTAGACAGGAACTAGATTATTCAAAAGGATGCCAGCAATAGCAGCGTGTGTATTTCTTTTGTGACAGTTTTTTTTAAAGCCTATCCCTGGGGTCTAGGCTTTCTGGCATACCTTTATTCTTCTCCCCATTTACAAATGCTATGCAGATTTCATTTTTTGGTTTCAGAGCTGCCGTATGAAGAAAATTCATATCAATGCCTGTGACGTCGTCCAATGACGTTTATTATTCCTGCTGTATAAGGAGGATGGCTATCCACGCCAGGAGGAGGACTTCACAGGGGAGTTGAGAAGACCGGTCACTGTGCTGAACATAGAGCTGGTACTGCTGTAACTGGACAGGAAATGGCACTGGTGTAACTGGACAGGAAATGGCACTGGTGTAACTGGACAGGAAAGGGCACTATTGTAACTGGACAGGAAAGGGCACTGGTGTAACTGGACAGGAAAGGGCACTATTGTAACTGGACAGGAAAGGGCACTATTGTAACTGGACAGGAAAGGGCACTGGTGTAACTGGACAGGAAAGGGCACTATTGTAACTGGACAGGAAATGGCACTGGTGTAACTGGACAGGAAAGGGCACTGGTGTAACTGGACAGGAAAGGGCACTGGTGTAACTAGACAGGAAAGGGCACTGGTGTAACTGGACAGGAAAGGGCACTGGTGTAACTGGACAGGAAAGGGCACTGGTGTAACTGGACAGGAAAGGGCACTGGTGTAACTGGACAGGAAATGGCACTGGTGTAACTGGACAGAAAAAAGGCACTGGTGTAAGTGGACAGGAAATGGCACTGGTGTAACTGGACAGGAAAGGGCACTGGTGTAACTGGACAGGAAAGGGCACTGGTGTAACTGGACAGGAAAGGGCACTGGTGTAACTGGACAGGAAAGGGCACTGGTGTAACTGGACAGGAAAGGGCACTGGTGTAACTGGACAGAAAGAAAGCACTGGTGTAACTGGACAGGAAATGGCACTGGTGTAACTGGACAGGAAATGGCACTGGTGTAACTGGACAGGAAATGGCACTGGTGTAACTGGACAGGAAAGGGCACTGGTGTAACTGGACAGGAAAGGGCACTGGTGTAACTGGACAGAAAGAAAGCACTGGTGTAACTGGACAGAAAGAAAGCACTGGTGTAACTGGAAAGAAAAAAGGCACTGGTGTAACTGGACAGGAAATGTCACTGCTGTAACTGGACAGGAAATTACACTAGTGTAACTGGACAGGAAATTACACACAGAGTCTAGTGACATGCACAGCAGAGCTGATGGAAAATTTCAAATAGAGGACAAAGGTAAACAACTACCAACATGCCAGTTGAAAGCCATCTTGCCCAGAGATGAGCTTTAATGTGACTGTTGTCAAACTGGACTGATCAGTAAAAGTATTCCTTGTAAACAAAGAAAAGATCTCTCCAGCCACCCACACAGCTGAACACCATTCCACGGGCATGCATTTGTTCATAAACAAATACTTGCAAAATCATCTACTTCCTAGTCCCACACGGCATTAGGTGGTTCCTCTCGCCCAACCCCAAAACCACAGCAGGGGAGTAAAGTATTTACTACCTTTTTTACAAGGAACACCTGTTAGTAAGCAGAGTTTTGCCATTTTGGTCACTTAAAGTGTTACTAAACCCAGAGCCTGCAGTGCCTATTTCTGGTCTCTCAAAGTACACAGAACATGGAAATGCAATTACTTTAGTAAATATAAGCTGCTAAATACCTTTTCTCATCAGCAGTATATAGCAGCCTTGAGATTTCTAACAATGTTTGGCCAAGCACTGGTTAAAGCTTGCTCGAGGAGTTTCAGTCTCCTCTGACTGTCCTTAGAGGCTGCAGGACCCCTGACCTCCTGTCTGGACAGTGCTTATTGGCCCTGTGCCAATCACATGCACCGTCCCAAAAAAAAAAACCTCTCTAGCAATACACAGCAAACTGAATACGTGCAGAGTGCCTGCAAGGCTCTGTACCATCAGCAGGTGGATTGGGGACAGTAAAAGAAGAGGAGAATCACAGAAGACAGGATCAAATAGCCTTTTTACACAATGCGGAGGATTAACCTTTTAGGTTCCACAGTGAGTATAACAAGCATGCTTTACTGCATACACAGACTGATTTTACGGTTGTGGGTTTAGTAATACTTTATTAATGACTCTGTTATGAAAAAGGTTATGTAGGCTACTACTGCTGTCCTCACCTTTGAGAATTTTAGTTTCCTGGCTGTCATCCTGATGCTTTGACTTGAATGTTTTCTGGCTCTCTGAAGGGGAACAATATATAGCTATAAGGAATTCTGACTTTTCTGATACTCATTTAATGCCCGTTCCGGATGCATTCCTACCTGCACATCTTTAAGGGCTCTTTCACACGGGCGTTCCGTATGTCCGTATATCACCCCATCCGTTTGAGGTTGATATACGGACATAATGCATGTCAATGGGATTGCGGATGTCAGCGGATGACCATCCGCTGACGTCCGATTTGTGTCCTTTCAGTTCTGTTCTGTTTTTTTGGAACGGAACAGAACCCTATTTTAATTCTGTTAAAAAAACAGAACGGATGCAAAATCGGATGTCAGCGGTGTCATCCGCTGACATCCGTAATCCCCATAGACATACATTATGTCATCCGTGTCCGTGAAAAAAAAAAAAGTGCCGCAGCGGAAGAAGAAATCGGAGCGCCCATGTGAAAGAGCCCTAACACTTTTTTATGCGTTTTACCACATTCCTGTACAGTTCTGTGTAGAAAAAAAAGCAGAATGTTGTACTTTTTTTTCTGGAACAATCCCAGCAGGGGTTCCTAGCGATTCGCTGCTGGAGGTAGTCCCATTAAAAGCAGTGGGAGGCTTGTGAGAATACAAACAGAGGTCTGTTACCCACTACCCCAGCCACCAACTAAGGGCACTACAGGCGTGTAAATAATAAAAAGTATAAATTTATTAGGCACGTATTCCTTAGATGAGCAAATTCAAGACAGAAACATAAAGGCGGTGGACCTTGTCTCTGCCCTTAACCACAAAATCTCCCTTGCTAAAAAAGTAGGCCTGATCTCAAAAAAGGAAGCAGAATATGTTTCTGTTAAAACGTATAACATCCCTACGTTTTATATTATACCCAAGCTGCATAAATCGCTCAATAACCCCCCAGGGAGACCTATTGTCTCGGCAATAGGTGGCCCATTAGAGAGGACAGGCAAATTTGTCTATGCTCTTATCAAGGAGTTGGTGACTGCCCTCCCATCCTTTGTACAGGATACCAGGGATGTACTCCGTAGACTCTCTTTGATCTCTACCCCCTCGGATACACTCTTGGTGGGGATTGACGTCGAGAGCTTATATACATCTATCCCACATGAATGGGGTCTGAGGGCAGTCACACACTTCTTGGAGAGCAAATTTCCTGAACTCGGTGCCCATAACGAATTTGTGACCGAACTCCTGGACTTCCTCCTGGGTCATAATTTCTTTCAATTCATGAATGGGTACTACCAGCAGGTCAGAGGCACATCGATGGGGGCACCGTGGGCCCTGGCCTACGCGTGCCTCCATCTTGGCCTCTGGGAGGAGCAGGTTGTCTATCCGTCCTCAATGTACCTCAGCCACTCCCACATGTGGCTGAGGTACATTGATGATGTCCTGCTCCTCTGGAAGGGTACACCTGCTGAACTGGACCAATTTATGGGTGACCTAAATCAGAATGATCGTAATATACGGTTAACTTACACGGCCAGTACTAATCATCTCCCTTTCCTGGATCTTCTTATTTCTGTAGAAAACGGAGGAATCAAAACTAAAACCTACCGGAAGGACACAGCGGCCAATACTCTTCTGGCCGCAAATAGTCACCATCCAAAACACCTGGTGAACAGTATACCGGTCGGACAGTTCTTACGTCTCAAAAGGAACTGTTCAGAAACAGTAGATTACCAGGAAGAGGCAAAGCAATTGCATAAAAGATTCAGGGAGAGGGGCTACTCTCATGGAACAATTAAGAAAGCACGCAAAAGAGCAGTGTCAAGACCAAGATCTACCTTATTGGGTAAGAACTTACCCCACGTGTGACGGCTGCTGGGGACAAATACCCTTGTATTATTACCCAGTACGGCACACAATGGGAAGAAGTCAGGACAATCTTAACCAAACACTGGCAGGTCCTTACAGTATCCCCCCTCATTGAAAAATTGGTAGGTCCTAGGCCCCTACTTACAGCTAAAAGGGCAAGAAATTTAAAAGACACGCTCTGTCGCTCAGAGTTTGTCAGGTCACGGGGTGATGATAACTGGTTGACTTCCTTACCACGTTTAAAAGGGATGTTTCCATGCGGCCACTGCCAGATATGCAAATTGGTCATAAAGTCAAAAACCTTTAAAAGCTGCAATGGGCAAAAAGATTTTATCATTAATGACTTATTAATTGCCAAACAGAGAGAGTCATCTACGAGATAGTATGTCCCTGTCAAAAATCATATATTGGTAAGACCAAACGTCAACTCAAAACACGCATCCTTGAACATGTGGCTGACATTAAAAAGAGGGTAGATAAGAGAACGGTGCCTCTCCATTTCATAGAACATCATTATGTCAACCCCGAGGGGGCTTAGGGTCAGGGGGATCTATGCCCTCAAATTGCCTGCAAGGAGGGGAGATTTTGATAGGATCCTCCTCCAGAAGGAAAAAATGTGGATCTATAAGATGGGATCCTATATCACCTATAGGACTTAATGTGGAATTTAGCCTACAGCCCTTCTTGAACCCGTGACCCCTCGGGACTGGCATCGTGGTGTTCCCTGGTACCTCCCCGCTCTTATTTTGTCAACCATGTCCCGTTATACATTCAGTAAAGACATAACCACACGTAGGGTGTTCTATATGTCATCTCCGAGGTTAATCTTATCTGTCACAGGTTTATGACATTGATTTACATCCTAAAATTGGGGAGGAGTAGGTAAATTTTGGGGATGATGCAAAGTGGGATCTTCACTAAGTATGATAGGTTTTTGTGATATAGACTATGAATGAGAATCGATCATCATCATATTAATGATGATTACACCTTTATCCATATTGGATCTTAACTAATTTAAAGTTTAAACATAATAAATCAATTAGGAGATCCGTTCAAGTAAAAATATTACTACTAACTATCACATAGTGAATTTAGGTATTTCGCTTTATATTCTCTGTCCTCCTTATTTCTCCCCATACATATGTTCTGGGATGTGATCCATAAAGTACAAAGGGGGATGGTTTTCCGTATATGATCATCTAGAAATTCATTTAAATTTCACTATTGTTTGCCATGTCAGAAAATGCAGATTTAGCTATGTATTCATATTCCCGTGTGCATAGCATGCTGTGTAATTTTTAATCATTTTTTAATTATATGTTCACTTTGTTAAACTTTAAAGATTTGGCACTATTCCCATGACGGTTACATATGGAAATAGTGCTGATAACTTTGCTGGTTGAATGGCAAGTTGTATCAAATCAATATACCGCACCGCTCTCGAAAAGTGAGGACATCTTGTGGAAACTTGTGGTAGTACATTTCCCCTTAGTCCCACACATCAGTGAATAATTAACTAATAATTACCAATTAGGGGCGGTATATATTGATACACCTTGAGCCCATTCAGTAGCTCTGAGGAAACCAACTTTGTTGGTGAAACGCGTCAGCGTCCAGCATTGTGCACTGTGCACCCATGCACTAGCGACAACTGAATCCCCTGCACGGGATCCCATGCCTATCGTTCCCCAGGCTGTTCCCCGATTTGGCGTCCGGCTGATCAACTCAACAGGAAGTGACGATCGGGAGGATACCTCCGACCCGGAAGTCAAGCTCCACAGCCGCCGGTTCAGCCATACGGAGGGGTAGAACGCCGATGGGTGAATGAGGTAGCCACGGACTAACCGGACAACGGGAACCTTTGCCGCAATACACCGCTATTCCATCCTCCCCCATCTATATGAGGTACACACCGATACCAAAATGAAGCATACGCCAAGGTAAACCAATGACCTGTTCTCTGTTTCATATCTGGTTCTTATCATACAGACGGTGTGTTAAAAACTGCACCCACAGTTTACCTGTGACCTATATTGAGCTCTGCTTAGTGATATCTGCGGTCCTTACTTACTTCAACAATCAGACTTTCTACTGGATACTCAACACCGAACTTTCCGCAGATTATTCAACCCATTACTCTCAATCCTCTTATATGGTTCTGAGCTCACCTATTACAGCCAACTAACCATTCACAGACGATCTTGTCAGTAGGTAACTGTGTGCTAGAAAGGTTGGAATCCCTTTGTGATATTAAATGTTCATCCAAGAAATTCACCAAATTTATATTGGGACTACATCCACGGTGAATTCCAGCCGGGCTCATTCATTACAGTAACCAGAGGGGTAATTTATTTTACTACCCAGAGGTCCTCACACTGTACCTCACGGACCATCCAGCCTACACTGTATGCTGGTGTCCGCCAGGTTCCAGTGCATTTGAATAGATGGTGTAGTCTACAATAATGTGCATGGGTGCAACTAATTGTTGATTTTAATTGTTGTTTTACTTGTCCACCGCCTTTATGTTTCTGTCTTGAATTTGCTCATCTAAGGCATACGTGCCTAATAAATTTATACTTTTTATTATTTACACGCCTGTAGTGCCCTTAGTTGGTGGCTGGGGTAGTGGGTAACAGACCTCTGTTTGTATTCTCACATTTCCCCAACCCTTTTTTTCTTTTTTTTTCTTTTTGTTCATATGCCTATACACCAACGGTCACTAGTCAGGACAGTGCAATCTACTGAGGTTTATTATTTACCATTTATGAGGTGTGCACTATATTTTTAGTGAACCCTAAATGAGCCCTTAATAGAACACTATCTGTTGCTCTCTCTTTTTTTCAGCAGTGGGAGGCTGCCGGGTTCTACAGCTATTCACAGCTGTAGTGATCACATGTGAGCAATCAGCCATGTACACTAAAGCTGGATACACACTATACAACTGTCTTTAGATTTTTTCCTTTAGGGCTCTTTCACACGGAGCAGACCGCATTGCGATCCGCTCCGGCACTTTTTTTTTTTTCACGGAGCGGCTGACACTTGTCATCCGCTCCATATGTTCGCATATCATCCCATCTGTTTGCGGATGATATACGGACATAATGTATGTCTATGGGCATTGCGGATGTCAGTGGATGACACCGCTGACATCCGATTTTGCATCCGTTCCATTTTTTTTAAACGGAACAAAAATAGGGTTCTGTTCCATTCCAAAAAACGGAACAGAACTGAAAGGATGAAAATCGGATGTCAGCGGATGGTCATCCGCTGACATCCGCAATGCCATTGACATACATTATGCCCGTATATCATCCGCAAAAAAATAGGATGATTTGCGGACATGCGGAACGCCCGTGTGAAAGGGCCCATAGACTTACCAAAACCATATAATATGAGGTCAGACCTAAACACTTTGTATGCAATCAGGCAGGCCCTTGTTCAACATAGTTGAAGGTAAATCTAAAGGAAATCTACCAACAAGAGTTGTATAGTGTGTATCCAGCTTAAAGGCCCGTACACACGATAAGAAAATCAAAGTAAAATGTTGTCAGACAAACAATCTGCCGATTTCCAGATCACTAGTATGGGGCTTTCGACAACCGATTACGAATTGTCGGACAACAAAAACTGGATGTGCAGGCTATAAAATGTTTTCCTTGTTCAGGATCTGGGACTCAAAAATACTAAAGCCATACAACTAGCTTTTTTTTTTTTTAAAGGGGGCCAGCAATGGCAGCCCCCATACTTTTCTCATGGCAGAATCACATAGGACCTGGGGAAAACATCATAGCGCACCTATTGGAATAGTCATTGGAGAACGTAATGAAAAAACATTCTTTTCATGTTTAACTATTCTGGTCTCAGGTCAAAGACACAAGCTCACAAGATGAACAGAAGAGAGTTGTGGCAATATGATTTTATATATATATATATATATATATATATATATATATATATATATCCAGAACTGGCTGTAAGGAGCCTTGTGGCTTTGCCCTTGTTACCGGTGTCAGTGGGAGTGAAGGACTGCACTGATCGAGGTGCCATGGAGGATATTGGCATGTATGCTGCTGATGCCTGTCTGTGCAAGCTCAAGCCAGTAAAGCTGCATCGGAGCCCCAGTTGCAGGCAGGAGTTTTACCTGGAGCTGTGGGGGGGGGGGGGGGGCAGACCCTATTGATTAACACAAAGCTGTGCCAAGTTCAGATGAATTGCAGTACACATGGTAGGTTGGCAGGGAAGCGTGAAATAAACTGCTGCAATGTTATTTGTGTATGCGGCTCTGGAGGGTAGCCAGTTTTACGGTAAGAACTCAATTTCACGTTCTCCTATTGGGCTCTTATCTATTGTTGGGGCTACACACTGTCCTTATCCTGAAAACATTTCTCCGCCAGGCTCAGTGCTGCCCCAGCGATCGTTCTTCTATGTGTGTATCCATTTTGATTGGTGTGTGCATTCATGTGACAGGCTACTGTGCAAACAAATTTGCTCCAGGGACATTACATTAAAAATGAGAATTGAAAACATTCAGAAAATTGGAGTTTTAACCAATAAGAACCAATCAGATTTCACAGTTTATGTTGGGGGAGGGGGGGGGATCAAAAAGGTGCCTCCTCCCACCCCTTTTTTTCTTCTCCTTCCTGTTTTTCCTTTTCCTCTACTTCTGGTTAAATGTTAGGTGGTTTCTCATGTACAGTACATCTGCTCTCGCCATGCCTCCCTAATGGCGCCCCTGCGATGGGATCCCTGCCCAGGACCTCTTTCCAACTGGCCAGACTGATGCATGATTGGTTGGGTTTCCTTTGCCCTGCCCTGGGCTAGGAAGACAGCATTGTTGGCCTTCTATATATTTCTTTTGAACAACTCTTTTATAACAGGTCGGCCTGGCCTTCAGGTCATATTTTCCTGACATAGGCTATTGTAATGGAATTTGATATCTATCAGTTCTGCTTTGTGTTTATACTAAATTGTGTTTAGTTGTCTGTGTAGCTTGGAGATTGCCTTCTTTCTTTTAAAATAAAAAATTAAAAAAGAAAAAATGCCATGGGGTACAACTTCACAAAGTAGAGAAGGTTTGTAAAGGGGGGGTCGGCTACAGGTCGATTCTGGCCATCTTGGGGCATGGAAGGTTTTTGAACAATATACTTGGCCCCGGTCTCCATTAGGTTGAAAAACACTGCCTTAAAATGCCTTCTAAAAGTGAATGGTTTGGATTATTTCACAATATTAAACTTTTTACGTGCTAACCAACCCGGTTTTCCTTGTATGCTTGTTTCCTCTGATTTGTTGTATTGGATTTTGCTAAGAGCAATATCAAAAGTAACACAAGTTTAAAATAGAAATGAAAAGCAAAATTTATGTGTAGAGATTTAAAAAAAAAAAGAAAAACACACACACACATTATAAGCACCCCTCCTCTTTTTTTTATATGTGATCACATTCCCTCTGTTCTCAGCTGCATGAGAATTAGGGGAGGAGAATCAGCAACACACTGATCTTCCCAGTGAATTGCTGTGCAGGGGGGTTGTGTCAGAACAAGAATGATCATTGGGGGAGAGTACACTGAGTTCCCAGCAAAGCTAGAGAACTGACCACGTTGTGCTCTCCTGTTTAGTGTGTTCAGTTTTTAATAGGAAAGCAGAGGGACTGGCAGGAACACCAGGGATTTCACAAAGAGAACAGGAGACTTTTTCATACAAGTACATCAGCAGGCACATACCGGGAATAGGAAATGTTGCGTTTACATATTCTTTAAGCCAGCAAAAGATTAAGTAATTTTCTTCCCTGAAAAAAAGAAAATCACTCAATTCCTCCATCAACATAGTCAGTGTTGATGGGGGGGAGCTATTGTGTTCTGTCAGCAGATGGGTGCGGGGAGAACAGCAATTATTGCTAGCAGCTATAGCCATATCGCATTTAAAAATC
This sequence comes from Pelophylax lessonae, assembly GCF_965119305.1. Classification (NCBI taxonomy): domain Eukaryota; kingdom Metazoa; phylum Chordata; class Amphibia; order Anura; family Ranidae; genus Pelophylax; species Pelophylax lessonae. The sequence goes on from NC_138769.1 coordinate 538,796,944, forward strand.
CAGCATGATGGTAGTACCCAAGTCAGTCGATGGATCGACTTGAGTATATTCAGTCAGCTCATAGATCATTCAGCAGACGGGAAAGCGTACTGGTGTGAACACAAAGGTGAGTGTGGACAGCAGCAGTGGTCTCCTAACAGCGGCCCGGGGGCCAGACCTGGCCCTTTGCTTGCCTTTACCTGGCTCTTTGGGCACTATTCCATCCACTGACACCACACCAATAAAGGAGCATCACCCCCCCCCCCCAATGACACCAAAATGGGGCACTATTCTTCTCATTAATATCTACAATGAGACACTATTCCTCCCAATAAAACCAATGATGGGGCACTGACGCAGGGGCATTTTTTACTCCTACTGGCCACAGTCCGGCCCCCCTAAAGCATAAAAGACAGTATATTGGCCCTTTGCTTAAAACGTTCAGAGACCCCTGATCTAGAGATATTAGGAGATTTAAAGGTCTTCACCGAGCAACTAGATCTCAGGCGTAATTTGTATAAGATAAACTAAAAAAAACAAACCAAGAAAGAAAAAAAAAAAAAAAAAAAACCTGAACTTTTACATCTGGCAAACAAAGTATTGTTTTATAGCATACACACGCTGTTCATGAACCTCACTCTTGCATACAAACGTTTTATTCTCCTAGAGACATAAGCGAGCTACGCTCCTTTCACTTGCCACAAAACTAGGGGCTAGCAAGTTTTTTTTTTTTTTTTCTTTCAACCAGTGGGCTGAATGAAAGAAATTCAAGTCATGTAGATGCAGGGATCTCCACTGCTGTGCGGTTGTATTCTGGCAGTAGGGACACCACCCCTCCAAAATCAGAAAACACACTGTGCTTTTACTGCCCCCCAAATGCAAGTGTAAAAATGCCCCCTGCTTTTACTTGCTTCCTGGAATTGGCATTTTAGTAACTCCCTACATAACTTGAAAATCCAGAAACAACCCAGTCAAGTTGCTATCTGGCTCCTAAATAAACATTCAAGTTTAAGATCATTAGAACCATGATCCTTGTCAATGGAGGTTAATAAAATGCATGCCGTTGTTCCATAGATCTGAGACGAGTAATACCTGCAAAGCCAGATTCCTCTCAGACAATTGAAGGATTATGGTGGGCCAGTGTGAAATATATAAAACACAGCGAGAAAAGCCAAATCATAGAGATCGATAAACATTGGTATCTGGTTCTAGGTTACAGTACCAAATTATTTCTCTCTATACTAGTGAACACTGAACTACCAGAAGATGTCCGTTTCATTCAAAAAGGACAGATATCATCATGTACATTCTAGGCCTTATGTTAACATATCTGAAAGAAAACTGTATGTAACCTTTCAGTATTTTCATATTTTATTAAAGAATACGTTACCCCCAACATTTCATATTCCCGATATGCACCTGCTGTACCATGTATTGCATCCTTTGTGTAAAATCCCTCTGCTTTTCTATTAGAAACTACCACATTAGGCACGAGAGTACAGCGTGGTCAGTTCTCTAGCTGTGCTAAGAACTCAGCCTGCTCTCCTCCAGTGATTAGATTTGTCCTGATACACCCCCGCCCAATATATATATATATATATATATATATATATATATATATATATATATATATATATATATATATATATATATAGGAAAAACAGTATTTATAATGAATATACATATATACAGTATCTCACAAAAGTGAGTACACCCCTCACAGTTTTGTAAATATTTTATTATATCTTTTCATGTGACAACACTGAAGAAATGACACTTTGCTACAATGCAAAGTAGTGAGTGTACAGCTTGTATAACAGTGTAAATTTGATGTCTCCTCAAAATAACTCAACACACAGCCATTAATGTCTAAACCGCTGGCAACAAAAGTGAGTACACCCTAAGTGAAAATGTCCAAATTGGGCCCAATTAGCAATTTTCCCTCCCCGGTGTCATGTGACTCGTTAGTGTTACAAGGTCTCAGGTGTGAATAGGGAGCAGGTGTGTTAAATTTGGTGTTATCGCTCTCACTCTCTTATACTGGTCATTGGAAGTTCAACATGGCACCTCATGGCAAAAAACTCTGGGGATCTGAAAAAAAAAATTGTTGCTCTACATAAGGATGGCCTAGGCTATAAAAAGATTGCCAAGACCCTGAAACGGAGCTGCAGCATGGTGGCCAAGACAACACAGCGGTTTAACAGGACAGGTTCCACTCAGAACAGGCCTCTTCATGGTCTACTAAAGGAGTTGAGTGAACGTGCTCAGCTTTATATCCAGAGGTTGTCTTTGGGAAATAGACGTATGAATGCCAGCATTGCTGCAGAGGTTGAAGGGATGGGGGGGGAAAGCCTGTCAGTTCACACAGACCATACGCCGCACACTGCATCAAATTGGTTTGCATGGCTGTCGTCCCAGAAGGAAGCCTCTTCTAAAGATGATGCACAAGAAAGCCCGCAAACAGTTTGCTGAAGACAAACAGACTAAGGACATGGATTACTAGGACCATGTCCTGTGGTCTGATGAGACCGAGATAAACGTATTTAGGCTGCCATTTCTGATCTCTCCTTTTGAGAAAGGTGAGTCCCTGGCTGTCGAGTTGATGGTTTGGCTTCAATGCACTCTGAATCACTGACTTGTAACCAGTGTTAATTTCGTCAACGAAAAAGTTTTAATCAAAGTTTTCGTCAGCAGCATTTTTACAGTGACAAAAAGAAACGAAAAGTACAGCACATTTTCGTCCACTGACGAAAACTATGACGAAAATTAAACAAAGGAAAACAGGACGAAAATGTCAGGCAAGGACGTTTACTAACTTCCGGTTTTCACAGAGCCTTGCCTACTTTTGCTCCCAGCAAGCAAGCAAGTTGAAGCCATTGCGTGCACCGTATATGCCTGCCAGACACCAGAGAAGCAATGTGCATTACAGGACTCTTCTGACCAGTAACCATGGACATGGCGGCATCCAGAGCACTGTGCATTACAGGCCATCCCTCAGACCACCATCCAGCACTATGCAGCATTAGAGGCCTCCTCAGACCACCATCCAGCACTATGCAGCATTAGAGGCCTCCTCAGACCACCATCCAGCACTATGCAGCATTAGAGGCCTCCTCAGACCACCATCCAGAGCACTCTGCAGCATTAGAGGCCTCCTCAGACCACCGTCTAAAGCACTCTGCAGCATTAGAGGCCTCCTGAGACCACTATCCAGCACTATGCAGCATTAGAGGCCTCCTCAGACCACCATCCAGCACTATGCAGCATTAGAGGCCTCCTCAGACCACCATCCAGCACTATGCAGCATTAGAGGCCTCCTCAGACCACCATCCAGAGCACTCTGCAGCATTAGAGGCCTCCTCAGACCACCGTCTAAAGCACTCTGCAGCATTAGAGGCCTCCTGAGACCACTATCCAGCACTATGCAGCATTAGAGGCCTCCTCAGACCACCATCCAGCACTATGCAGCATTAGAGGCCTCCTCAGACCACCATCCAGCACTATGCAGCATTAGAGGCCTCCTCAGACCACCATCCAGAGCACTCTGCAGCATTAGAGGCCTCCTCAGACCACCGTCTAGAGCACTATGCAGCATTAGAGGCCTCCTCAGACCACCATCCAGAGCACTCTGCAGCATTAGAGGCCTCCTCAGACCACTATCCAGCACTATGCAGCATTAGAGGCCTCCTCAGACCACCATCCAGCACTCTGCAGCATTAGAGGCCTCCTCAGACCACCGTCTAGAGCACTGTGCAGCATTATGGGCCTCCTCAGACCACCCAGAGTGGCTAAATCTGAACCTGTGAGTTTGTTCAAACCTTAATACCATAAATAATAACAGGATATTACATTTTTTTTACTCCAGGAGCATATAATGAGCTTGGAAATTCTATAGAAATGCCTAAATAATGCAGTACAATTAAACTAAACACATTACATTTTAGTTGACTAAAATAATTTTATTCAACTAAAATGTACTGGAGATTTTAAATACGATGACTAAATTGGGACTGAAACTAAAATTGCATTTTAGCCAAAGACTATGACAAACTAAATCAACTGCAGATGACTAAAATGGGACTAAAACTAAAATGGCATTTTAGTCAAAAGACTAACTAAAACTAAATCGAAAATCAATGCCAAAATCAACACTGCTTGTAATTTGGTCACTTTTACATCATGCATGTTTTGGGGCTGTGACTGAAAAATATTTAAGATAGACACAGCCAGTGAATAGTATTTTCAAAGGGATGTCAGCACTGGCAGCTACCATTTTTATTTAATGATGGGTGTACTATAAGTGGTCCTTGAAAAAAGCATGTTCAACTGCCGAACCGAAAAGCAGCCGAATTCACAAACTTACAGTCTTGCTAAAGCATGGTGGTTGTCTAATCCCACAATTGCGCAGGTAGAATATAAGATGTTATGGTTGTTCATACATTAAAAATGGTCGGCAATCCTTAAAGCAAGAGTAAACCCATCAATTTACACATTGGTTGTGCTCTCATCCAAACTGTCAAACCATCTAATGGCTGGTGTCACAACTGATCACATTTGCAGCATCATGACAGTTGAAGATTAAACAGAGGCCAAGATTACAGCTTCCTTGGCTGAAAACGATAGGAGAGTTTACTTCCACTTTAAAGACCTCAAGGGAGAACTTGAGCAAATAGGGACTCCATGGGTTAAATAATTACCTACCAAAAGACTTTGACTGGTCCTGGTTAGCCAGCCACTTAAACACATTTATTAGCCTTAGGGCTAACCCACATTTAGATACAAAGTGGTGTGGTTCAATTTCCAGGCTCCCTGCCCTCACCCTATCCCTGAAACCCGTTTCTAATCAATTTCCTACCTCTTCTTCTAAATGTTACTTTTCATTCTCAAATCTTTCATTCTCTAACCTCACCATATCCAATTTACTTACGGGCTTCAACCCAATGACCTGTAATTATATTGTCATGCAGCAAATAGACTATCAGAGAGGTGGTCCTGCTTTTCACCACAGGGAGGCTAGCCATACATTATACAATTTTTCTTTAGATTTACCAAAACCATATAATAGGAGGTCAAATCTAAACACTTACAATTTGTATGCAATCAGACAGGTCCTTGCACTACACAGTTGAAGGTGAATATAAAGGAAATTAAATAAGAAAATTGTATAATGTATGGCCAGCTTTAGTTTTCTTCTACCAAACTGCATTTTCTTGGCACTGGAGTAACCAATGCCCAATGTACAAGGGCAAACCTGGTGGAACCCACTTATAAATGCCCCCAATATCCTTTGAAAGCTGCACGTTAATGATTGCAAAGGGGCTTTAAGCTGTATATCTCCCGTATATCAGTGATGAACTGTCTGGATTTGTATGAGCGGCACTTGCATGTAGTAACCTGAAACTTTGCAAATGTTTAATATTGAAACAGAAATAAATTGAGTTCAGAGCACTGGAGCAATAGATAAAATGTGACCCACCCCTAAAAAACAGAACAAAAAAAAGGGCTACCACTGAAAAAAAGTGGAGAAACTGGTGAGGCCTGTTCAGAGAGGGACTCACCCATCCCCCATTATGAACACATGCAACCTGGATAGCAACGGTAAAATATAAGACAAAATAATAGAAATATGAAACCACCTTTGTATTAAAGAGAATACTTGTTTAGGGATATCTGTTAGGGAAGAAGAGCAGTTTACGTAGGTTCTGATATATATATATAGGTTTTATATTATTACTATTATATCATGGAGTTGTGGCTTCTGGTTGCCTTAGAAATGTTCTAACAATAGGCTTCATTTTAGGCTCATTTTCTACAACCCCACAGTACTTTTCTCAATGACTTACTAAAAAACTGCACCTGCTTCTTGTATCGCTAACGTTAAATAGTTTTTCTGAATCATTCGTTTTGTGGTTTTGAAGCTGATACTTACCTACCTTGTGCAGTTGGTTTTGCACAGAGCAGCCTGAATGCTCCTCCCCAGGTGCCTGACTGGAGCTCCTGGCCCCTCCCTTCTGTTGAGTGCCCCCACAGATAGCAGCTTGCCATGGGGGCACCAGAGCTGAGCTGCAGCTCCATGTATCTATTCAGACATGGAACTGCCATTTGGCCTTGCCCCTCTCTCTCCTGATTGGCTGAGTTCGATCGACAGCAGCGGAAGCCAATGGCACTGCTGCGGTGTCTCAGCCAATCAGGAGAGAGAGAGAGTCCAGCGCGCCTGAGGAACTTGTGGACATCGGGGGCTCAGGTAAGTATTAGGGGGGCTGCTGCACACAGAAGGCTTTTTATCTTAATGCAAAGAATGTATTTATTAAGATAAAAAAAAAAAAACTTCTGACTTTACAACCACTTTAAGGCTGGGATCACATATATGCGAATTGGATGCGTTTTTTACACCACATCCAATTCGCATGACATGTGAATGTGACCAGCTCTCAAAGGAGCTGGTTCTCACTGGTCTGGGGGAGCCGCAGTGCAGTTTCAAAAAGGGTCCTGTGCGTTTTAGTGTCCAGCTCTGGTACGAATTACGGGAAAAAATTGGCCTTGAATCGCACCTGAACCAGTGAACACAAATGTACTGGACTCAAGGCTGCAAACCGCAGCCAGAAATGTGTGAACCCGGCCCTATGCCTAGTACACACGATCAGAAAACGACCACTTTCTACAAGCTAGTGGTACCCAAGTCGATCGATGTAAACAAATATATAGACCTTTCAGTATATCCGTTAAAATGTACAGTATTACAAATTTTGACAGCAAAAGTGACAAGTTGATACCTAATGGTAATTATGTGCAACTTGTACACTTTTTACTACATAGATGTACATAAATGGCTGTTCACACTTGTGCATTGCTGCAACTTGTTTACCATTAAATACTATTTTCACCTTAGTTGCATTTACATGCTGCCGATTTCCTCCAGCCTCTTTTAGCTGCTTCTGGTCGATATGTATGTACAGTACTCCATTCGCACATTTGTGCTCTGGACCGGACTGAATTCCTCACAACAATGGACCATAGCTGCACAATGTGTATTGGTAGAGTTGCTTGTGGTTGCAAATGCAAAACTGGGAGACAGCTGTCACTCTGGGGTTTATTTACTAAAGATGGAGAGTGCAAAATCAGGCTCACTTCTGCATAGAAACCAATCAGCTTCTAACCTCGGCTTGTTCAATTAAGCCAGGTTTTGACAATAAAACCTGTATGCTGATTGGTTTCTATGCAGAAGTGAGCCTGATTTCGCACTCTCCAGCTTTAGTAAATCAACCCCACTATGACAGAAAGTGCCTCAATAAAGACATTAATGGCAGGATTACCAGGTATTATATTGGTAAAAGCTGCATATTTAAAGCGGAAGTCCAGTCTAATACCTTAAATTCTCCCCTGCAATCATGAATGTGAGCGAAGTTCAGCCTTATGTGTCAAAATGAAAAAAATCCCAGTTTTTCTACCTGAATTCTGCAGTTTTCAGTGCTGTCACATGACTTCAATCCCTCTTTCTTCAGAGTCCAAGAGCAGCAAGTGGGTGTGGTTACCGAAAGCCAGTGACGTCACTTCCAGGGAGGGACACTGTTCCTGTGTAGTAGCCAGTGAGCGTATACAGGATGGGAGGAGCTGATCATAGGTTCCCGCCCAGGGTTCTCTCATCAGTAAGGATGTATTGTACATCCTAAGTCATGAGAAAATGAATCATGCTACAGGCAACCACATTAAGTCTACGTTTCCACTAGTGCGACTTGTCATGCGACTTTGAACTTACAAAGTCGCATGACAAGTCACAGCCCATTGATTTCAAGGGCATCCGTTCCCATCTAAGCGACTTTGAAAGTCAGCGAACTAGAAAAGGTACCAGCACTACTTTGATGCAACTTTTGATGCGACTTGGATCCGGAGTCTAGTTTGATCAAAGCACTCAAAGTCGCACTCTAAAGTCGCACTCTAGCCTAGTGGCCAAGTTAACACTAGTGTGACTCTTAAGTTGTGCAATTTAGAGTGTAGCTGTGATCCAACTTAAGTTGCTGATTTTCAAAGTCGCATAGATGGGAACAGGTGCCATTGAAATTAACCACTTGCCGACTGCTCACAGTATATTTACTGCGGCAGTCAGCCCCTCACAGGCAGAGCGACGTAGTACTACGTCACTAGCCTGTAAGGGCTCTGGGGAGCGAGCGCGCCCCGCCGGGGGCGCGCTCCCTCGTGGTCACGGACCCCCCCGCGCGCGTCACTCGCCGATCGTCGGTGGAGAGGGAGAAAGGCAGGCGGCTGATGTAAACAAGCCGCCTGTCATTCTCCCCAATGTAGGAATCGTGATTATACGGTTCTACTATGTAGGACCGTTGATCACTGTTCCTACCCCTGAAGCCACAGCCAATCACAGTTCAAATCACGCTCCTAGGGACACACACCACCCCTCCCTCTCAAAAAAAAAAAAAAGTTAACCCCTTCACTGCCAGTGTATTTTTACAGTAACAGTGCATATATATAGCACCGATTACTGTAGAAATGTCACTGGTAACCCCAAAAGTGTCAAAAATGTCAGTCAAGGGTCCGATCTGTCCGCCACAATGTCGAAGTACCGCAAAAAAAAAAAAACGCAGATCGCCGCCATTACGTGTTAAAAAAAAAAACAACAAAAATGACAAAAATCTTTCCCTTTGTTAGTAAACGCGATAACTTTCGCGCAAACCAATCAAAATACGCTTTTTGCTATTTTTTTTACCAAACATATGTAGCATAAAATAAATTGGCTGAAAATGTTAAAAAATTTAGATTTTTACATTTTTTTGGGGGGGGGAATTTCATATAAAAAAATGTGAAAAATATTGTTATTTTTGCAAAATTGTCACTCTTTTTTTGTTTATAGCGCATGATCAAAAAAAAAAAAAATCGCACAGGTGATAAAATACCGCCAAAAGAAAGCTGTTTGTGGGAAAAAAAAGACGTCAAATTCGTTTAGGTACAGCGTCGCACGACGTCACAATGGTCCGTTAAAGTCACGCATTGCCGAATCGCAAAATAGGCCCTGGTCGGAATGGGGGTAAAATCTTCCGGGGCTTAAGTGGTTAATGGGCTTTAACTTGTCATGGGACTTTACGTGTTGAAAGTCGCATGACAAGTCGCACTAGTGGAAGCGGAGCCTAAAACTCATTACTCACATATGCCCCTCTCTCTCTCTCTCCTTCTCTCTCAGGAGAAGCTGTTAGCCTAAACAAGGCTATGAAGACAGGAAGAGAGAATAGTGAAGAATAGGAGGGATGGGCTGGGCAGTTCTAGCTATGCCTGCCTAGGAAAGCCCGACAACCTTTTCAGGAAGTGAAAGACAGCTTAGCGAATTCAGATAACAGGAAATAGCATTGCTGGTGAAGAACAGGAAGAAGCTGTTTGTCCAGCTTAGATAAGACTTTCTAAGCTACACAAGCAGCTAGCCAGAAAATGAATAATAACAAAGGTATAGATATTTAACATATTATTAATGGGAAAAGTTTAATCTTTGACTGGAGTTTCCCTTTAAAATATGGAAATGCATTAACAGGCTACACTCGGTTTTGCTGATGGGATTAATATTTGATTGATTCTGAATTTAGTTTAAAAAACAGTCACTGTTTCCCATCTTGCGATAGTTAGTTCCATATTAAAGTGGTTATAAAGCCAAAAGGTTTTTTTACCCTAAAGTTATTGTAAAGTCTTACATTTTATTTTATTTTTTTTTACCAAACATGTTATACTTACCTCCTCTGTTCAGTTGGTTTTGCACAGAGTGGCCTGGATCCTCCTCTTCTTGGGTCCCACTTCGGTGCTCCTGGTCCCTCCCTCCTGTCGAGTGCCCCCAGAGCAAGCAGCTTGCTATGGGGGAACCCGAGCTGAGCTGCAGCTCCGTGGGTCCATTCAGACACAGAACTGCAGTTTGGCCCTGCCCCCTTTCTCTCCCGATTGGCTAACTGATTTTGATTGACTCCCGCAGCTGTGTCTCAGCCAATCAAGAGGGAGAGTCCCAGACGGCCGAGGCCATTGCTGGATAGAGAGGGGGCTCAGGTAAGTATTCGGGGGGCTGCTTCACACAGAAGGCTTTTTATCTTAATGCATGGAATGCATTAAAATATAAAAAACTTTCTGCCTTTACAACACCTTTAGGCCTTGTTCACACCTGAGCATTTTTCAGCTTGTCTCTGAAGTTTCAAAACTCTCAACAAGAAAAATCACACTTATTTCAATGGCCCCTGTTCATATATGAGCGTTTTTTTGCCTGAAGGAAAACCTCTTAAGCTCAAAAAGTACATGAGCTTCTTTTTTGGCAGATTACAAGCGTTTTTCTTAGATGTCAATGCCTGCCTCCAAACACCTGCAAAAACTGCCCGAAAAAAAAGCCTGAAAATTACACACTTAATGCATGCTCTACGTTAGGGTATTAAAAAAAAAAAAAAAAAAACACCTTTCAAAAGCTGCAGCCCCGGGCAAAGCGCTGAGCCTGATTTTAATCCAGCGCTGTGCCCATCTGCAGCCGCTCTGCCCCCCTTTCTCTTCTTACAGGAGGAAGCAGGGGGCAGGGCCAAGCAGGCCTGTGTGTGTCAATGAACGCACACGGCCCAGCTTGGATTTGAGCCTGCATGAGTGCCCCCATAACTGCTTGCTATGTGCACACTCAGAAAAGAAAAGGAGCCAACATCGCCGGCGGGGGACCCCAGAAGAGGAGTTCTGGGGCTACTCTGCCAAAACCACTGCACAGAGCAGGTAAGTATAATATGTTTATTACTTTCAGAAGAAAAAAAAAAGAAAGCTACAACTGGGTTTAATAATTCCCTGCCCTCAACTTGTTGAACCTTACATTATACCCTGCACATGAGCACTTTGTTACATTTAAAGCATGGGTGTCCAACCTTTTGGCTTCTCTGGGCCACACTGAGTGTAGAGAAATTTTCTCGGGCCGCATATAAAATATATACTATAGTTAAGGTATATAAGTAATAAAACGTTGCCGCGCCCTTCCCGTGCTGCTGCGCCCCCCCCCCCCCAGCACTCATTTTACACAACTAGTGGATGATCTCCTCCGAGGCAGTCTCTGCCTACAGTTAGTTGGAAGCCGCTGTGGCCGTGCCCCCGACTCGACTTCCTTCCTCCCCAGCAAAAAAATAAATAAATTTTCAGGGGGCAGTGGGCCGCATTGCCTGCAGTTCCAGGCCCCATGCGGCCCCCGGGCCGCAGGTTGGACATGCCTGATTTAAAGTGAGAAATGGGTGTATGCATAGATGGTTCATGTCTTTTGTGGCTAGGGATAAAATGGTCTGCTGGCCGATGATGTTTAAGATCCTAAGCTCCAGAGGTTGTCAACCTAACGTTCAATTACATTATCTCACATACCATTCAATGCCGAATAAAAAGTAATAACAAGGATTTTCTGATCATGGAATGCTTTGTATGCTTGTCTATCATTCTGTACGTGGGCTGGGTTTACACTTATTGCAATTTTTGTGTTTTTTTCCATGTGATCTCACTTAAGGCCCCTTTCACACAGGTGGACCATTCAGATCTGCCTGTCAGTTTTTTTGGTGGATCTGAACGGTCCCCCCATGCATCCCTATGGGGCATCGTACGTCAGCGGAGACATGTCTGCTGACATCCGATCTGATCCTTCAAATCTGGACAGATGGAAACCCTATTTTCCATCCGTTCAGCGGATCGGATCGGATGAGAACGGACCGACGGTCCGTTCCCATCCGATTCCCCCATAGAGATGCATGGGGAACTGACAGCTGTTCTCCGCACTGAGTCGATCCCCCGCTGAGAAAAACGGAGTCCGTCCGACGAACAGCGTGTGTGGAAGCACCTGTATCTTTTTCCAAGTGCGTTGCATAGGTGTGCACAGGCCCCAAAGACAATAGGAATGGCCAAATCCTGACAGATCACATAGGTGTTCATGGAGACTAAAAGAAAACTCTTTGGCAGTAGGTAGGAAGTAGGAGTTTGTACACCGTCATGTTAGGCCTCTTGCACACTGCAGCTTAAAAAATCTCAGTACAGCTTTTTTTTTTCTGAGCTAAAATACAGCCCATTAATTGTAACGTGCCTATGCACACAGGCGCATAAATGAGCGCCGTGTATTCTTCAGTAAGAACAAAATGCGCGCAAATACACGCAGTTGCGCACAAATGAACGTACACAAACATACTGTTCTGAAAAATGTAAATTTGCATATTTAACAAAAACGCAAGAATATATTTGCGTGAAAAGACGCAAATTTGCGTGAACGCATATGCGCGAAAATGTGCACATTTCAATAAGACAAATTTACGGCAGAAAAAGGAGATGCTCAAACAGAAGTATCGTGTGTAAGAGGCCTTATGCCTCGTACACACGTTCAGATAATCGAACGACTTTTCGTTCGCATTTTGTTGCATGATACTAATATCGAATTTAAAATGCGTACAAACGTAGGATTTTTTTCGTACGATTCTGGAAAAGCTTCCTGGTTGCGTAGCTACGTATCAGATAGTGCAAAACAAAGACAATGGCAGTCAGGCTTTTTCCGTGCTATTTTAGTGTTTCTGATCATGCGTGGTCTTTGTCTATCGATTTTTAGCGGACGCATACTGTACTGATTAAACGATTGTCGTTCGCTAGGCTATCATAAGACAGAAGTTTTTCGTGTTTGTCCCTTTGGATTTTGTTGGACGAACTTTCGCGATCGGCTGTCGAAAGCTGTGTACTAAGACTTCATTCACACCAGCGCGACTTGTCAGGCGACTTGTCAGCCTGACAAGTCGCGCTCCCCCGTGGTCCATTGACTGCTACAGGATCCGTTCTAATAGGAGCGACACAAGTCGCTCCGACTTAGAAAAAGGGTCCTGTACTACTTCAGGGCAACCTCGGAGCGACTTGAAGAGACTTCCATTATGTGAAGTCCTTGCAAGTCGCTCTGAAGTAGTGGTGCATGGGAATGCACAAGTCGCCCCCGAAGTAGTACAGAGTGGTGCCGCCCCAGTGTGAACCGACTCTAACGATCAGATTATCGTGCGATCAAGTCGAAAGCGATTATTTTTGTCCGATTATCTGAACGTGTGTACGAGGCATAAGTGTAAGGACGATACCACATTCTAATATAGTGATAGGTGGGGCATCACAGGGGTATCTTATTGTTGCCTAGACTCCTCTGACTCACCTAGCATTGAAAGTACTCTGGCATTTGCAGGCAACTCCATATCTGACCATACAATCATGGCTTTATAAAATGAATGAACATGCACAGGCCCTGATCTAAAAACAAGCTCTGCTGTCATTTCCTTAGTTCATTAGCATCTCACAAACTACACAAACCATATAACAAAATACAGCACAGAGTCTGTGTTCTTTGACATAGCGTTAAACATTAACGAGTAGATGATCCCACCATTTGTAAATAAACTGCTCTTATTGCTCTCTGCTATACACAAAATGCTTGGGGGCCAAAGTTCTAATGGCAATCATGTGCGACGCACCCAAAAATCACTTATCCTATACTGAGTCACTTAAAATCCTTAGGACAAGGGTGATAGATCACACAAAATGAATGCTGCATTAAACAGTCACGCACACAATTCATACTGTATACTTTTTTTTACAGATGGCAGCAAACATACCTGTGAAATGCACTTGTTCCTGCCAAGATCAGGCCTATAAATCTGCACCTACCTACAGTCCCGCAGAGACAAGCCACCACTTACCTTCATAATATTCACCCTGAAGCCGGTTGTGGGCAGATCAGATGCTGGAAAACATCTCTGTCCCTTATTTCTGTTTTGAGTTTGAAACTGACAGCAATCGCCAGTCTCAGCCCTGGGAGGGCCGGCTGCTATTACTGACCAAGACCTGAAATTCCAGTTCTCTTACATTGCTGCCTGCTTTCCTAGGCAAGTCAGGCCGGCCTACATGGTGTCAGATTGCACAGAGCGAGCATTTGTAGCACCTTGCAAAACAAACATATCACATACCTGGATGTGCCTCTACCTGTTGACTTCATACTTAACCATTTCCTCTCTGGTCCCGGCACAAAACAAAGCATGCTCTTTTATACAAGGTCTATTACAACTAATACAATTTCAATCTATGTTTATGTTTTTTTTTTTTTCTTGCACTTAAAAAAAAAAAAAACTGCAAAGACATATACAGATAATGAGTTAGTATGTTCAAATATAAAAACACATATATAATGCAGTTGTGCAAAGATGAAACAAAACACTAAAATGTATTTTATTTACCTAATGCTGGCCACGTACTTTACAAAAATTATCCGAAATTCAGTCACTTGGACAGTTTGTTTGTTTTTTCAGCCAGTTAATGGGCACAAATGGATAATCGGTTGTGACGTTTTTGAGCCAAAAAAACCATAGGACAAGTTTGTAAATATGCTACCGAACAAACGATAAAATACTGTAAAAGGTTAATGCGTTTCTCGTCCAAACTATTTGCACTAGGTATATGTGAAAAACGAACAAAAAACTGATTAATTTAGTCCATTAACCACATAACGACCGCCCACAGCAGTTTTACTGCGGCAGGCAGCCGCTCCTGGGCAAAGCGGTGTTATACTATGTCGCTCGCTCAGGAGACTCTAGGGGGCGAGCGTGCGCCGCTCCCACCCCCGATCGTTAGCTGGGGAGCCAGTGCGTGTGACCGGCGGCTCCGATGGCCGCCGGCCACTCGCGATCTCCCGCAGCTGAGAGAGAAGGACAGACGGCTGATGTAAGCACAGCCGTCTGTCATTCTCCCTGAAGTGATCACAAAGGCTATGTGATCCTGCTATATAGGATAGCATGTCTCTGTGATTACTTCACAAGCAACGCCCCCTGACAGTTAGAATTACGCCCCTAGGGACACATTTAACCCCTTGATCACACATACTGTTAACCCCTTCCCTGTCAGTGTCATTTTTACAGTAACAGTTCATATTTTTAGCACTGATTATTGTAGTTCATATTTTTAGCACTGATTATTGTAGTAAAGTCACTGGTACCCCCAAAAGTGTCAAAAATGTCAGTTAGGGGTCCTATCTGTCCGCCGCAATGTCGCAGTCCTGCAAAAAAAAAAAAAAATCGCAGATCGCCGCCATTACTAGTAAAAAAAAAAAAAAAACAATAAAAAATTACATAAATCTTTCCCGTAGTTAGTAAACGCAATAACTTTTGTGCAAACCAATCAAAATATGCTTTCCGCGATTTTTATTACCAAAAATAAGTAGCAGAAAACAAATTGGCCTAAAAAAAATTTATTTTCACATTTTTTTTGAGAATTTAATTTAAAAGAATGTGTAAAATATTGTAATTTTTTTCAAAATTGTCGCTCTTTTTTTGTTTATAGCGCAAAAAATAAAAATCGCACAGGGTACAGCGTCGCACGACCGCGCAATTGTCCGTTAAATGAACACAGTGCTGAATTGCAAAATAGGGCCTGGTCATTGAGCAGCCAAATCCTCCGGGGCTAAAGTGTTTAAACGATTTATCGGTCATTACATGATGGCACAATAGTTTGCTCTCGCGGCTGAGTGTTCGTTTTTTGAAAATGAGTTAAAACTATTTTTCGTATAGTGTATGGCCAGCATAATTCGGTCTTTGCACTAGCCTCCTGTATTCTCCTGTGTATCAACATTCAGACTAGCAGGCAGTCAGGCTTTACAGTGTTACACAGTGCAACAAATGGAGCTTGCTAATTGGAGGAGAAAGCACAGAGATCAGCTAATCAGTGAGCATGCTGCTTTTCACTATCCAATCAAAGCCTTAGCCAAGCTGTATTGCTTTGACGGCAGTGTCACTCTCCCCCAATTATTGCCCAGTCCTTTTATCTATCCTGACCCAAACAAATGTATAAAAAAACGGAGAATATCTCCATCCCATATGCTAGGCATGTGTAGGGGCTGTGTCTTGGTCCTTTAGGGCCTGTTTACACAGCAACGCTGCAGGCTGGCATCTGTTGTGTAGGAGCGGTGTGTTTTTTTGTTACAACACATTACACTGTTTACATTTTTTGCTTTTTTTAACTTTATTGAAGAGTCAGAAAGAATTACTTCTTTTTTTGATTGGTGGTAGTTCACATATATTGAGTGTTCACTGTTTAAACTTTATCACATGCCTGACCAAGGGGTCCTACGTGGCTCCGAAACGTTGCACCTACCCTGATGTGATCCTTTTCGCAATAAAACGTTTTTGGACTGCTATGCAAGATCCATGGTGTGCTGGCGAACATGTATTCTTATCACAAAGAATCAACTTGCTGCAGTGCACTGACTTTTCCCATAGTAAGTTGCCTTGTGCAACAAACAAACAAAGGGTTGGGGGGGCACACCCTGAACATGCATTCCTAAAGCTGGTGCTGCTATAAAAACAATATACATGTATACAGTACTTTGCGACCTTTTGCCACATTTCAGGCTTCAAACAAAGATATAAAACTGTAATTTTTTTGTGAAGAATCAACAACAAGTGGGACACAATCATGAAGTGGAACAACATTTATTGGATATTTCAAACTTTAACAAATAAAAAACTGAAAAATTGGGCGTGCAAAATTATTCAGCCCCCTTAAGTTAATACTTTGTAGTGCCACCTTTTGCTGCGATTACAGCTGTAAGTCGTTTGGGGTATGTCTCTATCAGTTTTGCACATCGAGAGAATGACATTTTTGCCCATTCCTCCTTGCAAAACAGCTCGAGCTCAGTGAGGTTGGATGGAGAGCGTTTGTAAACAGCAGTTTTCAGTTCTTTCCACAGATTCTCGATTGGATTCAGGTCTGGACTTTGACTTGGCCATTCTAACACCTGGATATGTTTAATTGTGAACCATTCCATTGTAGATTTTGCTTTATGTTTTGGATCATTGTCTTGTTGGAAGACAAATCTCCGTCCCAGTCTCAGGTCTTTTGCAGACTCCATCAGGTTTTCTTCCAGAATGGTCCTGTATTTGGCTCCATCCATCTTCCCATCAATTTTAACCATCTTCCCTGTCCCTGCTGAAGAAAAGCAGGCCCAAACCATGATGCTGCCACCACCATGTTTGACAGTGGGGATGGTGTGTTTAGGGTGATGAGCTGTGTTGCTTTTACGCCAAAAATAACGTTTTGCATTGTTGCCAAAAAGTTCGATTTTGGTTTCATCTGACCAGAGCACCTTCTTCCACATGTTTGGTGTGTCTTCCAGGTGGCTTGTGGCAAACTTTAAACAACACTTTTTATGGATATCTTTAAGAAATGGCTTTCTTCTTGCCACTCTTCCATAAAGGCCAGATTTGTGCAGTATACGACTGATTGTTGTCCTATGGACAGAGTCTCCCACCTCAGCTGTAGATCTCTGCAGTTCATCCAGAGTGACCATGGGCCTCTTGGCTGCATCTCTGATCAGTCTTCTGCTTGTATGAGCTGAAAGTTTAGAGGGACGGCCAGGTCTTCCTAGATTTGCAGTGGTCTGATACTCCTTCCATTTCAATATTATTGCTTGCAGAGTGCTCCTTGGGATGTTCAAAGCTTGGGAAATCTTTTTGTATCCAAATCCGGCTTTAAACTTCTCCACAACAGTATCTCGGACCTGCCTGGTGTGTTCCTTGTTCTTCATGATGCTCTCTGTGCTTTAAACGGACCTCTGAGGCTATCACAGTGCAGGTGCATTTATACGGAGACTTGATTACACACAGGCGGATTCTATTTATCATCATTAGTCATTTAGGTCAACATTGGATCATTCAGAGATCCTCACTGAACTTCTGGAGAGAGTTTGCTGCACCTGAAAGTAAAGGGGCTGAATAATTTTGCACGCCCAATTTTTCAGTTCTTTATTTGTTAACAAAGTTTGAAATATCCAATAAATTTCGTTCCACTTCATGATTGTGTGAAATGTGCCAAAAGGTCGCAAAGTTCAAGGGGGCCGAATACTTTCGCAAGGCACTGTGGCTACAGAGGATAGCGCACACATGCAAAATAAATATCAAATATTGCCTTGTGCAAACATGATGAATATCTGTATTTTTGTAGAGTACACCTCACTGCAGAATTGTGGTGTGAATAGGGCACATGGAAAACAAATGTTTTCTATGTATTTTATGGGGGAATCTCCTGTTCATGAGTGTGGGTGAGACTATGGCCCTGCATATCTGCATTCTGTCACCATACTGGTACTCATATTCTATTTTGTTTTTCATATGGTCGGATGGTCGGGTGGGGGGGGGGGGGGGGGTGGGGTTTTCTTGTTGCCTCCATTCCTGGATGGTCTATTATGTCTGATGTTCTGCTGAATGTCTGCTCCTTGTCTAAGCATCTCCTGTTTTTTTGACTGTCTTTTGTAACCTGCCTTATTGCCAATGTTTTGGAGTTGTTGTTCGTGTACCTTTGTATTAATAATAAAATACCTTTAAAAAAAAAAAAAAAAAAATGTTTTCTATGTGCCCCCGAGATACGCCTGCATTTGTCCAACAACATATGCTTTGCAGTGCGTTGCAGCATAGGTACATTGACACCTACTGTAATTGTATGCTGGAAAGTCTTTTTTTAAAGTGGAACTACAGTGCATCTGAGCACCACACACCAAAAACATTATTTCATTCATTTTTAATTTTCAAAGCAAACTCCACCATTTATCAATGTCTCAAAACTTTATATTGCTGGAAAATCACTTGGAAAAACCACCCCATGGTATTTCTGGATGTGGCCATCTTGAGTAATGTAGCATTTACTTCCTTGAAATCCCTCTGCCCTTAGTTCAGGCATGTAAGCAGGAGAGGGTGTGCTTAGCTGAGAAAATCCCTCCCACCCTCCTTCCCTCCTACAGACTCCTGGGACGTATGACATTTGCCTAGGCATGGAAACTGGGAAGCAACATAAAGTGCTGTGCAAACTGTTAATAACTGCGCTTTATAAATCCTGTAAAGAAATGTAAAATAAAAGTTTGAAAAAATTAAATATAACATACTTTCCTATCTATGTACCAATTCTTACAGCACAAGGATTTAAAATCGTCATTGTTGACTCGGAGTAAAGTTCTGCTTTAAATAAATGCCACCACAATGTACAAAGTTTTATGCATTATGTTTTTTTACTTCAACGCAAGTGTTCAATACAGCTATAATGAAGGCTATAGGGCAGAGATGGGGAACCTTGGCACCCCAGATGTTTTGGATCTACATTTCCCATAAAGCTAAACTACACTGCAGAGTGCATGAGCATCATGGGAAATGTAGTTCCAAAACATCTGGGGTGCCAAGGGTCACCATCACTGCTATAGGGCAACTTTTATACTGCAGTTCACCTGGCAATGAAGCACACTTACATAGTTACATATAGTTACATAGTAGATGAGGTTGAATAAAGACAATAGTCCATCCAGTTCAACCTGTGTAGGTGTGTGTGGCTGTAATCATCTCACATAGCCCTGAATGTTCTGATCCTTGAGATGTAAGTCTAAGAGCCTTTTGAAAGCCACCATACTTCCCGCAGAAACCACCTCTTGTGGTAGAGAATTCCACAATCTTGTAGTCCTAACAGTAAAGAACCCTCCTCGTTGCCTGAGGTTAAAACGCTTCTCCTCTAATCGCATTGTATGCCCTCGAGTCCTCGTGCAATCCCTTCGACTGATCAGCTTTTTTCTAAGCTGAGATCCCCATTGAGATATTTCTAAATTGCTATCATGTCCCCCCTCAGGCGTCTCTTCTCAGGGAGAATAAATCAAGCGATTGCAGACGCTCTTCATAATTAAGGTCCTCCAATCACCTAATCAGTTTAGTTGCCCTTCTCTGGACTTTCTCCAGCTCCAACACATCCCTCCTGAGGGCTGGCGACCAGAACTGGACAGAATGCTCCAGATGCGGTCGGACCAGCATTGCATTTGAAAAAAAAATATTAGCGCATATTACAGAAAGTAAATTCAGCTGTTTTTTCTGCATGTAAAGCATCCTTGGGGAAAAAATAAAAACACATCTAAAAATGCCTTCCAATAGACTACAACATGCATGTCCATGAACACACTTAAAATATCCGTTTGTAGTGAAGTGAATTCCAAATCCCTCTCCCACCTACGTATGGAAATTATAATGAAAATTATGGCAACACAATTTTTTATGTGAATGAGTTTCCTGTGGCTTTAGTGAAGACATCAGCCATGGTACCAGTGTCTCGTTACACTTGCATCCCTTAGATCCTCAGATGACATGTCCTAGTTCTCACAGTACTGCCTAACTTTGTATTCTTGACCTGTCATTTTGAACTATAATTAAGACAACTAAATCAGGTGACCTGTTATGTATACATTCACAAGTCAGAATGGTGTTAGGTGGCATAATGCCCTTGGGATCCCCCCCTCCCTCCCAAGTGTAGGGAAGGCTCTATAAACAGACAACAGTTACCCACCCCCACTTTGTGGATCCAATTGTTCTATATTCCGTTACCAATTATCCTGTAATACTGATTCTAGCAAAAAAAAAGAAAGATAAGAAAACAAGAAGATTTTTATTAGAAAAAGGATCACATTTTTGAAATGGAGATAGGCTCTGTATCAGCAAAATAAAATCTAAGAACAGAAATGTAATATTTTGCAGCTTACCAATCTCTAGGGGCCTGTCCACATCATAGAAACGCAGTAGAGATGCATTCCAGATGTGTTTCTGCATGCATGTTTTTTTATACGTTCCGGTGCATTTTTACCCTCCTTTTATCTTCACCTTAAATATGAACATGTGCGTTCCAGTGCGTTTACGTGCGTTCCAGCATAATTTGGTGCGTTTTACCGCATTCCTGTACATTTCAGTTCAGAAAAAAAAAAGCAACACGTTCTACTTTTTTTTTCTGGAACTGGAACACACTGGAGCGGACTGCACAGGTGTGAACTATGCCATTGGAAACCATATAACCTATCCATGCATTTGTGATACAGAAAAAATATGCAATGATCTGCATGTGGTATGAGTCGGCCCTAAGGCCTGGTTTACACCTATGCGTGTGTGTGTGTGAGCCACATTTGCGCAGGCACAGCAGCCCATTCATTTGAATGGGCTGCCCTGCCTGTGCTTCCCACAGAAAAAGGCACCTACACCCTTTACAAATGCCTCCCGCAGGGAAATTACATTGTCATTTTGACCATGCGATTTCCCTGTGGTTCTTGCACTCACAAACATGCTGCATTTTTACATACCTGGGCGTTTACGTGCACGTTTTCTCACAGCAGTGTGTTTTCATAGTGGGTGGTTGCAGGTGCTGGAGTCGCTGCAATTCCCTCACCCCGCATCAATCCACATAGGTGTGAACCAAGACTAAGGCTAGGTTCACATCTATGCAGGTTGCAGTTTATTAATTTTTCTGGTGTGTTTTTTGCCATGCGTTTTTAATGTGTTTTGCGTATTTGGGAGGTATCTGTTGTCATGCAGGAGAAACCAGCAAAAACGCAGCAAAAACTTTTTTTAATGAGTTTTTTCATGCGTTTCTGCTGCATTTACACTGAAGTCTATGGAACCAAAAACACAACCTGCTGCAGGCAAAAAAGTCCCCGGTACTTTCCAAAAAATGCACCAGCTGAAAACACACAGATGTGAAGGTGACCCATAGGAAATCATGTTAAATTAACTGTAGTGCATTTCTGCAAAACTGTAAACGCACTGAAAAACACATAGGTGTGAACCAAGCCTAAGACCTCATTCAGACTAGCGCGACTTGTCAGGCGACTTGTCAGCCTGACAAGTCGCTCTCGGTCGCTCGCCATTGATTAGCACAGGACCCGTTATAATAGGAGCGACACAAGTCGCTCCGACTTAGAAAAAGGGTCCTGTACTACTTTGGGGCGACCTGGGAGCGACTTGCATAGACTTCCATTATGTGAAGTCCCTGCAGGTCGCCCCTCGAAGTCGGATCGCTCCAGTCTGAATGGGCTGTAAAGTAGAACTATAGGCAAAACGTTTTCTATTTTGGATAGCGTAAGGTTTGTCCCCCCCCCCCCCCACTGTGATTTCTCTTCAACAAGCAGTGGTATCAGCAGGGAGCATCGATAGTTTAATAAAAACTATTAGATGGGCATCTTAAAGACCACAACACACAGGGGTATACAATGTACTGGTAACAGCAACGTAGGTTAAACTGGATGGACTGGTGTCTTTTTCAACCTCACTAACTATGTAGGGTTCCCCCATGTCACAAATCCTAGTGTCCCCATTGGAAGATTCCCCCTCTATTACCTTTCTGGGGACAACCCAAAATTTGGGATATTCTTTCAGTTTCAGTTTCAATGATAATGGTAAAAAGGACAAATATTGAGAGAATGAATCTACCTAAAGGGGGCACAGACAGCAATAAAAACTGACAGGGGTTCTAATCCTTTTCCACTTTATTCAAAAAAAAAAAAAAATGTTTTGCTTTTAGCTATACTTTAAGCTGTCCATACATGGTTCGTTTTTTCTTTTTTTTCATTCAGCCATCGGGCTGAACGGGGGAAAAAAAAAGAAACAAACCAATTCCTCCATCCACATAAATGAGGTAGATTGTATTGTGACAGTGGATATACACAGATCAGTGACTGCAGGCGGTTTGCTGCAGCCCCTGATCAAGGAAAATTTTCCATCTTGTCCCTTTGACAGAAGTTAATTTAAAGGATCGATTTCTTTTGAGCTGAGGTGACCACACACTGATCGAAAAATTTTATTCAGTGTATGCCCCTGCTGTAGATGACATGACTGCATTCGTTTTCTTTTTTTAACATTCACTGCAAGTATAGAAAAATGGCAGGTGATCTTGCCAGAATTCCAGTGTCCTTTAAAATTAAAGCGCTTGTATCCCCCCCCAAAAAAAACCTGCAAGACAATGGGATAATGTGCTAGTATGCAAGCACATTATGAAATACTTACCTTAGAATGAAGCCCCGACACAATCGCCTGGACACCACTGAGGCAGCTGACATGTTCCCTCTGCGTCTCTTTCGGGTTTGGCGGCTTCGGCGCTGTGAGTGGCCGGAGCCGCGATGACGTCACTCCTGCGCATGCGTGTGGGAGTTCACTTTCCTGCAAGGAGCTCTGAAGGTCCCTTAAGATACACCGGACCTTTAGAGCACATGTGCCGCTGGTGTCAGCAGCTGCATGCAGGGTGAACTGTGCAGGTTTAGGAGATAACAATTTTACCTACAAGTAAGCCTTATTATAGGCTTACCTGTAGGTAAAAGTTAAAAAGCAGAGTATACTACCGCTTTAAGGGGAAAAAAGCCTTGATTCTATTATTCAGCCAACGGGACTAATAACCTATTTAACCCCCCCCCCCCCTTTTTTTTTTTCTCTCTCTTCCCTTCCTCCCCTCCCTAAAACACCCCACTAAAAACTACTTGTTAAACAAACTTTTCATTCTGGAATTGTGAAATCTCGAAATAATTTCCACGCAGCGGTTAGAAGTCCAGTTTGCGCCATGTTTATCCTTGTTGATCCGAAATGTCTATGCAGAATTGTCTCTATAACTTTGTTTGTACAAATACGCTTCAATGTTGTATCTCTAAACGCGACTTCTTGTTTATACGAATACGTTTGAATGTTGTATCTTTAAATGCTACATTAATAAATAAAGAATTTGAAAAAAAAAAAAGAAGGCCTTGATTCAGCCACCAAATCGAGGCAACGATAAGCTGAAATAGATTACATGTATAATTTGGGTTTAAATATGTTTTAGGTACTGCCTGAAAAACCATGAAAAAGTGGCGTTTAATTATTTATAAGCGTGCTTTTGGTTTAAAAAAGGGAGATGGGGCTCCAGATTTGAGTAGCCATAGCAAAGTCATAGCTTCCCCACAACCTGAAAGTGTGAGCTGTTTCCAAGCCTTAAAGATGCTGAAGGCGCTGCTATCTTTCCAGCACCTCGGGGTCTGAGGCTCGGCTTTCTTGTAAGGATCCAGAAAGGCCTTCCCTTTCCATACAGCCTCTCTCTACTGCCCATGAAGGGCTGTCAGATCTTTTACATTGGATTGTGACAAGCTGCTCCGTTCCTTTATGCTTAAAAGTGTACTTTATTATTATCTTGTGTTTAGGATTTGAATCCACAAAGGTTGCCTAGCTCCCTGTTCCCCATTCTTGTTCTCTAATTAATTCCCTGTATCTTTCACAAGAATCACTAAATAACACTGAAAGAAGTTCTGCAATTCAGAAATACGGGAAGCTAGGAAGATCCTCATGATGTACTAAGTACATCAAATAAGTAAGCTAATAAATTCATTTGTTTCAATGGTTTATTGTTAACTCCTTGCAAACAGTACAGAACTGAAACACAAATATATTGATGGATTTGGAATTTTGTTTGGCCAGTCTTGTGAATCGCACACATCTGCCACACTGTACAGCCAGGAATATCACCCAGTTACTTCCTGGTTCAGTTTTGTGGCCTCTTGCAAGCGGGTTCCTGAGCCCATGCATCATAAATTCCAATAGAGTAATATAAGAGCACTGTTTAACTTTTAAAGAAAAAACTCCAAGCAACTGCTGCAGATACATATATTAAAGCGGAGTTCTGGCCTCAAAATCCACTTTGGGCCATCCGCTTGCTCAATGTCACCTAAAAAATAAATGGATAGTCCCGATTTATTATTTTCAATTACTTACCTTGATATTGAAGAAAATATTTTTACCTTTCTTCCACTTCCACCCTCTGTGGCCGCGGCCCACGCCGTCACTTCCTGCTTGCATTGACTCCTGGGAGCTGAACGTCATCGCTCCCAGGAATCAATGCGCCTGCACCAGCCCCGTTCATCAGTTCCAGGGCAGGCACGTCATTCCCTGCTAAACAGCTACTGGGCATGCCCAGAAGCTGTGCAGGGATGGCGCACCTGCCCCGGAAGTGATGAGCAGGGCCGGTGCAGGGCATTGTGGGACCGAAGAGGACACGGAAGAGGACGCTGAAGAGGACGCGCTGGCTTCAGCTGCCCACACCTGAGATGGCAGCGCTGGACAAGACATTTTCAAGGTATTTCTTCTAAAAAGGTAAGTGTAACCTGGGACAGTTCAGAGGCTATGCATTGTGAAATGTACTAGCCCTGACTGTCCCGGGGGTATTTTTATTGAAAAATAGTTTCCGAGGAACTCCGCTTTAATTACAGTTTTACATGTGAAAGGATTTGTAATTCTGTCCAGTCAGGCTCTTCTAATAAAGTTTTCTTTGTCACTGATGTGCCTCCAGCCCACTCACTGGACAATTAATCTGCATGCTAACCTCTGTACACAGGGCTGGTCAAAGACATTGTGCTGCCTGCCAAGAATGAAATGCTGCCCCATGCCCCCCCCCCCCAAAAAAAAAAAAAGATCATGCCTACCAAAAAGCCCCCACATCCATTATTTTATATCATGATAATTAAAACTAAAAAAAATTTATCAGGAAGTCAGATTTACATGCAACAGCACCTTGTCTATATGCAGATTTTTTTAAGGGCTGCATTGCGGGGGGGGTTTAAGGGTCAGCATTGTGGAGGGAGTTAAGGGGCTGCATTGTGGGGGGGAGGAGTTAAGGGGCTGCTTTGTGGGGAGGGGTTAAGGGGCTTTGTGTGTGTGTGTGTGGGGGGGGGGGGGGTTAAGGAGCTTCTTTGTGGGATATAGTGACAAAAAACAAAAGAAACAGCAAAATGTATAAAATTTAGAAAATCTTATATATACTGTTATCTTCTTCCATACCTCACCACCGGACCAATCCACCAAAAACCCACTGTCTGTCCTCCTGTCACTCCCTTGTCCACCGCTGCCACCGCCATAGAAGATCCAGCCTGCCCTGAGTGAGATGGATGTCTGATGTCATTGCGCAAACCACAATCATGCGAGAGACGTTCCCCAGTGGAGACGCTCCGCTTCCTCATTCTTATCAGTTTGCACTACGGGCGGCAGTATGAGATGTAGAAATTCCACCTGTAACGCGCCGCAAGCTGATGACACACAAAACAGCTGGAAAAAAAATCTTGGACGTCAATTTGCTGCCCCTCTCAAGCTTCTGTCTGAACCCAATGGACCCATAGTAGGGCTGGCCCTGTCTGTACAATAAGCAGGAAGGAATCCAGAAAGTTGTAGGCCTCTTGCATACGGGCACCAGAGCCTGTGCATTCTAAATCCTGGCATATTGTCCCCATCTGGAAAGCATAAATACTGCGTACCAGCACCCATAGACATGAATGGCTGTGCTTACGTAATTGCTCATATAGCATATGACTATATGCTATATGGTCATTTCACTTAGACCTGTATGCTACACAAGTGTTTACATGAGCACCAGTGTATACCCAAGTTCTATACAGCTCCTAGACTTTCCACGTAGGTGCCTGTGTGCAAGGGGCCTAAAACATCCTAGATTTCTAGGACAGAGGTTATCATGCAGATTGTCTAGTGAGTGGGCTGGAGGCCGAGCATTGACAAAGAAAGCTTCATTGGAAAACTAGTGTGCCATTATTTGGCTGTGCAGTGCTGGGTAAATTGCAAGCCTGGATGGGCAGAGTTACAAATCCTTCCACAGGTAAAATTGTATTTACAGCAGTTTGCTTGGAGTTTCACTATAAAAGTAAAATGGTGCTCTTATACTAGGCTGTGACAATAAACAAATTCTGGTCATCATTAAAATTGGTGTCTGCTGGTTTTACGGCTATTTATACTAGATATTTCCAAGATGTAGGAGTGTGTGTAAGGGCCGGTTCACACTGGTGCGATGCCAGACATCACACTGTGCAGATCACATGCCATGTCTGTGCGATGCAAATTCAGCCATACAAACTGTATGGCTGAATTTGCTTTGCATGCGGACCAAACTCGTGCAGGACCCTTTTTTTGTCCGCACCAGAATCAGATTGCATGGATGTTCATACCTATGTGATCCGATTCCTGTCTGATTTCATAGTTCACACGAACCGATCTGGGGGTGTCATTAATTTTGTATTAACACCCGCAGCGGTTTGCAGAGGGCAGTGTGAACCGCCGGCGATTCAGGTGCGATGCGGGAACCCACACTGGATTCGCAGGGTTTCCTGCATCGCACCAGTGTGAACCAGGCCTAAAGGCCCATTTATACATCTGAAGAAAGGACCATACACCATCAAAAGAAGTGTATATTTCTGCGTCCAAGAGTGCAGGTGTTTTCTGATTGGTTACAAGTGTATAGGCATCATTGATTTGTACAGGTGGCTGGATGAACACATCTGTGACTCTCGGGCACATAAATACACTCACATTTTACAGTGTTCCACTCTTGTATGCTGGAGCAATAGGTGCTTTCTATTTTCTGGTTTGGACTAGTGGGCTAATTGTACCCATGTATTCAGGTGTGCTGCTAAATAGGTACACTGCTGCCCATATTCATAATGCTAAATAATCAACTTAAAGTGGTTGTAAAGGCTTAGGGCTATTTTTTACCTTAACGTGGTTGTAAAGGCTTAGGTTTTTTTACCTTAAAGGGGCTGTAAAGGCACAAGTTTTTTACCTTCATGCATGCTATAACCTTCTGCATGCACTGTGCAGCAGTCAACCCCCCCCCCCCCCCCTAATACTTAACGGAGTCACCTTTTGATCCAGCGATGTCCATGAGAGTCTTGCCTCTCCCGGGACTCGCACTCCTGATTGGCTTTTTGGCTCCCGCTGCTGTCAATCACAGCCAGTGAGCCAATCAGCAGACGGAGGGGGCAGGGCCACGTCACGGCTCTGTGTTTTAATTGACACACAGAGCAGCTGATCGGGAGCAAGCCTGTTTGAGTGCCACCATTGCAAGCTGCTTTGCTGTGGGGGCACCCGGCAGGTGGGAGGAGCCAGGAGTGTCGTCGTGGGACCCGAGAAGAGGAGGATCTGGGCTGCTCTGTTATTAAACCACTACACAGAGGTAAGTATAATATGTTTGTTATTTTAGAAAAAAAAAACAAAAAACAAAGACATTACAATCACTCTAATGCAATCTTTGCATTAGGGTAAAAAAACTTGTGTCACATATGTGCCCCCAGCCCCCCCCCCTTTATACCTATGTGAGCCCAAACCAGAGCCAGCGATGTGCATGAGAGGCATGGCACTCCTGGCTCTGTCCCTCCTTATGTCACAGACTGATAGCAGTGGGTGCCATTGGCTTCTGCTGCTGTCAATCAAATTCTGTGATGGGCAAGCGGGGGGCAGGACCAAGCCGTCCTGACTGTGACAATGGACGCAAACGAGGTGCTCGGGCCCGCAGGAGTACCTTCATGGTAAGTGGCTTCCTATGGGGGCACTCGTTCAAGAGGAGCCAGGGGCGCCGGCAGGGGACCCCAGAAGACGAGGATTGGGGCAGCTTTGTGCAATACCATTGTACAGAGTAGGTAAGTATGACATATTTGTTATTTTAAAAGGAAAAAAAAACGTTTAATACCATTTTACCTAAAAAAAAAAAAAAATAAACACACAACCATCAGTTTGGTCAATTTGGATTTTTTTTTTCCAATTAGATCATTTATTTAGTGCAACTGAATAACAATTCTTCAATAAAACCTCATTAACAAATGATCGTATTTGTATGGCAAACATAAGTCTGAAAACCAGTCTTTCTTTGATCCTTGGTCTAAGTTGAACATGGACACAACTTATTTACAAGTCATTATTAAGCCCTGACCTTTCTATTTAGTTGTTAATTGTCAAAGAATATACTGTACACTAGGGCTCTGAACAGAAGAGGGTGGGGTTTAGCACTCAGAGGAGGCAGGGCATGCCTTCCCCACCCCCCAGTCCCTGCTGCACTTACCTCCAGGGGTGAATAGCTGTCACTGCCAATGCAGCAAGTGTAGCAGTCCAGGGATTGGAAAGCCCTGCTTTTCTTCCCCTTCTTTCCTTAGTGTTCTAGGGACACCTCAGCAAACAATGCTGGTATGTGACCAATCTGAATTGTTAGGACCCATCCTGGAAACCCCAAAGGAAAGAATGAGAAGAAGGGTGGGTATTTCCAATCCCAAAACCGCTGCACCAGCTGCATGAGAAGTGACAACTGATCACCCATGGAGGCACATACAACAGGGACTGGCGGGTGTGTGATGTGCGGTATCGGGTAGGGTATTAGTTCACCTTTTCATTTTTTGTGAAAAGGTGAACTTACACCTAAAGACTAATGTCTAGTACACACGATGAGAATATCAGGCGTTCCTTTTTTTCCTTCATGCTAGTCTCATATCGAAAACTATAGACTACTAAAGTTATGAAAATTCTCATAAGACAGAATACAACTTCAGAAGTGATGTAATGTATTCTTTCTTTTCCGAGCATGCATAATGTTGGTCACTCTATTTTTTTTCGGACAAATACTATACTATTTACATCGTTCTGTTATCTTACGAGAAAAATGTTCGTGTTTGTATGAACTGTCGTGATGGGCTTTTACTAACAGATAGATTAACAGATAGATGGCCTTGTTCACCCAGAGCATACCACAGTGAATGCCTGTATGAGGGCAGCATTTACCTACACTGGGATGCATGGGTGTTTCCTGCATTCCTGTGGAGGTAGTCCCATTCATTTCAATTGGGACACGGCAGCTGCATGGACACAGATGATGCTCCCAATCTGCATGGATGGAATGAATGACCCTGCAAGCAAACAGCGTGCATTTGGGACGTAAACCTACACTGAAAAATTGGGAGCAGTGTCTGTGTCCATGCAGCCAATACGTCCCAAGTGACATCAATGGGACTGCCTGCATGGGGATGCACAGAAAACTTGGGTGGGTAAACATGACCCTTGCATAGGCTTACACTGCGGTACACCCTGTTCAAACGATGTAGCACAAGTACTTGGCATCTGCACTTCAGCAAACTTGTTACTCATTTTCAGGCTCACTAAGGGCCCGTTCACACTGGAATGCAGTGCGGAAGAGCAGCGTCCCTGCACTGCATTCCACTCGCAATGCCCTTGCAATCTGCTGCAGGGGCCAGTTCAATTAAACAACACCCCAAACACAGGTCGCACACGCATTGCCTTTGCCTGTACTGGATCCAATGGTACAGAAGTGGCGGTTGCCGCACTTATCAAAAAGTAATGCACCTCACCATATTTGGTGCGAATCGGTGCGATTTCAGCATATTGAAAATGAATGGGGCTGAAATCGCACTGCACAGAAATTCATGTGAAGCGCACAGAAACTGCACAGCGTCCCTGTGCAATTCACATACAGTCTAGTGCGAATGGGCCTTAAACGATTTAGATACAGTTAAATTAAGTTTAAAAAAAAGGTGTGCGATAATTTATTGCTGATAAAAGCCCTTAAACAAATACATTCTAAAATATGATTGATTATAACAGTAAATTGCTCATGTTTATATATAAATGATATATTCAGGTAGAGCAACAGCACGACAGCAAGTACATTACACTGAAGCTAGTCACATTATTTAGCTACACCACCTTTCATAAAGAGAAAGATCAAAGTGTTTCTAATTATATACAGAACAATACGGTCGATTACCTATCATTTAAGTTAAATGTCCTGGATTCAAAGGTCAGTAATAAAGAATCCCATTATATTATTAACAAAACCAGACAGAGAATTCACCCAATATACACCCAGAGCAGAGGTACAATAACACCGTGTGTGCTCACAATGTCCAGCAAAGCGCAACTAATGAAGCAACTCCCTTGTGATTAGGTTTTTTGCCCCTTAAAGTGGAACTTCACTTGCTCAATCAACATTGACTATTTTTAACCTTTTTTGCTGCCAGAGCCATTTTTGTACACGTTAAAAAAAAATAATAATTTTCGACCTGAAGATTACACAAAACCCCCATACATTATTTTCTAAAAAGCAGACACCCTAGAGAATAAAATAACTGAAGTTACAATATTTTATGTTGCAGATTATTAACACAAGGGTCTAGGGAACGCAAAATTTCAGTAAAAAAACACACTGAAGTGAATTGTAGGGAAAACAAACGCATTAAACAACCCACATTTTTGGTAAAATATAAATGACGAGGTTGAACTGAGCAAATAGATACCCAACATGTCCAACCTTAAATTTGTGTGTGCCCGTGAAATGGCGACAAACTTCAGTTTCCTACATTTTCTATTGTCCATGCATTTTCTGTATGATGATTGTTATTTAACTTTAATACATTTAGAGTCGGTTCACACTGGGGCGGCACGACTCTGTACTACTTCGGGGGCGAATTGTGCATTCCCATGCATCACGACTTCGGAGCGAATTGCAAGGACTATGCAAGTCGCTCCGAGGTCGCCCCGAAGTAGTACAGGACCCTTTTTCTAAGTCGGAGCGACTTGTGTCGCTCCTATTAGAACGGGTCCTGTAGCAGTCAATGGACCGCGAGAGAGCGTGACTTGTCAGGCTGACAAGTCGGGCTGGTGTGAATGGAGTCTTAGAAACCATGTTTACTTCATATGTATCTACTGGCCTCAAGTGTTCACCTCATTCAAAGTCCCAGGGCGAAATTCTGTTTTGTTGTATATATTTTCTATAGGTGACGCTTGAAAATCCCCCTATAGTTATCAGTTTACTGTTACGGAGGAGGTCTTGTGTTAGAATTATTGCTCTCCCTCTGGCGTACGCGGCGATATGCAACATGTGTATCGCAATAGACGTTTTTACGCGTAGGCACCCCTGACGCATACGTTTACATTCCTGCTGATGCT
Source organism: Pelophylax lessonae (assembly GCF_965119305.1). Taxonomy (NCBI): domain Eukaryota; kingdom Metazoa; phylum Chordata; class Amphibia; order Anura; family Ranidae; genus Pelophylax; species Pelophylax lessonae. The sequence goes on from NC_138769.1 coordinate 538,828,491, forward strand.
CCCAGTTGATGACACCTTACTCTCTTGCACCATTTGGATGGAGTCTCCTAGGTTTCAGTAATTATTATCGTCTGGACTTGGGGTGTTGCACCCTAAGAAGTCTAATAAATCCAAAAAATCCTTCTCATCTGATCTCCAACAGATAAAGCTACATAGAGTATGTGAAAATCTGGGTGGTCAAACAGAATTTCCAAGTTTTGTTTTTTGAAGAATACATGGAAGGTTCACTTGCATCACCACGCAATTGATTTTGAGTGACATCTCCCATACCCCTGATGAAGGAGAGATTCACTCTCTGAAACGCGTCGGTTGGAGGAAGTTACAACTTTATCGTCATCTTCTTTCACAGTCGGTTTCACCCATAGTTGATCATACCATGTATACATTGTGTCTTGTAACATTCTTGTGTATATTTTGCATTTTTTTATCATGTATAAATAAAATGTATTATTTTTATATACTTTTTTGTATGTTCCATAAACAAAGTGTCTTTAAAGTCCCAACAACTAGGGGAACTGTTTTTTCTTGTAGTCATTTGAGGGATGTGGCACAGAGCGGGGCTTAACCACCAGTATTTTGACTATATACGGTGGCATTGTCACACATTTTATCTCACAGAAACCTGCTTGTTTTTTAATGCCACAATTGATGTTTTGCCAATGTACAAAACTTTCCATGGAAGTTTTCACTAACAATTTATGCATAGTCCACTATTTTCTTTGGACAGACGCTAGTAAGAGATTTTTTTTTATTTTTTTTTTTATTTCTAGTCTGCCTTTTTCCTCATTGCGACACAATGGATAAACAGTCATAGGAGGCCCAGGCTGCAACTAGTGGAGGAGATTCCAGGCTGTTCTCAAGCGCTTAGTGCTGGATATATGAGAGAGCGAGAGGGCAGCTGGTCCCAAGTAGTTTCATCTTTTTTTTTTATCCTTTAGATGATTTCCAGTGCATTTTTAAACCATATCCGGAATGCATATCCAGTAATTGCCTTGTATTCCAATGGCCCTAGTTCACACCAGTGCAGTCGGTTCCAGTGCTTTCAACAAAAGTACAACCTGCTGCGGTTTATTTAGCTTTGAATGTGTCAAAGTGCATCTAAAAGCATGTTAACACACTGGAATGCACAAGAATAAGAAACCATGGAAGATTTGTCACGTGTCAAAATAAAAAAAAAAAAAAAAAAAGGAGGGGAAAAAAAGGCCTTAGAACGCTTTCAAAACGCTTCAAAAATGCAGTAAAAACACCTCTAAAAGGTGCATGTAAAAAACGCATACAGAAAGCTGAAATCGTGCTTTGAATCAGCCCCGTAATGTTGTTTGTTACTAATCAAGGAAGACAGCGACGCGTGTGCCCCTAAATTTCCTGGATATGATCATTCCATGATCATAACATGCAAAGGTTTTACTGAAAACCTATTGTTAGGGCCAGTTCAACTTCACACCACATGCAGTCCAGTGCGATTTTTTTCTGCAAAAAAAATGCATGGAAAGTAGGTTGTATAATTTCCAATATAATAGTGCACAGCAGTGCAGTCAGTTCCAGGGTGTTCCACTCCCAAAAAAAAAAAGTAAAACCTGCTGCATTTTTTCTGCACTGGAACGCAGTAAAACGCATTAAAAAATGCACCGGAATGCACTTGAAGGCATCAAAAAAACACCGGACCCCAGTACAGTGGGAAAAAAAAGGAAAAAGAAAAAAAGCATCTGGAATGCACCTAAAACAGCACTAGAGATCGGTTCATAACATGCATGCAGGAACGGATCTGGAGTTTTTCTTTTTTTGGTGTGAACCGCCCCTAAAAGCTTTATTGTGCATGTTGCTGAAACCATCCGACCCCCCTCCCCACAAACCAGACGACCATAGCAATCAGTTGACAGCATTAGTCATTTACCTCTCTGGGCAGCTGAAATTATTCACCAGTCCCAGCATCTCTGTGTCCAGTACAGTAGTGATGTGGAGGTCAGTGGGAGGAACCACTGAGCACAGAAGGGGATCATGAGATTGACACTCCAGGAAGTGTCAGTTTCTCATCCTACTTCAAAGAAAGATTTCTCCTCAGGGGAACAGATCGGTGGTAGAGGAAGTAGGAAAGGTATGTATTTATTCTCTTTCTCAGAGTGTTTAGTAGCCAGTTTTATTTATCCAATAAAATTTCTTCCAAGTCTGTAAACGGGCTTGATGGACGTCTTAGTGTATACAGTAGCCCAAAGGTCCATGCGGAGCATTTTACTTTACTATGCCCATAAGGCAATAATTCTACATTGGAAGAAACCCTTGGCTCCTTCATTACAAGCCATTAAATGACTAGTGAATGCTGCACTCCCATTTTAAAGTGGAGTTCCACCCTATTTTTATACTTACCTCCATCTTCTCGCTCCGGGTCACCTGAAAAAGAAATGGATAATCGCATATTTTTTTTTTTTTTACTTACCTCGTAGCGAAGAAAATATACTTACCTTACTTCCTTCTTCCTCCTTCCTCGGCCGCGGCCCGTCGTCACTTCCTGGCTCTGCAATGATTCCTGGGAGCTGGACGTCATAGCTCCCAGGAATCATTGCGCCTGCACCGGCCCCGACGTCAGTTCCGGGTCGCGCGCGTCATCCCCTTCTAAACAGCTTCTGGGCATGCCCAGAAGCTGTGGAGGGGTGACGCGCGCGACCCGGAAGTGACGTCGGGGCCGGCGCAGAGCATCGTGGGACCACAGAAGGCGGAAGAAGACGCCGAAGAGGACGCGCTGGCTTCAAGCTGCCCACATCTGAGATGGCAGCGCTGGACAAGACGTTTGCAAGGTAAGTATTTCGTCTTGCAGGTAAGTGCAACCCGGGACAGATCAGAGGCTAGCCATTGTGGAATGCACTAGCCCTGACTGTCCCGGGGGTATTAAAAAAAAAAAAAACAAATCCAGGGTGGAACTCCGCTTTAAAGGCCACATACTTGAACCGACACCACCCAGATAAGCGTTAGAAGGTCTGGGGCTGCTGGACCTCCTCTATTGACATGAATGGATAGTCCCGCATTGGTCATTGGTATCTGCTGGGGTTGGGTACGGAATGGGTGGAGTTGGTTGTCCTTTAAAGCTTAACTTTTATTGAGGGGAAAAAAAAAATATTCCCCCTGGGTGATCTCTGTACATTATAAGGATTTTAACAAACTTTGTTACAGATTCCTACCTTTCCTTATTCTGAAGAAATCATTGTTTGTCTGTGCCCATGTTGGAAAGTGAATCTAATGGAAGTGGTTTATTGATCAATTATCTGCTGCACCTGCAGGGCACTAATGAGGAAAGCTGCTGGGCCCACATCCCTTTAGACGTGTTCCTATAGGGAGTATCTCACCAAAAAAGAGATTTTTGTTGCAGGGAATGCCAGAAATCTGACTTGTATCTTACTGCAGACTTCTGGGAAAATCAGTGAGCCAATCACACAAGCAGGAAATGATGTTTCTGGGGTGTGGTCAGTACACATTCTGTGTATAGAACAACTCCAGGTAGCCATATAGCATTTTCAGAAAACAGCGGCTGCAGATTGAAAAGAAAAGGTACTTTTTATTACCATTCAATTACAATATAACTTGTGTCGCAATTGTATAATCTATATTATTTTTTCTTGATTTGCTATTTTTTTCCCGCACGAAAGTGGAGTTACCCTTTAAGCAGGTAATTGGCCCACGGGCTATCTTCTTTCTGTTTTTGTACATAGGCTATGTAGGCCTCCAATACTTTGACAGTAAGGGCTATCCTGGTGGGGGGGGGGAATTATTTTTTTAAATTAATGTCCTGAACATTCTTGCACTGTAGGCTCTACTATTATGTCTGTTTGGAACGTCGGGGTGGGGCAACTACTTTCATGAACAAACCTCAATAGACAGAATTTTGAAAAAAAAATAAAAAAGGGCTCTTTCACATGGCCGCTCCGTGTGAGAGCTCCGCTGCGGGACTTTTTTTTTTTTTTTCCACGGAGCGGATGACATTTCTGTCATCCGCTCCGTATGCCCACATATCATCCCATCCGTTTGCGGATGATATGCGGACATAATGTAAGACTATGGGGGTTTGCGGATGTCAGCGGATGACACCGCTGACATCCGATTTTCCTTCCTTTCTGTTTTTTGAACGGAGGAAAAATAGGGTTTTGTTCAGTTCAAAAAAACGGAGCAGAACTGACAGGAAGAAAATCGGATGTCAGCGGATGGTATTCCGCTGACATCCGCAATGCCATAGACTTACATTATGTCCGCAAATCATCCGCAAAAAAATAGGATGACATACGGAGCGCCGTGTGAAAGGGCCCAAAGTCTGTAAACAATGTGTTACGCACAGTTGAAAGTAATCATGCGAATATGTGAAATAAAGACTAGAGTGCCACCAGCTGGCTGGATAGAACACTGCATAACAATAAATGAAATATATTTCATAACTATTGCTAAAAAAAATAAAAATACCTTTTTTTTGTCCTGATCATAATGAAGAGAGAAAAAATGTGTACTAAAATCAATATACTTTCCCTTTAAGCTGACAGTTTTTTGGATCAAATTAATGCAGTGCAGCTGTGATGCGACGTTTGGAAAGGGTTCTAAGCTACTTAGGTGCAATTTGGCACCATAGAATATGCAAACCACATCCAAAATGCAACCGAAGTCACACTACATAATCACACTGCAAATCAAGTCAAAAGTGCATTACAAAAATGTGAATCTGAGCCTGAAAGATACAGTAACTGTCAGAGTTGGTTGTGCTGTAAACTGGACTGTCAAGCTATCAAATAGTGTCATAACTGATCACATGTGCAGCACCAGGGCAACTGCAGATCAAACTGAGGCTAAGATGGCCGCTTTCTTGGCCGAAAAGCAAAAGAGGGTATAGTTCCACAAACATGTTGCTAGTCAGCCATTATTACTGACCCCTCCTTCTTAAAATGCTAGTTACCTGGCTCAAACTAATCACAATGAAGTAGCTCCCGAATAAGGAATTCTTACTTTTTATTGATTTTTTGTGACCTAAATATATATTCTACATCAGTGACTGAAACCTTAAAGCCAGGGGGTTGCATTTTGAAAAGTATATCAGCAATGAGAGGCCCCATATTTCTCTCACAATAGGTTTACTTTTAGTGCCAGTTCACATTGGTGCGATGCGGGAACCCTTCGAATCCACTGCGGATTGCCACATCGCACCCGACTCACAAGCAGTTCACACTGCCGTATGCGAACTGCTGGGAGTGTCAATACAAAGTTAATGACACCCCCAGATTAATTCACATATCGCAGTGTGAACTATCAATTCGGACAGGAATCAGATCGCGTAGGTGTACACCCATGCAATCCGATTCTGGTGCGGACCAAAAAGAAAGGGTCCTGCATGACTTTTGTCCGAATGCGATGCAAATTCAGCCATACAATCTGTACAACTGAATTCGCATTGCACAGACATCACTTAAGATTTGCAGAGCAGTGCGCTTCGAATCACATGCAATGTCTAACATTCCTATAATGTGAACTGGCACTTAAATTACTTAGCCAGGAAGGGGAAATCTCCCTAACATGAGCAAAAATTGAAAAACCAACAGAAATTCTAACATTTCTACACTGTATACATAAATAAAAAAAAAAAACAGTCCAACACAGTATCTAAACATAAAAATAAATTAAGAGGAAGTAAACCCTCCTCTGACACTTTTGCCCATAGGTAAGCCTATGATACGGCTTACCTATAGGTACTGTAAATATCTCCTAAACATGTACCGTTTAGGAGATATTTACCTTACATGCAGCCAGTGACATCACCGGCACATGCGCTCTGAAGGAACGGCCGCTGGTGCCGTTTCTTCAGAGCCCCGTGCCGTCACCGTCGGCTCCCGCGCGCGTGCGCGGGAGTGACGTCACCGCGGCTCCGGCCAATCAGATGGCCGGATGCCGCGATCCCGGAAGACTGGCGACTGGACATGTCGCCCGTCATACAGGTGAGCGGGCGGCACGGCGGGGGCTCGTTCTTAGGTACTTAGGTAGTATTTCATAATGAGCTAGTATGCGATGCATACTAGCTCATTATGGGTTTCTCTTTCAGGTTGCAGCAAAAAAAAAAAAAAAAAGTTTTGAGGGTTTATAACCTCTAGTAATTTAATGGTGCTTACCAGTCCTTGATTGTGGTGGCTGCGTCCGTTTTCTTTTTCAGGCTTTGTACATTTTCTGCAAATAAAGAAAAATACCAATTGACCCTCAGACATCTTGTGTAACTTTTTGTCTACAGAATTGAAAAACGCAGTGTTATCAGTTTCCAAGCTTCTGCGGGCTACATAGAAACATCACTCTATGTCATGGGAAGTGGGAGAGCAGGTGGGGTTTGTAGTACAAATCAGGAGAGCAGCTTAGAAAGACAATTCTGCTGCAACACAGACACAGTACAGTAGGGCTCATTAACACTAGCAATTGGATTGCGGTTATGCCACATTTTACCGCCCTTCAACTGCTCCCCCTTTCTGAAAAAAGGCAGCAGAGGGGGTTGTACACATGCTGCAGCAACAATGCTTTGATTTCAGCCTTTCAGCCATGGCAGTCAACAGACACTACCCCCCCCCCCCCCAACAAACATGACCCATCAAGTGAAAGGGGTGCACTGCAACCACCCCACAATGTTTTATTTTTTTTTTATATATTTTAATCTGAAGATCCTACCAGCATGCACTTCTGTCCTAGGATTACCATGCTCGCTAAGGTCTCATTTACACTTGCGTTGCTCTCTAAAGTGCGACCTGGATTGGTACCGCTCATCAGAGAATATTTGACGGGTGATAGAACGTGTTCTCACCACCTGTCAAATGCTCGCTAAGAGCAATCCAACTATGGCTTGCACTTTAGAGAGCAAAGCAAGTGTAAATGAGGCCTTAGTGAGCACTTTCATCCTAGGAAAGAAATGTGTTACTGGCAGGATCACCAAATTAACATCAAATAAAAAAAAAAAAAAAAAGAAAATGAATACTGCCATTGTATCTAAAGACTGATAAAATGTAGCATTTTTCATTTTGAGTCTGGATACGCTTTAAACATGGGTACTGCACAAAAAGAACATAGCACTTGCATTATACTTGAATACATTTTGCAGATGGGTGGTATTGCCTCCAGTATTTCTGATAGAGACGCTACACTTTACCATGTGCTTATCAGTCTCTGGCAGAAAACACTGTCTGCGATGTGTGACACATGACCAGCAGCTCTTTACAAATGTAGTTATGGCAAAAGAGCCTGCAAAATGTGACCTATTTATTCATGAAAGCACTGTGTGCCTGCAGCGGAGACATCCAGGGACAGAAAAACACATGATTTATGGACTACTCAGAAACAGACAGAAATATGGGCTCTTTCACACATGGAGTCCTTCGGACGGACTCCGTTTTTCTCAGCGGGGGATCAATCCACAGCTGTCAGGTCCCCATGCATCTCTATGGGGGAATCAGATGGGAATGGACCGTCTGTCCATTCTCATCCGATCCGATCTGCTGGACAGATGGAAAATAGGGTTTCAATCCGTCCAGATTTGACGGATCGGATGTCAGCGGATATGTCTCCGCTGACATCCGATGCCCCAAAGCGATGCATGGGGGGACCGCTCAGATCCGCCAAAAAAACAGGCGGATCTGAGCGGATCTGTGTGAAAGGGGCCTGAGACTAGTCCCGACTGCTGTTAACCAGGTGAATCAAGACAAGATGCTATTGGCCAATAAAAATGACGTTTCCTCTACACTTATGCACTAGTCTAGGTATTTTATTCATCCCTTCGTTTTAGCCTAACAGGTAGGATAGCCTAGCATTCTACTGTAACCATCATATAGACCAGCGGTCATCAACCAGTGATCCGTGGACCACTGATGCAGTGGCGTAGCGTGGGGGGTGCAGGGGGGGCCAGGCGCACCGGGCGCAACATCTGGGGGGGCGCATCTGCAGTGTCACTCTGTCTGTATGACTCTGACATACACAGTTCACACACTCTGTGGCTGCCTCCATCTTTAGGCTGGGAGATGTCCAGCACGGCTGCCCTATGGCTGAAAATGGCGGGGCGGGGCTGGACTGTGCCTCACCTGTCCATTGGTGTAGGGTGGGGTGGCGTTGCAAGCCAAGCCTGCCTATGCTGCCTCTCCTCACTGCTCGGTAAATTTCGCAGCGAGTAAGTCAGCAGCCTGGTGCTGTCACAGAGTGTTTTTTTTTTTTTTGATTGGCCGAAAGGTCTGTCTGCATTGAAAGGGGGCACTATGATCTCTCTGCATTAAAGGGGGGCACACTGGTTATTCTGCATTGAAAGGGGGCACACTGGTCTCTCTGCATTGAAAGGGGGTATGCTGGACATTCTGCATTGAAAGGGGGCACGCTGGTCTGTTCTTAATTGAAAGGGGGCACGATGAACTCTCTGCATTGAAAGGGGGCACGCTGGTCTCTCTGCATTGAAAGGGGGCACGCTGGTCTCTCTGCATTGAAAGGGGGCACGCTGGTCTCTCTGCATTGAAAGGGGGCACGCTGGTTTCTCTGCATTGAAAGGGGGCACGCTGGTCATTCTGCATTGAAAGGGGGCACGCTGGTCATTTTGCATTGAATGGGGGCATGCTGGTCATTCTGCATTGAAAGGGGGCATGCTGGTCATTCTGCATTGAAAGGGGGCCCGCTGGTCTCTCTGCATTGAAAGGGGGCACGCTGGTCATTCTGCATTGAAAGGTGGCACGCTGGTCATTCTGCATTGAAAGGGGGCACGCTGGTCATTCTGCATTGAAAGGGGGCACGCTGGTCATTCTGCATTGAAAGGGGGCACGCTGGTCTCTCTGCATTGAAAGGGGGCACGCTGGTCATTCTGCATTGAAAGGGGGCACGCTGGTCATTCTGCCTTGAAAGGGGGCACGCTGGTCTCTCTGCATTGAAAGGGGGCACGCTAGTCATTCAAACTTGTATTTAGATGCATTTTACTTTAATTAGTAATTACATCAGTATTTTCATAACAAACAATACATGTGCTTAGGGGGTAAGGGTTTCTTTAACTAATCTAGTGGAAGAGACTCAAGTGCTAAAATCCCGCGGGTTAGGGGGCGCAAATTACTTGCCTTGCCCCGGGTGCTGACAACCCACGCTACGCCACTGCACTGATGGTCCCCGAGAAAACTTTGGAGGTCCCCAGGAGTTCTGCTACTAATCAACATTTTGTTGGATGTATACCATCCAATGTGGTTTCCAGCGTTATTCTCAATTTGTGCTGACAGTCAATACTGTCTATACACGTGCAAGACTGAGGATAAGACTGGATTTAAGCTTTACGTTTTTCAATGGTACAAACCAAAATGACTGAGTCGTGTGACAATCCTGACATGGCTGAAAACACAATCCTTTCCTTTGTGTGTATAGGGAAGGTCTTTCCATCTGCTTTGCACCTACTGATCATTTTCTGAACCGAGTTTGCTTTTTAACAGAAATAACAAGAAGTCATTGTCATCAATTGTTATTTCCATATAAAATTTGAAAATCAAACAAGAAGCTTCAACACACATTCCACACTAAGGAAATGTACTGTGTATTTAGTGGAGGCAGAAAGAGCAGATACAGCTTTCAATATTAAACACTGTAGCGCAGTCATGTTGGAATAGGAAGGGGGCATCCCCAAACTGTTCCCACAAAGTTGGGAGCATGAAATTGTCCAAAATGTCTTGGTATGCTGACGCCTTAAGAGTTCCCTTCACTGGAACTAAGGGGCCCAACTCAATTCCTGAAATACAACCCAACACCAAAATTCTCCCTCCACCAAATGATTTGGACTAGTACACAAGCAAAGTTCATTTAGACATGGATGAGTGAGTTTGGGGTGGAGGAACTTAACTGGCCACCACAGAGTTCTGACCTCAACCCAATAGATCACCTTTGGGATAAATTAGAGCGGAGACTGCGGACCAGGCCTTCCCGCCAACATCAGTGCCTGACCTCACAAATGCGCTTCTGGAAGAATGGTCAAACATTCCCATAGACACACTCCTAAACCTTGTGGACAGCCTTCCCAGAAGAGTTGAAGTGGTTATAGCTGCAAAGGGCGGGCCAACTCAATATTGAATGAAGACTGGAATGCCATTAATGTTCATGTAAAGGCAGGTGTCCCAATACTTTTGACAATACAGTGTATGTGTATATAATATATATATATATATATATATATATATACACACACACACACATACTGTATATACAGGTGCATCTAAAAAAATAGAATATCATCAAAAAGTTAATTTATTTTAGTAATTCTATTCAAAAAGTGAAACTTATATTTTATATAGATGCATTACACAGAGCGATATATTTCAAGCATTTCTTTCTTTTCATTTTGATAATAATGACTTACAGCTAGTGAAAACCAAAAATTCATTATCTCAGAAAATTGGAATATTACATAAAACCAATTAAAAAAAAAAAGGATTTTTAATACAGGAATGTTTGCTTACTGAAAAGTATGTCCATGTACAGTATAGTATGCACTCAATACTTGGTCAGGGCTCCTTTTGCATGAATTACTGCATCAATGCGGCGTGGCATGGAGGCGATCCGCATGTGGCACTGCTGAAGCGTTAGGGAAGCCCAGGTTGCTTTGATAGCAGCTTTCAGCTCATCTGCATTGTTGGGTCTGGTGTGTCATCTTCTCTATGGGGTTTAGGTAAGGTGAGTTTGTTGGCCAATCAAGCACAGTGATACCATGATCAACAAACCAGGTATTGGTCATTTTGGCAATGATTTGCAGTGCTAAGTCCTGCTTGAAAATGAAATCCGCATCTCCAAAAGCTGGTCAGCAGAGGGAAGCATGAAGTGCTCTAGAATTTCCTGCTAGAGGGCTGCGCTGACTTTGGACTTGATAAAACCCCACAGACCAACACCAGCAGATATCATGGCTCCCCAAATCCTGACGGACTGAATTTTGGGTTTTCACTAGCTGTAAGCCACAATCCTCAAAATAAAAAGAAAGAAATGCTTGAAATATATCACTGTGTGTAACGCATCTATATAAAATAGAAGAGTTTCCCTTTTTGAATTGAATTACTGAAATAAATTACCTTTTTTGATGATATTCTAATTTTATGAGATGTACCTGTACACACACACACACATTTTTTTTTTTTTTTTTACTGCTAATTCTGAGGATTCTTGCTGCCAAGGTGTTCCCCTTCCTGCAGAGCCGGGCGGTGTGATGGGCGTTTTATATCAACACACTGCTCCCTTTTTTCGTTTCAGCTTCATTTGTAGTGCACAAAGAGACAAATCATAAATGGCCCATTCACACAAGATGCAGTTGGATGCATTTTTTAATGCATTGCAATTGCATAGACCAGGGGTGGGGAACCTATGGTTCGGGGGGCGTATGCGGCCCCCGAAGTCATCTGGTCCGGCCCCCCATGCAGCTGAGTCTGCGTCTCTCAGCTGATCTGTCAGAACAGAGCCGATGCTTCCTGTATAGTTCCGGCTCCGTTATGACAGTCTGAGTGAGTCACAGGCGGAGTGATATCAAATGTACTCAGCCTGTGACCAATACAGAAAACATCACCTCTTCTTCCAGCATGGCTCTGCTACACTTCTCCTAGCAAGCATTTCCCGCCAGCAACACACACAGCAGTACCAGCCAGAGCCAGCAGTACCAGCCAGAACCAGCATTACCAGCCAGAGCCAGCAGTATCAGCCAGAGCCAGCAGTACCAGCAGTACACACAGCAGTACCAGCCAGAACCAGCAATACCCACAGCAGAACCAGCAGTACTAGCCAGAGCCAGCAGTATCAGCCAGAGTCAGCAGTACCAGCCAGAGTCAGCAGTACCAGCCAGAGTCAGCAGTACATACAACAGTACCAGCCAGCAGTACCTGCAGCACAGTACCAGCCAGCAGTACCTACAGCACAGTACCAGCCAGCAGCACATGCCAGCAGTACCAGCCTGAGCCAGCAGTACCCACAGCAGTACCCACCTGCGCCAGCAGTACCAGCCAGCAGTACCCACAGCACAGTACCAGCCATCAGTACCAGCCTGAGCCAGCAGTACCCACAGCAGTATCAGCCTGAGCCAGCAGTACTATCCAGCAGTACTCACAGCACAGTACAAGCCAGCAGTACCAGCCTGAGCCAGCAGTACCCACAGCAGTACCAGCCAGCTATACCCACCAGCAGTACCTGCCAGCAGTTCTTTTCAAAACTTACCACCACAAAAAAGTCATCTGCGCTCCAGACTGACCGATGCAAACCTGGAAAACCTGTTGCGAGTAGCAACATCATCAATACCAGCTAACATCACACACTTCACCAAGAGAAGCAGTTGCAGCCATCACATTAGGGGTGAGATAAATAAATGTTTGACCAAATATAACAGGCTAATTTTTAAGGTGATAATTTTGTACGGCCCCCGAATGGTTTTATAAATACCCAAATGGCCCTTGGCAGAAAAAAGGTTCCCCACCCCTGGCATAGACAGTCCAAATTCCAAGTTATCCTATGGGCATAGTTAACACTATTGTAGTGCAATGCAGTGAAAAAAGTACAGCAAGGTGCATTTTTCCGCATTACAACGCATCGCAGTGCACATAAAAGCTCGAAGAAAGAAAGAAGACAGAAGTGACCTCCAAGGACAAATGAGAATGAAAAAATGCGTGTCAACTGCATGTAAATGTGTATAAATACGTGCATCAAATGCATAATAGAATATTGTTTTGCAGTGTCATTGAAGTTACCTGCATTTTTCCATGAGGTATCAATTCATATCATCTTCTCAAGCACTTTACCAATTACAGGGCAACAGTTCACAGATAGCAAATCCCTGCTGACTTTTCTAGGAGTACGATTTCAAACCTTGTGGGTTTTCCATGAATAAAATTATTCGCTTTCCTATTAACACTTTAAAAATATCAAAACATTCTACATTGAAAATCCCATTACAAATACACATGCCATGCCTTTCCCGTAAAACATTCTTGTCCAGAATAATTCATCTTATGGTGTTTGGATGTTTTGCAATGAAGCTTACAGTCTTTGCAACATCTGTAAATGCTGGTGGTTCAACTGACAGGAAGCACAAACACAGATATGCAATACAAGCGACAAATACTTCCTGCCTTTCTGGCACCAGCTTTAATTCTTCACTAGATAAAATACTACAGTTCAGGGCCGTCTTTAATATTGATTGGACCCTGGTGAGAAGGTGTGCTATTTGAACAGTGCAGGCGTGCGCTAGGTGCAGAGTGCAGGGGTGAGGTAGGTGCAGAGTGCAGGGGTGAGGTAGGTGCAGAGTGCAGGGGTGAGGTAGGTGCAGAGTGCAGGGGTGAGTTAGGTGCAGAGTGCAAGGGTGTACTAGGTGCAGAGTGCAGGGGTGAGTTGAGTGGAGGTAGGTGCAGAGTGGAGGTAGGTGCAGAATGCAGGGGTGAGGTAGTGCAGAGTTGAAGTAGGTGCAGAGTGCAGGCGTGCGCTAGGTGCAGAGTGGAGGTAGGTGCAGAGTGCAGGAGTGAGGTGAGTGGAGGTAGGTGCAGAATGCAGGGGTGAGGTAGGTGCAGAGTGCAGGCGTGCACTAGGTGCCGAGTGGAGATAGGTGCAGAGTGCAGGGGTGAGGTGAGTGGAGGTAGGTGCAGAGTGGCGGTAGGTGCAGAATGCAGGGGTGAGGTAGGTGCAGAGTGTAGGCGTGCGCTAGGTGCAGAGTGGAGATAGGTGCAGAGTGCAGGGGTGAGGTGAGTGGAGGTAGGTGCAGAGTGGAGGTAGGTGCAGAGTGGAGGCAGGTGCAGAGTGCAGGGTTGAGGTGAGTGGAGGTAGGTGCAGAGTGGAGGTAGGTGCAGAGTGGAGGCAGGTGCAGAGTGCAGGGTTGAGGTGAGTGGAGGTAGGTGCAGAGTGGAGGTAGGTGCAGAGTGCAGGGTTGAGGTGAGTGGAGGTAGGTGCAGAGTGCAGGGGTGCATGGCTTTCCTCCCCCTCGGATTCCAGTATAGAGCTCCCCTCCCCTCCTCCCACCCCGAATACCAGTTCAGAGCTTCCGCCCGAGGATTTCAGTACAGAGCTCTACTCCCCCCCAAAACAAAGGCTCTCCTCCCACTCCCCGGATTCCAGTACAGAGTTTTCCTCTGTCCCAAATGCTACTTAAAGCATGTTGTCCGATGTCCGTGGAGCCTTCCGGTTTTAGAAGCAGCTTCCCTGCCCCTTCCTCCTCTGCTCTCATAGGTCAGTGTGTACGTGAGAGGAGGGCTGTCTCCTGTAAATACAGAAGCAGCGCTTCTCTATTTAAAAATGACAGTAGTGAGCAACCAGCAAGTGACCAGCGACGGAGGTGCCTGAAACTCTGGCGAGCTCAAGGGGCAGGTGTTTTGGGCCCCCCAACAATGACTGGGCCCTGGGCAGCTGCCCCTTTTGCCCTGCGTTAAAGACGGTCCTGCTACAGTTATAGAAAATGAAAAAAAGAGGACAGGTAAATATACACTGTGCAATATGTAAAGCACTGCATTAAGGGCTCTTCCGTTCTTTTCAGCAGAGGATCTGTGAGCTGAGCAGGCAGATGACAGGTCCATGTCCGCTCAGTTTATGCAGAGCAGACACAGACATACCCGTTCTGCTCTATGGGTGGCCAGGAGTAAACAGACCCTGCTGTCCATTCATACATGACTGCCTCTGCTTTGGTCAACCCAAACAGAAGAGAATGCAGTGCTCTTCCATTTTTTTTAATGGGCCTGATCGGACCTGGAGGTAGACTTGTGTTTGTTTACACCCTCCAGTCCATAGGAATGCATTGACCAATTGAAAAACTGACTGGCGGACCAGATCGAATCACCATGTGAAAGGGCCCTAACTGTTGGCACTGTATAAAAACCCACGACAAAAAAATTACAGTCGATTTTGGTACTAATAGGAGTACATAAATCACTGGCCCCTTATGCACATTTTAAAAAACGTGTATGACACATCATACACTTCAATTTTAAAAACAGGGTGCTTGACATGTCACGTATTGTGCTTAGTGTTCTCCAAGTTTTGCCCCAGAAGATGTACTTTGCTACAAACAAACAGACATACAATGATGCAGCATGCCCCGTTTTTGACGCCTGCATTGCTCTCCCTGGCACAGGAAATGAATTTCAGCACAAAAACTGGTATATGTGCACCATAGTAGCAGCATCCAAAGGGACATATGTGCACCATGAAATGATCTGCTGCCTCACCATTTAAGCTGCCTAGCTATAATAAGCTCTACATTACTGTGCCCATCAATCCATATACAGTAAGCAAAATGCCCAATGGCCCACAATTATAATCAGGGAAGGCTAAATGTCATGCATCCTGATCCTGATCATTTCCGTTCCCTGACATGACCACAAAAAAAGAAAGACAGAAAAGTGAAAGCAGAATAAAGACCAAGTCTACCCATTTTTTGCTTTGTTCTTTTTTTTTTTTTTTTTTTACATGTTTTGCATTGTTTTTTTTTTTTCCCGTTAACCTTTTCGTCTGTTTGTGTGACCATGACATATTACTGTTGAGAGGTGTTCAGGACAACTTTTTTTTTTTTTAACATTGTTTTTTTTGGTTTTCAAGAAAATAAATACAACAATACATTCGTGATCAGGGCAACTTTTAAATGTCAGCTATATTGATAGATAATCACATAAGAGTCCTGCATTTTGTTAAACTGCTGCTTCTTCAACATTAAAGGCAGCATGATTTTTCACATACCAAAATGTGTGTCCTGCTTTTTAAAAGCTGCACGATTCCAAGATGTATACAAAAGAAAAGCCTGTTTTGTGACATTGTTGCAGTTACAATATAAGTATTGTTAATTAGCATAGTTTGAAAGTTCTCCCCAGGTTTGGGTGGGTTTTCCTTGTCTAAAAATACACTAAACAGGGAGACTGCTTTCTACAGCACTGGTCTGTGTTTGTCTGAGCTACTAGTTTGTAAGCTCTTCCTGAGCAGATATATATATATATACACATATATATATATACATACAGTATCTCACAAAGTGAGTACACCCCTCACATTTTTGTAAATATTTTATTATATCTTTTCATGCGACAACAATGAAGAAATGGCACTTTGCTACAATGTAAAGTAGTGAGTGTACAGCTTGTATTAGGCTCCATTCACACCTAAGCGTATCGTTTTCAGGCGTTTTTTGGGCTTTTTACAGGCTTTTTTTTGGCTTTTTTGCAGGTGTTTGGAGGAAGGCATTGACATCTAACAAAAACGCAGTAATCTGCCAAAAAAGAAGCTCATGTACTTTTTTGAGCTTCAGGCATTTTGCTTCAGGAGACAAAACGCTCAGATGTGAACAGTGGCCATTGAAATGAATGGGATTTTGTTTGTTGGGCATTTTGAGACTTTAGAGACGAGTATTTTACGAGCTGAAATATGCTCAGGTGTGAACAGGGCCTTACAGTGTATATTTGCTGTCCCCTCAAAATAACTCAACACACAGCCATTAATGTCTAAACCGCTGGCAACAAAAGCGAGTACACCCCTAAGTGAAAATGTCCAAATTGGGCCCAAAGGGTCAATATTTTGTGTGGCCACCATTATTTTCCAGCACTGCCTAAACCCTCTTGGGCATGGAGCTTCACAGGTTGCCACTGGAGTCCTCTTCCACTCCTTCATGACGACATCATGGAGCTGGTGGATGTTAGAGACCTTGGGCTCCTCCACCTTCTGTTTGAGGATGCCCCACAGATGCTCAATAGGGTTTAGGTCTGGAGACATGCTTGGCCAGTCCACCACCTTTACCCTCAGCTTCTTTAGCAAAGCAGTGGTCATCTTTGAGGTGTGTTTGGGGTCCTTATGTTGGAATATTGCCCTGCAGCCCAGTCTCCGAAGGGAGGAGAGCATGATCTGCTTCAGTCTGTCACAGTACATGTTGGCATTCAGGGTTCCCTCAATGAACTGTAGCTCCCCAGTGCCTGCAGCCATCATGAAGCCCCAGACCATGACACCCCCACCACCATGCTTGACTGTAGGCAAGACACACTTGTCTTTGTACTCCTCACCCGGTTGACACCACACATGCGTGACACCATCTGAACCAAATAAGTTTATCTTTGTTTTATCAGACCACAGGACATGGCTCCAGTAATCCAGGTCCTTACTCCGTTTGTCTTCAGCAAACTGTTTGTTGGGCTTTCTTGTGCATAGTCTTTAGAAGAGGCTTCCTTCTGAGATGACAGCCATGCAGACCAATTTGATGCAGTGTGCGACGTATGGTTTGAGCACTGACAGGCTAACCCCCCACCCCTTCAATCTCTGCAGCAATGCTGGCAGCACTCATACATCTATTTCCCAAAGACAACCTCTGGATATGACGCTGACCATGTGCGACCAACTTCTCTGGTCAACCAATATGAAGCTTGTTCTGAGTGGAACTTGGCCTGTTAAACCACTGTATGGCCTTGGCCACCGTGCTGCAGCTCAGTTTCAGGGTCTTGGCAATTTTCTTATAGCTTAGGCCATCTTTAGGTAGAGCAACTATTCTTTTTTTCAGATACTCAGAGAGTTCTTTGCCATGAGTTGCTATGTTTTCCAGTGACCAGTATGAGAGCGCGAGAGCGATAACACCAAATTTAACACACCTGCTCCCCATTCACACCTGAGCCACAGGCTCAGTATGATATACTTTCCTATTTACTAATGCTAGCAGCATGAGGATTAAAAATATTCAATGGAGCACTAAATGAAAGGCATTGTGCACACATCTGGCCTGAGCACAACAAGGAAACAATAGGTTGTTTTTAAATGCCCATACAGAGTAGTTGTTTGCAATGGTGGGCATTTGGTACAATGGCTGATAGGCAGGTGGTTATAGTATTTACCAATTCTCAATAAGCAGTAAGAGCCGGTTCACACTGAGGCGACACGACTTCGGGGGCAACCTGTGAAGTCGCGTGCACCGCTGTGCACCGCGACTTGCAGGGACTTCACAGAATGGAAGTCTATGCAAGTCGCTCCGAGGTCGCCCCAAAGTAGTACAGGACCCTTTTTCTAAGTCGGAGCGACTTGTGTCGCTCCTATTAGAACGGGTCCTGTACTACTCAATGGACCGCGACTGACCGCGACTTGTCAGGCTGACAAGTCGCGGCAGTGTGAATGGGCTCTTAGGCTCAGTTCACAATGATGCAAATTTTGATGTGATTTTGATCTGTTGCGAATGCATAGATTTGCATGTCATCTGAAATAACAGTTTTCAGGCTACGTTCACATGTGGGCGTAGCGGATTGCGGGCAGAATCACCGCGATTCTGCCCGCGATCCGGAAATCATTGCAAATCGCGGGACGCCTGTGCGTTGCCCATGATTTGCAATGGCACCCTAAACGCTGTGCGATGTTGCCGCGATTTCCACCTGCCGAATCGCGGTAACATCACGCAAACAAAATCGCGGGACGCATGATGCCCCAAAGAAGCTCTTTACCTTTTTTGGGCGTCATGCCTCCCGCGATTTTGTTTGCGCGATGTTACCGCAATTCGGCAGGCGGAAATCGCGGGCAACATCGCGCAGCGTTTGGGGTGCCATTGCAAATCACGGGCAACGCACAGGCGTCCCACGATTTGCAATGATTTCCGGATCGCGGGCAGAATCGTGGTGATTCTGCCCGCGATCCGCTATGCCCACATGTGAACGCAGCCTCAATGAAGACCGTTCACATCTATGTCATGCGATTCTGATGCGGATATCAAAGGTAATGTGCGAGTTTGATCCAGTGTGAATTCAGCTCTAAAGACTTTAATGGGATTAAATTGAAATCGCAGTCCTGTGTTTATGTCAATAAAAATCCAGATTCTACCCCTCCCCCCCTCTCCTGTCAATAGCGGGTTGTTAAGGAGCATGGCCGCCATGTCATTAACAACCAATGACTCATCGGCTGCCAGTGGGTTTCCTGCGGACAGCTGAAATGTAAATAGAAGAATGCCGGCAATGAAAACCCCCTCCCCCCGGATTTTAAGAGAAACCCCACTTCAAAATTAGAAAAAAAAACCTGTGTGAGGTGCCCCCCAAAAGCATACCAGACGCTTATCCTCCCAGCATGCAGCCTGGCAGGCCAGGAAAGAGGGGGAGGGAGGAATGAGTGACCCAAAGCACCTCATCCCCCATGTTGATGAGGACAAGGGCCTCTTCGCCACAACCACATTTTTTTTTTTTTTAAATAAAGGACTTGTCAAAAACTATGTGCGTGTTTTTTATTTATTTTTTTACACTTTTTTGGTGAATGAGTAGTGGTACAATGTACCCCATACTTGTTCAAATGAGGGGGGGCTTGGATCTGGGGGTCTTATTAAAGAAGTCCCCCCCCCCTGCACCCCCACAACCACAGGATCAAGATTGTGGGGAAGAGGCCCTTGTCCTCATCAGCATGGGGACAAGGTGCTTTGGAGGGGCCCCTCTACACCAATGCACCCCCTATGTTGAAGGCATGTGGCCTGGCATGGTATGGGGGGCTCGCGCTCATTTCCCCCCTTCTTGGCCTGCCAGACTGCATGCTCGGATAAGGGTCCGGTATGGATTATGAGGGGGGGGGGGGCGGAGGCAATGTCTTTTTTTTTTTTTATAATTTTGGCATGGAATTACTCTTAGAAATCTATACCAGACACTAAGGGCTAGGTATGTATTGGGGGGGGGAGACCCCCCACTTTTTGTTTTCTGTATTTTAGATTTCCGGCATTCTTTTGTTTATATTTCAGCTGTCAGCGGGGAAACCCACTGACAGCTGCTGAGTCATCGGTGGTTAAAGTGGAACTTTAGTCTCCCATTCAACATTGATTATTTGTAATCCACATGCTACAAGCATTAGTAAATAGATAGGAAAGTATATCATATTTACTTGTTTTAAACATTTTTTTTGCATTTTGTTTTTTACATTTCTTCGGGTTACTTCCTGTTTTCTTGCCTAGGCAAATTATGTTGTACATCCCAGGTGTCTCCAGGAGAGGAGGAGGGGTTTTCTCAATTTAGCATACTCCCCTGCATGCATTCTTGAGCGAAGGGCAAAAGAATTCCAAGAAGTAAATATTATATTAATCATTTGCCCTTACTCAAGATGGCCACAGCCAGAAATGCTAGGTGGTTGTTTTTTCAAAGTGTTTTCTCAACATAATAAAGCATGGAGACATGGATGGATGGGGGAGTGTGCTTCGAATATTAAAACTGAATGTAATAGCGCTTTGGTTTGTGGTGCTCAGATGCAGTGAAGATCCGCTTTAAGGACATAGCGGCTCTGCTTCTTAACAACTGGCTTGTGCATAGCTGTGATTTCTACAGTTTGCATTAGAACCACACCTGACAAACAGAAATTGATGTGAAATTGGCACCTAAATCACCCCCAAACGGCTGCAATTTGCACTGCAGCAGTGTGAACCTGGCCTCTCACTGACCTCTCTAGTTGCTGGTTCTGTGAAGTAATTCATTGTCAAAGATCAATTTCTAATAAGTGTAGAAACACCTGCTGTGTGTTTACACTAAAGAGCTGTCAGGCTGCAAAATTCTGGTGCAATAGAAAGTAATTTGAAAAGAGACAAAGTTTTTGTGCCTCTGTAATTGCTGTGATGGCTGCTGTCCTTTGGGTCTGGTGCTGAGTGGCTGCTCTGCTGCATCATAACCCTATTAACTACAGAGGGCTGCAGGCTCAGCGATGGCCCCATTTATAGATTGACTTGCATTTTGCAAGGCAAGGCGTTCTCTAAATGGAAAAGGTGGAGAGGTGGGATGGCGACATTGCAATCTCCACCTCATTCAATAAGAGAATTCTTTGCATTCATTGCAAAACATGCAAGGAATTCTGTGAATGGTGCCTTGGCTCAGCGAGTAAACCCCTATGGTGATAATGCAGCAGGACATCCGTTCGGCACGGGAACTGGAAGAACGTGGTGATCACTGATCACTGCAGTAGTGGTAACCTCTACAGTGATTCCCCACTTCTACTGCAGTCCCACAGGTATGGCATATACATTTGTCTAAACTGGACCTATGAACTTTGCAAAAAGAAATCCATATCTGGAGCCAGTTAGTAGAGATTATAAAAAGTAATTCTGTGTATTTATTAATGTAACTGGCCTAAAACCCTGAATTTAACTTTGTATCACCTTCCTGTCCTTGCACAGAAGTACTCCGGGGAAGTAGTAGCAAATACTATATGTGTACTGCAGTATAGTATACTTTTTTACAAGGAATATGACAACAGAAGACAGGAGAACAATGAGCTTTGAACAATTAGTACATAAAAAAAAAAAAAAAAGACAGTCATACAGTGCCTAGCTTGTTCTGAGCCCAGCCACAGAGTATAAAGTAAGCCATACACTGTTAGTTTTTTTTATTGTTCAGCCAAATAGGCTTAAGGGAAAAAGATGAACAAATTCCCGACCCAAATGAGGTGGGTGGAGGAATCCTTCCTGCCAGGACATTGTATTCAGAGAGCTGTACACTGATCAGGGGCTACAGCTGCTTATCTTCCAAGTTCTTTTTATTGAGGTATAGGTAGTACAACACAGAGCCGTGTGAGCATATCCTGGCTCAAAAGGTACATAATAATAAAAAACAATCAATCAGCTTATTACTTATATAAACCATAGATAGATTGAATGTAAGGATAAAACATCCACATTAGAAGATTTTCTCTGGATTTCCCAGAATAATCTCTCACATACTAAAACAGGGGGTACCTCAATGCCAAGTGGGCATCTCTGATCAACCTCTCACAACCAAAACAACTGGAAGAAGACATCTCCTATGAGGTGTTGGTAGAGGGCAAATTAATCCAAATACCTCAAACTTTGGAGAATTTCTTGGTACAGCCTCTAGATTCATATCGAAGAAGAAGACATCTCCTATGAGATGTTGGTAGAGGACAAATTAATCCAAATACCTCAAACTTTGGAGAATTTCTTGGTACAGCCTCTAGATTCATATCGAAGAAGAAGACATCTCCTATGAGATGTTGGTAGAGGACAAATTAATCCAAATACCTCAAACTTTGGAGAATTTCTTGGTAGAGCCTCTAGATTCATATAGAAGAAGAAGACATCTCCTATGAGGTATTGGTAGAGGGCAAATTAATCCAAATACCTCAAACTTTGGAGAATTTCTTGGTACAGCCTTTAGATTCATATCGAAGAAGAAGACATCTCCTATGAGGTGTTGGTAGAGGGCTA
This sequence comes from Pelophylax lessonae, assembly GCF_965119305.1. Taxonomy (NCBI): domain Eukaryota; kingdom Metazoa; phylum Chordata; class Amphibia; order Anura; family Ranidae; genus Pelophylax; species Pelophylax lessonae. The sequence continues at coordinate 538,850,632 of NC_138769.1, forward strand.
ATTAGTCCAAATACCTCAAACTTCGGAGAATTTCTTGGTACAGCCTCTAGATTCATATAGAAGAAGAAGACATCTCCTATGAGGTGTTGGTAGAGGGCTAATTAGTCCAAATACCTCAAACTTCGGAGAATTTCTTGGTACGGCCTCTAGATTCATGTATGTAAATCTATAAAGAGGTATGGCTGCGTTGACCAGGTGTTTCCAGAAGTCCAAAGTAGTGGCCGAAGGAGACTTCCACTTTAGAACTATGGCTTTCCTTACATAATCTAGAAGCAAACCTAATAAGGAGTAGGGGCCAGTGGGAGAACCAGGACCAGACTTTCATAACTGGGATAGTGGTGAGCATGAAAATTATGCCTAGCTTGCTCCTATGGATAAGAGGTCAATACCCATTGGTGAAGACTGAATGAGTGGGCGGCGACTGTCAGAGGACGTAAGAGAAATTATGTTTTCACCAGAACGCCTGCACCAGAGCTGCAGCTGCTTATCAAAAAAATAATGTCAACAGGTCCCTTCAACAGAAGTCGATGAAACATTTGACCTCTGTCCACAGAGGACTGCCACACATTGATTAAAAATTCATCCAGCCTCAGCTGAAGTGGCCGAATTGATAAGTGTTCAATTATTATCTATAGTCAGCATCAGTGGCCTGTCAGTCCTATGAGGATCATAGAAAGGCTAGCCAATGCATAGCTTCTTGTATCTACATCTGAGGATTTTTTTTTCCCATACTAGGTTACTGAACAGGGTGAATAGAGAGGGCATATGGAGCTTCAGGCCCAAAACTGCACTGACCCTTTAAGGCAACAAAGTCAGCACTTATGAAAGACATTTTCACTGCTGCCAGTATTTTTAAATCATTTCCAGAGATGCTTGACTGGCGATTCTGTGAAACCCAGCCAACTATGTGCAGTCGTGTCCCAGAGGACCACAGACTGCTACATTTCTCATTACATCACGTCACATGAATTGACTAATAAATAGCTTTTTTTGCATTAAAGCACACATATATAAATCATAACAAAGTGGTTCTAAAGGCAGAAGGTTTTTTTTTTTTACCTTAAAATGGTTGTAAACCCACTTTAAAAACTTTAATCTATAGGTAAGCCTATATTAAGGGTTACCTATAGGTGCTATAAATACCTCCTAAACATGCACCATTTAGGAGATATTTACCCATGCTGTTCCTTCAGAGCCCTGTGCCGTGAACGGTGGCTCCCGCGCGCATGCGCGGGAGTGATGTAATCGCGCCTCCGGCCAATCAGATGGCCGGAGGACGCGAACCAGAACGGCCAAACATGTCGGCCATCCTGTTGCTGAGCGGAGGCTTCGTTTTAAGGTAAGTACTTCATAATGAGCTAGTATGCGATGCATACTAGCTCATTATGTCTTTGTCTTCACAGGATTTTTTTTCTCATTTTTTTTAGCTGAGTTTACTTCCTCTTTAATGCATTCTCTACATTAAGGTAAAAAAAAAACCTTCATGTGTCTAGGCCTCCCCCCTCTCCCTATTCACTTACCTCACAGCACTTTCACTCCCGGGCTGTCCCTGCTAGTAGCCCCGTTCTGCTCTCTTCCAGCATTCAAAGACTTTATTGAGAGAAACGGGTGCCATTGTCATATCAGAGCCTTCAGCAAGGAGAACAGTGAATAGGGAAGTAGTTACATCACCAATTCCAAGGCAGCCATGCAGATAACCAGGTATGCCTAGACACCATCACATACCAGGAAGTGCATCTCTATGTTTCAGGAGCAATTTCAGGTTCTGTTAAAAACTGACATTTTTAGATGCTTTTAGATAGCAAATCTTTACTTTTTCGGTTCAGTTTTACTTTACGAATTTAAAAGTCTATGTGGAATAAAGGCCTTACATATTCACAGTTTATGGGCCTCGATGCCATATGTGAATGAGGCCTTACTTTCTAAAAAAAAGTTCATGAATAAATATTTTTTATTTCCTCTTCAAGCAAATCCACCTAATGAAATGGTTTTCATAAGCTGCACCAAAAGAAGCACCTGCATCTTTTCAAGAATCATACTGCAACATGTTACATTGATGTGAATGGGTACCATAGATAATAATGTGATCTCCATTGTCCTGTACAGGCATACCCCACTTTTAAGTACACAACGGGACCAGAGCATGTATGTAAAACAAAAAATGTGAAGCAATACCTTTTTTCACTTCTCAAGTGAAAAAATATATGTAAATGCAAATACAAATAAAATGTAAATACACTAGCTCTATAGGAAATCTTGGTCAGCTTGACATGGCACTGCTCCCAAACCATAATTGACAAGGACACCAAACCTGTGGTGCATGTTAAGGGGACCCAGGACTATGACATGGTAGATTACCTAGGAAAGCTGACTTGCCACAAAATAGGATATGTTGTAGTCCTGGGTCCCCTCTCAGTGCTCCCTAAGTTTTGTGTCCCTGTCACTTATGGTTTGGGAGCAGTGCCATGTCAAGCAGGCCAAGATTTCCCCTAGATGCCAATGTTAGACAGGGAGCAGTGCCATGTCAAGCAGGCCAAGATTTCCCATAGACGCCAATGTTAAAAACTGGCAGCAGTGGCATGTCAAGCTGACCAAGATTTTCTATAGACGCCAATGTTAAAAACCAGGAGTAGTGCCATGCCAAGCTGACCAAGCTATGTCTGTACTCGGGAGTGTACGTAAAACGGGGTATGCCTGTATTGCAGAGTGATGGCATAAGCAGGAGAATTTGTACTAGTGTGAACGGGATCTTACAAACTAGCTTTGTTAGTGCTCATGCACACAGGACATTTTTACAGCTGCTGTTAGGGGCATCTAACTTTTTTTTTTTTCTGCCTCTAAACGCCCCTCGATGTTAGCCTATGTGTCCATGCACACAAACTTTCAGATGCTATTGGAGGCATAAGCGTTTAGGGGTAGCAGAAAAAAACGACTGCCTGTGCATCCAGGAGCAGAGGCTGTTAAGCTGTAAAAACGCAAAATACCTAGAAACGCGGCTAAATGCTGTAACAAGCTTTTACATGTGTTTAGCTGCGCATAGCCTCTTTGGGGCGTTTTTACATTGTAGGGAGTGTTTTTATTGTAAAGATGCCCAAAAATGCGCATACACGCCAATAAATGCTAGTCAAAAACGCTGCTAATAGCACGTTTTTACAGCCGCTTTTTCCTGGCAGCAGCACTGTGGTTTATTTTAACGTCCTGTATACATGAGGCCTAAGTGTCGGTTCACACTATGGCGACACGACTTCGGGGCGACTTAATGAAGTTGCCGTGCACGGCGACTTCGGCGCGGCTTGCACCGACTTCACATAATGAAAGTCAATGCAAGTCGCTCCGACTTCGCCCAAAAGTAGTGCAGGAACCTTTTTCTAAGTCGGAGCGACTTGAGTCGCTCCTATTAGAATGATTCCAATTGCACAGAATGGAGCACGACTTGGTCACCTGACAAGTCGGAACAGTGTGAACCGCCACTAAAGCAGCAAACTGATGGCTATTTAAAAGATACACACAATGTGTGTGTGTGTGTGTATGTGTGTGGCGGCATTTAGAACATAAGCTTGTTTTTTGGATGAACTTTTACAGGTGTCCTGTAAACATTATAATAGCAAAATTCTATCTTTTTATGGCCAGATTCCCGAAATAACACAAAGAAACATTTTGTGAAATACTTTTACATTTTTTAACAATGCAGGCTGAGAAAAAGCCATCATTAGATAAAATACTGGGGGAGGATAAAGGCCTAAATATAAAATTGTGTATCTAAGCAGTTTTCAAACCCCATGACTACGATGCCAAGAACTGTATTTTTTGACTAGATTACAATTTTGTTTACAGAACTATGGTTTCCCTTGTCCAAGTAATAAAAATGCGGTTATATGCTTTACAGCATTCTGACTGACCTTGGAATTTAAAACTAATCTGCAACAGTACCCTTTCCACTGATATGCCTCCTGACTGCACAATAACTTTCTTTTAAGCAGTGCAATCTTGCTGTATCAGAATTCATGAAAGATTTGGGTTGCTACAGGTAATTCACTGCTATTTACTGGTAACATTTCCATCATCCGGGCCAAAAAAAAAGAACAGATAAAAGCACGAGATATAAAATGTACACCACACAGGGATGGTGAGAATATGATTGCAATTCAAAGTTAAAGGAGTTCTGTGGTCAGAGCATACACTTTCATTCTAGAACATCAGCAATGTAATAGCAATTTAATGTTGACAATCCAGTATAAGCTTGCTTGAAAAATCTCTTCATGTTGTGAGTGCTGCCTGTCTGCTGGCTTTCTAGATTCCTTGCATGCTTTGCAGCTTTTCCTCTACAGTTTACTTTCAACTTTCTAAGGACTCCTGAAACTCCTCTCATCATGTAGTTCAGAAGGCAGGCTCTGAATTCTGTGACAACAGTTCCTACTCACGGGGCCTAGTAAGGCCCCTCTCACACACGGAGTCCGTCAGACGGACTCCGTTTTTCTCAGTGGGGGATCGATCCGCCGATCCCCCGCTGAGCAGGCGGATGACAGCTGTCAGGTCCCCATTCTTCTCTATGGGGGAATCGGATGGGAACGGACCAAATAGGGTTTCAATCCGTCCGGTTTTGACAGATCAGATGTCAGTGGACATGTCTCCGTTGACATCCGATGCCCCATAGAGATGCATGGTGCGTACGTTCAGATCCGCCAAAAAAAAAACGGACAGGCGGATCTGAACGGACTCGGTGTGTGAAAGGGGCCTAAATGTGTGTCACAGAATTCTAAGAAGTAAATGAATGGGGATCTTCACAAAGTTCAAGATCATTCAGCTTAAAGTGGAGTTCCGGCCTATTTTGACACTTTAGTGATTCCTGGAGTGCTCGCTATGCTGATCAACAATTGAGCATTTTCAATTTTTTTCAGGGGTCCCTGACCTTATGTTCAGGGCATTTTTGATTGCACTTCCTCCTTCTCCCCCCTCTGTGGCCACGGCCACCGACATCACTTCCGCCTTTGCTTTGCATCCTGGGAGCTGTTTGTCATCACTACCAGGAGGCTGGAAACAGGAAGAACTCCCAGAACACTCCTTGGAATCAGGAATAAAGACACAGCAGATTACACTGCGGCTTCAGATGCCCACATCCAAGATGGCCGCGCTCAGACAGCTTTTTTAAAAGTAAGATTTTGACTAAAATCCAATACTGTACACCTTGTAAGTATGAGAATAGCGGTTCTGTAAAGGGCGATGGATTAGTATTATAGGGGTATTTTTAGTTAAAAAAGGTATTTGAGGCCGGAACTCCGCTTTAATAGAAGTAGGCTAGAAATAACTGAAGTGTGGAAATGAATGTATGATTTTAAATTTTAATTATAGATGAGATTTAGCAAATGGCACAACATTCCACTTTTACTGACCCGATCCTCTGCTCTACCTCTCGGCAGACCATGCTCCTCCATACTTCAGAGTCATTAATTGACCCTCTGCATCAAATGCAGGGCAAATCGGAGGAGCAGAGGATCACGTAAGTGGAACCAAATGAACAGTTAACCTTAGTAGTGCAAGCACAACCCCACTGCAAGGAAAGAAGTTTATGTTTCCTGGGAGTTCAGCTTTAAAACAATGTACTGTATTTCAAATGTAAAATTTCAATATTTTTTAAATCTCCAGATTGCTTTAAAATAATACCTTGTTCAGGCACTTCCTTTTATAAAATGACCACTCTCAATCCCAATCTCCCAGTTGTGCTCCTGTGTCACCTTGTCACACAGCTTACAATGAAAGCTACAAGTAGCAGTTTCAACACTCATTACCCACTTCCCGACTGCCCAATAGCGGATACACTGCTACAAGGTGGCCGTTCTGTGCAGAATCGCATATATATATATATATATTATATATATATATATACATACGTACATACTTAAGCCTAGTGGGTGCACATTTGCGCCGTCAGTGGGCCGCTTCTGCTGTAATTACGCACAGCAGAAGTCAATCTGCGGGTGCCGTTCAATTGTCGGGCAGACACATAGAACTGAGCTCTAGCTATGTAAACAAGGCAGAGTTCCATTCTGACAGGGGAAAAGTGATAGGTTTTGTGTCCCTGTAAAGAAAATAATAAAATTCAGTACATCCCTTAGTAAAAGCAGCACACAGTTTACACAAAAACACTGGCTAGACACACGGTTAACCCTTTGATTGTCATAGATGTTTAACCCCTTCCCAGCCAGTGTCATTATTACCGGAACAGTGCATATTTTTAGCACTAACCACTGCATTAGTGTCACTGGTTACCACAAAGTGTCAGTTAGTGTCCGATTGGCCGCCACAATATCGCAGTCCTGCTACAAGTCGCTGATCGCCGCCATTACTAGTATAAAATAAATAAAAATTCCAGTATATATCCCATAGTTTGTAGTTGCTATAACTTTTGCGTAAACCAATCATCAATATACACTTATTGGGATTTTTTTTTACCAGAAATATGTAGCAGAATACATATTGGCCTAAATTTAATTTTTTTACATATTTTTTTTTATTGGATATGTTTTATACTAGAAAGTAAAAAATATATATTTTTTTCAAAATTGTCGGTCTTTTTTTGTCTATAGAGCAAAAAACTAATAAACACAGTGTGATCAAATACCACCAAAAGAAAGCTCTATTTGTGTGGAAAACTTTTTTTTGGGTACAGTGTTGCATGACCATGCAATTGTCAGTTAAAGCAACGCAGTGCCATATAGAAAAAAGTGGCCTGGTCAGAGGGGGGGGGGGGTAAATCTTCAGGAGGTCAAGTGGTTACAGACTCTGGGGTTTATTTACTAAAGGCAAAATCCACTGCAAGTGCACTTGGAAGTACAGTCACTGTATATCTGAGGGAAAGCACTGCTGTTTTTTATCATCCAACCATTTGCAAGCAAAAATGTGCTTTGTTTTCCTTGTATGTCACTCTCAGATCTACAGCGACTTTAAAGAGGAAGTAAACCCTCCTCTGACACTTTTACCTATAGGTAAGCCTATATTAAGGCTTACCTATAGGTACTGTAAATATCTCCTAAACATGTACCGTTTAGGAGATATTTACCTTACATGCAGCCAGTGACGTCACTGGCGCATGCGCTCTGAAGGAACGGCCGCTGGTGCCGTTTCTTCAGAGCCCCGTGCCGTGACCGTCGGCTCCCGCGCGCGTGCGCGGGAGCGACGTCACCGCGGCTTCGGCCAATCAGATGGCCGGATGCCGCGATCCCGAAAGACGGGCGACTGGACATGTCGCCCGTCATACAGGTGAGCGGGCGGCAAGGCGGGGGCACTTTCTTAGGTAAGTATTTCATAATGAGCTAGTATGCGATGCATACTAGCTCATTATGGGTTTCTCTTTCAGGTTGCATCAAAAAAAAAAAAAAAAAAGTTTCGAGGGTTTACAACCTCTTTAAAGTAAAGCCGACTTGACCTAAAGGTAACAGTGTCGGCACCACGTACTTGTGTTACTCTTTAGGTCGATCGGTTTGGAGCTCCGTGGATCTGAAGCTCAGGCTGTATTCGGTGCTACGATTTCTGCCCAAGTTAAAATTAAGCCCCAACTTATCATTGACAAGTTTGACCTCAACTAACCAGGGGTATTTAACATAGTCTATCTAATCTAGCTTTCTACCCCTAAGCTCACTCCCTCAGTCTCCTCACCAATAACAAATTTACTGACACATGTCTCAGTCTGGATGTCACACCACTTCCTTTAACACTGAGCTCATAATATTTCCTCCCCCACCGGACTTCTCTGTTGATATTGATGGCACAACTATCATCCTGTTCCCCCATGTCAGGGTGCTAGCTGTAATCCTGGACTCTGAACTCTCCTTTTAGCCCCACATCCAATAACTGTCCAAATCTTGCTGCCTTAACCTCTGCAACATTTCCAAAATACACCCCTTCTTAACCAATAACAGCACAAAGCTTCTAATGAACTCCCTGGTCATCTCTCGCCTTGACTATTGCAACTCCCTATTTAATGTATTACCTTTACATAGGCTATCCCCCCTTCAGTTCAACATGAATGCTGCTGCCAGACTCATCCACTTTACCAATCACTCAGTGTCCGCTACTCCTCTCTGCCAATCCCTCCACTGGCTTCCGCTCATCCAACAAATTAAATTCAAGATACTAACAAAAACTTACAAAGTCATCCACAACTTGGCCTCCAGCTTCATCCCTAACCTGATCTCAAAATACTAACCAAATCATTCTCTTCATTACTCCCAAGACCTTCCTGCTCTCTAGCTCCCTCATTAACTCCTCTAATGCTCGCCTCCGGGACTTCTCTCGAGCCTCTCCCATCTTTTGGAACTCTCTACCTCAATCTGTCTGACTATCCTACTCTGTCCACTTTTAGGCAATCTCTGAAAACCCTTCTCTTTATAAAGCCTATCCTGCCTCCACTTAATAACTGTTCTTTTATTTTCTCCATCAGCTCATCCTCAACAGTTATTACCTTTTGCATCACTCGACCCTCCCTTTCAGATGGTAAGCTCTAACGAGCAGGGTCCTCTGATTCCTCCTGTATTGAATTGTATTGTAAACTGTACTGTCTGCCCTCATGTTGTAAAGAACTGCACAAACTGTTGGCTCTATATAAATCCTGTATAATAATAATAATAGTCTCTGTAAGAGCCCGTTCACACTGGGGCGACCTGTCAGGCGACCTGGTCGCCGTAGGTCGCCTTCCATAGAGAAGCTGTGGACCCGTTCTAATAGGAGCGACACAAGTTGCTCCGACTTAGAAAAGGGGTCCGGAGTTTCTTTGGGGCGACCCGGAGCGACCTGCATAGACTTCAATGATATGAAGTCCGTGCCGGCCGCTCCGAGGTCGCGGTGCGAGCAGCGCACCGCGACTTCACAGGTCGCCCGGGAAGTAGCGTCGCCGCATTGTGAACGGGGGCTTATACTCACAGGCAAGAAAGCCATTGCCTGATTCAAATAACATGTATATACCTATGTTAATACAGGCACTTGATCCAAAAAACAGCATTCGCATGGGCAAGAGGCTCCTTTGATAATCCTTGCATTGATTTTAAAGATTAACTTACATTGTCCTTGTTATTTAAAGTGGTCTTCTTGCTACAATCTCATCTGTTACAGTGCTTCTGGAAAGTATTCACAGCGCTTTTCTTAGTCCAAATTTAATTAAATTCATTTTTTTCCTCAAAATTCTACAAACAATACCCCATAATGACTGGCCATAACTTGAAAGAAGTTTGCAAATTTATTAAAAATAAAAAACTAAAGCAATCCCATGAACATAAGTATTCACACCCTTTGCTCAATACTATGTTGAAGCACATTTGGCACCAATTACAGCCTCAAGTCTTTTGATTATGATGCTGGAAACTTGACACACCTATTTTTGAGCAGTTTCCCCCATTCTTCTTTGTAGGGATGGTATTGGACAGGTGATGAGTGGTGATTGGTTTCCTCTAGACATGACACTTGCCATTCAGGCCTAAGAGTTCAATCTTGGTTTCATCAGACCAGAGAATTTTGTTTCTCATGGTCCGAGAGTCCTTCAAGAGCCTTTTGGAAAACTCCTGGCAGGCGGTCATGTTCCTTTTACTGAGGAGTGGCTTCTGTCTGGCGACTCTACAATACAGACCTAATTGGTGGAGTGCTGCAGAGATGATTGTTCTTCTGGAAGTTTCTCCTCACTCCACAGAGAAATGCTGAAGCTCTGTCAGTTCATGATCACCTCCCTGACCAATGCCCTTCTCCCCTAAACACTCAGTTTGGCCGGGTGGCCCACCCTAGTACAGGTCCTGGTGGTTCCAAGCTTCTTCCATTTACGGATAATGGAGGCCACTGTGCTCATTGGAATCTTCAATGCTGCAAAAATGTTTTTGTAACCTTCCCCTGATCTGTACCTCGATACAATCCTGTCTCAGAGGTCTACAGACAATTCCTTGGACTTCATGGCTTGGTTTGTGCTCTGAGATGCACTGTTAACTGTAGGACCTTATATAGTGTGGTGTGTCCCCTTTCAAATCATGCCCAATCAACTGAATTTACTACAGGTGGACTCCAATCAAGTTGTAGAAACATCTCAAGGATGATCAGTGGAAACAGGATGCACCTGAGGTCAATTTTGAATGTCATGGCAAAGGCTGTGAATACTTATGTATATGTGATTTTTTTTTTCCATTTTTATTTTTAAAAAATTTGCAAAGATTTCAAACAAACTTCTTTCACATTGTCATTATGGGGGTATTGTTTGTAGAATTTTGAGGAAAATATTTAATCTATTTTGGAATAAGGCTCCGTTCACATGTAGGCGTTTTGGGGCGTTTTGGGGGCATTTTTCTGCTCAAGGATCAGCTCTCAAAACGCCCAACAAGACAAATCCTATTCATTTCAATGGCCCCTGTTCACATCTGAGCGTTTTGACGCCATGAGCAAAATGCCCAACGCTCAAAAAAGTACATGAGCTTCTTTTTGGGCAGATTACAGGCGTTTTCCATTTGTCTCGATTCAATCTAAAAATGCCTCCTGCAAAAACGCCCATAAAAACGCCTGAAAAAACGCCCATAAAAACGCCTGTAATAGCAATGCCAAGATGTGAACGTAGCCTAAGGCTGTAACATAACAAAATGTGGAAAAAGTGAAACGCTGTGAATACTTTCAGGATGCACTATATATAAAATGATGTGCCCCAGTGTATGCGTTTTGTAAAAAAAATAAGCCGCTGTATATCTTAATTTATAGCGCCGCTCATGTGACTGGCCACCATTTTCCTCTCTCAATCTGACAGCTACAGTGGGCGGGGCTGAGAATCCCCCACTGACGTCAGTCAGGAGGAGGAGAGAGGCGGCCAGTCACGTGAGTGCCGAGCATTGCTATAAAATAAGTTATACGGTGGCTTATTTTTTACAAAACATATACACTGGGGCATATCATTTGATAAAACAGACGAGATTGTAGCAAGAAGACACAGTTACTTTAGCAGCAGGAGGGAAGAGCCAGGGGCGGATCAGAGCTGATGGGCAGGGGGGGGGGGGGGGGAGAGGTGAGAGAGGACAGAGGAGAGCAGCGGATGAGGGAGGCACGTAAACTGACCACTTGTGTCTGGATTCAGCAGCCATGATAAAATGTGGTCAGTTTACAGGGAGGGAGGGCAGAACCAGCAAGGATCAGCCAGGTATTTTAGGTGATACAAGGGGCCAAATTACACAGCACCACAAGCACTGTGCTGTAAAACATGCTTTAAAAGAAACAGGATCCATTTTTTTTTTTTTTAGCTTACAAACACTTTAACCAAAGTCCTACTACCTTTGTTGCGAATGCAGATCATGTGGCCAGCAACAACTTTGAGCATGTAGTGCATATCCACAATATAGAACAATACTTCCAAATCCCAGGTCTTCTTGTGCACAAGCCATAATACCATGAAGGATTAAAGAAAATTGAGGATATTTGGTCAATCTAACAAGCACATTTTAAATCCTTATTATACCAAGTATGTAGGCCAAAAACAACCTTAAACTGGTCATGCACAGTAATGTGAAAAATCTACGGATTACCCCATCCATGCTTGGTACAGAGCCGCTGTATTCACCATGTGAAGTATGCACAGCGATCTCCCCCACTGAGCTGTTGTGTTCTGACAGGGGGACAGCCCTCCCACCAGAACACTCGATTAGCGCTCTCTCCTATTGGCTGCTGTTTTTCTGTCGGACAGACCAACATACACACGGTCCAAATGTCGGCCATTTTTTTTTTTTTTAAATGGCCAATGTCTTCTGACAATTTGCCCCTGTGTACCCGGGTTAAAAAGCATGCATGAAGGTACCAACCCCTGCAGCTACTATATTCTGACACCTGGCACCCACAGGCATCAGGTTAATCCAGGGGCGTCTCTCTCACTTTCTAAACAAAGGGTCAGTTTAGACTTATGCCTCGTACACACATTCAGAAAATCGTACGACTTATCGTTCGCATTTTGTTGCATGATACAAATATCGAATTCAACAATGCGTACTTAGCATATGATTTTTTTTTGTACGATTCTGGGAAAGCTTCCTGGTTGCATAGCTACGTATCAGATAGTGCAAAACAAAAACAATGGCAGCCAGGCTTTTTCCAGGTTATTTTTGTGTTTCTGATCATGCGCAGTCTTTGTCTATCGTTTTTTAGCGGACGCATACTGTACTGATTAAACGATTGTCGTTCCCTAGGCTATTGTACGACATAAGTTTTCGCGTTTGTCCCTTCGGATCTTGCTGGACAAACTGTCGTGATCAGCTGTCGAAAGCGGTGTACTAACAATCAGATTATCATGTGATCAAGTCGAAAGCAATTTTTTTCGTACGATTATCTGAACGTGTGTACGAGGCATTAGGCGGGGCACACTGTCGTAGTACACTGTCCCATCTTTGGCGTCAGTGAGAGGAATTGTGCCCAATCGTTGGTGCCAGTGGAGGGAATTATGCCCCATTGCTGGTGTCAGATAATTAAATAATGCTCCAAGAGTCGGATAAAAGTAAGGGATGCATCCAGCCCCTGGGCCGCAGTTTGAATACCACTGGGTTAATCAAAGATTGACATCATCTGATTGGATGCAGATGCTGTTTGACGATTCTCCAGCTGGCTCTTTAGATTTTCAGATCTAAGAAGGTCAGGACAGGTGGGGGCCACAGCTCCAATTTTGTCCGGTTCATTTGGAAATGCATGATGTATATAGCTTCACCCTCATGTTCCTAAGACATCTCTGGCTGCAGTAAGCTAGAAAAGTAATGGTGAAGGTGATACATTTTGTACCATCACTGCCTGGCAATATTAAAATACTTTGTAATCCTGGTCTTCACGTACAGATGCATGCACATCATTCGAAGTAGCACAATAACAAGGGATTCTAAAATGGCACATGTTGTCCTAAACCGGTATGTTAGCACTGAACTCTCCAAGTATTGTGATTTACATTCTTAACACCAACTGCACTGTCTCCATGGTCATACACACCCTTGTAAATTGTTTGCTTTATCCCAGCCCTTGCAAGCTTAGTCACTGCCCTTTGGATCCTCTTACATCACCTGGAATAAACCAAGATATGAACACTCAAATACCTGTAAATGACCCCGGCTGCCATAAGAAGTGGTACAGTGTGTGCCAGTATGAAATAAAATCTAACAGTGAGCAATATGTCTGTCTACAAAGAATACATTTAGTACTAGAGGAGCTGCTTGGTAATTATTTTTTATTCTTTATCACAATGCAAAGTTCTGTCTAGGGAAATAATTTGCCATTGTTTATATTGAATATTCATGACTACACTATGATGACTGCCCAGTAGTGTGTTTAATGGGTCACAACAGCAGCTGGTAAAGCTTGAATGATCACAATAAAAATAGTGGTTCTGCCCATTGAAGGTAGTCGACAAAATACATTTGCTTTCATTTAAGAACCTTTAATTTGACATAAAAATCATTACAATGAATCACTCTTTTACTGCTTTTTATAGCTATACTTAGCTCGTAAAGGAGGGATATAGAAAAATCTGATAACTGTAGCTTCAAATGTAACCAGAAATATAATATTCATAGAAATCCCATAATTCTAAAACTTAGTTCCATTTTCACTTGCCTACATCTACTGGAGTTACCTTTCAGCTAAAAGAGAATTATGACCAAAGCAGTCAGCTGACTTGGTTGAGCCACTCCAGGCTCTGGAAAGATCTTGACAATTTTGTCGGCATCCACCCAGATAGCTGCGCCTGCCTCTTCTCCTGTCAGGTGCTCCAAAGAGCACTGGAGGCACAGAGTGGAGAGGGGTGACTGACCGTCACTGCTCACCACTCTGAGCAGACTGAGAACTGAGTGATCAGCGGTCATGTGATCGCTCAGTTCTCAGTCTTAGAGCCAACAGCATAGAGGGGAGTATATACGTTTTTTCTTTCTGTAAACCCCAAACTTCTCCTTTAAGTCCATTATAGCGGTGTTGGTCTGTACACACGATCAGAAAATTGAACAAAAAATACTGCTTTGGAAGTGATCCAAGGTGATCTGATCATTAGTACAGAGCTTTCAAGATCTGATCACAACAGTTCATCCGATATTATCCGATTGGACAAGCACAAAAACGGTTCTCGTACAATACCAGATTGGATGATTTTCATTTAAACAGTACAGTTGTCGTTTGAAAATACAATATAGAATTTTTTTTTGTTCTGTCCTATCAGAATTTTCGTCTCTTTAGTAAACTCTTCCATTTTTGATACGAGACTAGCATACCAAAAAAAAGAAAAACGTACGATCATTGATCCGATAATCTCATTGTGTGTAACAGGCAATACTGAAATTGTCCTTATCTGCCTGGAAGACAATAGCTTCACACTCAATGGATTTGGTGTACATTATGACTGCTACTATTAAACATGTGTACAACTTTAGAGCAATGCCAGGCAACTAAACATTTTGCCTACTATAAAAACTCAACTCCAAGAAACCAAGTAGACTCAGGGTGGTCACTAAAGTGACACTATGTATTCCCCCTACATAAAAGCTTGTGCGTAGGTGAAGGGAGAAGCAGAGGCGCTGGGCCTGCAAAGAGAATGATTATACACTCCCACCACCCAGATGTCCGAAACTGCAATGTGGGAAGATGAGAAACGAATCACATGCTCCTCATACCCAGAAGTATCACGTATTTTCTTTTACTCAATCTTTTACTTAATAGAACAGTGGAAGAGAGAAGAGATGATGATTCTAGATTAGGGAAGGAAGGAATTAAAGGGAACCTGATGATTTGCCCTGCAAAGGCAAAGTACAGGTTCATTTTAAGTTCTCCTTTTTACAAGTATGGTTAAAACAGATATTAAACGTAACCAATCACAAATTGGCATCTACAGCGATTAGGCTACTCTATTATTACAATCCAAAGGTGGCCATACACTTGCAGAATCATTCAAAAATTTTCATTTTAAGAATGTTCATTTGATTTTCTAACTGTTAAGAGGATCAAATGGTCATTTGTTTTTTTGACCGCAATGACAAGAAAATTTGAAGGAGCAAGATGGAAAATTATTCTGAAACAAATTCTTGATGATGTATGCCTTTTTCAATTGGGAAAGTCCATTAGTTCCAAAATCAAATGTTAAAAGCAAACACAATTTTAAAGTACTTTCAAACCCCATTTGCCACTTCATCGAATGTACTGAGAATTTCCATACCAGTTCATACGGAACTGGTTCTGGCACTGGGCTCCAGGATTTAACCTGAATCTGCTGGACGCTAGGATTTCAATAGAATTTTGGGGCGGTCATACCCATTTCAGGATGGATTGGGAGGTATGACACCTTTAACCCTCTGTTCTGTAGCCCTAACACATTAATGTCCTAAATATACAGGTTGGGGAGTTATCATTTTCCCCCTTGAACAGGGTTTCTCAACTAGGACTTCTCAAAAGGTTGCCAGGGGTTCCTTTGAGCAATGGGCAATTTCTGCCTCTCAGATAAATCGCTACTGACACCATTGATTTTTTTAGCAATCTGTAAGAGGGTAATTCTTCCCAATGACCACAAGTATAAGGAGAAATTTTCCCACTGACCATCAATGTATCATGAGTTGTAGATCTAGTCATTTTTAGGTCTTATGCACACTGGACATTTTCTAAACTCCCTTAGAAGCCTTCCTCCTGGCAGCAGCGTTTTGGCAAAAAAAAACACCTGGCACTTGTAAAAGCGTGTAACAGGTTTAGCTGCGCTTACCTGCGTCAAGCATTTGGGCGTTAATTCATTTCATTGGCCAGACTAAATAGTGATTAGACATATTTACACGCAACGTTTTATGCCAAAACTCTGCTTCTCTTGGATGCATTGGCAGTGGGGTTTTTTCTGCCTCCAAACTCTGGAAAGTTTATTTCAAGGGTTCCTCAGTGCTGAAAAGGATGAGAAAGGCTGCCATAGAACAAGGAAAGTATATTAATGCTTGAATCACCAGGGGAGAATAAAGGAAAAATGCCTGAAAAAAAGTAAAACTAATGTAGTCATCATGGGAAGCTGCAATTACATTACATTTAAAACTATAGGCAAGGACTATCAACCAATGTCTTGCTTCTTGAGTGAGAGAAACTGAAGAGCAAAAGCAACAAAATACTACCATTTTAAAAGTTTTAGATAGCCAGCACCACAGATGTGTCACCAATGCCCCTGCTAATAACTGTTATGTACTGGATATCTAGATCTCAGTTCACAAAAGTCTTCATTGTGCTTGGAGTGCATGCCAACCACAGGTAGATTGGATTGGCACGGTAACCCAGCATTGGGTAAACATTTACTGCTGGTTATAAGGGTGTTATGTATCTTTTAATAAATTGGGAATGAACAAAGCATTCACATAAAAACAAATTATTCAAAGATACAAATGTTTTTTTAATTTTGCTGACTTCAAGA
The DNA here is from genome assembly GCF_965119305.1 of Pelophylax lessonae. Classification (NCBI taxonomy): domain Eukaryota; kingdom Metazoa; phylum Chordata; class Amphibia; order Anura; family Ranidae; genus Pelophylax; species Pelophylax lessonae. The sequence goes on from NC_138769.1 coordinate 538,867,031, forward strand.
CAGCGTAGCCCATGCAGTAAGCTAGGATTGTTTTGCAGTATCTTTAATGTATTTCTAGCGTGCAGTGGGCAGCAAAGGCCATGGTAGAACGAAAAGCTCTGAAAGTCATGCTTCATCCTGTGAAAAAAAAGTCTCCATATCACTCATCTTGGTCTCATCTACTATTGATTACAAAATGTTCAGAATGCCGAACTTTATATTTTAGACATAAACCTGTTATGAAGGCCATAAGGTTAAACTCCTATCTAAGATATCCATTTTCATCCCTGTTTTGAACACAGCAATGTTTACCAAAGCTGTCAGCAGTTTCATAGTAGGAAAGGTTGAATAAAGACAATAGCCCATCCAGTTCAAGCTGTGAAGGTACATGTGTGTCAGTGTCGGTAATCATCTCCCATATCACTGTATGCTGTGTTCACTAAGATGCACTTCCAAGAGCCTTTTAACCACTTAAGCCCCGGAGGATTTGGCTGCTAAACGACCAGGGGGTATTTTGCGATTCGGCACTGCGTGACTTTAACGGACAATTGCACGGTCGTGCGACACTGTACCTAAACTAATTTGGTGTCCTTTTTTTCCCACAAACAGAGCTTTCTTTTGGCGGTATTTGATCACCTGTGCGATTTTTTGATCACGCGCTATAAACAAAAAAAGAGCGTAAATTTTGCAAAAATAGCAATATTTTTCAATTTTTTTTATATGAAATTCCCCCCAAAAAAAAAAAATGTAAAAATCAAAATTTTTTTACATTTTCGGCCAATTTGTTTTATGCTACATATGTTTGGTAAAAAAAAAAAATCGCAAAAAGCGTATTTTGATTGGTTTGCGCAAAAGTTATTGCGTTTACTAACTAAGGGAAAGATTTTTGTCATTTTTTTTTTTTAACGCGTAATGGCGGCGATCTGCGATTTTTTTTGCGGTACTGCGACATTGCGGCGGACAGATCGGACCCTTGACTGACATTTTTGACACTTTTGGGGTTACCAGTGACATTTCTACAGTAATCAGTGCTATACATATGCACTGTTACTGTAAAAATACACTGGTAGTGAAGGGGTTAACTTTATTTGAGAGGGAGGGGCTGTGTGTGTCCCTAGGGGCGTGATTCTAACTGTGATTGGCTGTGGCTTCAGCTGTATGCAGAGTGATCAACGGATCTACATAGTAGATCCATATGATCATCTCTCATACAGAGGGGAGAATGACAGGCAGCTTGTTTACACAAGCTGCCTGACCTTCTCCCTCTCCCCCGCCGATCGCAGAGTGGCCGGCGGACATCGGGTCCGCCGGTCACACGCGCAGGGGGGGTCCGTGACCACGCGGGAGCGGGAGCGCGCCTCCGGCGGCGCGCGCTCGCTCCCTAGACCCTCACAAGCTATTGAGGTAGCCCTACGTCACTTTGCCTGTGAGGGGCTGACCGCCGACGTAGATAGTCGTGCGGCGGTCGGCAAGTGGTTAAAATCAATACTCCCCGCTGACACCACAGATTGTGAAAAAAAGAGTTCCCACAATCCACGTCCTTATCGTCTGACAGTGAAAAACCTCCTACACAGCTTAAGGTTAAACTGCTTCTCCTCCAATCTCATTGTGTGGCCCTGTGTCCTCTTACACTCCCTGAGATTGAAAAGTTTCCTTCCTACGCTGGGATCACCATCAAGGTATTTGTATACTGCTATCATATCTCTTCTCAAGCGTCTCTTTTCCAGGGTGAATACATTTAGCGCTTGTAGTCATTCCTCGTAATTGAGGTCCTCCAGTCTGCTTATTCATTTAGTTGCCCTTCTCTGGACACTCTTCGGCACACCCTTCCTGAGGACTGGTGACCGGAACTGAACTGAATACTCTAGATGTGGCTGAACCAGAGTTTTATACAGTGGCAGCATTATCGTTTTATTTATTTTTTCCCATTAACATTTTATTGAGAATAAAGAAAAGAATACAGTAACAGAGAATAAATGGGCAAACAATCAGGCGTTCACATTATCGTTTTATCTCTGGAGTGAATTCCCTTTTTTATGCAAGATAATAGTCTGCTGGCTTTGCTTGCTGCAGCTTGACATTGCCAGCTATTGCTCAGTCTGTCTTCTACCAGGACCCCCAGATCTTTCCCCATCTTTTAGGCTGGGTTCACACTGAAGTGAATTGGATGCGGGTTTTCCAGCATCTGAATCATATGACAGGAGACTGTGACCGGCTCTCAATGGAGCCGGTTCACACATCTCCGGGGCGGCTGCGGAACGCATTCCACAAGGGTCCTGTGCGTCTTTGGCTCAGTTTCCGGTTCAAATTCAGGCAAAAATTTGGGCCCGATTTGTCCCTGAAGCGGAGAACAGGACACACTGGACCCCTGCCGTGAGCCGCGTCTGCACGCAGTGGGAACCCAGCCTCATTCCCAAGAGGTTCTCCCCTAGTGAGAGGTTTGCTTTTATATTTTAATCCCCCAAGTGCATCACTTTTACATTTTTATTTTACTACAATACACATGCTAAAGAGTAGCACACTGCAAGTGGAATGATTATGTGGGTTGCCTTTTATTTGACTTTAACATCATTTTCTACATGTCTAGAAAGTACCTAAAGTGAATGACGTCATTCCATCTCGCAGTACCTGTGCACAGAGGCTTTTGTAAGTTGTTTATTGCTTCCTTTCTTAGGGTACAGCTTTCTATTGATCTCTAGATAGCAGCTATGAAAACCCAATTTACTTCCCTCTTTCCCTATAAAACTAGAATGATTTAATTTCTTCTATCGGCCTGGCTCAACCCATAAAAAAAAAATATCTTTGGCCAATCAAAAAAAAAAAAGGAATGTGTGTGATTTTCAGTCTAAGTTTTTACATTTAGGGATTGCTAGAGACTTAGAACACACAAAAAGAAGCCAAAAAGAGCTTGTAGAGGTACCATTAGATGGTTTAGGGACCGTTTGTCCGTTTTTCATCCATCCGTTGACGGATGAAAAACAGACATCCGTTTTTTCCATAGGAATGCATTGATGACAACCAATCCCCCGCTGAGAAAAACGGAGTCCGACGACGGACTCCTATGTGTGAAAGGGGCCTAAAGAGCTGCTGTTGACACCTTCAGCTCATTCTAATAGTAAGGAAAACATTAGGGAGCACTTTGGGGGACTATGCAGGAGTCCTTCGACATTCACAGACACAAGGATCTACAAGCCTGGCCATATACAGATTATCTCTTATCTGTGGGTACCTGAACAGCTTTTAAGTTGATATACCGTACTTTTCCCTCTCGGTGATACAAACAACCACAAAGCTACATATCAGTTGGCAAGTATCTGAATAAAAGCGCTAAATAAATGTATCAACTGTGCCATCAATGTCCTTAGCCTTTATCAAGGTGGGTAGAATTGATACATATTTAAAAAAAAAAAAAAACTTAAATTAAGCAAATTGCTTGCAGAGGTAGAGCCATTCACAATTCAGCAGTAGAAATGCTCCAGCATAGAGCAGGCTTCCTATTGTAGCAGAACGATGCTGGCAGTGGTTAAAGCAATGACAGAGGAGTTCTCTGCCTCCCCTGTCACTGCCTATCACTCAGCCTACACTCTCAAGTACCTGACCACACTCGTGATGTCAGGCGCCCTGCAGGTCCCTCCTCTTGGTGGACCCAGATCGCTATACTTTCTAGATGGAAATTATGAAATCTCTGGGGGAAAATATGATTTTTTTTTCATCCCAGAAATGTCCAGTGAAAATTCTTAGCAAAAGCTGCTATAGAGAAGCAGGGGTTCTGAAGTAATAAGAAAATGTAGATTCAATTGACACATATGGCACTTTTCCACTGCAAGTACCGGCTCGGCTCCACTCGGCCCTGCTTGGCTCGGTTTGGTTTTCCACTGCATGGTACCGTACGGTGTTGGAACGGTTCGGTACGGTTTGCTTTTCCACTAATAGTAAGTGGGTGGGATAACAACGATTCTCTGACCAATCAGTGGCTAGTAGTGACAAACAGTCAAGGCTGCATGCAAAGGATTGTGGGATATGGTACCCGTATGGCCCTCTTGGAACCACGACCGAGGTGGTACTGTTTAAGCGAGCCGTACCATGCGGTACTATGCAGTGGAAAAGCACAAAAGCAAGCCAAACCATTCGGTTCCATGCCGTGGAAAAGCGCCTATAGTGGCCCTTAATACCCTCGGATTGCAGTCATCCCACTACATTTCCCACAAGTCTATCAAGAACAAATCTCATATGGCCTATTCAAGAATTATTCGATTCGACATTGAATGTTTATAATGAATAAAGTATGGAGAAATGATCACACAATACAAGCATGGATTGACTGGAGCCATCATACTGCTGAACTGGAATATGCAGATGGGAAAGAAGTAGGAATCATTTGGATTTATAAAGCAGTTTTCAGTCAGTATTTACAGATATGGGGCATCTTGAGTTGTTTTTTCACTTGCAACCACAAACTTGTGATTTTATCTAGGTTCTCTGATCTTCCAAAACATAAAGAATGTGGCTAAGATTACCTTTTCCGGTTTTCTCAAAACATAAGTAACTGCATTTGCAGCCAACCTGGCAGATGTAGTACTAGTGTGGTGTTCATAAAAGTGTATGTAAACCCTAAACGAATGACATTTAATTTGCTAAAACACATGCCTTTTCATCAGTTCCTGCATCTCAGTGCTTCTTCAGCCACTTCCTGTCTACATGGCCTTTCTGATGGTGGGTTTCCTGACAGTGACAACAGTGCATCAAGCCTGTGTAAAGCTGGCCATACACTGATAATTGTTCTAACATTCTCCCCGCAGGGTGAACAGAAAAAAGAATCTTCTATCCATACCATACAGCACAAATGTATGAGTCTCCCCCTTGCAGCCATTGCATTTTGCCAGCCGGCAACACTGGCTGTCAAAATAGGCACACATCTGATTGGATGCATCTGCTTTTTGACCAACAAGGCCACCCATTTTAGCCAATTCCCTAGGAAAACCATACAACGTATGCCCAGTTTAATGTGTAATGGCCACTTGTAGTTTCCAGCAGAACCCTGGGTTTAGGGTAAAGGGGAAGGGGTGGAAAAACAAAATAATTTTTCAAGGATGACTGGAGATCAACTGTAAAATACTGAAAATTACTTCTAAAAAGGTAGAATAAAATGATAAAACAAAAAAAACGAATAGATTTTATTGATTGGGTTAAAATGTAACATAATGAGGTTGGTTTACACAAATGTTTGCACTCAGAATCTAGTAGCCAATCAGCTTCTAACTTCAGCTTGGTCATTTAGGCTTTTGACAGGTAAACCTGGAAGCTGATTGGTTTCTTTGCAGAGATGCACCAGAATTTTGCTCTCTCCAGTTTTAGTAAATCAACCCCAATGAATGCCATGCCAAGTTGATTTACAGATAAGTAATAAATAGCCAAAGCAGGGCACAGACATTAACCAGTCATACCAAACATACACGCACAGGTTAGGAAGACAGGTTAAGAAGATTTGCCAAGGAAATCTAAAGTGGTTGACTGGCCCTCCCTCCCAGGAAAGATCAGCAGGGGTGTCTGCTATGGTCCGATACCATCAGAATCATAGGATTTTTTGTCTAGTCTATTCTTACAATGGTTAAATCAGGTGACAACCATATAACATGTAGGAGGAATCTAAACAATACAACCTAATTTTCAGTAGCTGAACCAAACAAACTGCAAGAAGCCAGACATTTATTACTGAAACTGAAGAAATCCTAACACTTAAAAAGGCATATTTCAGTTTCCTAAGCCTTGCCAAAGCTTTCTTCTAATCCATGGCTTTTCAAACTATAATGAAGGGAAGGTGTCAAGGACACCCATGCTACCCGGTGACTAGAATCACAAAGACACTGATGGCAAGAGCAACGTCATTCTAATTTCAACTTTAACCATAATAATATCTTTTTACTGCTCAGTCTTTATAGCACTGTTAGTTTTGAAAAAAACAATAACACCACCAGAAGAAACATGGGAAGCAGATTTATTGCTTAGGAATAAATAAATCCTGCATTACCTGAAGGCAGGCTTGCTTTAACTTCTTAGTTGGCCTTACCCACACAGATGTCTTGACCTTCAGCCTGTAGGTTGAACAAAAATAAATCTAAGATTCCTCCATCCACACTAAACAGCGCGGATGGACAAATCTCCCCTGGCCACTATTGAACTCTGACAGCTGGCGCCCATGGATGTCAGAATACCCAAACAGTGAGGCTGTAGATTAACTGCTCTTACTGTTTGGACTACCATTTTCTATGCAGCTCCTTCGATCTTCTGATTTGTTAAGCTGATTGGTAGGTGACCAACTTTAGTTAAAAATATACTGCAGTCAACTTATGGATGACAAGTAAAGCTGGACATACTCACAATTCATGCGGAGTTGGCCAAAGTCACTTCTAGGGTAGCCCTGTCGGCAACACCCATATCAACTAAAGCTGATTTCCAATCGACTTTTCTTGAAGAAGCTAGGTGGAAAATTGTTGGTCTAACAGTGCCTGTACCTTGTCAGATACAGTCAATAACCCCCGCAGCAAGCGAGCTGTCCATCTGGAATGTTGGTGTGGATGGAGCAATCTATTATGACTTGTTTCGTTAAGCCAACAGACTGAACGAAAGAAATCTATTCGTCTATGGCCAGCTTAACTATCAGACAAGAAATGTTTTTGGTTAAAAGTGCATCATAATATATATAGTAGGGGGCTAGGTGTCAGAGGCAACTTGGGAGGGAGCATGTACAAGTGCCCCTAGAGCAAGCAGCTCGCTATGGAGGCACTTGGCAAGGGGCCAAAAGCGCCAGCGGAGGACCCGAGGAGAGGAGGATCAGAGCTGCTCCGTGCAAAACCATTGTATCATGTGTTTATTTTGTTAAAGGGAATTGTATCATGTGTTTATTTCTTTAAAAGGGGAAAAAAGAAAACGTACACACGTACTAAAAGTCAGCCGTTTCAGAACAAAACAGTCAACTTTCAGTATGTGTGTACTGTTCTCTGTTCAACAGAAGTCAAACGGTATGGCTGGAAAAATCAGTAGTTAATCAGTGCATTCAGCCAATGGCTGCAAACACACATTGGTGGTGGGGGGGTAGCCCCCTGTCAGAATACAGAAGTTCAGTGGGAGAAATCCCTGCATCCATATCACTTGTGTTGATGTGGGTATCTTTATTTGTTCAACCTACTGGTTAAACGATAAAAACCTATGTGTGTATACCCAGCTTAATGGTTATGTCCATCATTAGTGATAAACTAAAGGTACTGATACGGTTCTATCAAAGCGTATATTAATGCAACATCAATGCAACAGTTTCTATTTTATAAACAATATATTTATATATTTTCGTTCTCCGTGACAGACATGAAATGAATTGCACTGAGCAAACAGGTCACTGGACCAGCAATAAGGATCATTTTTTGCTCTAACGAAAGGCACTGCACACCATAGGTGTGACAGTAGGGTACAATGTTTACGGTTCACCCCAATACCCCCTTCCCAGCATACAGACAACTACTTATAGACTCCTTACATTATGACTTTTAGCATTGTTATCCTGAGTTCTGACAGCAATGTAATACAAGGCAGCCCTTGTTTCATCACATGGAGATCGTTGTTTACCTGACATCTTTGCCTTTTCAAGGCTGACACTAAACAGACAGCACTTACCTTGACATTGATTTCTTTGTACCCTGAATGCATACGTTTCCAAAAGTCGCACAACAGAAAAGAGTTTTAAAAGGCAGCAGTGTTTAAAATGGCTACGATAGATTAGGGAAGTGGTATCTTTGCCTCAGCCTTATGAGTCATACATGAAACTGAGTGTTTGTGAAGAAGGGAACGCCCATGTTGCTTGGGGCCCAATTATCCTGCTAGGTCAAACATGCAAATGTGCAGGTAAGACAACACACAGTGCAGGATGGGAAGAGGAACGCCCTGCCCCACCTTAACCACTTACAGAGCAAAGTGCAGGAGCCAGGCAGATGGAAATACTAACAGAACAGAGTAGTGACATTGTGACTACAGCATTAGAAGGTTAGAAATGGAAAATGTGATTCTTCACAATACCAGTCAAGGCACATTCTGCAGCAAAAACAAAAAACAGACAAGCAATTGAGCAGCACTGGAAGGATTTTAGAACTCTGATGTGTTATAAGAAGGCAGCAGTCCAATGACCTGCATATATAAATTGATTTTATTATCTGATCATTTCAGCAAACAATCGCATAGAAAGAATTTCCCTACCAATCGATTAAGATATGATATAGATTGGATTCAAACAGACTGAGCTGATCAGCCAAGGCAGCAGCACTGAGATGTTTAGTTCATTAATTAATTTACATTTTAATCATTTGTTTCTGGGTTTCATGTGACAACACTGAAGAAATGACACTTTGCTACAATGTAAAGTAGTGAGTGTACAGCTTGTATCTTGTATAACAGTGTATATTTGCTGTCCCCTCAAAATAACTCAACACACAGCCTAAACCTAAACCGCTGGCAACAAAAGTGAGTACACCCCTAAGTAAAAATGTCCAAATTGGGCCTAATTAGCCATTTTCCCTCCCCCGTGTCATGTGACTTGTTAGTGTTACAAGGTCTCAGGTTTGTTAAATTCGGGGTTATCGCTCTCACTCTCGCATACTGGTCACTGGAAGTTCAACATGGCACCTTATGGCAAAGAACTCTCTGAAGATCTGAAAAAAAAATTGTTGCTCTACATAAAGACGGCCTAGGCTATAAGAAGTTTGCCAAGACCCTCAAACTGAGCTGCAGACGGTGGCCAAGACCATACAGAGGCTTAACAGGACAAGATCCACTCAGAACAGGCCTCGCCTTGGTCAACCAAAGAAGTTGAATGCACGTGCTCAGCGTCATATCCAGAGGTTGTCTTTGGGAAATATATGCAGGAGTGCTGTCAGCATTGCTGCAGAGGTTGAAGGGGAGGGGGGTCAGCCTGTCAGTGCTTAGACCATACGCTGAACACCGCATCAAATTGGTCTGCATGGCTGTCGTCCAAGAAGGAAGCCTCTTCTAAAGATGATGCACAAGAAAGCACGCAAACAGTTTGCTGAAGACAAGAAGACTAAGAACATGAATTATTGGAACCATGTCCTGTGGTCTGATGAGACCAAGATAAACTTATTTGGTTCAGACGGTGTCCAGCGTGTGTCATGGCAACCAGGTGAGAAGTACAAAGACAAGTGTGTCTTGCCTACAGTCAAGCATGGTGGTGGGAGTGTCATGGTCTGGGGCTGCATGAGTGCGGCCAGCACTGGGGAGCTACAGTTCATTGAGGAAACCATGAATGCCAACATGTACTGTGACATACTGAAACAGAGCATGAACCCCTCCATTCAGAGGCTGGGCCGCAGGACAGAATTCCAACATAATAACGACCCCAAACACACCTTCAAGACGACCACTTCTTTGCTAAAGAAGCTGAGGGTAAAGGTGATGGACTGGCCAAGCATGTCTCCAGACCTAAACCCTATTGAGCATCTGTGGGACATCCTCAAATGGAAGGTGGAGGAGCGGAAGGTCTCTAACTGCCACCAGCTCCGTGATGTCGTCATGGAGGAGTGGGAGAGGACTCCAGTGGCAACCTGTGAAGCTCTGGTGAACTCCATGCCCAAAAAGGTTAAGGCAGTACTGGAAACCAATGGTGGCCATACAAAATATTGAAACTTTGGGCCCAATTTGGTCATTCTCACTTAGGGTGTACTCAATTTTGTTTCCAGCGGTTTTAACATTAATGGCTGTGTTATTTTGAAGGGAAAGCAAATTTACACTGTTCTACATGCTGTACACTCACTACTTTACATTGTAGCAAAGTGTCATTTCTTCAGTGTTGTCATATGAAAAGATATAATAAAATATTTACAAAAAATGTGAGGGGTGTACTCACAGATACTGTACTAATCTTTACCCAGACTGAGAGCTATATTTTAGCGCATTGTCAACACAACCATATAGGGGTGACAAACATATATAGGGTGATATATCCCACCCGGAATCAAAGTGTTTTAAATTTATTTGCAATAACATTGCATAGGCAGAGTTAAGGTTGACTGACAATAGCTTTCACTCTGTTCACACTGTAAAGCTATCTGGAAGAGGTTCCGCCAATCACAGTATGTGTCAGACTCCTCTAGCCTGTGTCTATGGTGTATAGGTGCTGGGACTAACAAGGAGGTGAAGCCGCCATCAAACAACATCTTATATCTCGCCCCAACAGTGTTTAGCAATACTAGGACAGAGGAGGGGGAGTGAGGGGACTGTCATTTACCACTGTGTATAAGCTGACATGTGTGACTCTATATAGTCATGTGGGCTGCACAGAAAAAAAAAGAAGGAAATTTACAGCTAAAGCTGTCCATAAATGGATCAAAAACCCTGCAGGTTCAGCAGCAACCAGCTGAATTTCGATCCATGTATGGGCACTGGGGTTGTACAGAAGTTGATCTACCAGCTGACTACTGTACAACCGCCCTGTTTAAAATTTTCCTCTCGATCAACGCTGTAGGCAATAGCCTGCAACGCTGATCTGTGAAGCCTTCCCGCTACCAGAATACAATGATACAGCGGGAGGATTCCCCCACCCACCTCAAATGTGTGGATGGGGGAATCGGATTTGGTTTTTTTTTTTTTTTTTTTTGTTCAACCCGTTGGTTGAAAAAAAAAAAAAAAAAAAAAAACTGAGTCATCTATGGTCAGCTTTAGAAGAGAACTGAAACTTCAACATGCTCAGTAGATGTGGCAAAGACTTGTCTTCACAGCCTCAGGCTGCAGTGGGGTCACAGACAAGGAACAGTGAATAGCAGATCAACCAGGTTTTTTTTTGCAATCTACGGAAAAAGAATGCTCCTAGTGGCAAAGTCAGTATAAACACAATGTAATATAGCATGCATTGAGTTTATAATGATTTTGGTTTAATGACACTTTAAATGTACAACTAAATACTGAGTCAGTATCCAGTAGATTTTTTTTTTTCTTTAACACTTAGCAGTTTGAGAACAGTTGGTTCCTTCATGCAGTAGATTAAGCAAAGGAATCATACTCAAAAAAACTCCAAACAAAACCTTTTTCAGATTGGAAGAGCGTGGGTAGGGTTAGAACCTCTGTCTGACATTATCCCCATTATAAGGATTTCCCCTCACTTCCTTTGGTTGGAGTTGGGCTTTAATCATAAATAACGTCAAGTTCAAATATTTTTGTTTTTATGTGATCAAAATAACTTTTTTAACCAATGACACCACCAAGCTCTTAATTCACGCCCTGGTTATCTCTCGCCTCGACTATTGCAACTCCCTCCTCATTGGATTACCCTTACATAGATTATCCCCCCTTCAATCCATAATGAATACAGCTGCAAGACTTATCCACCTTACCAACCGTTCAGTGTCCTCCAACCCTCTCTGCCAATCCCTTCATTGGCTTCCACTCACCCAACGAATAAAATTCAAAGTGCTAACAACAGTTTACAAAGCCATCCACAACTCTGCCCCCAGCTACATCACTAACCTGATCTCAAAATATCAACCTAGCCGCTCTCTTCGGTCCTCCCAAGACCTCCTGCTCTCTAGCTCCCTTGTCACCTCTTCCCATGCTCGCCTCCAGGATTTCTCCAGAGCTTCTCCCATTCTTTGGAACTCTCTACCCCAATCTGTCCGACTGTCCCCTAATCTATCCATCTTTAGACGATCCCTGAAAACCCTTCTCTTTAAAGAAGCCTACCCGGCTACTAACTAATAACGCTGTTTCTCTTGCTCCATCAGCGCATCCCCCACAGCTATTGCCTTTTGTATCAATTGACCCTCCCTTTTAGATTGTAAGCTCTAACGAGCAGGGCCCTCTGATTCCTTTTGTTCCAAATTGTAGTGTAACTGTAATGTCTGCCCTCATTTTGTTAAGCGCTGCGCAAACTGTTGGCGCTATATAAATCCTGTATAATAATAATAATAATAACTAAAGCCACTAAAGGTTAGAGACCGGGGCATATAATGAAAGCAATGGGCCTTTGTCAAGAAAAAAAAGTGGGCACTTGGCATTGTTAAAAAAATAAAATGCGAAATGTAGGTGTGGTATAAATTAGCTAAATATTAAGCATGGCTTAAAGGGGGTGTGGTTTAATTGAGTCTGAGAGGACTTCCATTGTGCAGAATGTGGTAATGGTAAATAGGGAATGTACAGTGCGGAGTGTATGTCTAGGAGAGGGGTGTATGGCGGTGGGTAGTATGTGCAGGAGAGGAGTGCAGAGATTATGGCAGTGGTTGTATGTGCAGGAGAGGAGTATGTAGTGTATGGAGGTGGGTAGTATGTGCAGGAGAGGAGGTTGGAGTGTATGGCGGTGGGTAGTATGTGCAGGAGAGGAGTGCAAAGTATATGGTCTATGGATAGAACATGCAGGAGAGGAGTTTGGAGTGTATGGCGGTGGGTAGTATGTGCAGGAGAGGAGTGCAAAGTATATGGTCTATGGATAGAACATGCAGGAGAGGAGTTTGGAGTGTATGGCGGTGGGTAGTATGTGCAGGAGAGGAGTGCAAAGTATATGGTCTATGGATAGAACATGCAGGAGAGGAGTTTGGAGTGTATGGCGGTGGGTAGTATGTACTGGTGTCAGTAGGGCAGTGGAAGGTGTCAGTAGTTCTTTATTTTTATTAATTTTTTTATTATTATTCTTATTATTATTATTTTGCTTTTTCATTCTTTTCAAAATGCTTTTTGGGGCCAGTGGATGGTATTAGTAAGATAGCGGACGGTAGAGCAAAGGACAGTGTCAGAATTTTTTTATTTTTATTATTTTTTACAATTTTATTTTTTACATTTTATTTAGATTTTTTTTTTTTATCTTTTTTTTTAACAATGGGGGGGGGGGGGCAGTGTCAGTAGGGCAGTGGATGGTGTCAGTAGTTTTTTTTTTATTTTTTTACATTATTTTTATAATTTTCTTTTTTTTTTGTTTTTTCATAGCGCTTCTGGGGAAGGGGTGGTATAGGGAGTGGACAGTGTCAGTGAAGCAGTGGATGGGGTCATTAGTATTATTTTTATTTTTAAAATTTAATTTGTTTTTCTTTTTTTTTTTAAATGCTTTTGGGGGTAGTAGACAGTGTTAGTAGGGCGGCGGTTTTTCTTTTTTTTTTTTTTTTACAATGCTTTTGGGGGTAGTAGACAGTGTTAGTAGGGTGGCGGGGGGGGGGGGGTAACGGTATCGGTTTATTTTATATTATTTTTTAAAATGTTATTTATTTTTTTTTACATTTAATTTTTTTATATTCATTGCAATTTCTTTTATCAGCCCTGGTGGTGGGCTTTGGTTAGATATCTAAATAGACCTCTGACATCTCCTCTTTGAGACAGAGAAAGGGACCAATGAAACGGATTCCCTAGTGCCTTTCTCAGCAGCCTCAGCATTGAAAGTAAATGAACAGGACTTTACTATGCTCAATTACGAAAAGGCACAGAAGCGATCGCTCACTGTGTCCAATTCAGAAAAGGAAGGGGCTGGTGTCAGGAACCATAAACCAGGCAGAGACAGAAAATGCAGTTAAAAATCACACCTTTAATGTAATAGCAAAAATGCCACATATGAGGAAAGTAGTCAAAAACAGAAGCCAGGGTTTGGAAGCCAGAGTGGCTAATCAGACGAGCCGAAATCAAGAAGCCAGAAGTCAGCGTTGTCAGAAGTCAAAAATAAGGATCAGAAGTAAAGCCCCGTACACACGTACCGATTGTCGGCTGTAAAGATTCGGCCGACGACCGATCGGCCGATTGTAGGCTTGTTAGTATGATGCTTCCGACAGCCGACAGCGCATTTTCGGCCGAACAGAATCTGTCGTGCAAGCATTAAAATTTTTGTTGGCCAACACCAGAACGGCCGATTGTTCGCCAGTCAGTACAGATTTCGTCCGACAGACAGCAGATTTGCAAGACTGGGCATGCTCAGAAAAGAAAAAAGACAAGGAAAGTTAACCATCACATGACATCACTTCTGCAGTCGGCTGTTGTTGGCCGACAAAATTCGTGTGCAGTCTTTTGCACTTTTCAACAGACAAGACAGCCCTCGGACAAAAGACGGCCGATCGTTTGGCCGACGATCGCTACGTGTGTACGGGGCTTAAGAATAGACATCAGCCAGGTAAAGTCATACACAGGAACACAGCAGAGACACACTGGGGATGTGAAGGCACAGAGGGGAAGAACAAGGCAGTTAGAATAGAAAAAAGGGGCTGGCTGTAGGCTGGACTAATGAGGCAGGTAATGGTAACTAGGTGAGTCACTGTGGAAACAATGATGCCTGGTAATTAACCACTTGCCGACCAGTCGCCGCAATTATAGGTCGGCAGGTTCCCGCAAATCGCCACACCTGTATGGCGGTCCGCGGGAGCGATCCTGGGGGCGTGCGCCCACTTGCCGGCGGGGAAGCTGATCCAGGGGGGCGATTGCCGCCGGGCAACCGGGATCTCTTCCAGTGAAGAGAGAACGGCGGTCTGCTGTTGTAAACACAGCAGACCGTTGTCCTCACAGGAATCAATACAAAGCTCCTGTGTTCCTCCTTTTTAGGAACACAGGTCTCTGTATTGATTTCACAACCCCACTCCCCTCCCACAGTTAGAAAACATCCCCTAGGCTCACACGTAACCCTTTGATTGCCCCTGAGTTAACCCCTTCCCTGCCAGTGTCATTATTATAGTAACAGTGCATATTTTTAGCACTGATTACTGTAGTAGTGTCACTGGTCCCTCCAAAAGTGTCAAAAATGTCAGTTAGGTGTCCGATCTGTCCACCACAATGTCGCAGTCCTGCTAAAAATCGCTGATCGCCGCCATTACTGGTAAAAAAAAAAAAGACAAAAATCTTTACCCTAGTTTGTAGAAGCGATAACTTTTGGCAAACCAATCAAAAAACGCTTATTGGGGTTTTTACCAAAAATATGTAGCAGAATACAAATTGGCCTAAAATGATGAAAAAAATGTGATTTAAAATTTTTGGGGGGAATGTTATATAGCAGAAAGTATAAAATATTGTTTTTTTTTCCAGAATTGTTTATAGCGCAAAAAAAAAAAAAAACACACAGATGATCAAATACCACCAAAAAAAAGCTCTATTTGTGGGGGAAAAAAGGACATCAATTTTATTTGGGTACAGCGTCGGGAGATAAGCGTTTTGCCTCAAAAATGTGAGGATTCTTTTCGTCAGTCAAAATGAGGAGTGGCACAGTAGTACCCCTGAGGAGATGCCTCCATATTTTAAAAACTAAAATGATGGCTAACAATTCTCTGTCCCCAATCTCGTAATTGCATTCTGCAGGAGAAAAACACAGGGATGAATAGAGGTCTCAGAGGTAGGACATTGAGACAGGACAGTGCCTACTCCAGTCTCAGATGCATAAACCTCAAGAATGAAGGGGAACTTAGGATCAGGATGTGTCAGCACAGGAGCTGTAGTAAATCCGGGGTCCAAGTCTGTGGGTTGCCATCCTTCCTGGTCATATTAGTCAGGGGTTTGCTTAGAAAAGAGAAATTACAATTACATCTTCAATAATTGGCAAAGCCAAGAAAACATTATTGAGGACGTAGACCTACAGATCGAGGCCACTGTAAGACTGCAGATAATTTTTTTTTTAGGTCTAGGTCCATCAAAAATACCGCAGGAGAAATTACATAACCCAAAAATGTAACTTGTTCAGGATGGAACTCGCACTTTTCCCAACTTGCAATAAAGGTTATTTTCTCTCAACCCGTAGCACATGGGAGACATCTCTGATGGTTCTCTTGGGATTTCGAATATATGAGATTATTGAGGTAAACCACCACACATTGCTGCAGCACATCTCGGAGGAAATCGCTACCAATTTCCTGGAAAACTGTAGGAATGTTGCAAAGACCAAAGGGCATTACGAGGTATGTGTAGTGTCCGGTCCTAGTATTAAACATAGTCTTCCATACGTCGCCCTGCTCAAGATTGTATGCCCCTCTCAAATCAAGCTTAGTGAAGACCATTGCTCCCTTGAAGCGGTCAAATAATTTCATAATCCATGTGATCAGATAAGCATTCTTACCTGTAATGAGATTGAGATCCCTATAATCGATACAAGGTCTCAGTTCAGCACTCTTCTTTTTCATAAGGAAAAATCCATCACAGGCAGGAGACGAGAATTTGCGGATGAACCCCGGAAAAGTGAATCTGCAACATAGTCCTCCATGGCTTTATCCTCAGAGACAAAGGGTAAACCCGGCCACGAGAAGGAATTGCACCAGGTTGAAGGTCAACTGTGTAATAAGGCCAATGTGGCGGCAAAATATCAGCCTGACCTTTATTAAAGACATCACTGAATTCATGGTATTCCTCTGGCAATGAACTGTGAAGACGTACACATAACCTTAATCACTTCTGAAAACATGTATTAGTGCATTGTGGTGACCATGAGAGAACCTCAGCACTAAGCCAATCAAAGGAGGGATTGTGCCTCTGTAACCAAGGATAACAGACAACGACGTAATGAGAAATGACTTGAAATTGTATTCTCTCATGGTTAAGAGCCCCTAAAGCCATGGTCAACGGAGCGTTTCATGAGTCGCATGGGCATGCTGTAAAAGTCTCCTATCAATAGCCTCAATGGCACGTGGGGAGGCACATGACTGCAGCGGTATTAAGGGCTTTGACACAAAAGCACCATCTATGAACAAGCCTGCAGCTCCAGAATCAATTAGAGCCTGGGTATCGATGGAACACTCAGACCAGCAAAGGGTAACCGTAACTATAGGCTTATCCTTCAGAATAGCTGGGGAAGCAAAGATGCCACCTAAGGTCTGTCCCCTACATGACCTCAGGTGCAGGCTTTCCCGGAAAGGTTGGACAAGACTTTAATAAGTAACCTGCCTGGCCACAGTAAAGGCACAATTTTTCCCTCTTCCTAAAAGCCCTCACTTCAGCAGAGAATTGTGTGAAACCCAGCTGCATGGGCTCTACTTCACTGGAGGACTTGGGCCCAGGAGGCATGAAGGAGGGAGGCATGGGTGGGTATGCAAAGTTCGAAGCCAAACGTACAGGAAGCTTCCACAAGTGCTCCTTAAAGGAAGGTCTCTCTTAGAGAATGGCAACTCCTCAGGATTCTTATGTCTCAGGCTGCAATCTCATCTTTAATGTTATCGAAGAGACCATGAGAAAAAGCAGCCACAAGAGCCTCATTGTTCCAACCAACCTCTACTGCTAGAGTACGGAATTCAATGGCGTAGTCGGCAACATTTCTTGTACTCAGTTTAATGGACATTAGGCTTTTGGCAGCAGAAGTGGAGAGAGCAGGAATATCTAGTACCCTTTTAAAGGAGGACAAGTTTTTGCGTCTTCCACAGAGGGTTTGCCCAAGCCAAGGCTCTATCAGAAAGCAAAGAAATAATGAAGCCTACCTTGCTTCTGTCCATGGGAAATGTCTGAGGCAGCATCTCAATATTCCAACCTGATTGAGAAACCCTCTGCAGTAAGTTGGATTACCCCCAAATGCTTGGAAGCAGAGCAGAACAAATCATACCACTTACAGAGGTAGTATTTAGAGGCAGGTGCCTGCACAGAGACCAGAGCAGCAGCAAGGATGGCTTGCAACACTGGCTGTACCGGAGCAGCCACAGTGGGAGGATCCAGATGAGCAGTTCAAATCAGGAGCATCTGTACTGCTATGGCAAACTGATCCATGCAGTGGTCCTGCTCATTGAATCTGGAAAAAATATTACAACTAAGTCGATTGACTGCATCTTCTTAATTCATGGCCTTTGCGTAATGTTAGAAATCATGAACCAGGCAGAGGCAGAAAATGCAGCTGAAATCACACCTTTAATGTAACAGCAAAAATAACACAGATCAGGAACGTAGTCAAAAACAGAAGCCAGTATTTGTAAGCCAGAGCAGGTAATCAGACGAGCAGGAATCAGGAAGCCAGAAGTCAACGTTGTCAGAAGCCAAAAATCAGGATCAGGAATCAGAAGAGACGTCAGCCAGGCAAAGTCATACACAGGAATACAGCAGAGACACACTGGAGATGTTGACCACGCAAAGGCATGGAGGGAATGAAGCAAGGCAGTTTAAATAGCAAGAATAGACATCAGCCAGATAAAGTCATACATAGGAACACAGCAGAGACACACTGGAGATGTTGAAGGCACGGAGGGGAAGAAAAAAGGCAGTTTAAATAGCAAAAATGGGCTGGCTGTAGGCTGGACTAATGAGGCAGTTAATGGTAACCAGGCGAGTCACTGTGGAAATAATGAGTGCCTGTTAATTAACCGACAGCTGAGCAGCCTAGAGACCTGAGAAGAGAAATGCTAGAAATAGCAAAAGGCCAGCCCTGACAGCCAGTAAATGACATGTTTACCAGCTCTTTCCTCTGCTCTCCATCCTGACAGATCCCCCCCCAACAGCTGGCGGAAGAGGAGGGAAGCCGAAAGAGAACACAGGTGGGGGGGGAGGAAGGAGCACACGGGGGCCTGAGGAGGGCACAGTGAGGGGCACACAGGGGGATGATGGACGACGACAATCTCCCTGTATAGCTTTTTAGCTGACAGCCGTGGAAGAGAGGAGAAGAAGCGGCTGACATCTGAAAAGCTATACAGGGAGATCGGTGCTTGCAACTGCCCCCCCCCCCCCCTGCCGCTCCGATCATCCCAGACTGTCAACCAGGGATGATCATCCATGGCTGCAGTGTGGGTCCATGTTCAGTGAATGCCCTGCACCCATGGATGATACGCC
Source organism: Pelophylax lessonae (assembly GCF_965119305.1). Taxonomy (NCBI): domain Eukaryota; kingdom Metazoa; phylum Chordata; class Amphibia; order Anura; family Ranidae; genus Pelophylax; species Pelophylax lessonae. Next base: position 538,885,751 of record NC_138769.1, read on the forward strand.
ACTGGTAAGGGACCTATTTACACTTATTCATTGCAGTAATGCACGCACACATACACACAATCAATGGTGTGCTGGTCATGGATGGCTTGGATTGAATTTGCCAAAACTCAAGCCATCAGCAGCTCTGTCAACACTATCTGTCTTAATAGAAGTCAACTGAAAAATTGAAGGAGCTAGGTGGAAAGTTGTTGGTCAAACAGTGACCGTGTCCGATCTGATGCAGCCACTTTTCGGGTATTCAAGTAGCTGTGGTTGTTGCAGCTGGCCAAATACAACAGCCAGCAGGAAAGATTCCTCCATGAATGCCTTTTTGTGTGGATGGTGAAATTTCCTCTCGATCAGCTCATAGGTTAGCTAATCATGTATGGCTCGCCTGAAGAAACAAGGGTCAGGTAAGATCTTTAATGCGTTAAAGTGAGTTGTCTGCCCATACAAAACAATTATGCAATGCTTAGTCTAAATGAGCCCTAAAGGGTACAGTAAGTGGGCTTTTGCGAATTTGTAATATACTGTACTTATGGGCAGCACAGGGGTTAGCACTTCTGCCTAGCAGCACAAGGTTCCGTGGGTTCCACAAGGCTCGTTTTTTTTTTTTTTTTTCCTGGGGTCCTCGGTTTTAATCCCAACCACAACACATGCCTGGAGTTTGCATGTTCTACCTGTGCCTGTATGGGTTTTGAAAGGGTACTCCGGTTTTCTCTCACACTCCAAAGACATGCTGGTAGGTCAGTTGGCTCCTGTCTAAATTAGCCCTAATATATGTATGAATGGGAGTTAGGGACCATAGATTGTAAGCTCCTTGAAGGCAGGGACTGATGTGAATGTACAATATATATATATATATATATATATATATATATATATATATATATATATATGTAAAGCGCTGCGTAAATTCATGGCGCTATATAAGTACCAGCAATAATAAATAAATATTTGATATGCCACTCCCCTATGATATTCATTGTGTGATCTGCGATCTGCTAGTGACGCAAAGCCTCTCTTCCCAACCCTGTACTTTGACCCTGTACATGCATAGCCTGAACTTTATTAACATAAATGGAAAGTCCATACAGAACTTGTCAACCTCTAGTGATGTGTTTTCTAGTTATGTAAATGTTTTTTTTTTTTTTTTTTTTTTTAATGTGTATGGCAGAATTTAGGTGCAGAACTAACGAGATACTTTTCAGCACTGGATAGATCATTCAGCAAAGTCTATCAGGAGACCTAAATTCTGGGTTACAGATATTACAAAAAATAATAGGAGGGGGGAGGGGGGGGAGCAGAATTAGGTTGTAACCTTTAAATGTCTTTATCCTACATTTTAGCATGTGTCTAGATCAGCCTTTCTCAACCAAGGTTCTGTGCCACCTTAGGGTTCCTCAAGCAGCTTCTGCCTCCCAGGAAAACTATGATCTTTCAGGTATCTGTATGATGTAGCCTGCGGCCTCAAACAAGGGAAGAGCATGCCCATGCTCTAGGATGGCGGATCAGCAAGGTTCCTGACCCTCTATCCCAGAGCATTAGAGTGCATGAAGCTGGCACCAGCGGCGGAAAAGGCAGTTGGCCATGAAGGGAGCAGGAGCCACATAAGCTGATGCTTCCCCTGTAACACCAGCTCCTGTGCAGCGGACTTCTATTAGTTCTTGCGGGTTCTGTGCGCTTTCAGAAAGTGCATCACACACACAAAAGATGTAATAGAAGTCTATGTCTCAGTGCTGCTAACCCGCATGAAAGCAGCAGTTGCACTGCACTGTACCCGCGGTGTGGGTAAACCACTAGGGATGATCGAACTTTTCAAAAGTTCGGTTCGACCAGAACACCCGAACTACCCGAAAGTTCGGCCCGGATTTCAGAACCCCATTGAAATCAATGGGACCCGAACTTCGGTAATCAAAAAACACAATTTTGAAGCCCTAAAACCCAATAAATGCCCCTTAAAAGTGCCTAGGGTTCTGGGTCATGCACCAGGGGCTATTTTTCACACAAAAAAACAGTTCCTAAAAATTGTCATTTTTGATAGAGAGCCATTATTGGAATTTCGAACAGTCAATGTTCGGGTCGAACCGATGGTCGACCCGAACCGTTCGATCATCCCTATAAACCACAGCACATCAGTGTGACAGCAGTCTTATAGCAAGTCTTATAGTAAGGGCACTTTTACATTTGTGGCTTGGGGGGGGGGGGAGAAGTAAAATCCCATAGGTCATTGTGGCTCAAGACTGGTTACAAAATTGCTTATGTGGCCCTCGCTCTTCAAAAGGTTGAGCACCCCTGCTCTACCATGACACCATCAGCGTTAAGCTGGCCATACAATAGTACAACTTAATTTGAGAGTTTTCATATTCAGAACATTTATTTGATTTTCTAATTGGGGTCAAATCGATGAGAAAATTTGAAAAAGCAGCATAGAAAATTTTTCTCAAAAAAATTATTTCAAATGGCGTATGTAGTGTTCATTCCAGAAATTCCATTTATTTCAATATTGAGCGTTACAAGCAAATGTAAAATTTGGCATACAGTAATTTAAAATGACATTCGCCAATTCTCTGTTGGTATTATCAAAAGCATGAACTGACAAGATCTTTCATACAAACGCTCATTCAAAAATCTACCAGTACATGGCCAGATTTGCAATGCCCTTTCCAGTTAACATCAATATGAAGGAGCACTACAACTTTTATTGCCTGAGTTTCTTTTCTGGCTGTTGTTTTTTTTGTTTCATTATTATTACGGAAACAATTGTTGTTACATAGAGCAGATCTGGGTGTCCACACCACATTCCTTATTATTCCTTACTGTTCACGCTAATGTCTTATGAGCTGTAGATAAAATAATTATTAGTGGTGGTTACCTGAGACCTGAAAGGTATGCAGACCATACATGGGTCGAATTCCAAACAAATTTTCGTTTGAAAATCAGAAATTTCGTGCATTTTGTAATCTGATGGTGCTACCATTGATTTTAAAATTTGACCAGACAAGCCTTCAATTTCACCTCATGTTGCTACAGAAAAAAATTGTGGCCGGGAATCGTCTTTTCTTTCCAGGTCACAGCTCATGCACATTTCTTTGTCAATTATGTTTTTTGCAAAATTCTCCCATCATGGATTAGAAATTAATTTGTTTTTCAAAAAATTTCCAACATGCCTGATCACTCAAAATCGATGGCTGCATGAAAATTGACCGTTGCTGCTTCCCACTAATGGTGCGAAATTCGAACGAAAATTCATAATTACGATTTTTGAAAGAAAATTTGTTTGAAATTCAACCCATGTATGGCTGGCTTTATTTTACATGATCCTCCTTCTAAACAAGCTTAAGAAAAGCTCCTCTAGAGCAGGCTGCAACTTTCTAAAAGCTACAAAACTTACATAGAATAGAGATTTTTTTCAGGGTATAGGGTCTGCCACCCTTCTGTCAATCTCTCTACTAGCTTCTGACTGCCCAAGAAAAAAATTCAAAATACTAACAATGTACAAAGCAACATCACCAATCTTGTCTAACTAAATCACCCAAACCATCCTATCCGCTCCTCCCAAGACCTCCTGCTCTCTAGCAACCTGGTCTCCTCCTCCTATGCTCACCTCCAGGACTTCTCCAGAGCGGCTTCCATCCTCTGGTACTCTCTCTACCCCAATCAACATGGTTTTCTCCTACTCTGTCCACTTGTACAAGATCCCTGAAAACTCATCTCTTGGTAAGCCTAGCCTGCCTTCAGCTAACAAAACATCTTATTTCTCCCATCAGCTCATCCCTCACTGTTGTTACCTTTTTGTTTCACCTGCCTTTCCCTATTAGATTGTAAGCTCTCTGAAGCAGGGCCCTCCTAGCACACTTGAATTGCATTAATACTTTACAGTCTCCCTTTGTATTGTAAAGCACTGCATAAACTGTTGGCTCTAAATAAATCCTGTATAATCATATTATGTGGAAACTCTGACCTCTCCAGACTCCATGACAAATGACATCTCCAGATGCAGTCAAGAGCATCTAACCTTCCATGTCTCATGTTCGGTGAGGCCACTGATCACAGAAATGGTTCAATAGGGAGGCAAGAGAAAGATTTACATTTACATATATGAGTGCCTTAGGTTTTAGAGGGCTTGTGAAAGTGTTTGAAGGATTCATTCCTTTGGATTTGATTCTGCTGCTTTTAGAAAGTTAGAAAGAGGAAATCTTGACTACATATAAACCTTTCAACATTTCGAATGGAAACACTGTTTTAATGTAATTTTTTTCTCTGTTTTTGGAGGATGGGAAGGCTACTAACACAAAATGTAGAATATCCTCCACCACCCAAAACTATTTGGCATATGTGCCAACCCTGCTTTAAGATTACTGGGAATCACCCTCTATCTGTGTCCACACCCATCACTGGCAGTTAGGACAGGTTGAGGCTAAGTGCCCACACATACCATCTTGTCCGTTTTTTTTTTTTATGTTGAATGTTACACAAGATGGGGGCGCACACACTTATTTATATATTAATGGAAACCTGTATAGAGGGAATTTTTTTATAGGCTGCCATTAGTGACCTCCTCCTGAAGATGGCAGACAATTATTCTCAGACATCTATACTTTTCATGGACCAACCCAGAACAAGTACAAAACCAGTGAAGTCCGACCAAAGTCAGGGTCCTAATATGATTATGTGGTCCAGGTCAATAAAAATGAAGTTGAACTGACCAAAATGTTTCAAGGGTAACGATGTTTAAGTGCAGAAAGTCTGCAAGGGCTCATTTAGACAAGTATAGGGATCAGTATATCTTGCAGAGGGATGTGTTTATCCACCCAAGAGGCACAAGTGGTCCAGACAGCTGGTTAAAATCAATAACAGGCTGACAGCTGCACAGATCTTTGCGCACATCACAGTGTACATCTGTGTGGGATGGATGCGCAATTCTAAACACAGTCTGTCCTGCACGGATATACACCCAGGGATATGCCTGGAGATTAGTGAAGATCTGTGCAGTCTTCTGCCTATCATTGAGTTTTTAACAAGCTAACCGCATGCAGCTGTATGGACTACCTGCCTCCTGGGCGAATGAACACAGCCCTCTGTGTGGGTGTACTGATCTGTGCACCCATGTGAATAAACCCTTAGTCTTAAAAATTATGATCATGATAAAAAAATATGGTGGCTGCCGCTGCTAACCTTCTTTTGAAAATTCTAGCTGCCTGGCTGTGTTTGGCTTTTATACTTTTGAGTCACATACTCAAAACAAACATACTGTAAATATGCCAGAATTTCTTATCTTTAGTTCAGAGACTCAGAAAGCACTGATGCCAACACAATGCCATGACTCTTAACACCTTCCCGCCCAGCCATCATTCTGCTATAGGTGGCTTTCCCATCTTGACTGGATGTCGTAGGAAGTCCTTTCAGAAGGTGCCGCACAACTACGCCATCTGTCACGGGCTGTGTTCACTGGACACAGCCGATGAGTGAATAGTGTACCATCTCACTTATCAGTACCATTTGACCACTGTGACCAATAACAGTAGGTCATATGACAGTTGTACTGTAAGGTAAACCTGATTTCTATCACCAAAATGCCAGTGCAGATTCATGCTCCTGCACATTGCACACGTGCTATTATTGAGCAAAAGACCAATGTCACTTATATTAGTGCCAGTTCATTGCGCAAATATTTGTGCACATGCGCAAATTTGTATGTGATTGCGAACACGCGTGCTCACACCAATTAGCACTTGGCGTCCAGTGGCCTATTTAAACTGCTCTATCACTGTAAACAGTTGCTGAATGGTCTTTGGCTGGTTCCTGTGTTCCCAAGACCTGATCTGCTGTACCTGCTTACTCGTGTATGACCCGGCTTGCCTTTGGGCTTTGCCTCTGCTTGTGCTCTAGCTCTGTTGCCTACTAAGCTGACCTTGGCTTGTTTACTAGATCTGATCTGCCTGCTGACTTTGTATCTCATTGCCCGGCTGGTAACGATCTTGGCCTATCTCCTGGGCTTGCTTTGCCTGCTGATTCGGTGCCTCACTGCCCGGTTGCCACTGACTGATGCTCATCTCCTGGTTCTGCTTCTGTCTCACGCTCTGCTGCCAAGCTGCTCCTGCATCCTGTTCCAAGGACTGCGACTACCAACACCTAGAGAGTGGACATCACCAGCTAGCTGCTACGGCACTCGTGCCAATCCCTGCCTTTACACTCTGTCCTCACCTTCAGGAGTGTTAGGCGGGAGGTGCAAGAGAGGCCTCCACAATATCCCAGTCTTCACCAAGTACGTGATATGTACACAATGGATGGCTTCCTTTCAAGCCAACCATTGTGTACAATTGTGTTGCTAGCTGTGATTGGTCAATCTGATCACATGGTACACACAGGCCCAATCACAGCCAAGCTGTACCATGTGATTAGACTTGACCAATCACAACTAAACAAACTGAATGAATCAGTTTCATTCAGTAAAATAATTGCTTATAGCAATGTAATTCACTGCTATAAGCAAAAATAAAAACAAAAATCCTAATCACTTCCCCAGAGTAGGACAATGTTAAATAACATAAATAAAAGAAAGAAATCAATGTAATAAAAAAAAAAAAATATATATATATATATATATATATATATATATATATACACTGTATATATATATATATATATAATTTTTTTTTTTAATATTTATTTTTATTGTACTGTCACCAATCAATGTCCCTGATCCCCACCACACCAGTTATATGATGATGCTGTAATGCACTGGTGACAGTTTGTAAAAAAATTAAAGTGAACAAATTTTTTTTTCCAAAAAATGACAAAAAAATTAAACTTAAAAAACCTGCCATGCCTCTTACTTTTTACTTTTACTTTTTTTTTTACTTTTTAGGGCCTCAAAAAATGACATAGGCCATCAGTACATCAGGATTGATCAATTTTCAGATATATACCATAGCTTATGGACTCTATAACTTTCCTACAGACTACAAAATATACACGAGTTTGGATCATTTTCACCAAAGAAATGTAGCAGAATACATTTTGGGCTAAATTTATGAAGAAAAATGATTTGCAAAATGTTATAACAGAAACAAAGAAAAACTATTTTTTTTCAATATGTTCAGCATGTTAGCAAAAAATAAAAAACACAGTGGTAAATACCACCAAAAAGAAAGCTCTAGTAGTGTGAACAATATGATAAAAATTCAGTTTGGGTACAATGTTGCATAACAGTGCCATTGTCATGCAAAGTGTCACAGCGCTAAAAGCTGAAAATTGTCCTGGGCAGGAAGGGGGTAAAAGTGCCTGGTATTGAAGTGGTTAAAGGAGAAGTTAGCAATGGCAGCCCCAAATTTTCTCATGACAGTCATAAAATATACCCCTGTGGATCCTAGGTTCATGCTGTAAATGGTTAAAATGAGGAAAATCCACGCTATAATATTAAACGAATCCAAATGAAAGTTGCCAGCAAAATCTAAAATTGACAATTGGTAAAAAAATATAAAAAAAAAATCATATGCGGGGCTTGGGGTAGTGGAGCAAACAACCATCAGCTTCTACCATAAAGAGTGATTCAAACTGCTTACCAGATAGAAAAAAGTATTGGGCCTGTCATCAAATCTGTTGCAGTATCCTGGATAATCCAAACATCAGTAAATCCACTCGGTTAGAAGGGAAAAGGATAATAGGATTCAAGAATAAACCAAAAAAAAAAACTTTCATAGTGTAGTATATTGATTTGATGTTAAAATATAAAAAAAGGTGTATGTATAATATCCTATTGACAGGTAAACCTAGCCAAAGAAATGCATACAAAGACTCAAAATGAAGTCCCAGTGCAATAGTCCATAAACAAAGAATCCTCCGGAGTGTCAAACATGTAACATAGGTTGAAACAGTCCATCAAAATGAACCGGGTGAGTCAATCCTTCATGCTTGATATGTAGACACTTATATATGCATGCACCATCACCGCACCACTGTGGCCCCCGTTGGTAATGCCCACATACCTAAAGGAGATAAATACTGCGCCAGGTAATTAAGGCCATCAATCCAACTAGCCACAGCAGACCACAGATCCCTTTGCTCCCGATGGATCCTCCTGAAGACCCTCAGTCTTATTTTCCTTGGGCTTCCCCACTCTCATGAATGCTCCTCTGGATCCTGCCACTTCACGCTCCTTGTCTGTCACTTTCCTGGTATCGAAAATCTTTAGATAAGGAAGTTTGTTCAGGACAAAGTACCTGTATGGCTGATAGTCATCTTCATCTTTCTCTTTGTTAACAAGTTCATTCGGACAAGCCTGATTACCAAGCAAGCTCAGGTACTCTAAGGTTGGGGCAGACACAGTCAGTGAGTCCAGAAAATGGTCCAGCTCTGTCAGCTGATTCTTATTAGCAGTCAATGTGTGTAGGAATGGAAGTAAAGGGAAGCCAACATGATTTCACAGCAGGTTGTTATCCAGTATTAGCTCTTCCAGACAAATGAAACCCTCCAATCCATCCAAAGATTGTAATAAGTTAAAGCTCAGATCCAGCCGCTTTGTAAAATGACCATATTTGCAAGCAAGAAATCTTGGAATTTCTTCACAATCTTTTCCAATGCACAGTGCCTTTGCGAAAGTATTCGGCCCCCTTGAACTTTGCGACCTTTTGCCACATTTCAGGCTTCAAACATAAAGTTATAAAACTGTAATTTTTTGTGAAGAATCAACAAGTGGGACACAATCATGAAGTGGAACGAAATTTATTGGATATTTCAAACTTTAACAAATAAAAAACTGAAAAATTGGGCGTGCAAAATTATTCAGCCCCCTTAAGTTTTTTTTTAAATCCAAAAGGTGTTTATTAAAAACAACAGAAAGGAAAAAAAACAGAGAAGGGAAGGGAACAGGTGAAAACATACACAGCAATGACAATCCGGTACATACATTCATGTTGAAAAATACCGCACCCTCGCAGGGGTCACATCTCTTGGTGAGAAGAAACAGCATGGAGCAATATAAAAACAGGAATAATCACAGTAGTGTTAAGATAATAGAGAAGGCCGAACCCACTTAGGCCGATATAAACATAAACCAAAGCAGCAACGTATCAGGATAGACAGGGTTCGGCATAAGCGCAGGAAGAAACCTCCCCACATCAGCAGTGTGAAAGTGACACCCCCCGAAAGCACTATACCTATGTGGCCATCATACCCATGTCAGAATCCCAGGGATAGAGAGATACCGGGAACAGGTCTCCACCATAGCAAAGGAACGGAGGAGCCCAGCTCCCAGAAGGGCATCAAGAAGGAGGGGGAGGAGAAGGAATGGGTGGAACAGAGAGAAGGAGAAAAAGAGAGGGGAATACAAAAAGGGAAGAAAGAGGAAGAAAGGGAAAATAGGAGTTCAGGTGAGAAAGACCCCATTACAGCTAGGATGTCTACCAACAAACTAAGCCTGCAGAATACGATACATAAGCAGCTGTGCAGGTGCTAGTCCAGGGCAATCTAACCAATCCTGCCAGATTTTATAAAACTTTGTGGCTGCATTACGATGGCGATACGCTAACTGTTCCCTTAGCAGAATATAATTGACTCGTGCCACCCACTGTGCAAATGTAGGAATCGTTGGACTCATCCAATAGTTAGCAATCAGTTTCCTGGCCAAGTATAATAGCCTATGCACCATGACATATGCACCAGGGGTAAACGGCTCTGGGTCTAGTATGCCCAACAGACACACCAGAGGGTCAACCGATATAGGAGCATGGGCAACTAGCCCCCTTAGGTTAATACTTTGTAGCGCCACCTTTTGCTGCGATTACAGCTGTAAGTCACTTGGGGTATGTCTCTATCAGTTTTGCACATCGAGAAACTGAAATTTTTGCCCATTCCTGGATGGAGAGCGTTTGTGAACAGCAGTTTTCAGTTCTTTCCACAGATTCTCAATTGGATTCAGGTCTGGACTTTGACTTGGCCATTCTAACACCTGGATATGTTTATTTGTGAACCATTCCATTGTAAATTTTGCTTTATGTTTTGGATCATTGTCTTGTTGGAAGACAAATCTCCGTCCCAGTCTCAGGTCTTTTGCAGACTCCATCAGGTTTTCTTCCACATTGGCTGTATTTGGCTCCATCCATCTTCCCATCAATTTTAACCATCTTCCCTGCTGAAGAAAAGCAGGCCCAAACCATGATGCTGTAATAAAGGCCAGATTTGTGCAGTATACAACTGATTGTTGTCCTATGGACAGAGTCTCCCACCTCAGCTGTAGATCTCTGAAGTTCATCCAGAGTGATCATGGGCCTCTTGGCTGCATCTCTGATCTCCTTGTATGAGCTGAAAGTTTAGAGGGACGGCCAGGTCTTCGTAGATTTGCAGTGGTCTGATACTCCTTCCATTTCAATATTGTCGCTTGCACAAATCTTTTTGTATCCAAATCTGGCTTTAAACTTCTCCACAACAGTATCTCGCACCTGCCTGGTGTGTTCCTTGTTCTTCATGATGCTCTCTGCGCTTTAAACGGACCTCTGAGACTATCACAGTGCAGGTGCATTTATACGGAGACTTTATTACACACAGGTGGATTCTATTTATCATCATTAGTCATTTAGGTCAACATTGGATCATTCAGAGATCCTCACTGAACTTCTGGAGAGAGTTTGCTGCACTGAAAGTAAAGGGGCTGAATAATTTTGCATGCCCAATTTTTCAGTTTTTTATTTGTTAACAAAGTTTGAAATATCAAATAAATTTCGTTCCACTTCATGATTGTGTCCCACTTGTTGTTGATTCTTCACAAAAAAATGACAGTTTTATATCTTTATGTTTGAAGCCTGAAATGTGGCAAAAGGTCGCAAAGTTCAAGGGGGCTGAATACTTTCACAAGGCACTGTACGACACCTGGTCGCCGGCCACCGTCTCCCCTCCGTGCTCTTAGAGTAGCCAGTGAACTAGCATTTTCAGAAGCGAAGATCAGCAACAGTAGCCTACTTCTTTCTCTCAACACAAGTTTCCTTTAGGGTCCATGCACACTGGCTTAAAGCCCATGTTCACATTGGGCTGTCATGTCAAATCGCATGCCAAATCAGAGCCAATTGCCGGCAATGGCACTGTCCGAACCCAGGTGCGGCGTCGCGCCAATTCCCAAAAGTAGTTTCTGCACTACTTTTGATGACTTCAGAGGGATTTTGCCTGTAGAAGCAGCTCAATATTATCCTATGTGTCCATGCATATTAGGATGATAATAGGCATATTTTTTGCTCAACTTTTAGGGCTCATGTACACAGGGCAGTTGAAAACTTCTTCTGAACGCTGGAAACGGACAGCTGGAAACCGACGGTGAAAAACGTCTGTTTTACAGCTTTTACATACTGAGTTTAGGCGAGTTTAGCAGCAGTTATTAGCATTTGAGGTTAGCATTTTTTAAAAGATAACCTCAGGAGACCCTCCTAAATGGCCACAATGGATGAAAAACAAGTAAAAGATGAACTAATTTCAGCCATTCTGTGAGAGAAGAGAGAGCAGCAGTAGAGAGAAGTGTGCTTGTGGATAGCAGTCTTTGTGTTTTCACTATGGATCCCATCATAAGTAAGTGTAAGGAAATGCTCCTGATGTTGCTAAGGCGCTGAAGACATAGAAAATTGCGTGAGAGTTAATCGCTACTGGACTGTGTTTTTTTTAACCTTTTTAGTTTGTTCAAATATGATCAGAAATGTTTTCTCCTTTAAAAACGCTTATAAACGCAAATGTGCCCAAGCACAGGTTACTGCGTTTACAAGCATTTGGCGTTTGAAGTGCCGGTAAACTACAGTCCTGAAAGCAATTCTTCTGCGTTCAAAAAAATGCCAGTAACCTCAACTGCCTCTAAACTACTATAAACGACTGAGTGTACATGTACAGATAACAGAGGAGAGTTTAGGGGCTGCTGAAAAAAAAAATGCCCAACTGCTCCTAAACATCCGTTTAGCAACTGTTATGTACATGAGGCCTTAGAGGCAGGAAGAAAAAACCCTTCTGGTTTGCGTTTCTCATTGGAGCTTTCTGGCAGGTAAAAAAAAACTCTCCTAAACTCATCCAAACTAGGTCCAAAAAACGCTTTATATGGGCATTTATTCTGCCAAGGGAACAGACGTTTTTTTTAAGCACAGTGTGCATGAAGCCTTAATATATAAGAATTGTGGCCCTTCTCAAATTGACCTAAAGTTCTTTTTATTTTGCCTGAAGAAATGTAAGCCAGTGTTGAGCAGAACTCTTCTGTAATGCACTGGAAAGGAAGGGGCTTCTTTACAGTGGTAACTTCAGCATATAGCTGTTCTGGAACAGTCACTTCCCTTCTTGTGGTAGATCAAGCAAACGAAACAAACTCACAGATAAACCAGACAGGAAGAACGTGTTAAAGGGGGTAAGCAACAAGAAATATAGCTACACAGAAAATACAAAAGTCTGCTTTCAAATCACCAGAAAAAGGGAATATATATATATATATATATATATATATATATATATAGATATTAGATTATATTATTGTAGCACTACTCCCTTGGGAGCTGCTGGTTATGGGTTCCCCTGGGTTACTACTAGCAACAACATGACAGTTCAACATTCTCCAAGTGTTTTTAGCTCAGTCAGGAAACAGTCCAGTAGCTTTGGTTTTTGTGTTATTATTGAGAACTTGGATGCAAGAAGGGAATGAGTGGGATATTCCAACTTGTATAACTATGCACAATTAGATGGGATGACTGATTAACGCTGAATAGCACTGTATAACGCTAGTCACGGCTAGGCCGCTGCTTCACCTTGTCATAAGTGGTGAAGTAGAATTGACTGAACTTCCTGAGGTAAACTGTACTGTACTGCAGAACAATCTTCAGGGCCCTTCCTGGCACCCCCTTTGTTCCTATTCTTCAGTGTCAACTACACAGCACCCCCTTCACGGTTACACTTCCTGAGTGAGCTAGCTCCTTGATCCCCCTGACTTCTCTGGAGTGGTCCTCTCTCGTAGGCAGACCCTGTGGCAAATCCCCCCAGTACTCAAGACACTGTTTTCCCTGACAGACTCTGCCACCAGCTCCACTGTCAGCACTCTAGATCCTCTGCAGCTCAGTTCCACACCTGGTTTACTAGGCTGACTGCCTAAGACCACCTTCCTCACACCTGCAGGAGGGGAGACAGCCGTCCACCTCCTCCTGGGATTCTGCTTCCCGCAAAAGACACCCTGTCACATGTCCCCTGTGTATTTGTGATCAATCCCAGGATGCATTGCAGGAATGCCCTCCCACTGGGACTGCCATAAAACATGGTGTCACTGGCTAGGTTTCCTCCACTGTCCAACAAGCTCCGTCATTAGATACAGTGGGGACAATCCCTCAGACCCAGCGAATCACACCTGGAAACATGTGACAGGCAAACTAATAGATCAGGCTCCCCTGATAAGCAGCAGGAGCAACAGATGTTTTTACCTAGCACCTACCTAACTAGAAGGGTGCTACATCATAATATATTATATTAACAAACATAACAATATAAATCAGAACACCTTATAGTTTTGCAACATTTTTTTAACTATTTTATATTTCTTATTGTTTAAATAGAATATTTGTTATTCAAATAAAATAGATTGCAAGATTTTGCAGAACATTATCAGTTATTTCTAAAGAGATATTAGAGTAAAGTTAGCTGCCTGTATATATTTTTTTCTTTCAGCAAAGCAGCTAAAATTGGCCTGGTAAAGTATGAAAAAGTAGCCTCGGGCTCTAGCTGCTGGCTGGAAACCATAAATATAAAATATTCATATACAATAATAACAATATAACTGAAAAATGCAAAACATATTTATGAGTGATGATCATTACATATAAAAAAATATAAGTACTTTGACCTTGGATCTTGGATCTAAATGGAAGTTTAAGTGTCCATTCACACTAGTCCGACTTGTCAGGCGACTTGGTCAGCCTGACAAGTCACGCACTGTCGCAGTCCATTGACTGCTACAGGAGCCGTTCTAATAGGAGCGACACAAGTCGCTCCGACTTAGAAAAAGGGTCCTGTACTACTTCAGGGCGACCTGGAGCGACTTGCATAGACATTCATTTTATGAAGTCCGTGCAAGTCGCGTTGCACGCGACTTCACAGGTCGCCCCCTAAGTCGGAGCGACCTAGTGTGAACCGTGCCTTACACATGTGCGAAAGCAGTAAAGCTCCGTTCACACTCACATGTGACTTTGGACACCTGTTCCAATCTATGCAACTTAAAGTCACAGCGACTTTGAAAAGGCCCCTGCACTGCTTTGATGCACCTTTCTTGCAACGCAAGTGCCAAAGAGTGTAAACTTGCATAAAAATCACACTCCAAAATCACACTTGGAGATGCATTAATGTGAACCGAGCTCCCTGGGGACTGCCCAAAATGGATAAGGGAGGAGCAGGTGGGAATAGGACTAAGGCGGGGGGGGGGGGGATTTGGTAAAGAATATTTATAAGAAAGCACAGATATAATTGATCCTCCAATCATGGCCCGCTGTCCATATGCAACATTTAAAAATTTAAAGTAAAACAAAAAAATGTCCCTTTGATCCAGTAATCTTTTCAGTTACAACATTAATCAAACTGGTAATTTCAGAATAAAGCTTACTGCGATCTTCCGTCAAACAAATATTTGCCTGAAGGGACTGCTGGTCCTTCGCTTGCTAGAATTAATTTAACACGCAACGTACTTTCTATCAGCCATATGTAGACACCTACATAAGGCAAAGTGTTTGTGCAAGATGCATGCACTCTACTCCTTTCACTTCTGCTTTGTTGGAAACATTCAAATCCAGAGGAAAGCCATCTCATGTTACAGTTCGCAGTTTGCCATCATAAAGCAAAAGTCAGTTTAGATGCTATATTGACAATTTTATTTTTATTAAAAACACATATTTTAAATATCAAATGAATCAATATGCAGGTTGGATTTGTCTGAGCGAGGCCTTGTCCTCCATCGGAATTTGTAATTATTCTACTCTGTGACCTGTGATACAAAGCACGACTCCTTCATTTTGTGAGTTCATCAGGCTCATCTTCGGAGTACTAAACCTGTGTTTTATTTCACAGATTAATTGTCCCCAAAACAAGCAGCCATCTACGGGTGTGTGCTAAGCTGCATGTCTCGTGTCCCAGCCTGGTAGTGTCAAGGTAGCAAATCATTTTAATATATTTAAGGCTTGTGTACAATACGTTGTTCAGATCTGTAATCAGCAGTATTGTACAGTATGCCATGGGCCCAATCACTCAGCTCTGTTTTGGATCACAGCATTTAAATATGTAAATCAAAGAAGAAAACTTTGCATACATGGTCCATGATTGACCTTATTTTACTCTGTACACATATGAACCTTTTTGTTACTGTTTACATGCATAGTGCATAAATAAAACTATCCATGCTTCAGGAACAGCATAGTGAATTCAGAGCCCATCTAACGCAAAGCAGCTGTCAGGCCACGTAGCATGTACAGTCACAATAGTAACAAACAAGAGTAATAACCCGAAACATCTCAAAGTACCACAGCTGACGGCGTTGTTGTACCCCCTGACCAGTAGTCCTGCTCTAGGACATTACAATAAACATGGATACACAATCACACAATACATTCTTTTTTTCATTTTGAACTTGCATACCAAAGACAAAAGGGGGACCTCTTGCCTCCCTTTAAGAGGGGGTCAAAAAAGGAGAGAGGAAAGAAAGTAGTAAAAAAACAAAAAAGGGGGGGGGGGGTCAGGAGGATAGGTGGGGATACACCACTCCATCTGCACCCATCCCTTCTCTCTTGGGGGGGGTGACTGAGGGCAACAGCACACCGTCAAGCTTTGGGCTCTACTGTTCTACGGGGGGATTGGGAAATCGAGATAGAAGAATACATCAGTATACTGAGATTTGCAAGTAAAAGCTTTCCATGGCAGCCAGGTATCTTTAAATTGATCCTCTCTTCTTTGAACAGACGCTGTAAAACTCTCCATCATTCTGATTTAGTCAAGTCTGGTAAACCAATGTTTTAAAGTCGGCGAGGTAGTGAGCCTTTTTGTAACGGAGTAAGTGCACCGAGTTTAGATATAGAAAAAATCCCAAAGGGTCTGTGCCAAGCTTGACTGATGTCAGTTGTTGGACTATGTTACCCATCCCCATCCAGAACTGGGTAAGCAGAAGGCACTGCCAAAAACTATGTAGAGGTGCGCCAGGCTTCTTTTGTTACAGCACCAAAGTATAGAGACTTGAGGGTCGACTCTGTTAAGTACCACCTACAGTGCCTTGCAAAAGTTTTTACCCCACCTGACTTTTTACCTATTTTTTTTACATTACAGCCTTAAATTCAATGTTTTGTTAATCTGAATTGTAGGTGATGGATCAGAACACAATATTCTAAGTTGGTGAAGTGAAATGAGAAAAATATATATATAAAACTATTTTTTAGAAATAGAAAACAGAAAATTGGCATGTCCGTAATAGATTCACCCCCTTTGCTATGAAGCCCATAAAAAGCTTTGTGCAACCAATTACCTTCAGAAGTCACATAATTAGTGAAATGATGTCCACCTGTGTGCAATCTAAGTGTCACATGATCTGTCTTTACATATACACAAGAGGCACCACTAACCAAACACTGCCATGAAGACCAAGGAACTCTCCAAACAAGTAACGGACAATGTTGTTGAGAAGTAAAAGTCAGGGTTAGGGTATAAAAAATATCCAAATCTTTGATGATCCCCAGGAGCACCATCAAATCTATCATAACCAAATGCAAAGAACATGGCACAAAAGCAAACCTGCCACGAGACGGCCGCCCACAAAACGCATGGACCAGGCAAGGAGGACATTAATCAGAGAGGCAGCACAGAGGCCTAAGGTAACCCTGGAGGAGCTGCAGAGTTCCACAGCAGAGACTGGAGTATCTGTACATAAGCTTTATGGCAGAGCGGCCAGAAGAAAGCCATAACTTTCAGCAAAAAACAAAGTGGCATGTTTTGAGTTTGCGAAAAGGCATGTGGGAGACTCCCAAAATGTATGGGGGAAGGTGCTCTGGTCTGATGAGACTAAAATTGAATTTTTCGGACATCAAAGAAAACGCTATGTCTGGCGCAAACCCAACACATCACATCACCCAAAGAACACCATCCCCACAGTGAAATACGGTGGTGGCAGCATCATGCTGTGGGGATGTTTTTCAGCAGACGGGACTGGGAAACTGGTCAGAGTCGAGGGACAGATGGATGGTGCTAAATACAGTGATATTCTTGAGCAAAACCTGTACCGCTCTGTGCGTGATTTGAGGCTAGGACGGAGGTTCACCTTCCAGCAGAACAATGACCCCCAAACACACTGCTAAAGCAACACTTGAGTGGTTTGAGGGGAAACATGTAAATGTGTTGGAATGGCCTAGTCAAAGCCCAGACCTCAATCCAATAGAAAATATGTGGTCAGACTTAAAGATTACTGTTCACAAGTGCAAACCATCCAACTTGAAGGAGCTGGAGCAGTTTTGCAAGGAGGAATGGGCAAAAATTCCAGTGGTAAGATGAGGCAAGCTCATAAAGACTTATCCAAAGCGACTTGGAGCTGTGATTGCCACAAAAGGTGGCTCTACAAAGTATTGACTTTAGGAGGGTGAATAGGTATGCACATTGACTTTTTCTGTTATTTTGTCCTATTTGTTGTTTGCTTCCCAATAAAAAAAAAAATCTTCAAAGTTGTGGGCATGTTCTGTAAATTAAATGATGCAAATCCTCAAACAATCCATGTTAATTCCAGGTTAGCAACAAAACACGAAAAATGCCAAGCGGGTGAATTCTTTTGCAAGGCACTGTAGATAAGAGCTTGCAGCCCTGTTCCTAAAAATAGTTGGCAATTGAAGATTTATAAACAAGAATGATGGTCCCATTGATTTGCGGTTTCGAAAATGAGCTATGTAAACCCAACTCCAACCGATTATATATATATATATATATATATATATATATATATATATATATATATATATATATATATATAATATCTTCTGGAGGCGCATTCAGTTGTTTATATAATAAGAGACTGACAACAAACGTGGCACATACAGCAGTTGCCATTGGCACAGAGACTTTCAAAAGAGGTCAGAGGTCTAAAATGTCCTGCATCTGGTATAGACTGCAGAAAATGAGACAATTGGTAGACTGCCCAGGAGCTCAAAGGGGGTTGGGTAAGGACAGAAATATCTTGACTGGTGAGCCATCCCTGAGGAGTGGCAAAATGCATGCATCTGGGTATGCCTAACCCTGCCAGACTTAGTAGCTGTCTATTGTCAAAGCCGGGAGGGAAAAAGGGGTTCTGTATCACTGGTGTAAGTGAAGACAGATATGGAGATAGGCCTTTTGGAGAGAACGTGTGAACAATGACAGCAATCGTGGCACCAATGGTGGGGTGAGACTTGAGCAGTTGGTAAAGTTTAGGTGCGACCCAAGGTGGGGCAGATAAGGCAATTGGTTAGGCATGCTGTTCATATTCAAATTTGGACCCAATAAAAGCACACTATGTTACCACCCTGGAGAGATGTAGGACTATAATATAGTAACGGGTCAGGTAGGCCAATTGCACCGCCCTTCTTGGGTAGAGTAAGCAAAGTGTGACGGGTCCTAGCCACTTTGTTGCTCCAAATAATTTTAGTCAGCATGGCATAGAGTGAGATGGAAAAAAAAAACAAAAAAGGATTGGGGAATGTTAATAAGAACTTTTTAAGGTGCAAGGAGAAAGTGTCCTCATCTTAAGGCCTCAAGCACACTGGACGTTATAAAAAAAGCTAGTAGCCTTAGCTGTAATAAGGTGTAGCATGAGTTTTTCATAGTTTTTGCAGTAGCGTTTTTTTAGCTGTAACCGTTTTTTTAGCTTTTTTTTTAACAAAAGTATACTCTTACTAAAGTTTATGGTTCAAAAACGCTGATAAACGCTCAATCACCGTGTTTTTCAGCGTTTTTAAGATTTTTTAACTTTTATCAGAGTTTGAGTGCCGGTTCACATTTATGCGATGCGGGAACGCTGTGAATATACAGCTTGTTCCCGCATCGCATCCGCAGCACAGGCAGTTCACACTGCCATATGCGATACGCTGGGGGTGTCAATTCAAAGTTAACGACACCCCCAGATCAGATCGCATATCGCAGTGTGATCTGAGATTTCGCACAGAATCAGATCGCACTAGTGTGAACCACCATGCGATCCGATTCTGCTGCGGACCATAAAAAGGGTCCTGTGCGTGTTAAGTGCGATTGCGGTGCGAATTCAGCCAAACTGTATGGCTGAATTTGCACCGCACAGACATCGCATGTAATTTTAGGAGCAGTGCGCTCCGAATTACATGCGATCCCTGTGATCACACTAATGTGAACCGGCACTTAGTGTTTTTACAGCTGAAAAACCCACTAGTTCTGAGTTTTTTTCCAGCCAGAAAACGCCCCTGGCAAAAACTGCTGATAACAGCCTGTGTGCATGGACACATAGGACAACATGCTAGGGAGTTTATTGGCTGCAGGAAAAAACACCTGAAGCCAAAAATAGCAGCTGTAAAAACATCCAGTGTCCATAAGGCCTAAGCGTTACACCTGCCGAGCCACACAAGAGTAAGGATCTGCCAGTGTCGGAAACGTATGTAAATGTATTTTTGTCAACAGCAGTTGAAAATTGGCCTCATACAAGGAGGCTGGGTTTGGAGTAAGTTTGATACCCAAATACTTCATAGAGGATTGAGCCCATTGAAATGAATAGTGGCATTGCAAACTAGTGATGCAATTAGTGGTGAGAAACCCAAGAGTTCAGACTTGCATGTGTAGTCTTGTTTTACAATTTTTTACGGACAAAAATTGTACTAATTAAATGAAAATCGGACGTTGTGTTCACTTACAGTAAAAATTTTATAGCCTGCACATTCAGTGCACTATACTAACGATCCGAAAATCGGCAGATCGTTCGTCGGATGAAAGTTTACTTCCAATTTTCTTATCATGTGTATGGGCCTTTAGTCTAGTATACAAAATGTATACATAAAAAAAAAAAAAAAAACAACCTAGATTGCCCCCTGCTGGTTGCAGACAGAATATATGAACCATTATAATGCGATATTTTCTAGTTAACCAAAGTGGAAAAGAATATAACAAATATAAGGCATATAAGCACTATACAATATATTCTCTTACAAATGCCTGTTGGCTACCAAACTGAGCTACTGGATCCTGCATGTATCATTCCT
The DNA here is from genome assembly GCF_965119305.1 of Pelophylax lessonae. Classification (NCBI taxonomy): domain Eukaryota; kingdom Metazoa; phylum Chordata; class Amphibia; order Anura; family Ranidae; genus Pelophylax; species Pelophylax lessonae. The sequence goes on from NC_138769.1 coordinate 538,905,946, forward strand.
GCCACAAATCTAATCTGACCTTTATGACTACCTGTCAGAAAATAAATGAGGGTATTTCCATTTTTGACTCGCTTCTTAAAGTGGTTGTATCACCAAAAAAAAAAAAAAAAAAAAAAAACCCTGCACGACAATGGCACATTGTGCCAGTGTGCATCACATACTAGCACATTATGAAATACTTACCTTAGAAAAAACAAAGCCCCGACGCGGTCGCCCGGACACCACTGAGGCAGCTGATATGTTCCCTCGGCGTCTCTTCCGGGTTCAGCAGCTCCGGCGCTGTGAGTGGCCGGAGCTGCGATGACGTCACTCCCGTGCATGTATGCGGGAGTTCACTTTCCGGCAAGGAGCTCTGAAGGGCCGGACCTTCAGAGCGCATGCATGCAGGTTTAGGAGATATTAATTTTACCTACAGGTAAGCCTTGTTATAGGTTTACCTGTAGGTAAAAGTTAAAAAGCGGAGTATACTACCACTTTAAGCTGTAGACTTCGGGGCTATCGTCCTTATCCTTTTTCCACTACCGATGAGCCACTGACCTGGAACAAGTACTGTATGTACAAATAATAATTGCCCTTTTAAAATGACAGCTTCCCTTTAAATCAACCCTGTCTCTATACAAGAACATAACACAGTAGCCAGCTATAGTGATGTATGGCCAGCAGCAGGGAACCACAGTGCTTGTGGGGGGCATGCTATTTGTCACACCTGGTTGCTTTTCAAGAGTGCGGTTAATACACCCTGCAACCAGGTTGCTTTAAACAAAATGCATTTCCCCCTTCATTTCAGATAGAGTAAGGGAGGGTTTTTCCCCTGTTCATTTTTTTCCCCCCTGTTCATTTTTTTCCCCCTCTGTTCCATTGGAGAGATTTCCCTTAAAGTGTTACTAAACCCATGAAAGTAACTATAATGCATCCGCACCGCCGCACAACACACAACCTATAAAGGTGTTTTTTTTTAAATTAAAATAAAACCGCTATATACCTTTTCTGACACGCGGTATACAATCGGTCACCTGATATATAGAAGTGTCCGGCCAAGCACTGAATGTTCTTGTAGGTGGAGATTTCACTCTCCTCTGATGTGTCTTCTGACGCTGACTGACCCCCCCAAACCTCTGCAGGCCAGTGCTGATTGGCACTTTGCCGATCACATGACCAGTTCCAAAATTTCAAAATTCAAACACAAAATGTTTTCTCCACCAATAGAGACCGGACTGAGAATGTGCAGCCTGACTCCACACACTGGGTCTCATCTAGACTTGTCAAGGGGACAGTGCAGGAGGGGGAGGATCTGTGCAGACAGGATCAAACAGCCTTTTTACACAATGCAGAGGATTAACCCCTTAAGTTCCACAGTGAGTATAACAAGCATGCTTTACTGCATATATATTCCTGATTGGAAGATTTTCTCTCTATTCTTGTTCTGGGGACAACCCAAAATTTTGGGTTTTCTTTTACTTTCACTTTCAGCAATACCAGGAAACAGGATAATTAGAGGGTGAATCTCTATAACTGGGATACAAGACAGAAAAAAAAAAAACTGACTAATCCTTCTCCGCTCTATTCAAAGCAAGCAAGAATACTTGCTACTTGCTTTACACTTTAACAGACGGGGGCCCGTGCAGCACTTGCAGAAAGACCAGTATTTAGAATAAAAGGGTCCTTTTTACTTACACAAAGGAAAAGCATAGGTTGCAGAAGCTGGTTTTCATTTCATTAGTGACTGTAGCTTTCTCAGCCTGCTGCTTCTGAAGAAGAGACTTCTTGTGAAGAGTTTTGCAATCTCCTGACCTTGACTGTGATGCAAGCTATGACTACACCTCAAAAAATCACAAGACATAGAACAAACAAGTGTGTACTCACTGCTCTGCTTGGACACTCATGTAGCAAGCGACAATTAGGCCTCATGCACAATGTATGTTCTAAAAACGCCAGTATCTTTTTAGTGATTTTTTTCAGCGTTTTTCAGTGCTTTTTCGCAGTAGCGTTTGACGTTTTTAGCTAAAAATCACCTCTCTGCTATTTTAGTAACTCTGACTTTCCCACAATACAACGCTTGCCAGAATTTCATCGCATGGGTGTTCACACCCATGCGATAAGATTTAGGGGCAGGGAAAAAAACATTTTGGTGCAAATGTGGACTCGTTTTTCCCCGCATCAAAATCGCACCGCATGGGTGTGAACACCCATGCGATGAAATTCTGGCAAGCTCACTGCATTTTGTAATCTGTCTCGGGGTGTAGTTCAAGGAACATTAAGCCCCTGTTCCCATTGGGCAGATTTGATATGCGATTTGACATGTCAAATTGCATGCCAAATCAGAGACTATTGCCGGCGACGCCACTGTCCGAATTGGTGCAACCCTGACTTTGTGGCACCGCACTGATTCCCAAAAAATTCAATTCAACATGACAAATCACATGCCAAATCGGCACAATGTCAACAGTGCTTCATGAACGAACAATACCCTAAAACAGATTGCAAAATGCAGTGCGCTTGCCAGAATCGCATCGCATGGGTGTTCACACCCATGCGATGCAATTAGGTGTGGAGAAAAAAAAAAAGGGTTTTACAACATTTTAGTGCAAATGTGATGCAATTTGAGCCACACAAAATATATGGCTCAAATTGCATCGCACAGACATCACATGGGATGTGCACAGGAATGAGGAGCGTTTGTGGTGCAAATGACATGCGGTGTTCAGCACATACCAGTGTGAACCCAGGCTATGTTCCATGAACGACACCTCGAAACAGAACCCAGGCTTAAGAAAAGCAATGGAATCAAAAACGTCAAAAAACGCCAGTTAGCGTTTTTTGGCGTTTATCGGCATTAGAGCATTTATACAGCTGAAAAACGCCACTGAAAACCCACTCGTTTTCGGGGGGGTTTTTACAGCCAGAAACTGTCCCTGCCAAAAACTGCTGATAACAGCCTATGTGTGCATGGACACCACAGGATAACATGCTGGGGAGTTTACTGGCTGCGGAAAAAAACGTCTCATGCCAAAAACAGCAGCTGTAAATACGTCCAGTGTGCATGAGGCCTTAAAGCGGTAGTATACGCATTTTTTTTACTTTTACCTACAGGTAAGCCTATAATAAGGCTTACCTGTAGGTACAATTAATATCTCCTAAACCTGCACGGTATAGGAGATATTTGCCCTGCATGCAGCCGCTGACGCTAGCGGCGCATGTGCTCTGAAGGTCTGGCGGACCTTCAGTGTTCCTTGCCGGGCACTTGCCGCGGCTCCGGCCACTCACAGCGCCGGAGCCGCCGAACCCGGAAGAGACGCCGAGGGAGCATGTCAGCTCCCAGAGCGGTGTCCGGGGGTCCGTGTCGGGGCATCGTTTTAAGGTATTTCATAATGAGCTAGTATGCGATGCATACTAGTTCATTATGCATTTGTCTTGCAGGGTTTTTTTGTTTTTTTTAAGCAGTATACAACCGCTTTAAACTAACCCATCCAGACAGCTTCACTGTACACCTGCCTTCACTTCAATGGGTCACATTTGGCGGTACTACTGCCTGCCAACTGCGACCTGCAGTAGAATCTTTGCCACCAGGCAAAATAACCGTGGCAGTGTGAATGGACACGGCTAGCTGCCATGTTAACTTGCAGCTGGACAATCAAAAGGCAGTGGAACCACAGCTCAAATGCCTATTTTTACTACCCCCAAGTAAACAAGGCTTTAGATAGGCCAACTTCAACTATCGTCACAAAAGAAGGTGCACAAAAAAAAAAAAAAGTAAAATGGATATATTTTCCAGACTACTAGCACTACTACAGTAATATACATTGATAATGTCATATTGTCCATTAATATATGTCTAACCAATCTTCTTGGAAAACTCTATTCTTGTCACCTGTTATTTACAAGAATAAGATTGAACTCACTATTTTACTAAAATTCAGTGGAATCATTTCTGGATAGGTTTGCTATGCTATGCCAGTGTATGCTGTGAGCTGCCAGGCCAGCACATGGTCTTATTAATCTTAAAGGAGAACTACCCTAAACCCTATAGGTACTCGGTTTTGTTACAAGCAGTGTCAGAAGAATTACAATTCCACAGAGGGGTGGGTGTTGTGTCCGTCAGAGAACAACAAAAATCCCATTTTCTCTTTTGTTCATTGACAGACACAGCTCCTTATCTTCTTGACCATTGGGACATCCCAAAGCAGTGTCAAACATGAGGGGTGGGAACAGCAAGAAAAATTACCCAAGGTAAAACCGTAGCCAACCAGGTAACATGGAGCTCAACGATAAACAACTGGAGCTCTCCTGAAAAAACAATGCACCCTCAAAGAGGACAAGGTCCTCTAAACAGCAACCTGCAAAACCTTGCAGCCAAGAGAAGCATCCGCAGATGCCAACACATCCACTTTATAGAACTTTGTGAAAGTTTTCGCCGACGACCAGGTGGCCCCATTGCAAACCCGCGTCACTGATGCCTGGTAACGGAAAGCCCCGGAGGCACTGAGCGCCCAAGTAGAGTGCGCCTTGACAGGGAAAAGAGCAACCCAGCTCTTGATGGAAAAGGCCTAGATCACTGTCTGATCCATCTGGAAATGGTCGCAGAGGAAGCGGACAACCCTTTCCGACGCCTATCCATGAACACAAATGGTGAGTCTGATTTCTTAGACTCTGTAGCTGCCAGATACACCCTAATTGCCCGGACCACATACAAGGCTTGCAAGACAGTTTTCTTTCAGATGTTTTGGCCTGGGACACAGGGAAGGCAACATAATGTCTTCATTCAAATGAAAATCAGAAGCAACCTTTGGAAGGAATGACGGACAGGGACGAAGAACCATCTTATCTCTGAACTACCCAGAAAGGTGAACGTCAGGATAACGCTGCCAATTCCGACACCCTGCGTGCAGAGGTGATAGCTACCAAGAAGGCCACCTTCTGTTACAGCTTAAGCAGAGGAATCTCCCGAAGATTCTCAATAGGAGGCTTCTGGAGGACAGAGCACTAAATTTAGGTTCCAATGCGGCAATGGAGACTGCACTGGAGGGACCGAGTGCCTAACTTCCTGAAGGAAAAAAAGAACGCACCAAGGAGTATGTGGCCAAGGGCCGTTAACAGAAGACAGCTAAGGCCGACACCTGACCCTTGATAGTACTCAAGGCCAGTTTCTGCCCAAACCCCCGTTGAAGGAAGGTCAAGATCTGAGCCATCGAAAAAAAGCGAGGATGAACCTCAAGAGACACACAACGCAATGTACAACTGCCAGGTACAATGGTAGATCTTCCTAGAAGTGGATTTCCTAGCTTTTAACAGCGTTGGAATCACTGACTCCGACAAACCTCTATTCAATCGCACATCTGGCGTTCAACAGCCAAGCCGTCAAAGCCAGCGACTGAAAAGCAGGATGCAAGATTGGTCCTTGGGACAGCAGATCTTCCCTGAGAGGAAGCTTTCAAGGAACGTCGGTGACCAGCCACACCAGATCGGCGTACCAAGTCCGGCGAGGCCAGTCCGGAGCCACTAAGATGACCGGAATCCCTTCTGCCTCATTCCTGCGTAGAGGTCTGGAGAGGATGGAAGGCGTAAATCAGCCGATACTGATCCCACGGGGCCACTAGAGCATCCGTGGCATCCACCAGAGGATCCCGTGACTGAGCCACAAACCTCTGAACCTTTCTGTTGAGCCGAGATGCAACAGATCCACCTCGGGGATGCCCCACTGGAGACACTACTGATGAAACACCTCCATATGAAGGGACTACTCCCTTTGGTCCAACGCCTGCCGACTGAGGAAATCCCCCTGACAGTTTTCCACCCAGGGAATGTGTACAGCGGAGAGGGCTGGAATGAACGTTCTGCCCACCTTAGAATGCCGGCTACCTCAAGAACCGCGAGGACATTTCTTGTACCCCCCTTGTGATTGACCTAAGCCACGGCCATGGCATTGTCCTATTGAATACGCACTGGACATCCCTGAAGACGATCCATCCAATGGTCCAGGCACAGTCTGATCGATGGGTGTCCAGAGCTCCTGAGCAGAATTTTTGCCGAGGACGCCTCCCCAGCTGGACATGCTGGCATTCGTGGTGACCACTGTCCAATACAAGGGGAGGATCTAGAAACTGCGGAGTCTTGTCCCATTTGGCCAGAATCTCCATTTGCAGATTCTCGTATGGAACTGTACAAACTGAACCACCTCAAAAAAGGTAGACACCATCAGGCCCAGCACCCGCATGCCCGGAGTCCGGAGGGATGACCATCTGCTGGACAGCAGGAGACAAATTGCAGCCTGCAATTTCTGGAGTTTATCCAGAGGAAGAAGTAGTCTGACTAAGGCCGAGTCCAGAGTCAGACCCAGATAGTCCAGCTTTGTGAATGGAACCAGAGCAGACTTTTGAAAATTCAGAATCCAGCCAAACTCCCGCAGAGTTCGTATAGTGATTTTCAAGTTTTCCACCAGAGCAGCAAGAGACTCCGCTCTCAGAAAGAATTTGTCCAAGTAACCCAGTACCGTGATCCCCTGTTGGTATAACAATGCTAGCACCGGGGCTAACACTTTTGTGAAGACCCGAGCAGCAAAGGCAAGACCAAAGGGTAATGCCACAAACTAATAATGCTCCTCTCCCACGGCAAAGTGGAGGAAGCGCTGGTGACCGGCACATGAGTGAGAACACTGACGTTAGGGGGCGAGGCCTCTGAGGACACCGACGTGAGGGGGGGGGCCTCTGAGGACACCGACGTGAGGGGGGAATCTCTTTAATGCCTTAAAGCTCTTTTAAATGCCCACCCCAATTCTACCATAATGCATTCAGAGAATGACAGGAATAACCTGAGGGTCCACTAGAACAGTACCTTCTTTATGCTAGCCATACATTCCTGCTGAATCTGCCATAATTCTAGTCGTAGGTGGCCCTGTTGGCACCACCTAGCTTGACAAACGAGACACCACACCACACAATATGCACCTGCACCAATGGCAAGTGGCATATTCAAGATATGGCACATGCCTTGGTTGCCACTTAAAGGAGAGTGCTACTCAGGGATGAAGCCAGGGGAGTTCTTGGGTGTGCTATAGCACCCCCAATAATTCTGCTAGTAACTATCAGAGTAGCAGATCAACACAGTTTTAGTTTAGTGTGAAATCCCAGATTTCCAGGAGTCCACTATTTAATTGTGATGCACAATGTCATGCGTTTCCATGATGCAGGCAGACCAGCTTGCTGTGCTAATTAAGGTTGGGCCCGGGTGAGAGGATGGCCTCTGAGGACACCAATGTGAGGGGGGCCTCTGAGGACACCAATGTGAGGGGGGCCAGGGGGTCCCAGTGCTTATCATAGACACCATTTTCCTGTATATATGCCTCTTCCAATGGCTGACTATTGAAAGACCCTGTGTTCTGCTGCCCCTGAAAGACAGTAGAATGGGGTGTGTAGTGTACTATATTCTAACAAATCAAACCAATGCCCAGATCATGCACACTATAGTATTTACTCTATATATTCTGAACACACAGTAAAAACACTTTAAACAAGCCTTCATTCATCTCCATATCTATAGGCATAGTGGAAATTCAAAATTCTCAAAACAGGCAGAGAATCTTGGCAGCCTACCATCCCTTTAATTTACACAAATAGCAGAGGTTTCCAAGCTGTTAGAAAGGGGCTCAAACTTGGCAGTCTTTCATGTGATCTTTGAGAATTTGGAAAACAAATAACTTCACAGATAAAGTATGTAAAGAAATTAGGGGTGGCTTAATTTAATGCCCCTTTACTGCTTGTTAAGAATATGGAAATAGGTTAATGTGATTAGTTAATGTGATTAGTGAAGGGAACAAGCACACTAGGTCTGACATACTGCTGTGTTTGGACAGTAAGATTTTTTTTTTTTTGCAGAACATAATTTCTACTATTCCTTAAAAATGTACTACTTGTTGGATACACCTATTCCCAAAGGACACACCAGTTTTACTTACACTTCACGCATCGGCAGATAATCCTAGTTTTTAATTTATTTTACATTTAAAATATTAACTAACCTGTAAATAGGCTTGCTTCATCTGCATCACTCTCTTTCAGTGATGGTGCAAAATTGTCAAACAGAAAAACAAAGCTGGACAAATCCTTGGAGACCAGTAGCAAAAGCATCTAAAATGACAACGCGCTATGCACTTTTCAACCCTATTTTAACACGGTTTACTATTTTATGTAAAAGAAAACCCTAAATGGAATACTGAAGTTTAAGCAGATTCTATCAGATACCTTTACGGGCTTTCTCACGTGAAACTAAACTTAACCAGGATAAAAAAATTCTAGTAGAGAAGTGGTTTTAGTTCTCAAGTAGAAAGATTTAGGATGTTTCTTCTGTCAAAACAACTCCTTTCCCTTTCCCAAGGTAGGCCTGCCAGAATGTGCGAATAGGTTATGCATATGCACATACTATGGCAAAGGCTCCTGCAGTCCTCCCAAGGAAACACTAGTAGAGTAGATTTCCCTCTTCCATTTTTCCCTTTGATTTGATAATAGTCTGCAGAAGAACCCAGGAGAGCCATAGCCGCCACAGACAATATCCTCAAAATTTTAAAAACAATGTTTATGAAAATATCAGTACCTAAAAACTGCACTTTGATTTTCTACATATCCAGACCAATACATCGCTGAAGAGGTCCGTGTTGCTACTTCAATTTAGTATCAGTCGGTTTTCCTTTTTATTATTTATACAAAGTAGCAAAAGGTTGCACATGGTTTCTTAATTTATGAACATTCATGAAAAAAAGGATGTGCCAACAGCAGCCACTTTGTGTAATATGGTACAGGCAGTCCCCGGGTTACAGACAAGATAGGTTCTGTAGGTTTGTTCTTAAAGCGGAGTTCCGCCTCCCCCTCCAAAAATTAAAAGTCAGCAGCTACACATACTGTAGCTTCTGACTTTTATTATTAGGACACTTACCTGTCCTGAAGTCCAGCGATGTCGGCACCGCACAGGATGTTTCCATCGGCTGTCGGGTGCTGCCACCGCCATTGCCAGTAAGGGAACCCGGCAGTGAAGCCTTGCGGCTTCACGGGCAGGTTCCTACTGCGCATGAGCGAAGCGTGATGCGCATTCCTACTGGCTCGGCGGAGGAGGAGGGAGGAGGGGGCCGAGCTTCTGAGGGACAGCCCCGTGGCGCTGTATCCCGGAAGTGGGGAAGGGTACCTGTCAAAAACGGGTATCCGTTCCCCCCTCCCCCCTGAAAGGTGCCAAATGAGGCATCGGAGGGGGGGGGGGGGAACAAAAGAGCGGAAGTTCCTCTTTTGGGTGGAACTCCGCTTTAAGTTGAATTTGTATGTAAGTTGAAACAGGTGAACGATTAACTGACCATGCAGTGATGTGGGATTGGTGACAGGTCTGCTGGATAGTAGGGGCCAGCCTGCCGGTTTCTGGGGCCAGCGCGACGTCATGCTGCCTCTGTTCCTAAGTACAAGTTGTATGTAAGTCGGATGTAAATTGTATGTAAATCGGATGTTTGTAACTCAGGGACTGCCTGTATACAGTGCATTACAAAATAACAATTCATAACATTAACTGCGTGGCAAATATGCAATCCAATTAAAAAAATGAAAAGCAACATATCTACGCGATACGTGTCAACCATGACATTCATCCATCTCTTTTCCATTAAATGGCATATTATAAACAGCATCTTGAGTATGCTGCCCAGTTCTGGTCACCAATACTAGTACACCAATACTAGTGTTTGAACTGGAGAGAGTGCAGGGAATGGCAACAAAGCTATTAGCTAATAGAGGGGCTGAAGGACCTCAGCTATTAGGAAGGATTACAAAATATAATTATATTTATTATAATACAGGATTTATATAGTGCCAAAAGTTTATGCAATGTTCACAACATAAGGGCAGGAATCAGAGGGCCCTACTCATTAGAACTTACAATCTAGGAGAGAGGGTCAAGAGATACAAAGAGTAATAAACTGTGGGGGGGTGGGCTGATGGTGAAAATACAGTATATGTACAGTTGTTGTTGGGTGGGGGCTGGATAGGCGTCTCTGAAGAGATACGTTTTCAGGGATAGTCTAAAAGTGAGCAGAGTAGGAGATAGACAGTTTGGGGTAGGGAATTCCAGAGCATGGGAGAGGCCCTGGAAAAGTCCTGGAGGCAAGCATGGGAGGAGGTGACAAGGGAGATAGAGAGCAGGAGGAGCGTAGAGAATGATTAGGTTAGTATTTTGAGACAAGGTTAGAGATGTTGCTGGGGGCCAAGTTGTGAATGGCTTTGCAAGTTGTTGTTAGGATCTTGAATTAAATGCGTTGGGCGAGTGGAAGCCAGTGGAGGGATTGGCAGAGAGGGGTAGCAGACACTGAGCAGTTGGTAAGGTGGATGAGCCTGGCAGCAGGATTCATGATGGACTACAGGGGCGATAGCCTATATAAAAGGTAAGCCAATGAGGAAAAGAAGCAGTAGTCAAGGCAAGAGATAACCAGGGAGTGAAATAGGAGCTTTGTGGTGTCATTGGTTAGGAAGGGGCGTATCTTGGAGATGTTGCGGAGGTTGATGCGGCAAGCTTTCTACAGTTATTGGATGTGGGGCCGAAAAGGATAGTTCAGAAACCTTGCCATGCGGGGACAGGTTGATAGTTGAGCCACTGATTTTGATGGATAATTTAGGGGGAAGGAAATATGAGCTCGGTTTTAAATTGATTGAGTCTGAGAAAGTTAATTAAAAAAAAAAAAAATTAGTAAAACATTAAATAGATTCTCTGTGGATTGCGATAAACACGTTTTTGAATGCTGACTCTAGCATTGGGAGCAAACTAATCTTAGATCTAGAAAATAAAGACACCCAGCCACTTAGAAGTGGTTCAATCTTAAACTGTGTATGAGTTAGGGGAGTGGTAAGGATGTGGAGCTGCCTTTCACAGCTTGTGGTTTCTTTGGAGAGCATATAAAAGTTTAAAAACCTTTTTAGATGTGCCTCTTAACAAATGCAATGTACAAGGATATGGATAACAGTCACACACGTCTAACTGGATGGACCGGTGTCTTTATTCCGTCTTACCATTATGCACGCAACAGTGCATGTAAGAGGGGAGGTATGGGTCATGTGTTTTCTGTGACAGAGGAGACATGAGGAGATGTAAACCAAAAAGATAAGAAGAAGCATCAGTAGGTGTTGGGATATTCGGGGGAAGGTAAGGGTGTAGGAAGATAAGAAGAGATGAAAGGAAAGGATAGGGTAGCGAAAAAAAACATGAGAGATTAGATAGAAAAAATAAAAACATGACATAAGGGATGAAAAAAAAAAAAAACTGGGAAAGGGCAATAGAGATGTTCTGCCAGACTGCACAGTTGCAATGCAGGCACTGGTCAGGGGGGAGGGATTAAGGTAATGATGACCCGCCCACTCCGTAACCCCTACTGTATGCTAGGAGCTTGTAATGTTGCTGTAAAGGAGAGATGGGGGCATGTCAGAGGCTGCAATGATCTAATTCAAATGGGTTTTTGCACACAGTGATCACTTACATTTACAAAGGTTGTCAATAGGGAAAACGGGAACTTTTCATATACATTTCACTACATACCTCTGCATAAGATATAAAAATATAACTTTATTGAAGAGACCACAGATCAGGATATTTGTAATGTTTGTGGAGATTTCAGGAGCTGTGCAACAACTGCAGATGGCATAACACATTTATACTCAAACCTCATTCACAGTGGCAGTGTCAAACCTGTGTTTAAATGCATTTAGAGGACATTTCTAAACATATATAAATGCAAGTAATTATTTCCCAATTGTGTCATTCAAACTCAGAATTTACCAGTATTTAGGTTTGGTCAGGAGAAAATAGAATTCTGGGTGTTCAGGATCCCATTAGAATCTCTAAACTCAGCTTAACGCATGTAAACACATGAAAATGCACCTAAACATGGCTACACCCATTTGAAGACCTCATGTACACAGGACATCTGTGTTTAACAAGAGACATTGACCTGGGAAATATAAACAAACGTTATCCTTTTATAATTCCTTTCACCTGCGATTAGATGTACTTGTGTGTTTAGCAGCAGAAAATCAGGTTTAACGGTCCCAGAACGCAGAAATGTATTTTCTGTGTAAACGCAGCTCAACTGAATGCAGATAGACACTGCTGAACATCTAGCTGTGATTTCAGTCCTTGTAAAGCATTACATGCTTTCAGATGCATTTAGAAACTGCCTCTAAATGCATTTAAATGAATGCATTTTTACTTCTGTGTGTAAGGAGCCTAAAGAAAACACATCAAAATGCAGAAAAAAGGGATCTGAAGTATGAAAGTTGAATATTTCTACTGCATAAAAACTGCAGATAAGCAAAATGCAGGCGTGTCATTGTGAATGTAGCCAAAGAAAGGAAAAAAATGTACTGTATAATCTTTGGTTTAGAAGAAACTCTTTACCATGACCTCATTTATAGAATGATTTATAAGGAATGCAAGGCACTGGGCAAGTGTTATCAGGCAGACCATGCAAGCCAAGTTACAATCAAGGGCATTCCGCAAGATCGCAGCAGCATGAACAGCAGCTTGGTAGTAAAATCCGATTATCAACTTCACTTTAATATATTCAGAGATCGCTCACACAGATGACAAAAGTATTCTCATGAGAAGCAGGGTCCAAAAACAGATCAGTGTTTAAGGCTAGGTTTTGATCTGACTTTTAGTGCAATTATGTGATGCAACTTGGATAAGGTTTGTATGATCTATGGAGCCATAATAATGCTGGAATCGCACCAAAGTAGTATAGGAAAGTTTTTCAAAATTGCACCATGCTGAGTTGCATTGATGTGAAAAGGCACCTTTGGAAACAATGTAATTTCAATTGTCATGCGATTCTGTGCGACTCAAATTGAAACTGAAATCCTACTAGTGTGAATGAAGCCTTAGGCTCCATTCACACCTGGGCGTTTTCAGCTCCAAAAACGCTCAAAAGAAACGATTCCAAAACGCCCAACAAGTAAAACCCCATTCATTTAAATGGCCCCTGTTCACATCTGAGCGTTTTGCAAAACGTCTGTAGCTGAAAAAAGTACATGAGCTTCTTTTTGGGCTGATTACCAGCGTTTTTGATAGATGTCAATGAAAAACGCCTGAAAAAATCGCGGTAAAAATCGCTGTAAAAATCGCGGTAAAATCGCGGTAAAAAACGCTACGCTCAAGTGTGAATGCAGCCTTAAACTAATTGTGCAACATTGTATCTCAAAATCCATATACTCAGTAACTTTGCAACTTCAGAAGTATAAACATATAAGAATATTTGACTGTATTCATTTCATGTTATGCCTTGCTTTTAACAAAATAAAAATTTGTTTATGGAAAAAAAAAAAAACATATAAGAAGTGCAATTTTTTAGGACATTGTGCATATACAATAAGACCTCTGATCAAGTATTAAGACCCATTCAAAACTCATGCAGTACAGTGCATTTTATTCTGCATCAAAAATGCATGTAAAAGTAGGTTATAAAAGGTTCCAATGGCATAGTTCACACCAGTGCAGTGTCTAAGGCTACGTTCACATCTTGGCGTTGCTATTTACAGGCGTTTTTTCTGCGTTTTTGTGCAGGCGTTTTTAGGTTGACAAGTGACCAATGGAAAAAAATAAAAACGCCTGTAATCTGCCCAAAAAGAAGCTCATATACTTGGAGCGTTGGGCGTTTTGCTTAAAACGTCAAAACGCTCAGATGTGAACAGGGGCCATTGAAATGAATAGCATTTGTCTTGTTGGGCGTTTTTTGAGCTGTTCCTAGAGCAGAAAAACGCCCCAAAAATGCCCCAAAACGCCTACATGTGAACTTAGCCTAACAGTGCTCTAAACTGTTCCAGAAAAAAAAAAAAAAAGTACAACATGCTGCTTTTTTTCCTGTGTAGAACTGTACTGGAACGTGGTAAAAAAGCATAAAAAAAACACACCGGACCCCAGTACACCTGGAACAAAAAAAAAAAAAAAGCACCTGGAAGGCATCAAAAATGCAACAAACGAGCACCTGAACACATCAAAAATAGAAACGCATCCAGAATGGATTTTGGAGGACGTTTTTGTGTTGTGAACAGGCACTAAGATTTATATCGTAGAGTCACATTCAGAGATAACCAGTACAGCAAAATTAAAGTACAAAATAGCACAATGTGGAACATTTTCCCTTCTAGACCCCAGACAAGGGGCAGTAAGGAGGAGGTCCTATGCAAAAAAAAAAAAAAAAAAACCTAGATAAGAGGGTTCTTTAAAAAGGTTTCCACACTTTTTTATACTCAAATATAAAAAAAACGTGGAAACTTTTTGAAGACCCCTCATATAATGGGGACCAAAATATCCCCTAAATCGAGCAAACACATGAAAAAAAGAAAATAAGGAAAGGGGGAGGAAAAAGGAAAAATATCTTCTCCAGCCACTACAAAAGCAGTGCAGCCTTTCACTTATTGAGAATGATCTCTAGTCTTTGGTTCCTGACCAGCTAAACACTGATACTTGTAGTCCCAAAACCCTTCCCTAGATGTCTGCAATAAAGTGAAATAAACTGAGTAGGGGAGAGGAAAAAGAGCACTGCAACCACCATGGTCTGGTCCACTGACTCACTGGTAGAGCGCTGTAAGCACACACTGTGCTACCAAGAACAAAAAGAAAAAAAGAGACGCTCTCCTCAGCTTGTGGTGTCACCACTATGCCCTACCTCTGACAGATTTTCATAAAAAAAAAATTTAAAAAAATGGAAGCGGGTACCAAAGGAAAAAAAAAAAAATAGGAGGATGTTCTCCCCCCCACAAAGGTTTAACACCTTTTTAATAGTGTGGCAATTTATACAGTATCGCACAAGAGTACACATCCAGGTAAGGAGTACAAAGACAAGTGTGTCTTGCCTACAGTAAAGCATGGTGGGAGCGTCATGGTCTGGGGCTGCTTGAGAGCTGCCGGCACTGGGGAGCTACAGTTCATTGAGGGAACCATGAATGCCAACATGTACTGTGACATACTGAAACAGAGCATGATCCCCTCCCTTCGAAGACTGGGCCGCAGGACAGTATTCCAACATGATAACCACCCCCAAACACACCTCCAAGATGACCACTGCCTTTCTAAAGAAGCTGATGGTAAAGGTGATGGACTGACCAAGCATGTCTCCAGACCTAAACCCTATTGAGCGTCTGTGGGGCATCCTCAAACGAAAAGTGGAGGAGCGCAAGGTCTCTAACATCCACCGCCTCTGTGATGTCATCATGGAGGAATGGAAGAGGACTCCAATGGCAACCTGTGAAGCTCTGGTGAACTCCATGCCCAAGAGGGTTAGGGCAGTGCTGGAAAATAATGGTGGCCACACAAAATATTGACACTTTGGGCCCAATTTGGACATTATAACTTAGGGGTGTACTCACTTTTGTTGCCAGCGGTTTAGACATTAATGGCTGTGCGTTGAGTTATTTTGAGGGACAGAAAATGTACACTGTCATACAAGCTGTACACTCACTACTTTACATTGTAGCAAAGTGTCATTTCTTCAGTGTTGTCCCATGAAAAGATATAATAAAATGTTTACAAAAATGTGAGGGGTGTACTCACTTTGTGAGATACTGTAGATACCTAGGCAACTGTCACCCCAACAGAGAGTATGGATAGTTTGCTTACCTTTAGGTTGGCCTTTCTATACTTCAGCTCACATGGGATGACCTTTACTTGATGACAATCAGAGCTGGGAAACTGAACTGCAAGAGAAAGTAAAACAAGTTCAATTTTAGCTGAATATACTCGTGACAGAAAAATGTCAGAGCCTACAATGAAACTACTGCATTGTACTTTCAGTTTTCAGGTGCTTTTTATTTGCAATAAAGGAAGTCAAGGTAATCTGTGGGGAGTATCGACTGTGTGTTTGTGTCTTCTATGTGTACTCGCTGTAAAGGCATTTCTTTTAATAAGGCCTCCAAATGACAATAATTAGAAACAAATGTTAGCGAGGACTTGATCATTACCATATTCACAGAGTGAAAAGCGAATGGAAGCATATGTGACCCATCATTGGAAGGCTTGTGTTCAGCATGGCACAGACTGACTCTACTCCACCTCCGTTTACTCTGATGACCTATGGACTTTATCCTACAAACATCAACTCGCTGGAAGCTTGTACACCATCGCTGTGTGATACGTCCAGCACAGGCTGATCTGATAACCGTACAAAATCTGCTATAACTAAAGTCACAGTACAGCAGACATTTTTTATGACAAATGATAAGCAACAAGTAATGTGGTCTCAGAAGCTGGCAGAGCTGTTAATACACAATTAGTTCATTTCCTAAAACAGACACTCCAAAAAATGCACTGCCTGTGAAAATAAATTTTTTCCCCATCTTGCCAGGCGTAAAGTATAAAGTGAAAATAAAGAAAAAAGAAAACAGTGAGCAGGCTGGCTTTTAATTGCAATAGAGACATGCAATTTCACTTACCTGCCTATTCACAATCCCTTATAGAAATGTACACATGCGCAGCTCAGTTTACATTTCAGCTCATTTACTGAGCGCCAGGATGATTGAACTGCGCATGCACAGAAGAAGCCACGTGACCGGAAGTGGCGTAACACGTAGGGCGGTATACCGGAAGTGACGTCAGACGCGGACATTAAGGTCCGCAGTGAAGCTGTACTCGTTCTAAGGCTTTCAAGGCTTCGTTTTTATGTGAGTGTAATATATACTTTTCTTTAAATAAATGGTTTTATGACAATACTGCATTATATAAGCACTTTTCTTTGAGATATCGTGGAATATCTTGAGAGGATTCACCCCGATCCAGATAAGACCCTGTCTGTGGAGTGGGTAAGAAGAGGAGTGGAAAAGGAGAGCCTTATGATTATAATTACAAAGGCGCATTTCTTTATATATTGAGGTGAGCGGTTAGCACACCCCTAGGGGGTTCTAAGGAGTAAGAAGCACCCCTATTATCACTTGGTGAAAGGTGGAGGTTAAATAGTGAAGAAGAAAACAGAAGAGATTCCGCTTATGCGGGTTTAATGATTTGGAAATTATTTGGACACTATAAGCACCTTTATTCACTTATAAGCACTTTATATTTACCTGCTTTCTATATATGTGCTTTGAATGAGCACTTGTCACATTATTTCACCTTCAGTTTATCGATTTATAGCAAAGTCCTTTTTTGTGATGACAGCACTAGAGCACTTTATATAGATTGTATGATATATTGGAAGCATATACACGTTTATTGTTTTATTTTAGGTCACCTTTTAAGTGTGTAGGTTTATGATTATTTATTGACTTGGCACACCATTATAGAGATAATTTACTCTGATTTAATATCACTATATAATTTTTACACTATTGAATGAGAATAATTTAAGTCTTCCCTGACGCGGGATACACACCCCCCCCCCCCCCTTCAGAACACAGCAGTGGTTGTGGTTATAGAGACTGTCACGATATACAATGAATTGCCATTCACAGTGGACTGATCACAATTTTTTGTTTATAATTTATGTTTTCTTTTTACTTCTTGATTTTAATACACAGATGTTCGGGATCTCAAACATTGAGGTCAAAATTTGGGATCTTATAGGGATCAAACATTTGTGTTGTTAAACACAGGTCTACCGTTTATTTTTATTTTAGATTATTTGTTTGAGCACATAATTTTAAACTGTTGTGTATGCAGTTTTGACTCATTTTTTATTGGTACTATGCACTTTATTTGATTCATATGGATTGTGCATGTAACAGCGCCTTACTTTACTAGTATTTGACTGATTGTATGCACTACACCTAAAAGGGGCAGCAGTTACAGTATCTGATAGATTTTAAATACTCTAACAGGGTTGGCGCCTTCGACATGTAAAAACTTGATCAATACATGTAACATATAGACCGTTTCCCAACTGGTGCTTGGTGAAATCTTCCCTCACTTCCTATCCTGATAACGTTTTACCAGACAGGAAGTGAGGGGAACTCGAACAGCAACAATGGGAAAAATAAAAACATAAAATTAGTAGGGTAGGGAAATGCTGGAACACTGACAGACATTTTCTGCTGTTGGAGATTTCCCTTCATTTTACACTCCCTTTTCCTGACCGGAAAGTGAGTGTGAGTGTAAGGCCTCATGCACATGGGGCATTTGAAAAGACGAGCTGCAAAGCCAGTTCTGACGCCAAGAAAAAGCAGCTGTAAAAACGTGCTTTTAGAACCGTTCTGTATTGGCGTTAATGCACGTTTTAGCCACGTTTAGCAGCCTGTCCCTACTCTCTTCTATTTTCCAACCTTTAAATCCAACTACCGCAGCTTAGAAACGTCTGACCTGGCCTAACGCTGTATGCGGCCTTTAGCAGCGTCAGGCGTTTTTACAGACCAACGCTGCTGCTCCAGAACACACTGGCCCCAAGTTTTTTTACAGCTTAATGCCACTTGCAGCTTTTAAAAGCCTGTGTGTGCATGAGGCCATAGAATAACATGGAGGGGCGTTTTTAAGCTGCAAAAAAAAAAAAAACTTCTGAAACTCCTAAAAGCAGCTGTAAAAACGCCCTGTGTGCATGAGGCCTAAATCGCACTAACAGATCCCTTCATAGCAGTGGAAACTCCACACCACTATCCAAAACAAGAAAGAAGTTTTTGGTTTGATATATACTTATATACCATGTGGCGTCAGTGGAAGGCATGCTGTGTCTATGTCTGTGGTCACCATGAAAGCGGTTGCTATGCAGCTGCACATGATCCGTTAAGACACCAGCAATTTGATGGTGTGACAGTTCTATTGGGAGTACAAGCAAACGTGATAGTTAGTCACAGCATGCCTTGAATGGGACTGTTTTGGGAAACAGTTCATTAAATAGAAGGTTTACAGTTGTGACATTTAGAAGAAAACCCATAAACAGTATAGGCTCATTTAGGCCCCATCACAGGTTATATTGTGCAAGTTTAACAGCACATAACTGCAACATGCAGGAATTCATTTAGAACGGTGTTGTGGCGAGCTGCATTCAAAAAATGCTAAAGGGAAGTCGCTACATGTTGGCAAATCAATCAAATGAGTGTTAACATGCAGTGTCTTGTGCAGCAACACGTTTTTTTGCACATTAATATGTAGTGCGTTATAGTTGCACATTCATTTTGAATAGACTGCGAACGCACCTCAACACACATTTTTAACAGTGTACCGCAATGCCTTAAGATTACACAGAATTTTGGATGCACTAAAAACCATAGGCCCAGTTCACACTGCTGTGAATTCTGATCCGATTTTGACCTGTTCCAATGCATTTCATATGAAATAACATAGTTTTGAATGAAGGCCATTCACATCAATGCAGTACAATTCGGATAAAGCTAAATAAAAGGGTTATGTGTGAGTTTGATCCAGTGCAATGCAAATTCATCTCCATGGACTTCACTGGGATCAGACTAAAAATGCAGTGGGTTGATAAGATTGAGCCGCCGCATCCTTAACAACCAATGACTCATCAACTGTCAGTGGGTTTCCCGCTGACAGCTGAAATAAGAGAATCCTGGCAATACCCATCCACACCAGGCCCCTCGGGTTTGGTACAGATTTTAAAGAGCTGCACCTGACAAACAGCAGCAATTCGCACCGCAGCAGTGTGAACCAGGCCGAAAGCCTATGCACAGGGAAGACAAAAAAAAATCAGCCATGCAATGATGCTGCCTCTGCACTGCAAGGGTTAAATGCTTGTTTCCTTATTTCTAGGGTACCGGAAAGCCCTATTTTATTTACCTAAACCTACCGCACCCTGCTAGCTGACACTTCCCTACACTGCAGCTTGTGTATGGTTTCTCTGCATCCTCACATCCAAAGCAAGGCTTTAAAGTGATTCTAAAGGCTGAAGGTTTTGCATTCTATGTATTAAGGTAAAAAACCTTCTGTGTGCAGCAGCCCCCCCCCCCTCCCGCCCTCAGCCCCCGAAATACTTACCTGAGCCCCCTTCGATCCAGCAATGTTCACAATGGCTTTGGCTGTATGGGGGACTCTCCCTCCTCATTGACTCCCGCTGCTGTCTCAGCCAATCACAGCCAGTGAGCCAATAAGGAGAGAGCGGGGGGTGGGGGGGGGGGGAGGTTGATCTGTGTGTCTTACACATAGAGCAGCAGCTTGGGAGCGAGCACGCAGTGGTGCCCCCAGGGGAAGCGGCTATCTCAGAGCCATTCTCGAGAGGGACAAGCGCCTGCAAGAGACTCAAAAAGAAGAGGATAGGAGCTGCATGTTTACTGCATGGCAATTGCGGCAAAATTGCACTGCGTGAATCTTGTTGCCCAAAAAGGAGCGGGAGCTTCTTTTGGGTGACAAGCTTCAGATAATGGGATTTGCTGTTATAAATCATGCGGCAATACTGCTCCACATTTTAGGTGCCATTGAAAATAACGGCACCAGAACCTGTGTTTTTCGCAATTGTAGTGCGTTTTTAGATCACAGGCTGAATTGCAGCGATTCTGCCGCGATCCCAAGATGCCCAGGTGTGAACGGGGCCTTAGGGTCTGGACGAAACCAGCAGGAACGGGGTCATGTAAAAAAAACGTGCCTTCTCCGATCCCCTAGACATAATTTTTCATTATCACCCCCTGAGTTAAAGCAGGACTAAACCCATTGATTTACCTTTTTCCCAAAACTGTTATATTCAAGACATGCCATAAATGATAACTGTCAGATTTGCTTGTTCTGTCAACTGCACTGCCAAGCCATCAAATGGCTGGTGTCATACCTGATCACATGTGCAGTACCAAGGAAACTACACAAGCAAAGGCTAAGATAGCAGCTTCCTTGGCTGTAAAGGATATTAGGGTTTAATTCTGCTTTAACCACTTCTGGACCAGAAGAATTTCCCCCTTAATGACCAGGCCATATTTTGTGATTCAGCACTGCGTTACTTTAACGGACAATTGCGTAATTGTGCGATGCTGTACCCAAATAAAATTGATGTCCCTTTTTCCCCCCACAAATAGAGTTTTCTTTTGGTGGTATTTGATCACCTGTGCAATTTATATTTTTTGCGCTATAAACAAAAAAAAGGAACAATAATTTTCACATTCTGCTATATAACATTCCAAAAAAAAATTCTAAAATCTAAGTTTTTTAACATTTTAGGCCAATTTGTTTTTTGCTACATATTGTTGGTAAAAAAAAAACATTTTTTTTTTTTTTTTTTTTTTTACTAGTAATGGCGGGCATCTGAGATTTTTTTTGCGGGACTGCGACATTGCGGCAGACAGATCAGACCCCTGACTGACATTTTTGACACTTTGGGGGGACCAGTGACATTACTACAGTAATCAGTGCTAAAAATATGCACTATTACTGTAATAATGACACTGTCAGGGAAAGGGTTAACACAGTAAGTGATCAAGGGGTTAAATGTGTACCTAGGGACGTGTTTCTAACTGTATGGGGGCGTGGCTTGTGAAATGATCACAGAGACCTGTGTTCCTATATAGAAGGATCACAGGAGCTCTGTGATCATTCCAGAGAGAAGAATGGTCAGCTGTGTTTACAACAGCTGACCGTTTTTCCCTCTCAGCAAGGAGAGATCGCGGGTGTCAGGCGGCAGTCGGAGCCGCCTGCCCTGTGCATCAGGGTCCCCGCTGACGAGTGGGGGCAGTAGCGTGCTGCCGGCGGTGCGCGCTCGCCCCCTAGCTGCAGGCGCGCGACCAACGTATACCTACGTCGGTTCGCGCAGGAGGGTATAACTGCAGCGGGCGGTCGGGAAGCGGTTAAGCAACTGTCACCAAAGTAGTCAAGGTTACTCAACAGCTGTTCCTGCAAAAGAAGAGATAGTAAACACTTACCTCTCTGGCTGCCCACGTTGACTCATTGGCTGAAGTGTCTTTAGAACACAACACTTCCAGGATGTCAATCTCCTGATCCCTCGCTTCACTCGGCAGTTCCTCACATGTTGGTTTCTGAAAAGATTCACGTTAAAAGCGTTTTTTTTTTTTGGGGGGGGGGGGGGGGTTTAAGCACAATTGTTGCCCCGATTAAATTTAAGAACATAAATACAGTAAGTAGACAGTCATTATGACCTACTTCTAAAAACGGTAGCTTTCTGGCTGTCACGCCGATTCCCTAGCATTAACACAATCTTGTCCTTTGCCCATGCAAGGCAAAATGATGGGTTCACGTTAATGCCACCCTCCCCTGCGGCTACTGTTCATCTGTCCTTCACTCTATTTTCTCTCCATACAGCCACTGGATGTAAAGAAAATATTCAAATATTCAGGACTCACAGGTAAAAAGGAGCATAGGACTCCATCAACCCCTCCCCCCCCCCCCCCCCCCAGTTGGCCTAAAGCTTCCACATGGGGGCAGGTAGACAGTCCCCATCCTTTAGCTTTAGTAATTTAAAGGTAACTGACTTGGAGCAAGTATGAATGACAACAGGCATAACTTCTTTCTGCATTTTTGTATCAATAACTCTGAAGTATTGAAGCCAGAGTAAGCCAGAATTAGCATTTTCACTCGGATATCAGTAATGACAGCCCACACAGCACATTTCTCTCAGCTCAGGTTTCCTTTTAAGTAAAACTATGATTAAAAGCATATACATGATGCACATACCTAATAGTCCCCCTGGATCCCAGGTGTACATATCGAACCTGCCCATAGATCCATCAGATTCCAACTTCAGCAGGATGACAGCTCTCTTTTTTCTGCAATGAAATCACTGCAGTGTTGTCAGCCTTTGAATTCTGGATGGACTGTCTGTAAGCACCACTAACTCCATTATGGTTAGTCTCAATCCCTATAACTGTCACTTTTGCTGGACACCTGGGTCAGCACATAAATGTGGAGAAAAATATAAACAAAAGCATGTGAAAAAAAAAAAGGAATCCTGAATACACGGTCTTATAACAAGCATTAAAGTGTTACTAAACCCAGTAATATGAAAAATGTTCATCAGCACCCAGCCCCTGCACTGCCCACAGCTTTTTCTTTAGTTACTGGGCATGGAGGAGGAGGGAGGGACTGGGCTGTTATTTAGGATCTGTATACATGCCCAAATGTGTGATGTAAATACCATGTGACCTGAATAGCTCAGCAGAAACCAGGAAGCTTTCTCCCCAGTAATAGAGACCAAACTGAGCATGTGCAGCTGAACTACACTTACTGTGTCTTCTCTGGACTTGTCCAGAGTGAACATGCAGGAGGGGGAGGATCTGTGCGAACAGGATCACACAGCCTTTTTACACAATGCAGAGGATTCATCACTTAAGATACATAGTGAGTATAACAAGCATGCTATTCTACATCTACAGACAGATTTTACTGTTGTGGGTTCAGTAAGACGTTAACCGCATAATACCAGATAAATTGTTTTTTTCCTGAGAACTCCCTCTTCTTCTACACATTCATTGCATTCCATTCACTGCCATCTGACTTGATGCTAGTGGATGACATACAGATTCCTGGTAGAGACATAGAGGGAATGGGTTGTATCAGATCATTAAGTCCATGGAATTCTCTATTGCTCCCCAGGCAGTTTACATTACATACAGAAGTGCCAATATAGCATCCTACCTTCTCTGCACAAGTCCAAACAAATATATTACACACAAAACAATTGTTTTCCAATTCAATTACATGAAATCCATCAAACACCAATGTGTTTTACAGATTTTATTGTGATAATTGTTTTTTGGCACTCGGAGCCAGACAAAACTTAAAAAAGTTTTGCCCTCTGGGGTGGTACATCCCGTCCCCCTGATGCCGGCCCACAGTTGGATGTCGGTGGGGCGGGTGGACTTCCCTAGATATGCCCGACGAGCTCCCATGTCAACCGTTAGTCATTGCACCTTCTACCATTGGGGTCCCCTAATACTCTATGTATCTGACAAGGTCTCCGATGCAATACTGTTTTTTTCCTTTCTCACACCATTGCTCGATATTAGAGATGCTGTATCTACTGTTTACATAGACCACTGCTATCTTTCTGTTGATTGTACTTTTTATACTCATGTCCATTGGTGTTTTACTGTATGCCTTCTTGTTTTTCTTGTTTTAATTTAAATAAACAAAGAATTTACAAAAAAAAAAAAAAAAAAAATTTTGCCTATAGTTCTACTTCTATGTTTTTTTTTTTAATTTTGAATAGCGTAACAGGGTTATAACCCGTCAGATTTTTTTTTTTTTTTCGCCATCTGTGTCCCATTGTGGAGATTTCACTTTACACATACCTCCCAACTTTTTGAGATGAGGGACACCCATTAGCAAAAGGTATGTAGGGATAGAAACCCCCCCCCCCCCCCTTTAAAGGAAAATTATACAAAAAAAATGATTGGTTGAACTACACACAAGTGCTTTTTTACAGTACCAATACTATTCCTTTATACTGAATTTTGAAGTTCACAAATGCAGCAATTTAGAAATTGGATGAAGGGTTTAGCACTGGGAAATACTTTTTTGAAAGATAAAAAGTGCATTTTATATACAACTATATAGATCAGACCAAAATGAGGGACAGTGAGGAGGAAAGAAGGACAGAGGGACTTTGTTCCAAATCAGGGACAGTTGGGAGCTATGCTTTATGTCCTGTCTCATAGCCAAACAGGAAGTGAGAGGAAATCCCTGCAATGGGGAACTTCTTGGGGACCCCCAGGTCACCAGAATTAATGTCACTATTGGAAGATTTCCCCTCTATTACTTTTCTGGTGACAACCCACAATTCAGACGTTTTTTTAAATTCACTTTAAATACTGGGGAACAGGACACAGGGTGAATTGCAATAAAAACTGACAAGGATTCTAATCCCTCTCCACTCTAAACAAAAAAAAAAAAAAGCCTTTAGTTATACTTTAGGTTTCTTGTGAAATAGAATTTGTGATCCACATTAGCATTTTAAGGGGTGACACATTTTGGGGAAAAAAGTGCTGTACGTACCAATGCCAGACTGTCCCTAATAAAGTCTAACTGTTTATCAATGCACACTGTGAAGAATCTATATAATGTACGCCTATAACTTGTCCTGAAGTCCTGACTGAAAAGAAACCACTATAGCTACCTAGCAATTAGATATTTACACAACTCCTCCCAAGAGCAAGCCTACTCTTTGCATCTGGACTAAGTTGAGAGGAGTACTAAGTAAAGACGTCCATACATGGATCAAGACTGAACTGTTCAGCAGGAACTGGCCAATAAATGTATACTGTATGGGAAATGTCTCCAAACCGCGGCCCTTAGCATTCTTTTAACTGGTCTTTGGGGCACTATTTTATTCACCGACACCAAGGATGGGGCACAGTTCCCCCCCATGACACCAAAGGTGGGGCACAGCTCCTCCCCATGACACCAACGGTGGGGCACAGCTCCTCCCCATGACACCAACGGTGGGGCGCAACTCCTCCCCATGACACCAACGGTGGGGCGCAACTCCTCCCCATGACACCAACGATGGGGCACAGCTCCTCCCCATGACACCAACGGTGGGGCGCAACTCCTCCCCATGACACCAACGGTGGGGCGCAACTCCTCCCCATGACACCAACGATGGGGCACAGCTCCTCCCCATGACACCAACGATGGGGCACAGCTCCTCCCCATGACACCAACGATGGGGCACAGTTCCTCCCAATGACACCAACGATGGGGCACAGTTCCTCCCAATGATACCAATGATGGGAGATTGTTCAGGACATTTTGTACTCCTGATGGCCACAGTCTGGCCCTCCTAAAGTCTAAAGCCTCGTACACACGATTGGATTATCAGATGAATTTTAGTCCATTTTTTTGTTGCATGCTAGTCCCATATCGAAAGTGAAGACATTCCTTTCATTTGAAAATTCTCGAACTACAGAATTCAACTTCAGAAGTGATGTAATGTGTTGAATTGTTTTGTATGCATTCTTTCATTTCAGAGCATGCATAGTCTTGATCTTACGATTTTTTTCGGACAAAAACTGTACTGAATAAATTAAAAATCGGACGCTGTGTTCACGTACAATAAACATTTTATAGCCTGCACATTCAGCTTTTGTCGTATAAAGATTCATATTGGGCTGTCGAAAGCACCATATTAACAATCTGAAAATCGGCAGACTATTCAGACAAAATTTTACTTCCGATTTTCTTATTGTGTGTACACGCCTTAAAGCGGAGTTCTGGCCTCTAAATCGACAAAATCGATTTTGGGCCATCCGCTTGCTCTAGGTCACCTGAAAAACAAATGGATAATTACGATTTTTTTTTTGTTTACTTACCTTGTTATTGAAGAAAATATACTTACCTTTCTTCCACTTCCTCCCTCTGCGGCCGCGGCCCGCGCCGTCACTTCCTCCTTGCATTGATTCCTGGGAGCTGAACGTCATCTCTCCCAGAATGCGCCTGCACCGGCCCCAACGTCAGTTTTCGGTTTGGGCGCCTCATACCCTGCTAAACAGCTTCTGGGCGCGCCCGCACCGGAACTGACGAGCGGAGCCGATGCAGGCGCATTCTGGGAGAAGAGGACAGGGAAGAGGACACTCTGGCTTCAGCTGCGCACATCCGATATGGCAGCGCTGGAGAAGATATTTTCAAGGTAAGTATTTCTTCTAAAAGGTAAGTGCGACCCGGGACAGTTCAGAGGCGATCCATTGTGGAATGTACTAGCTCTGACTGTCCGGGGGGTATTTTTATCTAAATTTCACCCCCGAGGCCGGAACTCCGCTTTAAAAAGGTATGTAAACTGGCCCTCTGCTGTATGGCCTTCCTAAGGGTGATTTGATGTTTCCAAAAGCTATGTACAGCCTCCTGCCAGCCCCACCCATAAACAATGATCTGCCTATATTGTACAGAGCAGCACAGGGAGTGATGGGGAGAAAAAAACAAGTAGGGCGTGAAAATAGGAAGATGGTATAAAAGCATTTAATTATTATAATGATGGGGGGGGGGAGCTGTGGAAGGTGGAAGACAAAATATTAGCTGATTAAACCTTAGCTCCAAGGTAAGTCATACATTACTCAATTTGTTTCCTTCAACCAGTGGGTTGAATGGAAAAAAAAAAGGAGCCAATTCCACACATTCAAGGTGGATGGAGGAAATCACTCCCACTGTGCTATTGTTTTCTAATGGCAGGGAGCTTCAGAACACAATGATCGATGTTTTCGGCTATAGACAGCGACACTGATTGTTTGAAAGAAAAAAAAAAAAAAACCCGACAGGCTGGTTTCAATCCATGTATGGCCAGGCATAAAACCTGGTTCCAGTGTTAATTTTGGTGACATAAATATTTGTCAAAATTTTTGTCAGCTGCATGTTTTCAGTGATGAAAACGAAATGAAAATAAAATTCAAATTAAGTCAACTAATGAAAACTCTCATGAAAATAAATCCCATTTTTTGTCAATGAATGAAAAACAGAACTTAAATGTGAGGGGGGGAAGTTTACCCCACCTGAACTTCCGCTTTCCTCATCGCTCCACCTGTCTATCAAAGCCTCCTGACAAGCGTTAATGGCTGAGAGACGCAGACTCCCTCTGTCTGCCTGGGAGTTCCTCCAAACCACATGGTGAGTTATTCCCCTCCCGGGAAGGTAGTAGATAACAGCCTCCCCAGACCAGTTCTCTGCCCTGTGCACTCCCTCACCCCCAATACATTTTATTTCATTTTTACTTCAAGAGTACGTTATGAGTTTGGAAATTCCAAAGAAATGCTTAAAGAGGAGTTCCAGCCACCTGTGTTAAAGTGTAGCTGCTGACTTTTAAAAAAATTGCCACTCACCTGCCCCAGAATCCTGCAGTGAGCTCACCCCAGGCGGTCTCACCCCACTGTCTTTGGTCCCCAGCATCTTCACTATGAGCACCCACTTGTGACAGCTTGTGGCTTCACAGCTGGGTGCCCACTGCACATGCGGGAGTCACGCTGAGCATTGTGGGTGGTGGATGCAGTCTTCTGGGACCTGTCGGTGTCCCAGAAAACTGCAGGGAGGAGGAAGGAAGGAAGGGGGCGGTGATCAGAGCGGAAACGGGTACCTGTCAAAATCAGGTACCTTCCCCCCCCCCCTCCTCAAAAGCGCCAATTGTTTAGGAGGAGCGGGGAACAATCCCTTAACCACTTTAGCCCCGGAAGATTTTACCCCCTTCCTGACCAGGGCCTATTTTGCGATTCGGCACTGCGTGACTTTAACGGACAATTGCTCGGTCGTGCGACGCTGTACCAAATGAAATTGATGTCCTTTTTTTCCCACAAACAGAGCTTTCTTTTGGTGGTATTTGATCACCTGTGCGATTTTTCTGATCATGCGCTATAAACAAAAAAAGAGCGTCAATTTTGCAAAAATAACAATATTTTTCACATTTTTTTATATGAAATTCCCCCCCAAAAAAAAGTAAAAATCAAAATTTTTTAACATTTTCGGCCAATTTGTTTTATGCTACATATGTTTGGTAAAAAAAAAAAATTGCAAAAAGCGTATTTTGATTGGTTTGCGCAAAAGTTTTCGCGTTTACTAACAAAAGGGAAAGATTTTTGTCATTTTTGTTGTTTTTTTTTTTTAAACGCGTAATGGCGGCGATCTGCAATTTTTTTTGCGGTACTGCGACATTGCGGCAGACAGATCGGACCCTTGACTGACATTTGACACTTTTGGGGTTACCATTAGGGTTGCCATCTTATCCCTTTAAACCCAAACACATATTAAGTACACAGGTTATGAGGCCAATTTAATGCAGATAAGGCACCAAGTGAGTTTAATTACCACCTTATTCAGCCACAGAACCTGTGTAATTAATATGTGTTCAGTTTTAAGGGGATGAGGTGGCAACCCTAGTTACCAGTGACAGTTCTACAGTAATCAGTGCTATACATATGCACTGTTACTGTAAAATGACACTGGCAGTGAAGGGGTTAACTTTTTTTGAGAGGGAGGCGTTATGTGTGTCCCTAGGGGCGTGATTCTAACTGTGATTGGCTGTGGCTTGAGGTGTAGGAACAGTGATCAACGGTCCTACATAGTAGAACCGTATGATCACTATTCCTACACAGGGGAGAATGACAGGCGGCTTGTTTACATCAGCCGCCTGCCTTTCTCCCTCTCCACCCGACGATCGCGAGTGACCGGCGGACATTGGGTCTGCCGGTCACATGCGCGGGTGGGGTCCGTGACCGCGCGGGGGCGCGCGCTCGCTCCCTAGATCCTCACAGGCTAGCGACGTAGTACTACGTCGCTCTGCCTGTGAGGGGCTGACTACCGACGTAAATAGTCGTGTGGCAGTCGGCAAGTGGTTAAAGCGGAACTTCCCTTTTTGGCTGGAGTTTCGCTTAAAATAATGAATTACAATTTAAAGTGGAGTTCCACCCTTAAAAATCACTTTGCCCCATCTGTGTCACCTGAAAAATACATGGATTTTTTTTTTTCTTTACTTACCTTGTTTTAGAAGAAAATATACTCACCTTACTTCCTCTTCCTCCCTCGTCGGCCGTGGCCCACGCAGTCACTCCCTGCTTGCGTTGACACCGACAGGTCCCAGAAGACTGCATCCACCACCCACAATGCGCAGCGTGACTCCCGCATGTGCAGTGGGCACCCAGCTGTGAAGCCACAAGCTGTCACAAGTGGGTGCTCATAGTGAAGATGCTGGGGACCAAAGACAGTGAGGATAGACCGCCTGGGGTGAGCTCACTGCAGGATTCTGGGGCAGGTGAGTGGCAATTTTTTTAACACAGGTGGATGGAACTCCTCTTTAAGCATTTCTTTGGAATTTCCAAACTCATAACGTACTCTTGAAGTAAAAATGAAATAAAATGTATTGGGGGTGAGGGAGTGCACAGGGCAGAGAACTGGTCTGGGGAGGCTGTTATCTACTACCTTCCCGGGAGGGGAATAACTCACCATGTGGTTTGGAGGAACTCCCAGGCAGACAGAGGGAGTCTGCGTCTCTCAGCCATTAACGCTTGTCAGGAGGCTTTGATAGACAGGTGGAGCGATGAGGAAAGCGGAAGTTCAGGTGGGGTAATCTTCCCCCCCTCACATTTAAGTTCTGTTTTTCATTCATTGACAAAAAATGGGATTTATTTTCATGAGT
This sequence comes from Pelophylax lessonae, assembly GCF_965119305.1. Classification (NCBI taxonomy): domain Eukaryota; kingdom Metazoa; phylum Chordata; class Amphibia; order Anura; family Ranidae; genus Pelophylax; species Pelophylax lessonae. Next base: position 538,935,938 of record NC_138769.1, read on the forward strand.
TTTCATTAGTTGACTTAATTTGAATTTTATTTTCATTTTGTTTTCATCACTGAAAACATGCAGCTGACAAAAATTTTGACAAATATTTATGTCACTAAAATTAACACTGGAACCAGGTTTTATGCCTGGCCATACATGGATTGAAACCAGCCTGTCTGTTTTTTTTTTTTTTTCTTTCAAACAATCAGTGTCGCTGTCTATAGCCGACAACATCGATCATTGTGTTCTGAAGCTCCCTGCCATTAGAAAACAATAGCACAGTGGGAATGATTTCCTCCATCCACCTTGAATGTGTGGAATTGGCTCCTTTTTTTTTTGTTTCGTTCAACCCACTGGTTGAAGGAAACAAATTGAGTAATGTATGACTTACCTTGGAGCTAAGGTTTAATCAGCTTATATTTTGTCTTCCACCTTCCAATCCCCCCCCCCCCCCCATCATTATATTAAATGCTTTTATACCATCTTTCCATTTTCACGCCCTACTTTTTTTTTTCTCCCCATCACTCCCTGTGCTTCTCTATACAATGCAGGCAGATCATTGTTTATGGGTGGGGCTGGCAGGAGGCTGTACATAGCTGTATGGCCTTCCTAAGGGTGATTTGATGTTTCCAAAAGCTGAGGTCTTCAAACTTTCTAAGCAAAGGGCCAGTTTACATACCTTTTTAAAGCGGAGTTCCGGCCTCGGGGTGAAATTTAGATAAAAATACCCCCGGACAGTCAGAGCTAGTACATTCCACAATGGATCGCCTCTGAACTGTCCCGGGTCGCACTTACCTTTTAGAAGAAATACTTACCTTGAAAATTTCTTCTCCAGGGCTGCCATCTCGGATGTGGGCAGCTGAAGCCAGAGCGTCCTCTTCTGTGTCCTCTTCTCCCAGAATGCCCTGCACCGGCCCCGCTCGTCATATCCGATGCAGTCATGTCATTCCTGCACAGCTTCTGGACATGCCCAGAAGCTGTTTAGCAGGGAATGACGCGCCCACACCAGCACTGACAAGCGGGGCCGGTGCAGGCGCATTGATCCCTGGGAGCGATGACATTCAGCTCCCAGGGATCAATGCGCCTGCACCGGCCACTCTCGCCAGTTCTGGTGCAAACACGTCATTCACTGCTAAACAGCTTCTGGGCATGTCCAGAAGCTGTGCAGGAATGACGTGCCTGCACCGGACATGACGAGCGGGGCCAGTGCAGGGCCTTCTGGGACGAAGAGGACACAGAAGAGGACGCCGAAGAGGACGCTCCGGCTTCAGCTGCCCACACCTGAGATGGCAGCGCTGGACAAGACATTTTCAAGGCAAATATTTCTTCTAAAAGGTAAGTGCGAACCGGGACAGTTCAGAGGCTATCCATTGTGGAATGCACTAGCCCCGACTGTCCCGGGGGTATTTTTATTAAAGAAAACTTTCCGAGGGTGGAACTCCGCTTTAAAGCGGAGTTCCACCCTGGATTTTTTTTTTTTTTTAAAAATACCCCCGGGACAGTCAGGGCTAGTACATTCCACAATGGCTAGCCTCTGATCTGTCCCGGGTTGCACTTACCTGTTAGGACAAATACTTACCTTGAAAACGTCTTGTCCAGTGCTGCCATCTCAGATGTGGGCAGCTTGAAGCCAGCGAAATCCTCTTCGCCGTCCTCTTCCGCCTTCTTCGGTCCCTCGATGCCCTGCGCCGGCCCCGCCGTCACTTCCGGTGCGCACGCATCATCCCTCCACAGCTTCTGGGCATGCCCAGAAGCTGTTTAGAAGGGGATGACGCGCGCGCCTCGGAACTGACGTCGGGGCCGGTGCAGGCGCAATGATTCCTGGGAGCGATGATGTTCAGCTCCCAGGAATCATTGCAAAGCCAGGAAGTGACGACGGGCCGCGGCGGAGGAAGGAGGAAGAAGGAAGTAAGGTAAGTATATTTTCTTCGCTACGAGGTAAGTAAAAAAAAAAAAAAAGTGATTATCCATTTCTTTTTCAGGTGACCCGGAGCGAGAAGATGGAGGTAAGTATAAAATTAGGGTGGAACTCCACTTTAACTATACTCACTAGATATTAGTTGACTAAAATATACTGGAGATTTAATTTAATTAAAATGTGACTAAAACTAAAATGCCATTTTATTAAAAAGACTATTAAAATTAAATCAAAATTTGACGTCAAACATAACACTGCACGGTTCACACCTTTGTGTTTTTGATGTAGGTTTTTCCTGCCTTTTCAAGTGATTGATGAAGTCTGTGGAGCCAAAAATACACATTAATTCACCAAAAAAGCATCAGTAGTGTTTTCCCTGATGCACGGCAGTGTACAGGTATGAATGAGCCCCATAGCAAACAATGGCAATCTTCGTGTTGTGCACACTGGGCACTGCGTGATAAAAAGCACAGGTGTGAACAGGGCCCTAAGGTTACAGACAATTTGCTACGGTTTTTATGCCCCCTTTTTTTCTCCCCTTTTACAGTCCAACCTTTTTCTTTTTTTTTTTTTTTAAATTGTATCCAGGGTGAGATTTTCCTTTCCATGTATTAATCATCTCCCTTTACATTCTAAAATGTTTCAACTGTACACTATCATATATTGGCATATTTGTAAAAGGAGTATCAAACAGTTTATTACTGTATTTTCTGGCGTATAAAACTACTTTTGAAACTCAAAAAAATCGCCCAAAAATGGGGGGTCGTCTTATACGCCGAGTATAATATCTTCAAGGTAACCTAAGTATAAGTATTACCGGTAGATGAAAATTAGGGGGGTCGTCTTATACGCCCAGTCGTCTTATACGCCCAGTCGTCTTATACGCCGGAAAATACAGTATATAGTTGTGACTTTCTTGTACCTGCTAACCTGGGAATTCAATTGAAAGGAGTTTTCCAAAGATCGGTGACCGATTTTCCACCACAGTGCCGTTTTCACTCATCAAAAACAGCCAGGGGCATGTTTTCTATTGGCACAGAGCTCATTTTCAGGGGCAGGGAGCTTTAAAGACTAATCACGTAACTGTCTCACTGCTCCTGTTTTCTACAGTCAATAAACTGCTCCGTAATGTGTTATTGAGGACATGTAATAAAGACAGTCAAAGTTATAAATAAAAATATTTGACCTGTAGCGGCACATCAGTAACGCCATTCCAAGCTCCAGTCCCATCTCATGGGATGCAGCGCACATCTTTAACAGCTGCAGTCCCTGATAGGCTAGCATAACTGCCTGAAAACAGTTAATTTATTTCCACATTCATAATAATGCCCTGACAATACAAAATAGACTTAGAATACAGAAAAAAAAAGGGGAAAATGGGAGTTAACCCCGCAGTGTAAGGAGCAGTGTAACTATGAGAAGGCATACTTGCTCTGCGCAGATTGATCTCTTCCAGGCAGCAAGGCTTAGGGGCGGTGGTGCAGCGGCTGGGAACTGGCAGGTCACAATTAACACAGCCAATCTCAGGATGACATGTCTATTTACAATGAGGACACTGCCTCCACAGGGACCTCTCCCACAATCACATGATGCTCTTCACTACTCATCATGACGGCTATTCCCAGCAACAGCCTACAAAGCTGGAATCTGTCTTCCAGGGAAATCCCAGACTGGGAGGAAAGAATTCTGGGCCAAACTATGACAAGCACTTCATCAGCACGCTGTCCAGCACAGCCACAACTCTACTCACACAGAAAATACAAGGCATTTTCAGTAATAAAAACAAATGTGCAGTCAGTTTTTTTGCATTGGATCCTACAAAGCATTGCAATCACAATGTAGAGGCTCCTGCAGACTATTCCTACCAAGGTAAAGACCTCCAGTAATGAAGCTGGAGGAAGTATCAATAATCTGTGCTTCATTAAAGCAGTAATAAACTCAAAGTGTAATAGATTACCAATCCTTAGTTGTGGTGGCTGCATTAGGCTTTTTTCTGTTTTCACCTGTTGATCTGGCAGTAATACACCTCCTGTATTAGTGTTCCCCCACTCTGGATGAAGAAGCACAGGGGCACATTTGGTCAGCAGCACTGTTAATCTGGGGGGGAGAGTATTAGGGTCCTTTCACAGGGGTGCACCGATCGGGCCACCTGTCAGTTTTTCAGGCAGACCCAATCAGATCCTCCAGTCTACTCTTTGGAGCAGCAGATATCAATGGACATCCGATCTGATTCTATCCACTAAAAACAAAAACGGATGGGAGATCAATTCTCCATCCGTCTGGCCGATCAGATGGCAGTCTTTTTTTAAGCTGCAATACGAATAGTAAATTCCACATAAGGTGCACATCATGCATTACAATATAACCGATAATCATCAATATGGGAGAGTTAAGCCCCGTACACACGATCAGATTATCGAACGATAACCGTTTTTAGTGGCATGCTAGTCTGATGTGGAAAGTGAAGAGGTTATTTTTATACAAATTTTCCCGTACGACTGAATTCTACTTCAGAATCATGTCATGTGCTGGATTGCTTTGCATGTGTTCTTTCTCTCTGAGCATGCCTAGTCTTGCTCTTAAGATTTTTTTCTGTCGAAATCTGTACTGAGACGAAAATCGGGCGTTGTATTACGGACAACAAAAATTTTATAACATCAGGATTTTGTCAGCCGAAAAGTCGGAGTTGGCTGTCGAAAGCACCATACTAACAATCCAAAAACCGGCAGATCGATCGTCGGACTAATTTTCCCTACAGATTTTCTTGTCGTGTGTACGGGCCTTAGGCAGAATTAAATGTGTGTCTAGACCACTTAACCGAGGGGAAGCCATACATCACTGCTAATCAGATTATCAATAACTGCCCCGAATGTACTAAAACACTTGTTTTCACAGTCCATTTACACTTAACCCAACCTCTGCCTAGAGGGTGTATATATATATCAGTTACCGGATTATTGTTATGGGGTACACATCAGTGAGGATTGTAACCATCTATCCCATATTTTATTATATTTACCCGGACATACCCTATTGGTGTAAATGGCTCTCTTATAGGGCAAAGTGGTATTCACCTTGGCAATCCATGCTGCAAGAGTAGGGGCTGTGGCCTGTATCCACCTCAATAAAAAAGGTATTTTGTGATAAACAGCATGAAGGGTCGTGGAAAGAAAAGGGAAGGGAATATTTAAATGTCAATTTGATAGTTAGCCTTTTATGCTACTTGAAAGAAATTTTCTCTTCACTTGCATATTGTGATGGCTCATCTTTTTTTGTTATTGTATTAAATTTAGAGGTTAGTAAATTAGTCACTAGAGGGCGCTCCTTGTAGCATTTCTCTCTCTCGCTGCAAGACCACTTTTTTCACACACATTATTATTATTATTATTTCATGTACTTATATAGCGCTGTCAATTGTATGCAGCGCTTTACATATACATTGCACATTCACATCAATCCCTGTCCTTGAGGAGCTTACAATCTAAGGTCTCTAACTCACATACATACATAGTAGTAATTTTTTTTTTTTTTTTTTTTAATACAGGATCCAATTAGCCTACCAGCATGTCTTTTTGGAGTGTGGGAGGAAACCGGAGTACCCGGAGGAAACCCACGCAGGCACAAGGAGAACATGCAAACTCCAGGCATTTAGTGTCATGGTTGGGATTCAAACCAGCGAACCTCTTGCTGCTAGGTGAAAGTGCTAACCACTACACCCCTGTGTAAATATTTAGTTAAACACCCCAAAAAATATATATTTCCCAAAAGTAGGGAAAACTACAGATAAAAATGTTTAATTTTATTATGCTATTCATTTTTTATTTTTATTTTTTTTATTAACACCGACAGCAGTGCAGCGACATGGTCATCCAGTACCCAGGATAAAAATGAAAAACTGCATCTACTCCCCCTTCAGTGGTTTTACTGGAAGGAAAACTGTCCCTGCACTGGTGGCGTTACTGGAAGGAAAAAAGGTCCATGCATCAGTGGTTTTACTGGAAGGAAAAATGGGGCTGCATTGGTGGTGATATGACACTGCACCAGTGTCAGTGGGGAACCAATGCCCTGCATTAGTGATGTCTGTCTTGGGGGGGGACTGTTTTGGCGTCTAGTGGGATGAAGTAGGGAATCTTGGAGTTGGGATGTGTAGAGAGCATGGAACTAAAAAGCCTATGCAGGTGCTATGAAGGAGAAAAGGGAGCTGTAGGCCTCCAAAAGGCAAAAGAAGGTTAAGGGGGCTTTTGGAGCATTCTGAGGAGGGAAGGTGCTGAGTTGTCTCCCCACTGCGGTGCACTCACTTAGTTCAGACCTATTTCTTAGCACAGCACCCACCTGAAATGAAAGAAACTTCTCCCTCTTCCCGTCTCAGGTCATGTGATTTCTCACATGAAAAGGGGAGACAGGAAGAGCAGTCTGCCCTGACAACCCAGTGCTGTTATACTTAGAGATGTGTTCCCAGCAGCTGCCAGCTCTTCTGCCCACCGTAGGCTGCTATAGGAGGGAGCAGAAAGCAGAATCCTCCCTCCAGCAGTTATCAGCCCCCTGCTCCTTCTTACAGGGGTGATGCTGCGGTCACTGCTGCCAAGGAGGCACCGGAGAACAGAACAGCTAATGGTCCAAGCGTATCCTCTTTCCTCATTCACATATCAACACTACGCCCAGGATACGGGTCCTTTCTGCTCTCCCCCAACCTGGTCCTAGGTGACAGCTACTCTTTAGGGAAATATCAGCAGTTTATTAGACCAGGGCTTGACAAATTTGTTTGGAATATAGGAGCCAGCTAAAAAAGTTAGGAGCCAGTTTTTTTTTTTTTTTAACAACAAAGCTTTATTTTCAATAACGAAAATAACCGATCTTAAATTTAAACAGTGCAGCAAGGTTGGGGGGGTTTCTGCTGATCCAAGCTGAGCAGGCGGATGACAGGTCCTGTCCGCTCTGCTATGCAGACACAGCCCATTCTCCTCTATGGGGCAATCAGATGGAAACGGACCGTCTGTTTCCATCCAATCCGATTAACTGGACGGATGGTAGATAGAACCACCATCTGTCTGTTTTTGGCGGACAGGATTGGATGGCAGCGGCTTGCCACTCCATAGAGACTGAAGGGTCCGATCAGGTCCGCCTGAAAAACTGACAGGCACACCTGATCAGAAAGCCAGTGTGAAAGGGGCCATCGGCTGTGTGGCTGTGGCAGGGCAGGGAGATGATGAAAAATAATATATATATATTTTTTTTCCATAAAAGATTCTTATTGTGAATAAGGGATTTTAATGCAAAACAAAAGATCAACACATTGCAAGGAGATTACAAAATGCAATTTTTAAAGTAAGGCATTCCGTTGCGGACCGTGCTCTGCTCAGCGGGGATCGATCCGCCGATCCCCGCTGAGCCGGCGGATGACAGCTCCGTCTCCGCACACAGTGCAGAGAGGGAGGTGTCAGAGCCCTGCTGCTCTCTATGGGGAATCGGATGAGAGCGGACCGCCTGTCCATCCGCTGCTCCATAGGGCTGAATGGGGCATCCGATCAGATCCGCCTAAAAAAGTGACAGGCGGATCTGATCGGAACGCCGTGTGAAAGAGCCCTAACACTCTTTTGCAGAAGTGCATAAATATGTAGAACACATTATCCTTGAACTTCCAGGAGAGCGGTGTAAAATGGGATTTAAAAATAAAATCAAATAATACCCACACTCCCTGCACACTTACCTTTAAGTAAAGGGCGCCAGATTAAGACTGCAAAAACTTCAGTCTCTCCACCTCTTGTTAAGGAGAAGGGCGGGCATTGAAAACAAGCAGTGGAAATTCCTTGCATTGCTAGTTACTGCTTGTTGTAATACTCCCGGCCACCACAAGAGGCCGCCATTTCCCCATTGGCAGCATCTCAGTGAAGAAGGCCCAAAAGCCGGGGCCTCAATTTTTGGATGATGCGGTAGTTCGAACGCTCGGGGGGGGGGGGTGGCGCAAAGCGACAGGACATCTCCTGCAGTGCACCCCAGGCGCCAGGTTGCTAATTCTAGTCGCAAATGCGACCTGGCGCACGGGGATTGTCGAACCCTGTATTAGACCCCTAATGTCTTCCTGACGCTCAGCCCAAGCATAAAGTCACTGACCTGCTGTTTACATATCTCTACTGGCTGTGAACCGACAGCTTGGAACCCAGAAGTGCTCACAGCTGAGTGCTTCTGAGTCCATTCTGTGCAGAGAAGATCCGGAAACATTTGTTCCCCAGTCTCCTCCTATTTACCATTCCAAGGATTGTTTTTGGTGCTCCCTGGCTGCAACCGCCTAGATAACTTCTACAATTAAGCCCTGAGCTGGCTAGGTTTACAATTGATTTTTCCTCACTACAGAGGTCCCCAGCAGAGAAGGGTCATTTCCCATCAACTTCTTTCCCAAAAAGGGACACAGAAAGCAATAAAAACCTGACAGGTTCTAAGCCTTCCACACACCTGCAAAAACATGTTTTAGTGGGAGTTAGGCTTTAACAGAAAACAGAATGTTAGAGGGTAAGTGTTCTCTGAGAACAGCACCCAGCTGCCACATTTCAGCCTGTCATTGATTTTGTCAGGCTGCTGGTAAACAGGCTGTATTCTGCTCCTGTGCCTCTTACACCCAAAACTCACATTATTTACACTTTACCAGCCAAACTGTGCATGTGCACGAGCCCTTAAAAGTCAACTGACAACAGTTCCACAAGCGGTCCAGTAATTGTCTACATTAGCAAATGTGCCTGGTTTCATACAAATCTCTAATTTACATGGCAGGGGCAGATATTTAAAATGAATGAATGGAATTCTCCTGAATTTTCCTCAGAAGCGGGTAGATATCCAAGCTGGGGGGGGGGTCGAGTCCAGAAGCGGGTAGTCATTAAAGCTGGGGGTCGAGTCCAGAAGTGGGTAGTCATTAAAGCTGGGGGTCGAGTCCAGAAGTGGGTAGTCATTAAAGCTGGGGGTCGAGTCCAGAAGTGGGTAGTCATCAAAGCTGGGGGGTCGAGTCCAGAAGAGGGTAGTCATTAAAGCTGGGGGTCGAGTCCAGAAGTGGGTAGTCATTAAAGCTGGGGGTCGAGTCCAGAAGTGGGTAGTCATTAAAGCTGGGGGTCGAGTCCAGAAGCGGGTAGCCATTAAAGCTGGGGGTCGAGTCCAGAAGCGGGTAGTCATTAAAGCTGGGGGTCGAGTCCAGAAGCGGGTAGTCATTAAAGCTGGGGGTCGAGTTCAGAAGCGGGTAGTCTACCGATGCTAGGTCGAGAGCAAGGAGAGTAGTCAGCCAAGCCAGGTCATACATGGAGGAACACGGAGAACAGAAGACTGCTAGCAGAGATGCACCTTGGAGCACAAACGCAAGGGCAAGGACTGCAACCCATCAGGTAAAGATATAATCAGGTGTGCAGCGTCATCACTGTGCGACACCCAGGCAGCAGGCAAGTGATGATGCAATCAGAGTTTATTAGAGGTGGCAGTCTGCACATGTCCAAGATGGCTGCCAACAGAAGGGCAAGGTAGAACCTTGACAGTTCGTGTCACATCACGTTTCTGGTGGAGTATCTCCCCATCATCACTGATTCTGTCTTCAGGTTGACACAAAGACAGTGTTAGGGTGCTGTTGGTAACCTGACGGCAGAGATAGGCCCTGATGTTCACTAGAGGGTGGAGCGTAGATGGGAACCCCCAAGGTAAATGACACAGGCTAGCCTGAGGTGCGGAATCTAAGTATCCACCGGTTTTTGCCAGAGCCTCTGGTGGCGAGGATGGACTTCGCTGCGTGTGGATACCAGGTCACGGTCCTCAGGGTTGCCCCACCAAGGGAGAACCGGTCAAGGTCCGAAGGTAGGTAAACAGACAAGGGAGATCCGAGAGAATAGTCAAACAAGCCGGGGTCAGGACGGGCAGCAGACGAGCGGAGTCAGGAACAAGCCAAAAGGTCAACAGGAAATCAGCAGGAAACAGGTCACAGGTTCAGGAACAAACGGCAAGAGCTGAAGACAAGACAGCAAAGTGCCAATGCATCAGCTGCCTTTAAATAGGCCTTCTTTGGCGCCAAAATGTTTGGGTCAGTGCGTGCAAACGTGAGAACGCACGACGTGCGCATTGGCTAATTCGCACATGCGGTTGCTAACGGGAGCTAATTCGCGCATGCGTATTAGCCAATTAGTAGTTTCTAACAAACGGTTTCTAACAGACAGATGCCGCATCACGATCATCCTCAGGGGCCCCTGCAACTGGATATTGCTGCAACTTTCATCTGGAAGTATCTCTATTAATAACTATATACAGTATCTCACAAGAGTACATCCCTCACATTTTTGTAAATATTTTATTATACCTTTTCATGTGACAACACTGAAGAAATGACACTTTGCTACAATGTAAAGTAGTGAGTGTACAGCTTGTAAAAACAGTGTAAATTTGCTGTCCCTTCAAAATAACTCAACACACAAACATTAATATCTAAATCGCTGGCAATAAAAAAGTGATTACACCCCTAAATAAAATGTCGAAATTGGGCCCAAAGTGTCAATATTTTGTGTGGCCACCATTATTTTCCAGCACTGCCTTAACCTTTTGGGCATGGAGTTCACCAGAGCTTCACAGGTTGCCACTGGAGTCCTCTTCCATTCCTCCATGATGAGATCACAGAGGCGGTGGATGTTAGAGACCTTGCGCTCCTCCACCTTCCGTTTGAGGATGCCCCACTGATGCTCAATAGGGTTTGGGTCTGGAGACATGCTTGGCCAGTACATCACCTTTACCCTCAGCTTCTTTAGCAAGGCAGTGGTCGTCTTGGAGGTGTGTTTGGGGTCGTTATGTTGGAATACTGCCCTGCGGCCCAGCCTCTGCTTCAGTATGTCACAGTACATGTTGGCATTCATGGTTCCCTCAATGAACTGTAGCTCCACAGTGCTGGCAGGACTCCTGCAGTTCCAGACTGATACTCCCACCACCATGCATGACTGTAGGCAAAACACACTTGTCTTTGTACTCCTCAGCTGGTTGCCGCCACACGCGCTTGACACCATCTGAACCAAAGTTTATCTTGGTCTCATCAGACCACAGGACATGGTTCCAGTAATCCATGTCCTTAGTCTGCTTATCTTCAGAAAACTGTTTGCGGGTTTTGTGCATCATCTTTAGAAGAGGCTTCCTTCTGGGATGACAGCCATGCAGACCAATTTGATGCAGTGTGCAGCGTATGGTCTGAGGACTGACAAGCTGACCCTCCACCCCCTCAACCTCTGAAGCAATGCTGGCAGCACTCATACGTCTATTTCCCAAAGACAACCTCTGGATATGACGCTGAGCACATGCACTCAACTTCTTTGGTCGACCATGGCGAGGCCAGTTCTGAATGGAACCTATCCTGTTAAACCGCTGTACAGTCTTGGCCACTGTGCTGCAGCTCAGTTTCAGGGTCTTGGCAATCTTCTTATAGCCTAGGCCATCTTTATGTAGATCAACTTTTTTTTTCAGAATCTTTAGAGAGTTCTTTGCCATGAGGTGCCATGTTTAACTTCCAGTGATCAGTATGAGAGAGTGAGAGCGATAACACCAAATTTAACACACCTGCTCCCCATTCACACTTGAGATGAGTCACATGACACTGGGGAAGGAAAATGGCTAATTGGGCCCAATTTGGACATTTTCACTTAGGGGTGTACTCACTTTTGTTGCCAGCGGTTTAGACATTAATGGCTGTGTGCTGGGTTATTTGGAGGGGGCAGCAACATTTACACTGTTATACAAGCTGTACACTCACTACTTAACATTGTAGCAAATTGTAATTTCTTCAGTGTTGTCACATGAAAAGATATAATAAAATATTTACAAAAATGTGAGGGGTGTACTCACTTTTGTGAGATACTGTATATGCCTGGGTATTCAGTGCATCCGGAAAGTATTCAGAGTTTCACTTTTCCACATTTTGTTACAGCCTTATTCCAAAATGGATTAAATTATTTTCTTCAAAATTCTACAAATAATATCCCATAATGACAACATGAAAGAAGTCTGTTAGAAATCTTTGCAAATTTATTACGAAAAAAAAAAATCACATGTACATAAGTATTCACAGCCTTTGCTCAATACTTTGTTGAAGCACCTTTGGCACCAGTTACAGCCTCAAGTCTTTTTGAGTAGGATTCTAAAAGCTTTGCACACCTATTTTTGGGCAGTTTCTCCCATTCTTCTTTGCAGGACCTCTCAAGCTCCATCAGGTTGGAAGGGGAGCGTTGGTGCACAGCCATTTTAAGATCTCTCCAGAGATGTTCAATCGGGTTCAAGTCTGGGCTCTAGCTGGGCCACTCAAGGACATTCATAGAGTTGTCCCGTAGGTACTCCTTTGTTCTCTTGGCTGTGTTCTTAGCTTCGTTGTCCTATTGGGAGATGAATATTAGCCCCAGTTTGAGGTCCACAGCGCTCTGGAGAAGGTTTTCATTAAGGATATCTCTCTATGGGGGGGCGTGGCCAAGAGTGGCATGTGCGCAGACATATCTCACAGAGCTCCCGCCAGCATCTGTCCAAATTGATCCTTTTCCCTGTCCCACAGCTGGGTTACCCTGTAGTCACCGATACCCGATAGCCTCACGGACGCCCGATACTCTTACCTGCTTGCTTACCGGGTCATGCAGCGCCGCAAACAGCGGAAGGAAGCCGTAATGCCAGGAATCCAAGAAACCACCACGCCGAGTTCATCACAGAAGTCCATTAAGGGAGACAAGCCTGCCAGTTCCAGGAAGTCAGTAAGCCGCCTAAATCCACATCTAAGGAAGCGCAGCGTGACATGCGTTTTTTTACACAGAAATCCACCATTCCAGCGGGGAAGGAGGTGAGTGCGGGGAGCGGTGCATGGACTGGGCCTAGTGGAGCCCTCAGTGCAGGGAGGGAGTGAGCCCCTGGACACTATTATTGAGACTACAGCAGTGGGGGTGCAGAATGGGGACCCCGGGGACACTGAGCAGCCCACCCTTATTGATATACTTCGAGCAATTCAAAAGTGCAATGCTTCTGTGGATCATTTACAGGCTCAATTTGGTAACTTGACTGAAGCAGTCTCTTTGATCCGTCAGGATCTGCAGAAAGTCAGCAAATGCACAACTGCGGCTGAAAGCAGGATAAGTGATTTGGAAGATCAGTTACATCCTTTGACCAAGGATTTTCAGGACACTACCCGACTGACCAGGGCTCTGGAAGCAAGGGCTGAAGGCATAGAGAATCGCCTTAGGCTAAATAATGTCAGGATTGTGGGTCTCCCGGAAAAGGTGGAGGGCAGGGACCCCACGGGTTTCATTGAACTTTGGTTGACTGACATCTTTGGCAAAAATGTTTTTTCCCCTCTATATGCAGTTGAGAGGGCTCACAGGGTCCCCTCTCGCCCCCTGCAACCGGGCCGCCTCCCGCGTACTATGCTCGCACGCCTCCTTAATTACAATGATAAAGAGACTGTATTGCGTCTCGCAAGAGAACGCTGTGATGTGCAATATAATGGAGTAAGAGTTTAATTCTATCCAGACTTCTCGGCGGAAGTCCAAAAGGAGCAGAGCGAAGTTCTCTGCAGCTAAACAACGCTTGAGGCAAATGCAGATGATATATGCCATGCTATATCCAGCTAAACTGAGGATTACTGCAGGGGGCCAGAGTCACTTTTTTGAAAACCCTACGGAGGCCTCCGCCTGGATTGACCGTAATGACATTCTCCTGCGCCCTCGTCCACCTCCACCCAAGGGTGATGGTTGAAGTAGGCATATCTACAACTGTGGACTAATGGGCGGGCTGAAGTGGTGAATCCTTAAATGTTTTTTTTCTTTTTTTACATGTACCGCTGTGGAACCATGATGGGAACTTTTACTTATTTTTTCTATTTTTTGAGCTCAGGGGATCTGACCATTCCGTGGACCTTTGGTTCAATTAATTACTTTCATTTTTTCATACAGACTATTATTTAACATTTTGTCTTTGATATGCAACTGCTGGGTTTGGAAAAATGAGGTTCAGCTTGTGCTGGAGAACTCTCCAGTCTTGAATGATTTGGTGCTGGGTGGATTGGGCCCTGTGATCAAGGGCTTGCTTTGCAGCCCGGGGCACATGCCCCCTAGCACCTTCGAAGACATTTGTTTTATGTTATGTATATTGGTCCTGATGGCCATTACAGTTGTGAGTCCGACCGAGGCCCGCCTCGGATATCTTCCATGCATAGATAGATATGCTCCCTTTTACTATATACCCTGTAATTTGACGGTGACAGGATGGGACCTGTATTTCAGGCCCCACCGTTTCACTGCAATGCTTGCATTCCAGCCGGCCAGGACATCATTACCAGTGGTGTCGTGGATTGTAAGAGGTTTGAACGACCCGCTTAAACGCACAATGGTTTCCTCTGTGCTCCAGAGGCATCTACCGGCCATTTGGTCACTACAAGAGACCCATTTAACCGTGGACTCTCAGACTTGCTTACACTTTGCTTGGGTAGGGTGGGAATATCATTCTACACATACCTCCTATTCTAGGGGAGTCAGTGTGTTGATCCACAGATCTCTGGATTATCAGGAACACCACTCTAAAGTGGATGGGGAAGGGAGATATGTTTTTTTGTATTGTAAACTATACACTGTGCATTACATATTGGCATCTACGTGCCACCACCCTTTCATAATGAAATCCTTCGGGAACTGGTGGCATAGTTGATGAAACATCCTGTAGTCCCGTTGTATATCATTGGGGACTTTAACTGTGTATGTGACAACATTTTAGACAGACACTCTGTAGTGGCGGGGGGCAGGGGCAGGGGCCGTATGATCCTGGCTACAATTGCTGAGGAGATAGGTTGGGTAGATCCTTGGCGACTTCGATATCCGGCCGAAAAGGCGTTTTCATGCTTTTCCAAAACTCATATGTCGCTCTCTCGTATTGACCTGTGCCTCTGCTCCACGGACGCGCTCAGATATGTCTCCAATATTAGATATGGATTGAGGAGTGTGTCAGATCACTCCCCACTCATTCTGTACTTAGAGGTGCGACCTAGTGCCACTCTACGGAGGGCCCCATGGAAGCTGAATGCTCTTTGGCTAAATCTGTTCCCGTCCCATGATAAAGTGAGAACTAAGCTTCAGCAGTACGTGCAAGTGAATATAGGAGAGGGAGATTTGGGTATTAGGTGGGAGTAGGGCTGCAACTAACGATTAATTTGTCTGTCGACTAATCTATCGATTATTTTTACGATTAGTCGACTAATCTAACGATTATTTTTATTTTATTTTTTTTGCTTAATTGTTTTTTTGATTAGCTAATTAATCCTGTAATTAATATAGACCCCTCAGTAAGCCCCCCCCCCCCGCCCCTCCCAGTGCAGATCCCTCAGTAAGCCCTCCCACCTTGTACAGCTGGCAGACCCCATGAACCCCAATAACAGATCCTATACACCCCCAGCTGGCAGACCCCATGAACCCCAATGACAGATCTATACACCCCCAGCTGGCAGACCCCATGAACCCCAATGACAGATCCCATGCACCCCAATGACAGATCCCATGTACCACCAGCTAGCAGACCCCATGAACCCCAATGACAGACCCCATGTACCCCAATGACAGATCCTATACACCCCCAGCTGGCAGACCCCATGAACCCCAATGACAGACCCCATGTACCCCAATGACAGATCCTATACACCCCCAGCTGGCAGACCCCATGAACCCCAATGACAGACCCCATGTACCCCAATGACAGATCCTATACACCCCCAGCTGGCAGACCCCATTAGCCCCAATGACAGACCCCATGTACCCCAATGACAGATCCCATGTACCCCAATGACAGATCCTATACACCCCCAGCAGGCAGACTCCATGAATCCCCAACAACAGATCCCACACACCCCCCAGCTGGCAGACCCCCATGTACCCCCCACTGACAGGTCCAATAGACTCTAATGACAGGTCCCATGTCCCCCCAGTATTAGATCCCATGTCTCCCATGCACCCCCAATTCCAATCCCAGCATATGACTCCGGACACTCACTTAGTAGATGCCTCTCCCAGGTCTATGACCACCGCGGTCTTCTCTCCCCCCGTCCCCAGCCCCTCGTACGGCGGCATCTCCTCCTCCCCGGGCCCGGTGTTCTGCTGCTGCGCACTGATTTCTCCCGGCCGGCAATACTTCAAGCGGCGCTGCGGCCGGCCAGGGGGCGTGTGACGTCACACGTTGATGCGTCGACGCCTTTCACGCACGTCGACGATTTTTTGTAGTCGACGCGTCGTGGCAGCCCTAGGTGGGAGGCCTTCAAGGCATATATGAGGGGTCTATTTATAACTGAGGTTCAGTCCATTAAACGAAATACAGCTGTGCAGGGAGTTCAGGCCGAGCAATTAGTTGGTCGTCTGGAGGCTCAGTTTATAGCTGACCTCTCGGAGATCAATCGTGATAGCTGGGTAGCGGCGCAGGAGGCTCTCCTGCGTATTAATACTGCTGGGGCTGAAAGGAAGCGATTTTTTAATTGGCAGGCATTTTACGAGGAGGGGGGAGTGCATAGGTCGCCTTTTAGCCAAAATTGCACACTCTAATCAGTCCTCTCCCCCTATAGGTGCCATAAGGGGGAGCAGGGGAAGGGTGGTCAGCACCCCGGATGCCGTTATGGAAGTTCTAGTATCATATTACTCTACATTGTATCAGTCAAGACAGGCCTATTCGGAGATGGACCTGCTGGAATATGTGGATTGGAGAGGGAACTTTTAGATGCCCCGACTCTAGAGGAGTTGCAACATGCCACTTCTTTATTTCCTAACACTAAGGCCCCGGGTGAAAAATGGAATCCTGATCAAAGTTTATAAGACCTATTCAGAGGAGACGTTACCACATCTCCTGGAGGTCTTTCAGGAGGCGAAACAGACCATGCGACTGCCTCCCTCAATGGGTAAAGCTAATATTATCCTTCGTTTAAAACCAGGTAAGGACAAGCTGGACCCGGGATCATATAGACCTATATCACTGCTGCAAAGCGACATCAAAATATTAGCGAAAGTGCTGGCGCTACGTTTGAATAGGGCGATTGCCTCCATTGTCCACCCAGATCAGGCTGGGTTTATGTCCCAGAAATCTACTTTGATTAATCTTCGCAGACTTTATTTGAACCTGCAATCTCCGGTGGACAATGGCGGCGATCGTGCATTACTGTCTCCTCCTTCCATGCTCGCCTCCAGGACCTCTCCAGAGCCTCTCCCATGCTCTGGAAAGCTTTACCCCAAGTCGTCCTACCATCTTCAACACTGTCCACTTTCATACGATCCCTGAAAACTCATCTCTTCAGAGAGGCCTATCCAGCCCTCACCTAACAACTGTACAATTAATTTTCCATCAGCCCATCCTCCACAGTTATTACCTCTTGCATCACTTGATCCTCCCTTTTAGATTGTAAGCTCTAACGATCAGGGCCCTCTGTTTACTCCTGTATTGTATTGTCTGCCCTTATGTTGTAAAGTGTCGCCTAAATTGTCGGTGCTATATGAATCCTGTATAATAATTTGATAAATATATTACTTAAAGCGGAGTTTCGGCCACAAAATTGTTACAATAGATTTTGTGGCAACCGCTTCCTTATTGTCACCTGTAACAGTATTGGATATTCCCGTATTTTATTTTTTTTTTTACTTACCTTGTTTCTGTAGAAAATATACTCACCTTTCCTTCTACTTCCTCCCTCCTCGGCCGCGGCCCGCGCCGTCACTCCCTGTCCCGCAATGTGTCATGGGAGCTCTTAGTCATCACTCCCAGGAAGCACTGGGCAGTGACGAAGGCGGCCGGCCGCTCCTCTCATCGCGTTATTTGCAAACAGGAAATAACGCGATGATAGGCGTCCCTATACTATGCCGATCGCATAGTACTGAGCATGCGCGAGATTTCGCGCTGCATTCACTGGCCTCCTCCCTCTACAACAAGGAAGCAGGGCAGACATTTCCATACTGCGGCTTCGGGAAACCCAGACAAAGATAGCGGTGCTCTGCAAACATTATATAAAGTAAGAATTTATGACTGCAAATCTATTATTACACTGTATATCACCGGATTAGCTGATGTATGAAGGGAGGTGGATCACTGTTTGGGAAGTATTAAAAAAAAAATGATTCTGTGGCCGGAACTCCGCTTTAAATCTGTAGGACCAATAACTTACATAGCCATCTGAAACTCAGCCCTCAGCTACAACACTAATCTTGTCTCAAAATACCAACCAAATCGTTCTCTCCGTTTCTCCCAAGACCTCCTGCTCTCTAGCTCCCTCGTCACCTCCTTCCATACTCACCTCCAGGACTTCTCCCGAGCCTCTCCCATCCTTTGGAATTCCCTACCCCAATCTAGCTGACTATCTCCAATTCTATCCACTTTTAGGCAAACCCTGAAAACGTTTCTCTTTAGAGAAGCCTATCCTGCCCTCACCTAACAACTGTACTTTTATGCCTCGTTTCCACTGAGCGGTTTGGATCGGTACAGTTCAGTATGGTTCGGAATGGTACACCTTGATCAGGCTTGCGTTTCCACCACCAGCAGTACCTCAGCTCAACAGTACAGCAACAGTGTAGCTCCACCCTGTTGGTACAGTACTAATGTGCTTGGTACCCCAACGAAAGGGTCCCAAAAAAGTGGTACGGTACGGAATTAGGGTACCATTCACAACTTTTGACAATGGAAACGGCAAAAATTGCGTTCCGTACCGAACTGCTCAGTGGAAACGAGGCATTATTTTCTCCATCAGCCCTTCCCCCACAGTTATTACCTCTTGTATTTCTCACCCTCCCTCTTATAGATTGTAGGGAGCAGGGCAATCTGATTCCTCCTGTATTGAGTTGTATTGTAACTGTACTGTTTGCCCTAACATTGAAGAAATGCTGTGCAAACTGTTGGCACTATATAAATCCTGTATAATAATAATCTATATATATCTTCTGCACACTGTATAGACATACTCCACTCTCTATAAAATGTGATAAATACTAGCCCCAGCATGTCCTACCAACGTGTTCAGCAACAGAGCAGGCACAGTGAGAAATTATATATAACAAATAAAACATCTAAAAAAAAACAACTACTTCCCATACCGGGAGTCGAACCCGGGCCGCCTGGGTGAAAACCAGGAATCCTAACCGCTAGACCATATGGGAGAGCTATGTAGTAGAGTATCTACCAGCCAGCACAGCTCTATCGCCCCCATACGGCAGCACTATATCACATGACCCAGCTTGTGACCGTCTCTCACCCCCTCCCTGCTTGTCATGTGTAGTGTTCTGTTCTCATGGGACTCCTCTACATGTAAGCTGGAGAAGGGGTCCTAGCGCCATACAATGTACAGGGGACCCCCTTGGTGAGGAGAAGATGGGACTCACCTAGGTCCAGGCCCCTGGCGGCCTCTTCTCCCTCCTCACTGCCCGCACACTTCTATACAGGACTGAGTGTGCCGCTCTCTGAACTTGTCCGTACAGCGCTGCTGCCAACTTTCTTTTCCCCGCCCACAACAAAGGGGAGGAGGCGGAGTCTTCCGGCGGACGGAGGAGGTTTGGTCCTCGCTGGTCTCCGTCTGCTGGTGTAGTATTGGGCCGTGTCGGCTTCCGTATTCTGCTGTAGTATACGCTGTGTGTGCTTCCGTACCTTCCACTGACGGTGATTACTGGACATGTCCCGGTGATTGGAGGTGGGTTACTATGTCCTATAGTCACGTGATTCTAGAGTCTCCATATCCTAGGTGTAGGAGAGGGGCTGATCTGTGTGTCGTCACCCTGGGACTTGTAGTTCTACAATATGGGAGGAGCTGTGACCACACTAAGACTGCTACAAGCCGTCCTCTACATTGTGGTCAGGAAGGTGAATGGCCCAGCATTCTGCCTGTCTATAGTGTGCTCAGCAGTCATCAGGAGACAGTGATTGGGCCTGGGCTCACAGTATACATAGAGCTGCACCATCCTGGATGAAATGACAATCACTATTTTTTATGCCTAGAATAAAGATCACGATTCTCGGTGTAACATTATCTTTCACATGCTACAAAAAAATTGTGCTAACTTTCCTGTTAAGGCCTCTTTCACACGGGTGCACCGCCCATCAGAGTCCATTCTGCTCAGCGGGGGATCGTTCCGCCAATCCACGCTGAGCAGGCGGATGACCGCTCCATGTCCGCTCTGTGTGCAGAGATGGAGGTGTCAGATCTCCACTGTCCTCTATGGGGAGATGGGATGAGAACAGATCATCCGATCTGATTTTCCAGCCGGATGGAAAATAGGGTTTCCATACGTCCAGATTTCACAGACTGGATCGGATCGGAGAGCAGCAGGTGTCAGTGGACATGTCTCCGCTGACATCCGCTGCCCCATAGGGATGTATGGAGCATCCGATCAGGTCTACCTGAAAAACTGACAGGTGGATTGGATCGGATCGCCCGTGTGAAAGTGGCCTTAGGCTGACCATACACTATACAATTTTCCTGTTCAACTTCCCTTTAGATTTACCAAAACTATATAATATAAGGTCAAACCTAAACACTTTCAATGTGTATGCAACCAGACAGGCCATTCCACTACATAGTTGAAGGTAAATCTAAAGGAAATTGAATAAGAAAATTGTATAGTGTATGGCCAGCCTAAATCTTGTTTTTTTTTTTTTATTCACGAACCACTTCGGGACCACCCGCTGCAGTTTTATGTCGGTACTTGGACATTAAATACCTGGGTTATGGCAGAAGATAACTGCCACAATCCCGGTATTTTCTTACACAGCGGGCAGCCCTCTTTCACAAAAAAGTGGTCCCAGCGGCGGATTCGCCAAGGGATCACTTTTATGGGGAGAGATGCCCCCCACCTGCCGCTTCCCAGTCACGTCGGTAGCGGCAGAAAACTATCCAGTCCTCTCAGGTGCTGTGCAGGAAGTCGAACGAGGGAAAGATGGACCCCACTTGACTCTATGGCCTTGGAGGACCTGGGCGACGTCATACGTCGCTTCCTCCCAATCGCCTTAAAGGGCCCCTTTAAGTGTAGATGTGAGTAGACCTCACATTAAAGAGGACCTGTCATGCTTATTTCTATTACAAAGGATGTTTACATTCCTTGTAATAGTAATAAAAGTGATCAAAAAAATGTTTTTTTTTTTAAAGGGACCGTGTAAAAATAAAAAGTAAAATAAGAAAAACATTTTTTTAAAGAGCCCCGTCCAGAGTTCGCACAGAAACGAACGCATACACAAATCGCACCCACGTATGTAAACTGTGTTCAAACCACACATGTTGGGTATCGTTGCGATCGTTAGGCCCCTTTCACACATTCTGGTCCGCGGACTCCGTTTATCTCAGCGGGTGATCGACCCGCCGATCCCCAGCTGAGCAGGCGGATGTCGGCTCTGTCTCTGTGCTGTGTGTGGAGACAGAGCTGTCAGGTCCCCGCTGCTCTCTATGGGGAAATCGGATGGGAACGGACCGTCTGTCCGTTCTCATCCAATCCACTGGACGGATGGAAAATAAGGTTTCCATCCGTCCAGATTTGACAGATCAGATCTCAGTGGACATGTCTCCGCTGACATCCGATGCCCCATAGAGATGCATGGGGCATCCGTTCAGATCCACCAAAAAAAGAACGAACAGGCGCATCGGAACGGTCCGCCTGTGTGAAAGGGGCCTTAGAGCGAGAGCAATAATTCTAGCCCTACACCTCCTCTGTAAGGGCTCTTTCACACGGGCTGTCCGATCAGATCCGCCTGTCAGTTTTTTTAGGCGGATCTGATCGGATCCTCCATGCAGCTCTATGGGGCAGCGGGTGTCAGCGGAGGTCACCTCCGCTGACACCCGCTGCCATCCGCATCCGATCCTGTGCTGAAATCTGGACGGATGGAAACCCTATTTTTCCATCCGTTCAGTAATCGGAGCGGAGCGGATCTGATGAGAGCGGACAGGCGGTCCGCTCTCATCCGATCCCCCATAGAGGGCAGCGGGTGCTGAGACACCTCCCTCTCCGCTCTGCAAGCGGAGACGGAGCTGTCATCCGCCCGGCTCAGCGGGGATCGCGGATCGATCCCCGCTGAGCAACACGGATCCGCCTGCGGAGGCGGACCGTGTGAAAGAGCCCTAACTCTAAACTGGTAACCTGTAGAAATTTTTAAAGCAGCGTCTATGGAGATTTTTAAGTGCCAATGTTTGTCCCCATTCCAATTGCGTGCGCAATTTTGAAGCATGACATGTTGGGTATCTATTTACTTTATCTTTCACATTATAGAAACAAATTGGGCTAACTTTACTGTTTTTTTTTTTTATTTTTAAATTTAAAAAAAAGTGTATTTTTTCCCAAAAAAATAGCATTTGAAATACGGCTGTGCAAATACAGTGTGACATAAAGTATTGCAACGATCTCCATTTTCTTTTCTAGGGTCTTTGCTAAAAAAAAAAAAAAAAAAACATATAATGTTTGGGGGTTCTAAGTAATTTTCTAACAAAATATACTGATTTTAACCACTTAAGCCCCGGAGGATTTGGCTGCTAAACGACCAGGGGGTATTTTGGGATTCGGCACTGCGTGACTTTAACGGACAATTGCGCGGTCGTGCGACGCTGTACCTAAACGAATTTGGCGTCCTTTTTTTCCCACAAACAGAGCTTTCTTTTGGCAGTATTTGATCACCTGTGCGATTTTTTGATCACGCGCTATAAACAAAAAAAGAGCGTAAATTTTGCAAAAATAGCAATATTTTTCACTTTTTTTTATATGAAATTCCCCCCAAAAAAATGTAAAAATCAAAATTTTTTAACATTTTCGGCCAATTTGTTTTATGCTACCTATGTTTGGTAAAAAAAAATCGCAAAAAGCGTATTTTGATTGGTTTGCACAAAAGTTATTGCGTTTATTAACTAAGGGAAAGATTTTTGTCATTTTTGTTGTTTTTTTTTTTTTAACGCGTAATGGCGGCGATTTGCGATTTTTTTTTTTTTTGACATTGCGGCCGACAGATCGGACCCTTGACTGACATTTTTTACACTTTTGGGGTTACCAGTGACATTTCTACAGTAATCAGTGCTATATATATGCACTGTTACTGTAAAAATACACTGGTAGTGAAGGGGTTAACTTTATTTGAGAGGGAGGGGCTGTGTGTGTCCCTAGGGGCGTGATTCTTACTGTGATTGGCTGTGGCTTCAGCTGTATGCAGAGTGATCAACGGATCTACATAATAGATCCGTATGATCCTCTCTCATACAGAGGGGAGAATGACAGGCAGCTTGTTTACACAAGCTGCCTGACTTTCTCCCTCTCCCCCGCCGATCGCAGAGTGGCCGGCGGACATCGGGTCCGCCAGTCACACGCGCGGGGGGGGTCCGTGACCACGCAGGAGCGGGAGCGCGCCTCCGGCGGCGCACGCTCGCTCCCTAGACCCTCACAAGCTAGTGACGTAGCCCTACGTCACTTTGCCTGTGAGGGGCTGACCGCCGCCGTAGATAGTCGTGCGGCGGTCGGCAAGTGGTTAACTTGTAAACAACAAGTGTCAGAAATAGGCCTGGTCCTTAAGTGGTTAAAGTGGTTGTAAATGAGTGTGCTACTGGTTTAGTGTTAGTTGCAGGGCCATCTTACCAAATGGGCACGCTGGGCAGTTGCCCAAGGGCACCACTTGCTCGGGGGGGGCCCCACCTGCCCAGCGACCCAGCCAAGAATTAGTCCCGATTTCTGTGTGCATCCTGCCACTGAACTTTGCAGGTGGCAGGCGCCTGTCGTCTCTGCGCTGTTGTCAGGCCACTTGGGCTGTGGAGGGGGAGCCTACAACTGCAGGAATGCCTGTCTGCCTCCACGGGAACAGGCGCACACAGGACAGTCGAGTCTGACTCCCGTCCGTGTGTGTGCTCACCGGAGCCAACTGCCGAACTTGGAAGCGGTCATTAGCCTGGCACTGCTGTACCAATAAATATCGTCTTATCGGTAATTTGCATTTTTATTCTAGTGGCTGTTTGTGTAGGCAGGGCCCCAGTGCACTGCATTGCCCGGGGGCCTTTAAAGCGGTTGTAAACCCTATAAAAAAAAAAACCTGCAAGACAAAGGCATAATGAGCTAGTATGCATCGCATACTAGCCCATTATGTGTAACTTACCTTAAAACGAAGCCCTGACACGGACCCCCGGACATCGATGCGGGCGCTGCCATGATCCCTCGTCGTCTCTTCCGGGTTCGGCGGCTCCGGCGCGCTGATTGGCCGGAAGAGACGGCTCCGGCGCGCTGATTGGCTGGAGCCGCGATGACGTCACTCCCGCGCATGCGCGCGGGAGTGATTTTTCCGGCAAGCTCCCGGCAAGTTAATTGAAGGTCCCCCCGGACCTTCAGAGCGCATGCGCCGCTCGCGCGAGCGGCTGCATGCACTGTAAATATCTCCTAAACCGTGCCGGTTTAGGAGATATTATTTGTACCTACAGGTAAGCCTTATTATAGGCTTACCTGTAGGTAAAAGTGAAAAAAGCGGGATACTACCGCTTTAATGCTCCTAAGATGGCACTGGTTAGTTGGAGTACTTAGTGTGTTACTAAGTCCATGACAGTAAAATCAGTGTGTGTGTGTATATGCAGTATAACATGCTGGTTAATCCTCTGCATTGTGTAAAAAGGCCGTTTGAGCCTATCTTCTCTGATCCTCCGCTTCTTCCACATTTTTTAATCCATCTCCTGATAGCACCAACCCCTAGGAGGCACTCTACACATGCACAGTTTGGTGTGTAGTGCTACATAGTTACATAGTCAGGTTAGAAAAAAGACTAAAGTCCACCTGGCTCAACCAATAAAGAAAACCCAAGCCTACAATCCCATATACACAATCCTATACCCGCAGTTGATCCAGAAGGCGAAAAAACCCCAGCAAAGCATGATCCAATTTGCTACAGCAGGGTAAAAAATTCCCCCCTTAAGCTCCTCTTCTCAAGAGAAAAAAAATTCAGTTCCTCTAATCTTTTCTCATAGCTGAGCTCCTCCATGCCTCTTATCAGTTTGGTTGCCCTTCTCTGCACTTTCTCCAGTTCCACAATATCCTTTTTAGGAGCTGGTGCCCAAAACTGAACTGCATATTCCAGATGAGGTCTTACTAATGATTTGTACAAGGGCAAAATTATATCTCTCTCTCTGGAGTCCATGCCTCTGTTAATACAAGAAAGGACTTTGCTTGCTTTGGAAGCAGCAGCTTGGCATTGCATGCTATTATTAAGCTTATGATCTACCAGAACACCCAGATCCTTCTCCGCTTTGGATTCCCCCAGTTCTACTCCACATAGTATGTATGATGCATGCATCTGCGTAGCCCCCAAGTGCATAACTTTACATTTATCAACATTAAACCTCATTTGCCACATAGTTTCCCAATGAAACAGTGCATTGAGGTCAGCTTGTAAGTTGGAGACATCCTGTAAATAAGTTATTCTACTGCAAAGCTTGGTGTCATCTGCAAAGACTGAAATGGTACTTTAATCCCAGACCAGTGTTGCCAACCCCCGAGAGGGAAATTTACTGACAGAACGTCCAAAATTTACGGACGGCACCAATTTTTTACTGGCAGTGCAAAAATGTACATAAACAGGCTGTTTTCAGTGCTAAACCGTGCAAATATCAATACTTAAACTATAAACATGTAGATAGAGCTATTAGCAATGTGTTTAGGTTAAACAAAAGTCAAAAACCATATTTCTCCATTAACATGAAGATCAGGTTAATATAACCCAGCCAGCACAGCGTTCCCCCATATATCAGAGTCCACTGCATTCTCCTTTACATCAGAGTTCCCTTTTAAATCAGGGTCCGCAGAGTTCCCTCTTCGCACTGTAAGGGGAGAATCCTGCAGACTCTGATGTAAAGGGGAACGCCAGAAACTCTGATGTGCGGGGCAATCTTGTGACCAGAGACCACCTTACACAGAGTGAATACATTAAGATATGGGGGGGGGGGGAGGTTACTAATATAGAGGGATCTTTATATCAGTGCCCCCTTACATCAGTGGTACAGGAGGTGGTCAGAGACTGCGGACATGGTACAGGAGGTGATCAGAGACTGCGGACATGGTACAGGAGGTGATCAGAGACTGCGGACATGGTACAGGAGGTGGTTAGAGACTGCGGACATGGTACAGGAGGTGGTCAGAGACTGCGGACATGGTAAAGGGGGTGGTCAGAGACTGCGGACATGGTAAAGGGGGTGGTCAGAGACTGCGGACATGGTAAAGGGGGTGGTCAGAGACTGCGGACATGGTAAAGGGGGTGGTCAGAGACTGCGGACATGGTAAAGGGGGTGGTCAGAGACTGCGGACATGGTAAAGGGGGTGGTCAGAGACTGAGGACATGGTAAAGGGGGTGGTCAGAGACTGAGGACATGGTAAAGGGGGTGGTCAGAGACTGAGGACATGGTAAAGGGGGTGGTCAGAGACTGAGGACATGGTAAAGGGGGTGGTCAGAGACTGCGGACATGGTACAGAGGGGTGGTCAGGGACTGCAGACATGGTACAGAGGGGTGGTCAGGGACTGCGGACATGGTACAGAGGGGTGGTCAGGGACTGCAGACATGGTACAGAGGGGTGGTCAGGGACTGCAGACATGGTACAGAAGGGTGGTCAGGGACTGCAGACATGGTACAGAGGGGTGGTCAGGGACTGCAGACATGGTACAGAGGGGTGGTCAGGGACTGCGGACATGGTACAGAGGGGTGGTCAGGGACTGCGGACATGGTACAGAGGGGTGGTCAGGGACTGCGGACATGGTACAGAGGGGTGGTCAGGGACTGCGGACATGGTACAGAGGGGGGGGTCAGGGACTGCGGACATGGTACAGAGGGGGGGGGTCAGGGACTGCGGACATGGTACAGAGGGGGGGGGTCAGGGACTGCGGACATGGTACAGAGGGGGGGTCAGGGACTGCGGACATGGTACAGAGGGGGGGGGTCAGGGACTGCGGACATGGTACAGAGGGGGGGTCAGGGACTGCGGACATGGTACAGAGGGGGGGTCAGGGACTGCGGACATGGTACAGAGGGGGGGGGTCAGGGACTGCGGACATGGTACAGAGGGGGGGTCAGGGACTGCGGACATGGTACAGAGGGGGGGCCAGGGACTGCGGACATGGTACAGAGGGGGGGGTCAGGGACTGCGGACATGGTACAGAGGGGGGGTCAGGGACTGCGGACATGGTACAGAGGGGGGGTCAGGGACTGCGGACATGGTACAGAGGGGGGGTCAGGGACTGCGGACATGGTACAGAGGGGTGGTCAGGGACTGCGGACATGGTACAGAGGGGGGGGGGTCAGGGACTGTGTACATGGTACAGAGGGGGGGGGTCAGGGACTGTGTACATGGTACAGAGGGGGGGGGTCAGGGACTGTGTACATGGTACAGAGGGGGGGGGTCAGGGACTGTGTACATGGTACAGGAGATGGTCAGAGCTCTCCACATGAGTGTCCTCCTCCTAAGTCCCCTTCACCTCTCCACAGCCACAAACATCAGTGACATTACTAGTGCAGAGTGAAGCTGTGACACTGCCTGTGGAGAGGTGAAGGGGGCACAGGAGCAGGACACTGATGTCCTCTGCCCCCTGACTCATCTCTCTACTCCAGTCTGCTCCTGCTAGCTGTCGGAGGCTCGGAGCCCCAGCACTTACCAGTCCTCTGCCTCGGCTGTCAGTCTGCGACTGCTCTGTCCACTCCACCAGGCATCCATTTAGCGGCAGCATCTCCTAGTCCACTCCAGATAGAGTGACTCTGCATGGCCGGTGCGGCGGCGGCGGCGGGAAAACTTAAATTATGGCAGGGGCGGGGGCGGACTTAGGGGCGGGCGCAGGCGGGCAGTGCAGTGACACTCGTCCAACGAACAGTGAGAGTCTGGCAGTCTGCATCGCTGCGAACTCGGGGATCTCCGGAACTGCGCGCCGCGCATGCGCAGTTCTGACAGTGCCGCCGCCGCAGTAGATTTACGGGCACTTTTCTCCTGCTACGGGCATTTACGGGCAGGAGAAAAGTGCCCTTTTTTTACGGGCTGTCCGTAAATCTACGGGCGGTTGGCAACACTGTCCCAGACCCTTTATCATTTATAAAGATATTATAAAGTAAGGGTCCCAACACTGAACCTTGGGGTACATCACTGATAACTTTAGACCTTTTAGAGTAAGAATCATTAACCCCTACTCTCTGAATTCTATCTTTTAGCCAATTTTCTATCCAATTACAAACTGATCTTTCCAAGCCAGTAGACTTTACCTTACACATTAGCCGTGTGTGGGGAACTGTGTCAAACGCTTTTGCAAAATCCAAGTATACTATGTCCACAGCCACCCCTCTGTCCAAGGTTTTACTTATCTCCTCATAAAAAGAAATCAGATATGTTTGACAACTTCTGTCTTTCATGAATCCATGCTGTCTTCTCCTTAAAATATTTTTTTCCAGCAAGAACTCCTCTATGTGGTCTTTTATTAAACTCTCCAGTATCTTCCTGACTATAGAAGTTAAACTAACAGGTCTATAGTTACTTGGCAAAGACTTTAATCCCTTTTTTAAATATAGGCACCACATTGGCCCTACGCCAATCCATCGGTACTATTGCACTCCTTAACGAGTCCCTAAAAATGAGAAACAAAGGCTTTGAGGAGGACTTAGATTTTGTGGGGATTACAGAGACTTGGTTTGACAACTCTCATGATTGGATGGCGACCATTCAGGGGTATTCCCTTTATCGCAGAGATAGAGAGGGTAAAAAAGGGGGAGGGGTATGTCTGTATATTAAGAACAGTATACATGTAAATATGAGGGATGATATTAATAATGGAGCTATGGACGAGGCAGAATCCCTATGGGTAGAGCTTCAAAGGGAAGGCACGGTGGGGAAGGTAATATTGGGCGTATGCTATAGGCCCCTCAACCAGAGGGAGGAGGGGGAGGTGGACCTCCTTTTACAGATAGGATTGGCAGCAAGGACGGGAAACGTCATTATAATGGTGGATTTTAATTATCCGGATATAGACTGGGCAGAAGGAACCGCGCATTCAGCCAAGGCTCGGCAGTTCCTAAATGTTTTGCAGGACAATTTCATGGGTCAGATGGTGAATGCACCGACAAGAAACAATGCGGTACTTGACCTACTGATTACCAACAATACAGACCTGCTCACGGATATAGAAATACGGGGCAACTTAGGAAACAGTGACCATAGGTCAATTAGTTTCAGTATTAATTACAGTAATAGGAAACACAAGGGTAATATAAGGACACTGAATTTCAAAAGAGCCAATTTCCCAAAACTGCGCTCGCTGCTAGAAAATATCAAATGGGAAAGAACCCTGGGAACAAAGAACATGAAAAATGGGAGTGCTTCAAGGGCATACTTAACAAAGGGATTGACCAGTGCATTCCAAAGGGAAATTTAAAAGAGCAAAACTAAACCCTGGGTGGCTAAACTCCAACATAAAAATGTATATTAATGCTAAAGGGAAGGCCTTCAAAAAATACAAGCCTGAGGGGTCATTGGCAGCATTCAAGCATTACAAAGAGTGTAATAAGAAATGTAAAGACGAAATCAGGGCGGCTAAAATAGAACACGAGAGACATATAGCGGAAGAGAGTAAAAAGAACCCCAAGAAATTCTTTAAGTATATAAACAGTAAGAAAGCGACGCCAGAACACATTGGCCCCATAAAAGACGATAAGGGAGTTTTGGCCACAGAGGACAGGGAAAAGGCGGTAGTGTTAAATCATTTCTTCTCTTCAGTCTTCACAAAAGAATTGGGGGGTTACACTAACACAGCTTGTAAGGCCAAACTAAACAACACACCTCAGGAAGTACCGCCATGGCTAACAGAAGATAGACTTAGAGCTAAACTATTGAAACTTAACATAAATAAATCACCGGGACCGGATGGCTTGCACCCGAGGGTTCTTAACCACTTGCCGCCCGCCCGCCGTCATATGACGGCGGAGCGGTGCGAATCCATTCACAGCCGATCACAAAATGTAAACAAAGAGCAGTAACTCACTGTTACTAGCTCTTCTCCCCTCATACAGTTTCCAGTATGAGGGGAGCAGAGCTAGAAACAGTGAGTTACTGCTCTGTGTACCTGTAAAAAAGTAAAAATCACAAAAATAAAATGTCCCCACACAGTCCTTAGCCCCCCCAATGTCACCTGTCACCCAACAGTCACCTCATCAGTGCCCAGAAATTGACACCCATAACGTTCACATTTGAGCGTAGCGATCGCAGGCAGAATCACAGCGATTCTGCCCGCGATCTGGAAATCATTGCAAATTGCGGGACGCCTGTGCGTTGCCCGTGATTTGCAATAGCACCCCAAACGCTGTGCGATGTTGCTGCGATTTCCACCTGCCGAATCGCGGTAACATCGCGCACAAACATCGCATGACGCCCAAAAAAGGTACAAGAGCTTCTTTGGGGCGTCATGTGCGTTGTTTGCGTGATGTTACCGCGATTCGGCAGGTGGAAATCGCAGCAACATCGCACAGCGTTTGGGGTGCTATTGCAAATCACGGGCAACGCACAGGCGCCCCGCGATTTGCAATGATTTCTGGATCGCGGGCAGAATCGCAGTGATTCTGCCCATGATCGCTACGCTCACATGTGGACATAGCCTAAAGTTCACCGGTCACCAGAGACTGCCATCAGTACCGCCGTGCACCATCGCCGTCACCTGTCACCCATCAGTGACCATCGCCCGTCATCTGTCACCCTATCAATGATCGTCACTTGTCACCCCATCAATCATCGTCACTTGTCACCCCATCAGTCATCGTCACCTGTCACCTCATCAGTCATCGTCACCTGTCACCTCATCAATCATCGTCACCTGTCACCCCATTAGTCATCGTCACCTGTCACCCCATTAGTCATCGTCACCTGTCACCCCATTAGTCATCGTCACCTGTCACCCCATTAGTCATCGTCACCTGTCACCCCATTAGTCATCGTCACCTGTCACCCCATCAGTCATCGTCACCTGTCACCCCATCAGTCATCGTCACCTGTTTGCCATATACATGCAATCACTTACTGACCGCCTAACGACTATATGCGTCGGCCATTAAAAGCTAAATACTGGGGTTATGGCAGCAGATAGCTGCCATAACCCCGGTATTTTTTGAAACGGCAGGCGGTCGGCTTTCAGATAAGGGTGGTCCCAGTGGCGGATTCGCCGCGAAATTACCCTTACGGTGCAGGGGAAGAGGTGCCCCCTCCCGCCGCGTCCCAGACGTTTTCCCAGCTTACCGGACCCGCCGGCAGCAGGGAAAACTATCCGGTCCCGGATCCTCAGAGACAGGAAGTCGAGTGAGGGCAAGATGGCCCTCACTCGACTCTATGGTCTTAGAGGACCGGAGCTACGTCAAAAGACGTTGCCTAGCAACCGGTTTAAAGGGTCGCCTTTTTTTTTTTTTTTTTTTTTTTTTTTTTTTTTTTGTGTAGTTGTGAGGTGTGAGGTCTTTTTGACCCCAGATCTCACAATAAAGAGGACCTGTCATGCCTATTTCTATTACAAGGGATGTTTACATTCCTTTTAATAGGAATAAAAATTATCAAAACATTTTTTTTTTTTTTTTTTAAACTGTGTAAAAATAAAAAAATAATAAATAAAATAAATAGTAAAAAAAAAAAAAATAATTAAAGCGCCCTGTACCCGTTAGCTCGCGCGCAGAAGCAAACGCATACGCAAGTCCCGCCCACATATGTAAACGGTGTTCAAACCATACATGTGAGGTATCGCCACGATCGTTAGAGCGAGAGCAATAATTTGAGCACTAGACCTCCTCTGTAACTCTAAGCTAGTAACCTGCAGAAATTTTTAAAATGTTGCCTATGGGGATTTTTAAGTACCAATGTTTGGTGCCATTCTGTGAGCATGCGCAATTTTGAAGCATGACATGTTGGGTATCTAATTACTCAGCGTAACATTATCTTTCATATTAAGGGAAAAAATTGGGCTAAATTTACTGTTTTCTTATTTTTTAGTTCAAAAAAGTGAATTTTTTTTCAAAAAAATTGCATTTGGAAGACTGCTGCGCAAATATGGTGTGATAAAAAATATTGCAACGATCTCCATTTTATTCTCTAGGGTCTCTGCTAAAAAAAAATATATAATGTTTGGGGGTTCCAAGTAGTTTTGTAGCAAAAAAAAAATGATTTTAGCTTGTAAACACCAAGTGTCAAAAATAGGCCCAGTCTTAAAGTGGATAAATGGACAACTTTGTGAAAAGTGCTACTTGGATGTTAGGCCTATGTATGTGGCCAGGCTGTGAAAAAGTGTTACACATGTGGTATCGCCATACTCAGGAGGAATAGCAGAATGTATTTTGGGGTGCAATTTTTGCTATGTACATGCTATGTGTTAGAAATATTGCATAAATGGACAGCTTTGTGTAAAAAAAATGTGTTTTCATTTTCTTTCCACATTTTCCAAAAACTTGTGGAAAAAAATGACGTATTCAAAAGACTCATTATGCCTCAAAAATTATACGTTGGGCTGTTTGCTTTCCAAAATGGGGTCATTTTATGGGGGTTTCCATTGTCCTGGTGCTCCAGGGCCTTCAAAAGTGCGATAGGTTGTCAGGAAATTATATGTGTAATTTATGCTCCTAGAATGCTGGACGCTGCTACTTGGATGTTAGGCCTCTGTATGTGGCCAGGCTGTGAAAAAGTCTCACACATGTGGTATCACCATACTCAGGAGGAGTAGTAGAATGTGTTTTGGGGTGTAGTTGCAAGTATACATGTGCTGTGAGAGAGAAATAACCTGTTAATACGGCAATTTGTAAAAAAAAAAAAAAAAATCTTCATTTTGCAAAGCATTGTGGGAAAAAATTACAACTTCAAAAAACTCACCATGCCCCTTATTAAATACCTTGGAATGTCTACTTTCCAAAAAGGGGTCATTTGGGGGGTATTTGTACTTTCCTGACTTTTTAGTGTCTCAAGAAATGAGATAGGACTTCAGTACATCAGGTGTGATCAAGTGTGATCAATTTTCAATGATTCGCACCATAGCTTGTGGACTCTATAGCTTTCACAAAGACCAAATAATATACACTTACTTGGGTTATTTTTACCAAAGATAAGTAGCAGTATAAATTTTGGCCAAAATTTGTGAAGAAAAATGACTAATTTGCAAAATTTTATGACAGAAACAAAGAAAAATGCGTTTTTTCACGATATTTTCAGTCTTTTTTTATTTATAGCACAAAAAATAAAAAACCCAGTATTGATCAAATACAATCAAAAGAAAGCGCTATTTGTGTGAAAAAAAGGACACAATTTTTGTATGGGTACAGTGTTGCATGACTGAGTAATTCTCAGTCAAAATGTGAGAGCGCTGAAAGCTGAAAATCGGTCTGGGCAGGAAGGGGGTGAAAGTGCACTGTAGGCAAGTGGTTAAAGAGCTCAGCCAGGTGATTGCCAGACCATTATTCTTGATCTTTAAGGATAGTTTACAGACGGGTATGGTGCCAGCTGATTGGAAAAAAAGCCAACGTGGTACCAAGATATATCCCGAGTAACTATAGACCGGTCAGCCTAACATCAGTAGTCTGCAAGATTTTGGAGGGGATGTTAAGGGACCACATACAAGACTTTAGTAATGAAAACGGTATTATTAGTAGTAATCAGCATGGATTCTAGAGCTGCACGATAGAGCTGCACGATTCTGGCCAAAATGAGAATCACGATTTTTTAGCTTGGAATAAAGATCACGATTCTCTGTGTAACAAAAAAAAATTGGGATAACTTTACTGTTACGTGTTTTTTTTTACTCATTAAAGTCTATTAATTGCGTTTGAAAGACTGCTGCGCAAATACAGTGTGACATAAAATATTACAACAATCGCCATTTTATTCTGTAGGGTCTCTGCTAAAAAAAATATATAAAATGTTTGGGGGTTCTAAGTACTTTTCTAGCAAAAAAAAATGATTTTAACTTGCAAGCAACAAATGTCAGAAAAAGATCCAGTCTTTAAGAGGTTAAACTTCCTTTCTCCCTGGCAGAGGGAAGGAAAAGATACAATGTAATCATTTTGTTTATAGTTACTGGGAGACTTTGCTGATAGTGGAGGCTTTTTTTTTTTTCCCACAGCTGTTCTCTCTGCTATGCAGCTATGCAATGAATCGAGCATATTTCAGGGTTAGATCGTCAGGAGGGGTGAATCGAGATCGCGATTTTCATACGATTAATCGTGCAGCTCTACTGCACGATTAATCGTATGAAAATCGCGATCTCGATTCACCCCCCCTAAACCTGACATATGCTCGATTCTTTCCATAGCTGAGGAAGCAGAGAGAACAGCTGTGGAAAAAAAAAAAAAAAAAAGCCTCCTGGCAAACGCCTATCAGCATAGTCTCCCAGTAACTATAAACAAAATGATTACATTGTATCTTTTCCTTCCCTCTGCCAGGGAGAAAGGAAGTTTAACCTCTAAGGCCCCGTTAACATAGGGGCGACGCTACTTCGCACCACGACCTCCGAGGTCGCGGTGTGAGCAGCGCGCCGTGACCTCGGAGCGGCCACCACGGACTTCATAACATTGAAGTCTATGGCGGTCGCCTCCTGGTCGCCCCAAAGAAGCTCCGGGACCTTTTTCTAAGTCGGAGCGACTTGTGTCGCTCCTATTAGAACGGGTCCGCAGCTTCCCTATGGGAGGCGACCTACGGCGACCTGTGAGGCGACCAGGTCGCCTCACAGGTCGCCTTAGTGTGAACGGGGACTTAAAGTCTAGACCTTTTTCTGACACTTGTTGCTTGCAAGTTAAAATCATTTTTTTTTGCTAGAAAAGTACTTGGAACCCCCAAACATTTTATATATTTTTTTAGCAGAGACCCTACAGAATAAAATGGCGATTGTTGTAATATTTTATGTCACACTGTATTTGCGCAGCAGTCTTTCAAACGCAATTAATACACTTTAATGAATAAAAAAAAACGTAACAGTAAAGTTATCCCAATTTTTTTTTGTTACACAGAGAATCATGATCTTTATTCCAAGCTAAAAAATCGTGATTCTCATTTTGGCCAGAATCGTGCAGCTCTAATGGATTCATGAAAAATCGTTCTTGCCTAACCAATCTATTAACTTTCTATGATTAAGTGAGCTGCCACCTAGGAAAAGGTAAGCCTGTGGATGTGGTGTATCTGGACTTTGCAAAGGCCTTTGACACCGTTCCCCACAAACGTTTACTGTTCAAACTAAGAAAGGTAGGTATGGACCATAAGGTGAGTACCTGGATAGAGAACTGGCTCCAGGGGAGGTTGCAAAGGGTGGTGATTAATGGGGAGTATTCAGATTGGGCGGGTGTGGAAAGCGCTTTAACCACTGATATCAATGTACAAATACTGTACTGGCAACCCTAGCATATGGAAAAACATATTCAGAGAAAGGAAATACAATAAGACACGTTGCCATTTACTAAAACTAGAGGAAAGGCGGTTTAACCTTAAAATACGTAAGGGGTTCTTCACTGTAAGAGCAGTAAGGATGTGGAATTCTGTTCCGCAAACAGTGGTATCAGCAGGGAGCATCGATCGTTTCAAAAAACAATTAGATGGGCAACTTAAAGACACAACATAGAGGGGTATACAATGTGCGGTTAACAGTAAACACACACACCACATCATAGGTTGAACTGGATGGACTGATGTTCTTTTTCAACCTCACTAACTATGAAATTACAGAGCTCAATGGCTGGTTGTTTTTTTTTTTTTTTGGGAGGATGCATGTGATCAGCACAGGGCCAATCAGCACTGTCCAGACAGAGGGTCAGATGTCATGCAACCTTCTAGAACAGTCAGAGGAGAATGAAAACTCCTCCTACAAGCTTTAAAGTGGCGGTAAACTCCCTTTTTTATCTTTTACCTACAGGCAAGCCTGTAATAAGGCTTACCTGTATGTACAGTAAATATCTCCTAAACTTGCACTGTCTAGGAGATATTCACAATGCATGCAGCTGGTGAAATCACCGGCGTATGCGCTCGGAAGGTCCAGAATACTGTGCCGGACTTTCAGAGTCCGTGCCGTAGCCGGGGGCCACTTGTATAGTCTGAGGCCGCAAACCCGGAAGAAAGACCAGGGGAAGATGGAAGCCCTGTCAGCGGTGACAGCACAGTGCTGAAGGGCTTTTTTTAAGGGAACTCTCTCATAATATGCTAGTATGCAATGCATACTAGCACATTTTGACATTGCCTTGCAGGGGAAGTTTTTTTTTTTTTTTTTTTTTTTTTTTTTTTTTTTTTTTTTTTAACCTGCGGTTTACTACCGCTTTAACCAGACACTGATACAAGTCACAAGACTGCTATATACTGCTGATGAGAAAAGGTATTTAGCAGTTTATATTTACTAAAATAATTGCATTTCTGTATCCTGTAGGAGACCAGATATAGTGAATGCAGGCTCCTGGGTTTAGTAACCATTTAAAAGCATTTTGTTATATCTGTTTGATGTATGCAAAAATATTCCTGTTTATCTGCTCAGAGCTGCCCTGTCTTGTACATGATTCCTGTGTTATCTCAAGGAGCCTGGCCACCGTCTCAGTTCTTATCTTGGAACTACAGATCAGTTCTCCTTCATGCTCTGTACAGTAGACTGGGAGGGTCTGAGTAGTTTAGCAAAAGACATCTGAAAAGGCTGACAACACATTTGGCCAATGAAAATACAGTGTGTTGTGAGCCCACACCAGGAATTAGGAGCTGAATGCATTTCTGATACGCCAACAGGTAATTTCTTTATTTTGCAAGTCTTTTAAAGTCTTTAAGCATAAGGAAATGTACATGTATTGTAGAGATGTACTGCATTTTTTTCCCCATGTTATGCACTTTAAGGGCAGACATGAGATGGCTGTTGTCCATTCTGGCTGAATCAGGCAATAATCTTCAAGAGGAACTCAAGCTTTTCAGACAATTTTTTATACAGTTTATACCGCACATACAGCGGCTTCACAGGTTAGTGAGGGACATAGTTCATTTGGGCCATCTTAGCCCAAACAAACTAAGTAAATTGTGTAAATTGAGTTCTTTAGGGTCCATTCACACTGGCGCGGCACGACTTGCTGGGGCGACCTGTGAAGTCGCGGTGCACAGCGTGCACTGCGACCTCGGCGCGACTTGCAGGGACTTCATATAATTGAAGTCAATGCAAGTCGCCTCCAGGTCGCCCCCAAAGTAGTACAGGACCCTTTTTCTAAGTCGGAGCGACTTGTGTCGCTCCTATTAGAACGGGTCCTGTACTATTCAATGGCGAGCGACCGACCGCGACTTGTCAGGCGACCAAGTCGCGCTAGTGTGAATGGACCCTTAAGCCTGGGATTTTAAGTCTGTTGACTTTTCTACAGCACACCTAAAAAAATGATTAGACAATATTTCTTACATTTTAAGTTGTTTCTTTGCAGCAGCTTTATACATAGGAGACACGTTCACTGTTTAAAATACTATCAATTTGCAATTTGCGACAGATTAGGGAATATTTTTTTAACCACTTGCCGACCAGCCGCTGTGGTTTTTCGGTGGCAGGTCGGCTCTGTTACGCGAAATGACATACCTGTACATCACTTTGTGTAGCAGATAGTGGTGGTGTGTGCGTGCGCCGATTGACTAGAGGAAAAGCCAATCGGCGGGTCCGGCCGATGCGATGTCCACCGGGCACCCTCGATCCCTCCCCATGGAGACTGAACGGCGGTCTACCAATGTAAACAAAGCAGACCGCTGTTCTGTCAGTGATGAACACAGGAATCCTGTGTTCCTCCTGTTTAGGAACACAGGTCGCTGTGTTCATCCACTGAGTAAATCCCCCACACAGTTAGAAAGCATCCCCTAGGCTCACATTTAACCTTTTGATCACCCCTGGTTTTAACCCCTTCCCTGCAAGTGTCATTAGTACAGTAACTGCATATTTTTAGCACTGATTACTGTAATGATGTCACTGGTCCCCTCAAAAGTGTGAGGTGTCCGATCTGTCCGCCGCAATGTGGCAGTCTCGCTAAAAGTTGCTGATTTGCAGCCATTACTACCAAAAAAATTAATAAAAATGACATAAATCTTTGCCCTAGTTTGTAGACGTGATAACTTGTGCGCAGACCAATCAATATACACTTATTGGGTTTTTATTTACCAAAAATATGTAGCAGGATACATATTGGCCTGACTTGATGAAAAAATTAGATTTTTTAAAGTGATTGTAAAGGTTTGTTTTTTGTTTTTGTTTTTTTTATAACAGGTTATACTTACCTCCCCTGTGCAAGGGTCTTGCACAGAGCAGCCTGAATCCTCCTTTTTTGTGTTGCCCCGGCGTCGCTCCTGGCTCCTCCTCTTTGGTTGCCCCCACAGAGAGCTGCTTTCCATGGGGTTACCTGTGCGGGCACACTCCCGAGACCTGCTGCTGTGTCCATTGGCACAGATAGCAGGACTTGGCCCCACCCTCTGCTCCAAGGTCACTGGATTTGATTGACAGCAGCGTGAGCTGATGGCTCCTGCTGCTATCAATCTATCCAATGAGGACCCGAGACAGCGGCTGGAGCTCCTGGGCTTGGGTTCAGGTAAGAAAAAGGAGGGGTGGGGTCTGAGGGGCAGGTGAAGCAGAAAAGGTTTTTCACCTTAATGCATTAAGATTAAAAACAATGAGACTTTACAATTCCTTTTTAATAATTTTTTTTTTTTTTGGCAATGTTTTATAGCAGAAAGTAAAAATTATTTTTTTTTTCTCAGAATTGTCGCTCTTTTTTTTGTTTAGAACGCAAAAAATAGAAACCACAGAGATGATCAAATACCATAATAAGGGAAAAGAAAGGACATACCTTTTATTTGGATACAGCATCGCACGACCGCGCAATTGTCAGTTAAACTAATGCAGTGTTGTTTTGCAAAAAATGGCCTGGTCATTAAGGGGGTAAAACTTTCCAGTCCTTAAGGGGTTAAAGTGCATTAACCTAAAATGTGCCACCCAAGCCTTGAGATCTTTAACCCTTTGTTAGGAAAGAGTGTGCGCAACTTGATGGGGTTAATTATGGTAAACATGATTACCCAGCCTCCTCTTTAAAGGGTTAGTTAATCTTTAAAGACCATTTTTAAAAAAAATACCATATGCTTTCCACCGTCCCTAGTACATTACAAACAAATCTTCCACTGTTCGAAAAGTTGATCCTGTCCCCCTCCATATATGTAGGCCATGAAAAAAAAAAAACCCTTAGGCCGGCCATACACTGTTTGAATCTCGGCAGGTTCAGCAGGAACCAACCGAGATTCGAACTGTTAATGGGTAGACTGAATGTAATAAGTCGATCACGATTTAAATCAGCCTGCCGGATATGTTTCCGATTATCGCAAGCGGCTGTTCGCTCTCCCTGTGTTGATTATAGTGTTTGAAGGAACTAGAGTGGTGGCTGGGGTGATACTTTTAATATTTGGCTCGTCCTACTGTTAATGCATGGCGGAGGAGGCTCCGCTACTAAGGAGGTTTTTCGCACAGACTATGCATGGCCTTCATTGGGCTACAAGGGGGTCAGAAGCAACTATTTGAACAGTGGAGGAGTGGTATGTAATGTGCTAGGAATGCTAGAATGCATGGGACATTTTTTGCAAAATGGGCATTAATGAGGTTGTAAACCTCAGGGGAAAAAAAATTAAAAAAAGAAAAACCTGAAAGACAAAGACGTAATAAGCCAGTATGCATCGCATTCTAGCTCATTATGAAATACTTACCTTAGAACGAAGCCCCAGCAGTGCCGTCCGCTCACTAATAACACGGCAGACATTTTCGGCTGTCCTTCCTGGTTCTCGTCTTCTGGCCATCTGATTGGCCGGAGGTGCAATGACGTTACTGCAGGAGCCGCCGTTCACGGCACAGGGCTCTGAAGGAATGACATGGGTGGCCGTTCTTTCAGACCGCATGTGCCGATGATGTCATCGGCTGCATGCAATGTAAATATCTCCTAAACGGTGCATGTTTAGGAGATAGTTACTGTACCTATAGGTAAGCCTTATTATAGGCTTACCTATGGGGAAAAAGTCATTACGGGGGGTTTGCAACCTCTTTAAATGTATACTAACTCTGTAACAGTAAATAGAAGGGAAAATCTTTGGTAATACTATGTAACTTTCTAACGTGTAACAAATTTAAAATGGGCATAATCCTAATTTTGCTGCAAAAAAGGAAATGCGATTTAACCACTTGTCTATCAAGGTATCTCTCTAAACATCATGGTAGACAAGTGGTTCAATCAAGTTCACAGCCACAGCAGACTTTAAGAGTGAAAGCTTTCTGATAAAAGAATTGCCCAATCTCTGTCTGCCTTACCAACCCCCCAAATCACTGTGTGGGATGGATTTGATTTAAATCACGATTTAAATCCTGATTTCAATCCCTAGTAAAAAGGCTTGATTTCAATCAACTCAATTTAAATCATAATTTTTAAAGAGCAGCTGTCATCTCTGACTCATTGTTTACTCACCGACAGTCCCATTCACTTTAATGGGACAGCTAGTGATGCAGCAGTGAGGGACGGGGCGGCAGCAGGTGAGTGAATGCCCGCCAACAGGCGCTGCCATGATGGATCTGAAATGACAGGTGCTCTTTTAATGCAAGGACTTTTAAAAATGTATCTTAAATAGAAAACAGTATTTAGATAGATTTTTACTCCAAAAGCATTTTATTAAAACAAATTTGATAAAAATCAAAAACATCCGATATTTAAATTAAAAAAAAAAAAAAAATGTATTTTCTATTTCTATCCACCTTGTCAAGCAGTAAGCCCAGGACCACGGGAAAAAGCAGCATAGGCTGAGCACATGTATATAAATTTAATTTGTGTCACACATGTGAGAGAAATAACTCTAGATTCATAGTTAACTCTAAAATGATGACCTGTAAAGGCTTTAAAAGCATTGTATACATTTTGGGTACCATAGTGTACAGTTTTAAGACTTGACATATTTGGGATCTCAACGCAACCCTATGTTTTGTTTTTTTACCAAAAATTTGTGTAAAATATTTTGTTTGCACTAAAAAAAAAAAAAAAAAAAAAAAATTTCTTGACAATATGACTTTAAAAATAGCTGTGCAAATATTGTGTAACATTAAAAAAAAAAGTTATTGCAACTACCACCACCGTACCCTGCAGAGGGCCTTCTAGATTATATATACTTTTGGGGGGTTTACAGTAATTTCTAGCAACAAAGGCATGTTTTAACATGCAAAGCAAACTACCACCATGCTTTCTGGGGCTTAGTTAGACAGCCCAACGACGGTGCAAATTTCCATGGTTGCCGGAAAATATTTGTACAATTTCCCCATAAACACAGACCGTGCTGACAGGGGAATCCGTCCTGTCCAGCAATTGTCAAAAAGCTGTCCCTGCCAGGAGAATACAGTGATTATTGCTAGCGGCTATAGCAGCCACTTGCTATAATCGGAAGCAAATCCAGCAGGCTGATTGTACCCAAGTGGATCAATCAATCAACTTGGTAAATTCTGCCTGCCCATTAATGGTTGGAATCTCGAGCCGATTCCTGCTGAGATTCAAATTATGTATGGCCAGCCTTAGGGCTCTTTCACACAGGCGGACCGTTCAGATCCGCCTGTCCGTTTTTTGGCGGATCTGAATGGTCCCTATAGGGGCATCGGATGTCAGCGGAGACATGTCCGCTGACATTCGGTCCGATCTGTCAAATCTGGACGGATGGAAACCCTATTTTCCAGCGGTCCGTTTCCATCCAATTCCCTCATAGAGATGTATGGGGAACTGACAGCTGTGTTTCCGCACACAGCGCGGAGACACAGCTGTCACACTCCTGCTCAGCGGGGGATCGGCAAATGGAGTCCGTCCGATGGACACATACAGTAGTGAGAAAGGGGCCTTAATCAGCTAGGATAGAAAACTTGTCCCTATTACAATTGTTACCTGCTGGTAAGCCAACTCCTATACAGCCCAGCTACTGTT
Organism: Pelophylax lessonae; assembly: GCF_965119305.1. Classification (NCBI taxonomy): domain Eukaryota; kingdom Metazoa; phylum Chordata; class Amphibia; order Anura; family Ranidae; genus Pelophylax; species Pelophylax lessonae. The sequence continues at coordinate 538,977,751 of NC_138769.1, forward strand.
CATGTTAAAGTTAGGAAAGCACTTGAGTTTACTGCCTGTGAGCAGCTGGATGGTGCATGCTCGTCAGATCTTTCTGTAATGTGTGTGGTTGATTATTTGCTTATTTTTAGCTAGGAGTGTATTCTGTACGATAAAATGGAGCAGTGAAATAAAACCTAGAGAGACATGTTCCTCTTCTTTTGTGAAAAATTGCCCCAATGTAGATTTCTGATAAAGTATTGGTGAAAATTGAATGATTTTCAGGATTTCAGCAATGTGTACTTAACCCTTTATTTACCAGATGTCTCTGATGACATGTACTGTATATGTATGTGGCCTGAATAAACAAGTGCTTTTTTTTCTTTTCTTTATTTTTTTTCTTCAGGAAAGACACAAGGAAGCCATCATGTAAGTTTTCTCAAAGTTTTATACCCTCCTACAGATAAATGCAATGTAAAGCAGAGCTCAAAGAAAGCCACTGAATACTCATGTAAAGGTGCTGTTTTAGCAGTCACAGTATTTGTATTTCTGTTCATCCAGTCCTGAGGTTGCACAGCACAGCCAGGCACATTAAGGCTATGTTTCCACTAGTGCGACGCCAAAGTCGTGTGATTAACAGTGCAACTTTGATGCAACTTTTTTGAACTGACTTGACACTTTGACTCAAAGTCGCATCAAAGTAGTGCAGGCACCTTTTCAAAGTCGCTGCAACTTTAAGTCGCATAGATGGGAACGGGTGCCATTGAAATTAATAGGTTTTGACTTGTCATGCGACTTGGCATGTGTCAAGATGCACAACAAGTCGCACTAGTGGAAACGGGGTCTAATACACTTTCTCTTCGTTATAAACTGTAGAAAATCTGCAGTAGTTTTCTCTTGCTACCCCCAGCCAGGTGTTCGGACAATGAAGGAGTAGTAGCGGACTAAAGAGGTCATCTGTCTGCTCACTCTGCCATATCTTCCTATCTGCAAGTTCTTTGTCTGCACATTTGCATGCAACACATCTGATTGAGTTTACTACCGCAATAAAGATGTACTTAGTGCGGTCAGCAGCGCTAGCTAATCACAGCAAAATGTGCAAAAATTTAATACTCCCCCACCATCTTTACCTCAATTGCAGTGCTTACTAATAATGTTAAATAAAATGTATTTAAAGTGTTTGTGCAAAACAATATAACAGTGCTGACTTTTCAACATCAGATACACCAATCACTCTCTGTATCTGATGTAATATGTGTTAATGATATAATTATACTATAAACTATATATATATATATATATATATATATATATATAAGTTTATAGTATAATAGTGTATGTATGTATGTATATAAAGGGCTCATGTGTGTCTGATATACACAGTAACCCCATATGGAGTATTCGCAGTAAAAAATGTCTTATAGGCAGAGTTGTATAAAGTACTCGAAACCCATACTTGAGTAGAAGTGGAAGTGCTCGATCAAAAAGTGACTTAAGTAGAAGTACTAAAGTATTCACCATTTTTTGTACTTAAGTATTGCAAGTAGTTTTTTTAAAAATTTTGCTACTCAAGTACTGAAAGTAAAAGTACCAGTAGTTTTGAAAAAAAAATTGCTACTCAAGTACTAAAAGTAAAAGTACAAGTACTGTGTTATGTAGTTATTAAAGAAAGAAGTCAAAAGTTTGAACATCATATTGTTTTTTATTATTTCAAATGCAGCTTTTATTTATACATACAGTAGCATTGATTTTCGCATGCGCTGATAATACACATGTTTTGAGCTTCATGAAACCTGCCATCTACTGTTCTGGCAGTGGTCATTTTTATAATTGTAACGAGTAACTATGCAGCACAAAAAGAAATATCGGAGTAGAAGTATTGAAATCATCGAAAAAATGTAGTGAAGTAAAAGTGGAAGTAGGAGAAAAAAATTCTACTCTAGGAAAGTACAGATACTGCCTTTCGGTACTTAAGTACAGTAGTGAAGTAGTTCTACTTAGTTACTATACATCTCTGCTTATAGGTTTTTATTTTTCCATGTTAAGTTTGGCTGACATAGGGCTGTAAATTTGTAAAAGTGATCCTTTTTTAGGTTAATCCTAAGCATAAATAATGTATGCGCTTTGTAAAGGGGAAGAAAACAAAATGGCTCTACTGACCAGATTAACGGGTATTAAAGCTGTATTACAGGGGAGACTGCAGTGTTAATGCTTGTGACAAACTGCTTCACATACAGTATGTCCTTTTGTATTTTGCCCATAGGTCTGCTTTAACATGCAGTGCTTCTTTTGCAGGGCTGACTACTGGAAATCTCAGCCTAAGAAATTTTGCATGTATTGCAAGTGTTGGATTGCTGACAATAAGCCGGTATGCTTACATTTATTGTTAGTAGTATTCACTTTAGTACTATCCTGTAAATCCCCTTCATTACCAGTTTCTATTTTCAATTTTAAGTGATCTGATAATTTGGCTGAAAATTTCTGCATCATCAACATTGTACCCATTTTATCATTTTTAGACAGAGATCGAACTTTATTTTGGTGATATTTAATAACCATAATCTTTTGGAAATGAAGAAACGTGAGGGTTTCTTCATTTCTAAGAAAGAAGTAGGTGAAAGGGTTATTACAGGTCACATACAGTTGAAGGCTGGAGATGAAGGGGTTAATGTTCAGATGTGCCCAGTAGGGGAAATGAAAGGGGTTAATATACAGTTAAATAGACACTGGATGTAGATTAGATGTACAGGGGGAGGTGAAAGGGTTCAAAACCTTTCACTTTTCTGTTTTAAGAGGAAGGGGAGGTCTCACAGATGTAAGCACCATTCTGTCATCATAACAATCATTTGGTACAGAGCCATTTGGATCTGCTCTGTACATAGTGTCTCTGAATTGGGCTGACCTTGGACATTAGATGTAGGAGGGGGAGGTGAAAGGGTTCAAGACCTTTCACTTTTCTGTTTTAAGAGGAAGCGGAGGTCTCACAGATGTAAGCACCATTCTGTCATCATAACAATCATTTGGTACAGAGCCATTTGGATCGGCTCTGTACATAGTGTCTTTGAATTGGGCTGACCTTGGACATTGTGGTTTACTGCTATTAATGGGTGCATTTTCCCCCCCAGGGATATTTCTGTAGTGATGTCTATAAGCAGCACTCCAGAAAAAGACATCCACCTTGTTGTTTGTTAAAAAATAAACATTTTTTTGACAACTGTGGCAAGTAAGTCTCCATTCACACTAGCACGACTTGTCAGGCGACTTGGTCAGCCTGACAAGTCACGCACTGTCGCGGTCCACTGACTGCTACAGGAGCCATTCTAATAGAAGCGACACAAGTCGCTCCGACTTAGAAAAAGGGTCCTGTACTACTTCGGGGCGACCTGGAGCGACTTGCATAGACATTCATTATATGAAGTCTCTGCAAGTCACGCCGAAGTCGCGGTGCACGCGACTTCACAGGTCGTCCCCTAAGTCGGATCGCCGTAGTGTGAACCGAGCCTAACTCTTCATAATAATTACCCTGGCTATATATTGATGTGTGTTGGGTTGTCTTGTGAGAAAATAGGTCTTGTTTGTAAAAATATTATGAAAGTGGAAATGTTGGAGAAACTTTTTTTTTTTTTTTTTTTCATAAATTTTTTTTATAGTACTTTTATTTTTACTCCCCTTACTACTCCTTTTTTCTTTTTAGAGTGTTGAGTTCCATGAGCGGGGAAAAAACCACAAAGAAAATGTCATCAAGAAAATCAGTGAGGTAAAGTGCTTGACTGCAGTACAATGTATTCTAACAGGGGGACATAAAACGTAAACTACATTTTATATATTTTAAGTAAACTTAATAATTGTAGCTTCTGGTGGCCAGATTGGGGATTACAATCTATATGTAAAGTATGGCCATACACATCAGAAAACAAATCTGTCCATCTGATGTGATCGTACTGCACTTACTATATCATTTGGGCCGGTTTCAGCAATTTGCAGGGTTGTGCAGGTCTTAGTTGTGGTTCTGTTTGGTATTGCTGTACATAGAAGGCATTCTGAGTACACTTATATAGGTTAACTGTTCTCTTTCAGATTAAACAAAAAAGTATGGCCAAAGCCAAGGAAGAGGCAAAGATGTCCAAGGAATTTGCTGCCATGGAAGAAGCAGCATTAAAGGCATATGAAGAAGATCTGAAGAGGCTCGAGGGCACAAAACCAGGTACTATAAATGTAATGATTTTACAGGATATCCAGAAAATTGACAGGATGTACTGCTCCCATGGTGACAATGGTTTCCACAAGGTCCCTTAAAACGCAAATGAACCCTCTTAAAGTGGAAGTAAACCCATCCATTTAAGAATTGTAATACTCCCATTAGTTGTGCTCTCAGCCAAACTGTCAAACCATCCAATGGCTGGTGTCATAACGGATCACATGTGCAGCATCATGTCAGTTGAAGATAAACAGAGACTAAGATGGCAGCTTCCTTGGCTGGAAACGATAGGGGGGTTTACTTCTTTAAAGCTGACATTTTAGGTATGATTTCTCTAATCCTCTTCCAGGGCAGCACCTGAGATAGGCTCCTCCCACCTGAAACAGGAAACATATTAGTCTACCATTATAAAAAAGTCAGTCCTACCTTCAGCCTCAGTTTGATTGTGTTTCCTCTGGACCCACAATAGCTGCAACAGTTTATTTTTCTGTCTCTGTGCTATTTGCAGGAGGCTCCCTGACCAGCATCACATCCAGCTCATTGAGCCTTGGGCAGTGTGGGTCAGGGGTAGCACACCGGGATGAGCAGGTTTCGCCCTACTGAGAGGTATGCAACCAGGATGCCAGTGGTATCCCCAACCCCCCCCCCCCAAGACCATACCTGGTTATGCCCAAGTTCTTTCAGGCCGGTCTGCCTGGCCTCAGCGATCCCTCGGGACGGTTTTGTGTGGAGGGGGTCCCTGCTCATAGGTGCAGGTGAGTGAGAGCAGCCGCCTGCCCGCACCCCCCCCATCCCTCGGGGGCCTTCCCAGGCCGGCCGCCTTGGCATCCTGAAACTCTTCACTGTGGAGGAGCAAGATGGCGACGGGGCCGGAACATCGCGTCGTTGCTGCTGACGTGCTTCCAGTCTGTGGCCATCTTGGAAGAGGCAGAGTCCAAGCTGGGGAGACCGCTCCAGGTGAGACTGGGATCAGGTGCTGGTCGGATCCGCAATCCAGGATTACATCAAGCAAAAAGGAATGACCGCACTTCCGATGAAATTCAGAAAAAGGAGTGTCTTTATTCCACATCAATCAAATGGCAAATACAGGTACACACTGTGAGTGCAGGACAAAAACGGTAGACGCGTTTCACGACTGAATGTGTCGCTTACTCATTACCATCTTGGAAGAGGGCAAGGTGGTCGCTGGCGCTGACGTAATTTCCAAGCAGCCTAAGAAGCCGCAGCACGGTTCTCAAACATGAAACTTGCACTTGGAAACTGACGGAACATACGGGGTTCCCTTTCTTCGACATGGGAAGGCTGACCATAGGCACCAGGATGGGTCAATACAGGAATGTCCACCAACCAGTATGGGGGCGGGGCTGGAGCTGGGCAGGAAGCAGTTAAAGGCCCCTATGTTGTGGTTCCCTTTCTGAGACTGACCATGTCAGACGCCTCCCCACCCTGCATTGAGGATCCTGCTGGACAGGACAGCTCCAAGGTAAGCCAGAGCACTCTGGAGTTCCCTCGGTCTTTACTTCACCAACAAACTGCTTTTTCTTTGTTGTGTATGGCAACTGCCTGCCTCACTGCATCCTTGAAGAATGCAAAGACCAGTAGCAAGGCATGCATCTTTTGCGGTCACAAGTTTCCTCCAGAATGGAGAAAACCCCTATGTCAGAAATACATTGATAAAATGGTGGCCAAAGAGTCACAGGGGTTCCTCAAAGATATGCTTAATTCTTTCAAAAAGGAGATTAAAAGCACAATTGGTCCCCTTCGCACAGCCTTAGAAAAACTGGAGGATTCTGCAAGATCCAACCAGGTCAGCACGCCATCTACCAGCACGTCACCCACCCCCTCATGCAGCAGGGATGAGGTGGATCAGGTGGAGCTAGGATCTGATGTAGATAGCTTGGAATCAGATCACGAAGGGGGTCGTTGCTCGGGTTCAGATAATGAGGACCCAGCATCAGAGGGTAAACTTTTTCCCTCGGAAGACACGGATAATTTACTGAGAGCCATTACAGATACACTGGGTATCGAAGAGCAAAAAAAAAAAACCTAGAACATTTCCAGTACATGAGTCCCTATAAAAACTTGGTTTAAGAAGGATGGATAGAACAGGAAATGAAGCTCTTTACCCCAGCTGCAATTAAACGCAGGTATCCGTTCAGAGGAGGATACTAAACCCAGGGCTAAATGCCCCAAGGTAGATGCCTCACTCGCCAGAATCGCTAACAAAGCTGGCTTAGCTTTTGACGACTCCGGAACTCTCAGTGATCCGATGGACAAAAAGCTAGAGGCACTTCTAAGAAGAGCCTGGGAAGCCGCAGCTGCAAATTTAAATCCAACCATAGCCTCCACCTGCACGGCCAGGACCCTATTGGTCTTGCTGACACAGCTGCAAGAACTGCTAGAGGGAGACACCCCAAGAGAGGAACTGGTAAAAACCATTCCCACTCTAACCAGAGCGGCAGCCTTCCTGGCGGATGCATCAGCAGAATCCGTAAGGATATCTTCCAGAACCACTGGCCTAATCAATTCAGCTAGGAGAGGCCTGTGGCTGAAGTCATGGGAAGGAGACATAACCTCCAAAAACAGATAATACAGCATTCCCTTTTACAGGTGATTTACCGTTCGGACCCGACCTGGAAACGGTATTGGACAGAACCGCAGCCAAAAACAAGGGATATCCTCAAACCAAAAAGAGTAAGAGGAAAACACCCTTTCTCCAATCCAGAGGGTTTGGTAGGACGGGTTTAAAAAAAAAGCTGGACACAACAAAACAAACCTGGCAAAGAGGAGTTTATCCTCAAGCCGTCCGTTACTAACAACAAAAAACAATGACGGTCCCTGGGCGGTGAGGGGGGGGGGCTCCTTGCCTGCCAGTAGAGGAAATCAGGGAAAATGTAGTTTCTCCCTGGCCCGGTAGCGGTTGGCTACTTAATAGGGCTTTCCTGTCGCCCCATGACCAAGAACCTGAGCATCTCCTAGCCACAGTGGATCAGCAGGAGGCGCATCCACATGTACTGATAGGGGAAAGCTATCTAAGATGCCTAAGATTTGTGGTGCTAAGGCCGGCTTCCCCTCCACATCATCCATACAAAGCTCTGCCATCTCGTCAGTACCCAGGATCTGCTCACAGCTACGGTCCAAAGCCCTATAACACCTAAGACAGCTAGTCATAGGGCTAGGGCCAGGTGCAGACGAGCTGCTATTCTGCAAATCAGCAGGCGAACAAAATGCCAATCTGCAAAAAAGCATATCTTGCTTGCAGGGGCAGAGCGTGGACAGAGTAAAACCGCTACTATCGCTGAGATCCCATGCAGGTGCGTGCCAGAGGGGATCTTGCTTCGGTCACTTAGGGAACATCGGCGTACAGTCTCATCGAATGCTTCTAGGCATACCAAACTTCCTGTCGCAATGGGGAATCAGCCACCCGAGCCACAAGGTCATGAAGTATTCAGCCTGGTGCCTGAAAGGATGAGGTTGAAGAATAAAGATCTGTCTAACAGGGTGATTGTCACCATTTTAGCCAGCATAAAACCGGCGACTAGAGCCATCTATGAGAAAGTGAGAAAAAAGTTTGTCTTCGGGTACAAGAACAAAAGGAACCCCGTCAAGGGGGCTATTCTGGCAATTAAGATTTTTTGCAGGAAGGAGCGGACAAATGGTTTACTCATAACACTTTGAAGGTTCAAGTGGCAGCCCTATCTTCCCACCTAGATATTAGGCTGTCCGAAGACACACTCCTAAAAAGATTCCTGCTCTCATTAAGGAAAGCCACACCAATGAGGTGCAGCAGAACTCCAACATGGGACCTCGCCACGGTACTCAAGGGATTCCTCCTGGCACCCTTCGAACCACTGGAGGATAGTTTGGATAAATACCTTACACTAAAAACAGTACTCCTGGTGGCCTTGGTATCAGCAAGAAGAGTCAGCGATATTCAGGCTCTATCCATGATAGAACCTTACTGTTTCAATTTGGCAGATAAAATTACTCACACCAGACCCTTCTTTCCTACCGAAAGTCTCTTCAACTTTCCACAGAACTCAGCAGGTGGTTATCGCCCCCCCCCCCCCTTCCAAATTCCACGGATAGTAGGAAAAGAGTCACTTATAACAAGCTGAATGTAAGAAAGATCCTGATATCTTATCTGGAAAGAACTAAAGTGGCGAAAGACAACCGCGCTATTCATTCTCCATTCAGGAGTGAACAAAGGGAAGTCAGCTTCGAAAAGTATGATAGCCAGATGCATAAAGCTTGCTATTCAAACAGCTTACTAAGCACTAAACCTCACTCAACCGAGTGTAATCACAGCCCACTCAACCAGAGCTTGAACATCATCAAGCGCAGAAAGACCCGGGGCAACACCAGAGCAGATCTGCAGGGCAGCGGCATGGTCGAGTTTCAGTACATTTACAAGGCATTACCGTATCGACCAGCTGTCCAGCCAAGACCAGATATTTGATCGCAAGGTGCTCCCAGTATTTTTCTCCTCCCTAGTAAGTATTGCTTGAGACATCCTCTCAGGTGCTGCCCTGGAAGACGATTAGAGAAAACCGAGTTTGGTACCTGGTAAATCTTTTTCTAAGAAGTCTTCCAGGGCGGCATCCGTTCCCGCCCTAAACAACATTAGAAAAGGGGCTTTATTTAGGGGGTCCTTCGGTAATTTGATATTACTGAGGCTGAAGGTATGACAGATTTTTTTTATAATGGTGGACTAATGTGTTTCCTGTTTCAGGTGGGAGGAGCCTATCTCAGGTGCTGCCCTGGAAGACTTCTTAGAAAAAGAGTTACCAGGTACCTAACTCTGTTTTTCTTTTTTTTTTTGTTTGCATAGATACATTGGTCCAGCTTGGACCAATGTAAGTTTTTCACATCTCATATCTGACCAATCCCTGTGTAAGCTGCAAATCACTGTAGTAGTAGCCACTACTAAATTCTTCTGGGTCAAGTGCCGAGCGGCTGCCCTTTTTGTATAGTAACCTCATCTTGGGTCAATGTAAGTATGCATATCTTATACCTGAGGGAATACTGTGAAAGCTGCCCTTCACTGTCAACTCGATTTTCAGGGTTCTATGTTGAGCTGCTGCTTCCCAGCCCATGGACCACAGGGTGTCATTTATTTGCTTGGTACTGCCTCCATTCAGTGAAAGCCTTGTATTTTCTCAATGACTTCAAGCCATTTTATGATTGTACAAGGTGAGATGTGAGTTGGTGAGGCCACAATCTCCACTTTGCCCAAACAGAACACCTTGTATTAATGGAAAAAGCTATGAGGCTTTCTCTGAATGACAGCAGTGCTGAGTGAGCGACCCCTTGGTAATATGCAGGAGAGCTGGCGCTTGGCACTGGACCCGGAAGACAGCTGCTAATGCTGTAGAAGCAGCAACTACTAGAGTGATTTGCAGCTTAAACAGGGATCAGGTATGAGATATACATGATTACATTGGTCCAAGCTGGTCCAATATAACTGTGCAAGAAAAATATACCTAAACTTCAGCTTTAATTTATTACCGAAATGCATTTGGGTTGCAAATACTTAAACCTCCCTGGTGGTATTCCCGAGTGTGGCTCCGGGTTAACTTTCAGTACCAAAAGCGGTAACCCTGAGCCACACTCGGGAATACCCCAGAAGCACACTCACCTTCCCTGTGATCCCCCGCCGTCCTCACACTCTCTCCCCGCTCTGTGCTCAGCAGATGCCGGCACTTGCCTTCCGGTTCCCTTCCCTGTGAGTGTTGCGAAGCAGGGGGGTGGAACTGGCAGCAAATTCAAAAATGTAAGTACACTAAATGACATGATACAAAGCTGTGATCCTAACGGATTGCACTGTATCATGCCATTTCACCACAGGATTTCACCTGGTGACTTTTCCAGTGCCCTGCCTGTGCTTTTCCAGTGCTTTGTGCCTGGAAAATAGAGAACGACCATGGCGTCCAAAAAGCGTTTTTTTTTTTTTTTTGCGCAAAAGCGCTTTTAGACGAACTGGAAAACAGTGACAGCGAAACGGAGTTACTTGAAGAACTGAGCAATAGCGATTTGTGAGAAAATTCGTCATCCGGTACGGAAAGTGACGTCAGCTAAGATTCTGATGTCTCTTTCTGGCACATAGCTTGTGGAATTTGGGAAGTATATCAAATGATTCTTCAGAATTTCCAACGGAGCTATGTGCCAGAAAGAGACATCAGAATCGTCGCTGTCATCACTTTCCATACCTGATGACGAATTTTCCCACAAATCGCTATCGCTCAGTTCTTCAAGTAACTCCGTTTCACTGTCACTGTTTTCCAGTTCGCCTAAAAGTGCTTTTGCGCAAAAAGAAAGTTTTTTGGATGCCATGGTTGTTCTCAATTTTCCAGGCTCAAAGTACTGGAAAAGCACAGGCAGGGCACTGGAAAAGTCACCAGGTGAAATCCTGTGCTGAAATGGCGTGATACAGTGTAATCCGTTAGGATCACAGCTTTGTATCATGTCATTTAGTGTATTTACATTTTTGAAATTGCCGCCGGTTTCACCCCCTGCGTCGCAACACTCGCAGGGAAGGGAACCGAAAGACAGGTGCCAAAATCGGCTGGGAGGATGGCTGGAGGACGGCAGGGGATCGCAGGGGAAAGTGAGTTTTAAAATATTAAACAGATTTCCATGCAAAACAATGTACCGCTTTTAGCACAGAAATCCTGACATAATCAGACTGCCAGGGAGGTTAATCTTTTTTTTTTTATCAGTAAAGTGCTGGAGCAAGGGTAAAAAATCCCTGCCCAGGTAGTACTTGGAGTGCCAGACTGTTTCTCTGACACACATGCAGCAACCTGGCCCCACTGGGTCATAGTGCTGACTGTGTGTCAGCACAGCCTTCAGAAATTTCCATCGGAGATTAAAGCAATCTCCGATGGAAATTTCCTGAAGGCTGTGCTGACGCACATTGTTCAGGCATGAACCACCATTGTTACTAGGAGGAAATCAATCTTTAGCAAAGATGCACAGAAAGTAGCTGAAACAGCCTCTAGGTGATCAGCAGCACTGGGGTGCAAAAAAAGATGAATTTTCTATTTTATGGAAAAAAAGAATGGCAATTGTTTGACACACAGTACATTCTCATATTCAATTTCATCCAGGTAATGTTTAAAGCGGAGTTTCGGCCTCAAAAACAACTTTGGCCCATCCACTTGCTGAAAATCACCTAAAAAAGAATTGGATAATCCCGATTTTTTTTTTTTTTTTTTTTTTTTTTTTTTTTCCATTTACTTACCTAGTTTTTGAAGAAATTATGCTTACTTTCCTTCCACTTCCTCCCTCTGCGGCCACAGCCTGCGCTGTCTCTTCCTGCTTGCATTGACTCCTGGGAGCTGAACGTCATCGATCCCAGGAGTCAATGCGCCTTCCGGCGCAGGCGTGTCATTCCCTGTGCAGGGATGATGTGCCTGCACCGAAAGTGATGAGCAGGGCCGGTGCAGGGCATTCTGGGACAGAAGAGGACGCCCTGGCTTCAGCTGCCCACACCTGGGATGGCAGCGCTGGACAATAAATTTTCAAGGTAAGTGCAACCTGGGACAGTTCAGAGGCTATCCATTCTGAAATGCACTAGCCCTGACTGTCCCGGGGGTATTTTTATCGAAAAAATGTTTTCTGAGGCCGGAACTCCGCTTTAAATGTAATTGAAAGCCATGTACAGCATCTTTGTATACACTTTGTACATTAAGCTTATATTCTCCCTAAAGGAATTTTCTTTTCATTCAAGGCCCATTCACACTTAAGTGCTCTACGACCAGTAGGCAGCCTTGCCCAGCACATTCCCAATACAAGACAAGGCAACTTATCTTGTTTAGTCACCTCTTTTCACACACTTGAGATGGGGTGGTGTGTACTGAAGAAAAAAATCCACCCCATAGCACCACTCTGTGGCTGATAAAACTGAGTAAAAGTTACTTTGTGACATAAATGAAGTTCCAGAAAAAAACAAAAAGATTGCTGTGTGGTGCGCTGGTATCAGTGCATCAGATCTGCAGCTTTCTTACCACACGCCAGCGGCTGCTGGAAACAGACCCTTGCTGTATTTTGTGGTCTTTCATGTTATTTTTCATTTGTGTAGAGTTCATTGTACTACTTACAATTAGGGGAACATTTAAAAAGGTGTTGATTAACAAATTGTTTTAACCGGTTGCCGACCGCCGCACGACTATATACTGCGGCGGTCAGCCCCGGCCAGGCAGAGTGACGTATCGATACGTCACTCGCCTGTCACTGACTTGCGAGCCTATTGCGGGCGGGCGCGCGCCCGCCGCGGCTCGTTCACAGACAAGTCAGTGCGTGTGACCGGCGGACTCGATGTCCGCCAGTCACACTACGATCGCTCCTGTGAAGGGAGAAAGACAGAGCGGCTTGTGTAAACAAGCTGCCTGTCAGTTCTCCCTGTGTAAAAGTGAAGATCTGACCGTTCTACTATGTAGAACTGTTGATCTTTGCTTTTACACCAATAGCAATGTCCCTGCACAGTTAGAATCACGCCCCTAGGACACACTTAACCCCTCCCTGTCCAATAAAGTTAACCCCTTCCCTGCCAGTGTAGTTTTTGCAGTAACAGTGCATATGTATAGCACTGATTACTGCAGTAATGTCACTGGTATCCCCAAAAGTGTCAAAAATGTCAGTCAAGGGTCCGATCTGTCCGCCGCAATGTCGCAGTACCGAAAAAAAAATCGCAGATCGCCGCCATTACGCGTTAAAAAAAAACACCAAAAATGACAAAAATCTTTCCCTTTGTTAGTAAACGCGATAACTTTTGCGCAAACCAATCAAAATACGCTTTTTGCGATTTTTTTTTTTTTTTTTTTTTTTTTTTTTTTTTTTTTTTTATACCAAACTTAGGTAGCATAAAACAAATTGGCCGAAAAATGTTAAAAAATTTTGATTTTTACATTTTTTTGGGGGGAATTTCATATAGAAAAATGTGAAAAATATTGTTATTTTTGCAAAATTTACGCTCTTTTTTTTGTTTATAGCGCGTGATCAAAAAATCGCACAGGTGATCAAATACCACCAAAAGAAAGCTCTGTTTGTGGGAAAAAAAGGACGTCAAATTCGTTTAGGTACAGCGTCGCACGACCGCGCAATTGTCCGTTAAAGTCACGTAGTAAAAATCGCAAAAAAAACCCTGGTCCTTTAGCAGCCAAATCCTCCGGGGCTTAAGTGGTTAAAAATGTGTTTTTGTAGTCGTATATTAAACATTATGACAGCGGTGTGATTGTGTTGTGTTTTTTTTTTTTTTTCTTCATTATTATGTGTAAAACATAAAAGTAATAACTGACATTTTTATCTAGCTCCTATAGCTCCTGTAGGCCCAACAATTGAGGAGAGAAGAGCACGTGATGAACAAAAAAGGAAAGAAATAGCAGCTCTAGAAAAACACCATGCTAAAAAAAAATGGACAAAGGCATTCTCTTCAGAAGGATACCCATACTACTACAATTCATTGACTGGAGGTACTGCATATTTTACTATATAGATTTAACCTTGTGAAACTTAAAGGATAAGTTTGCTTAAAAAAATAAATAAATGAATAATTAAATAAATGCACTTGTGCATTTACTTTTTTTTTTTTTTTTTTTTTGTAGGAGCCTGGAAAGCATTGCACCTGCAATCACTAGATTGCGGATGCCATGCAGGACTCCTACAGACTGTCAGTGTAAGCTGTCTGCCTGTACATAGTAGGGGCAGGCAGTTTCACACTGACAGGAAGAATCAGTGGACTACCAGGAAGCTCAAAAGCATTGAGAACTACAAGCCAACAGCTTTAAAGGCTGTTGGTACTTGTAGTTTTCACATTCACAGAACTCTGTTAATGAATAACGCGGCTGGGTGGAAGAAGCCCTTGCACTTTTCCTTTTTATTGTGACAGTGAGCAGGGGTAGAAGATTCCCCCTGCTCGCTGTCACAACAGGGATGCAGGGGCCGGTGCTACAATAACACACTACATGTTACACCCATGTTCAGATTTATGAAAGAATTTTTTTTTTTTTTTCTTTGTATGCTAGAGACTCAGTGGGAGGCACCAGAAGGATTCCAGGAGAATGAGGACAAGCCTGAAGAGGTGAGAGGTGGCACAGTTTTTTTAAAAAACAATAAATGGAGAATGTGGTTTATATGTTTCTTACACTGACCACAGCATGTTGGTTCAGGCAAACAGAGGTACCTTTTTAAACTTTAATTGGCTTTGAGAGCTTTTCAGAAACCGCAAAACCCAAGGCAGTCAGTAAAGGTATGATTGGTTGATGAGATTGATGGCCAATCGTGTGTCATGGGCAGCAAGAGGAGACTGGAACAAGCACCAGCTTCATAGTAGGAAGTCAATAGAAACATGCTGGTGCCACTTTAGAAACCATAAGGTTAGTGGAGTCACTTAAAAGCACCAACGTGAAAAAACTTTAATAAATAATAACTTTAATAAATAAACTTTAATAAAACTTTCATAAAAAAAACATGTTATACTTACCTGCTCTGTTGCAGTGGATTTGCACAGAGCAGCCCAGATCCTCCTCTTCTTGGGTCCCTCTTCTGTGATCCTGGCCCCTCCTTCCTGTTCAGTGCCACCACAGCAGGCACCTTGCTATGGGGGCACCCAAGCTGAGTCACAGCTCCCTGTGTCCATTCAGACACGGAACCCCAATCTGGCCCCACCCCCTTTCTTCCCTGATTGGCTAGCTGTGTTGGATTGCCTGCAGCGGGAACCAATGGCACCGCTGCTGTGTCTCAGCCAATCAGGGAGGAGATTCTCAGCCTGCTAAGACACTCGTGGACAGAGAGGGACCTCAGGTAAGTATTTGGGGGGCGTCTGCACACAGAAGGCTTTTTATCTTCATGCATAGAATGCATGAAGATTAATAAAAACCTTCTGCCTTTACAATTCCTTTAAAAAGATTAGGTCATTTAATGTGTTGTTATTGTTGCAGAATGACTTCAGCACAATCATTTCTTTCATTTATGTAAGCACACCAGTATCACTACCATTCCATTAGGTTTAAAAAAAAGTGTGTGATTTTTCTGTTCATCCATGCTTACTTAACCACTTAAGCCCCGGAGGATTTGGCTGCTAAACGACCAGGGGCTATTTTGCGATTCGGCACTGCGTGACTTTAACGGACAATTGCACGGTCGTGCAATGCTGTACCTAAACGAATTTGGCGTCCTTTTTTTCCCACAAACAGAGCTTTCTTTTGGCGGTATTTGATCACCTGTGCGATTTTTTTTTTTTTTTTTTTTTTTTTTTTTTTTTTTGATCACGTGCTATAAACAAAAAGAGCGTCAATTTTGCAAAAATAGCAATATTTTTCCCTTTTTTTTATATGAAATTACCCCCAAAAAAAATGTAAAAATCAAAATTTTTTAACATTTTTGGCCAATTTGTTTTATTCTACCTATGTTTGGTAAAAAAAATCGCAAAAAGCGTATTTTGATTGGTTTGCGCAAAAGTTATTGCGTTTACTAACAAAGGGAAAGATTTTTGTCATTTTTGGTGTTTTTTTTTTTTAACGCGTAATGGCGGCGATCTGCGATTTTTTTTTTTTTTTTTGCGGTACTGCGACATTGGGGCGGACAGATCGGACCCTTGACTGACATTTTTGACACTTTTGGGGTTACCAGTGACATTTCTACAGTAATCAGTGCTATATATATGCACTGTTACTGTAAAAATACACTGGTAGTGAAGGGGTTAACTTTATTTGAGAGGGAGGGGCTGTGTGTGTCCCTAGGGGCGTGATTCTTACTGTGATTGGCTGTGGCTTCAGCTGTATGCAGAGTGATCAACGGATCTACATAGTAGATCCATATGATCAGCTCTCATACAGAGGGGAGAATGACAGGCAGCTTGTTTACACAAGCTGCCTGACTTTCTCCCTACCCCCGCCGATCGCAGAGTGGCCGGCGGACATCGGGTCCGCCGGTCACACGCGCGGGGGGGTCCGTGACCACGCGGGAGCGCACCTCCGGCGGCGCGCGCTCGCTCCCTAGACCCTCACAAGCTAGTGACGTAGCCCTACGTCACTTTGCCTGTGAGGGGCTGACCGCCGACGTAGATCGGCGTGCGGCGGTCGGCAAGTGGTTAAGAGAGGAATTCAGATTAGCCAGCACCTTCAGCCACTGCCATCTTCTACTTCCATCTACCATCCCACACTAAATAATAGATGTGCATGTTAAATGATCAGAAGCTTCCTTTTAACCACTTGACCTCCGGAAGATTTACCCCCCCTTCATGACCACACCATTTTTTTGCCATAAGGCACTGTGTTACTGTAACTGACAATTGCGTGGTTGTGCGACGCTGTACCCAAATTTTGTGTCCTTTTTTACCCCCTCCCAAAAAGAGCTTTCTTTTGGCGGTATTTGATCACTTCTGCATTTTTTTCTTTTTTGGGCTTTATAAACAAAAAAAGCCTGACAGTTTTGAAAAAACAACAGTTTTTACGTTCTGCTATTAAATATATCCAATTTTAAAAATTAAAAAAAAAATCAAATTTCTTCATCAATTTAGGCCAACATGTATTCTGCTACATAATTTTGTTTAAAAATATCCCAATGAGCGTGTATTGATTGGTTTACGCAAAAGTTATAGTGTCTAAAAAAAAAAAAAAAAAATGGGCTATTTTTATGGAATTTTTTAATTTTTTTTTACTAATGGTGGCAATCAGCAACTTATAGTGGGACTACAATATTGTGGCAGACAAATCAGACACTTTATTTTGGGGATCAGTAACATTAATGCATTGATTAATGTAAAAATAATATAACAAATATGTACAGTCATTGTACTTATGACACTGGCTGGGAAGGGGTTAACAGGGGTTTTCTGTGTGCCTAGCCAGTGCTGGTGTACTGTGGGGGAGGTCCTTTTTACTGTGGGAAGGCATTGATCCATGTTCCTGCTTTGCAGGAACACAAGATTAATGCCTTCCCTACTGACAGAACGGCGAGCTGCCTTGTATACATAGGCAGATCGCCGTTCTGGCTCTCTGCCTTGTTTACATAGGCAGATCGCCGTTCTGGCTCTCTGCCTTGTTTACATAGGCAGATCATCGTTCTGGCTCTCTGCCTAATGATCGTGGGGGGCGGTGGACATCGAGTCCGCAGTACCCACGGATCAGCTCCTACTGTGTATAATTCCAGCGGGAATTGTGGATGTTATATTTATTGTTCAAATATTCTCTTTGTGTAGCCAGCTGTAGACCTATTTTGCCAGTAACTAGGCTCCATATGGCAATAGATTACCATTAGGCCCCTTTCACACATGCTGTCCGTTGATGGATGAAAAACGGACATCAATGCATCTCTATGGAAAAATGGATGATCATCAGTTTATATTCCGCATCCGTCCTCATCCGTTTTATTTAAACTGATCAAAGCTCTATTTTTCTTCCGTTAAAAATAAACGGATCGGACGAAAAGGATGTAAACTGACAAATGGTCAGTTTTTCATCCGTTTTTGCATTGGTAGTGGATGTAAAAACTGATGAAAACCTGATGATTGCTTCATCCTTTTTGACGTGACTGAACTAATGAAATGAATGGTGTGCATGTGTGAAAGGGGCCTAAAGGTCAACAGTCATATAAATCCTGTGATGGTTTGTTTTGTGTGACG
Source organism: Pelophylax lessonae (assembly GCF_965119305.1). Taxonomy (NCBI): domain Eukaryota; kingdom Metazoa; phylum Chordata; class Amphibia; order Anura; family Ranidae; genus Pelophylax; species Pelophylax lessonae. The sequence goes on from NC_138769.1 coordinate 538,995,531, forward strand.
TTTTTGCAGATTTGGCTTTTCTGATACGATTTTTTTTTTTTTTTTTAAATAGCAAGGAGCCAAATCTGTGTGGGTAGAAGGTGTATCTGAAGAGGGGTATACATACTACTACAATACTGAAACAGGAGGTATGGGCTTCTACCAATAATCGTAGCCTATCCATTACCCTGACTGCAGTAATTAAATGGGGTTTTATTTTTGCAGAATCCAGGTGGGAAAAACCAGAGGAGTTTGAATGTGGTCTTCCATCTAAAGAAGATCAAGAAAGTTCCTCAGACAAACCAGATACCGCAGTAGAGAAAGAGGCTGACAGCGTGGAGTTAAAACCTGAGACCTCAGATGAGTCCAGCCAATCAGAGGAAGACACATCAGCAACAGTATCAAAAACTCCTAAAATCAATTTCCGGGTAAGACCATTGTTTAGGATAACTGAGGAAAAAATAGACTTTTTCCATCATGGAAATTTTCAAATTATTATGATATTGGATTCAAAATTTTATGAATTTACATTTCGAAACTGAACTCTAATTTAAGTGCTGTTTTTGATGGTTCGGTTACCAAAAAAAGCCGCTGGGTTCAATGGGGCCTTCAAAAGAAAAAAAATCAATGCTTCTACCTTTTATATATGCTTTAACTGTTGCCTGAGCATCCTTAACTTGACTGCCAGTGCCACCTGGCCCCGACCTTCTTTCTAAGTGTGCCTGGTTCAATTTTGTTACAAAGCGGGTTTGGCTGCTTCTGCCAGTGTCTGAGCACCCTTATCTTGCCAGTGTATAACTTGGAATTAGTGGCTCACGCTGCTTGTGCATCTTGGAATTTTTTTTACCAAGAAGGTTAACATATAATGGCTGCTAGAAGCTTCTGCTGCTTTTTCTGATTTCCATAGACAACATTCCAATCATTTTTTTTTTTTTCATACCCTTATCTCATTAGGCACAGTAGCCATGAGCTTACTTAACTATTTTGCACAACTTTGCATAATTAATAGCTTTGTAAAAAAAACATTTTAAAGCTGAACCCAAGGTCCTAATTGCATACCGGCACTGGTCTATGCATAGCTTATAATGCCTGAGGAATCACTCTGAAAGCTGGCAATCACTGTAGTATTTGTCAGCCCTACTACTATGATTGCCTCAATCTCCCAGGTCTTGTACCGAGTGGCTGCCCTATTGCACAATAATCACAGGGGTCACTCGCTTGACAATAACACCATAAACCGAATGCCTTGGCAAGGATGAGGTGAAGATTGTGACTTCACTGTCTACCCCTTCAGAGAATGCCTTGTATTCATTAAAAAAAAAAAAATACAAAGTGCTCTGTGAATTGGAGCAGATGCTTGCCACAGGAACTGAAAGATTGCAGAAATCACTATAGGGGCGCTGACTTCTACAGTGACCGTCGGCTTTTATAGTGGTTTCTTAGGTATTAGATATTCATACTTGCATTGGTCCAAACCAAAGTAAGTATGCAATTAGGATCAGACCCGAGTTTAGCTTGAGAACACTGAAAATGGGGACGATTCCAAACAGTCTTTAAAGCAAAACTTCACCCAATAGGGGAAGTTTCCCTCTTCCTCCTCCTTCCCCCCCCCCCCCCCCCTCTCCTCCTTCACATTTAGCACATATTGGTTTTTTTTTTTTTTTTTTTGGGTGGGAGTGGGTACCTGGTTTTGACAGGTAAATGCACCCCCACTTCCGGTAAGATTGCAGCAGCGATCTGAGCAGAAGTTCGGCGCCCCCTCCCCCCACAGCCTTCTGGGACATGTCACATATCCCTGAAAGCTGCAGGACCAATCAAATGGCGCAGCACGACTTGCGCATGCACAGTGAGCAGCCAGGCTGTGAAGTCATGAACAGTGACAGCTGGCTGCCCATACTTTAGTATGCTGGCGCTGGAGGCCGAAGCCTGACTAAGAAACCGGCCAGGTAAGGACACCACTGGATCCTGGGACAGGTCAATGTCTAGTGTGAGTGACTGAGGCACCTCTTTAAGTCAATGGGAATCCGAAACCAGGTTACAAAATGTGTTTTGCTGAACCCCAAGTTTATCAGAAGTTATGGTAGTAGGTGAGAGAGTACTGTAAACATGTCATATTTAATAATGATGTGCCCCAAAGCTAAATCATCTACACTACAGGATTACAGGACTAATGGCTTGCAGCATAATTGTGCCCGAAGACACTTAAGCCTAAAACAATCCTGTGCAACTACAAAATGCTGATATAGTAATGTCTTTGTGGACTTTTTTTTTTTTTTTTTTAATACAGAAAATAAATTATTAAACACACCCATTGTAGGCTGCTTGACGTAGGAAAATATAACTTTGTGGCTTGCACAATTTAATTAAAATTTGTATTTTGCAGAGTAAAAAGGAAGATAAAAAAGATGAGACACCTGAATTAGATGATAAAGAGGAGGAAGACAATGAAGTCAAGCAGGACAATGAAGAAGATAATTCCCCTCAGAAACTTCCCATCCAAAGACCGAAAAAGGCGAATCCATATGGGTCATGGGAGGAAGTTAAACAGGAGGAAGACCCATAGTAAGTAGTAGTAGTGTGTATACTGTGTCATACAGCAAGGAAGGAGCTTTCCATGAAAGGTTGGCCAGCTCCCACCCACTGTCCAGACCTTCTGTATCTCCTGCCCTCCGCTCTGTGTAAGGTAGGACGTTATACAGTAGAGGGGTGAGGACACTACTGTGAAGAGGGAACTGCGATGTGAAGGGATGATCTTTAATGTAAAGGGGAGGGAGCTGGGGTGTACAGGGGGGACTGAGAACAATGATATAAGGGAAGAGGGTGTGGCTGGGATGTAAAGGAATTGGGGAGTTGGTGATGTGAAGGATATGAATCATCGCACACTGCAATCTCGACCCCTTCGGGACGAAAATTTTACTGACTGGATCTCCATGAATTTGAATTCAATACCTCTTCTCTAAACTGATGACCTGTGAGGCTTTTAAAGTGTAACCTATGGAACATTTAGGGTACAGAAGTTGGTTGCCGTTTTACAGGCTCACGCTGTTTTAAGGTTTGACATGTGGAGAATCTATTTACCCAACACTTATCTTTTATATTTTACCAAAAAACTGTTGCTCTAATATTATGTGATATACATGGAATTACCACAGTTTTTTTTTTTTTTTTTTTTTTTTTTTTTTCCAGGCTTTAAGAAAATATATAATGTTTTGGGGGTTTTAAATAATCTTCAGGCATAAAATCATTTTTTAGTTCAATCTTATTTTTATTGAAAGAGAAGGGTTTTACAGAGTTAGGGGAGAAGCATGGGGGTATGAAACATACAGTGAAATAAATTGTGCAGGTATGACATATGGTAAACTGTGAGTAAGTGCATACAACAATCAATATCAATAAGTGCAAATAAGGAACCTAAACCGCCAGGTCCATCAGATCCTGGCAGCAGCACAAGGTCAAGAAAACAGCAACTTGGGGTGTCAGGTGGTAACATAAATAGGAGAAAAGTCAAGGAAAGGCCAACACCAGTATAAACACTCTCATGGCTGGCGTCACTTGAGGAGATTATGGGAAGTGTGGTAGGCATTGATAAATATCCCGGCTTTCCATTGAGAAGCGCCTAAAAACAACAAATAAGCAAAAGAAGATTGCCTTATGGTGTAAATGGTACAGCCAGAGAGGGGAATAAAGGTAAGAGGATGGGATAAAGCAGGAGAGTGTAAAGAGGTATGCCAAGGGGGCAAAGAAGGTAGAGGAAATCAGGAGGGGCCGCCCACGTCCCACTACTGCCCCCCAGCACCAGGTAGCACAGACGTCTCGAGCCAGGACTGAAAGGCATCCGAACACCGAAACATGTCCCAGGACCTCCAAGCAGCAGAGAATTGGTCCTCCCTATCCCCCTCCTGCGCCAACAGGTTTTCCATGTCTCTAAGCTGATCCAGTTCCAGAGCCCACTCAAGTTTAGAGGGTACACGCTTGGTCTTCCAGTGTCTGGGTATCACCGTCCGAACAGCCGCCAAGAAAAACCTCAAAACGTCTCTCTTGATCGACCGGAAGGAGCCGGGTAACTAAGACAACAGGGCCAGTTCCGGTGTCGCAGGAACATTGGTTGCCTGGAGCATGCAATACAGAGCTATAATTCCAGTCCACAATTCATGGATCTGGGGACATTCCCACCAGATGTGAATAAGCGTTCCCCTAGAGGACGTGCACCGCCAACATTGGTCCGACTGGAGTGGGTCAATGTAGGCGATCGAGGAAGGGCACCTGTACCATCTGCTCAAGAGTTTGAACCCCTTCTCCTGAACTTGGGTAGCAGGAGACAGCGAGTGGGTCATCGCAAAACATTTGTGCCAGTCGGTATATGAAAGGGTTCGGCCCAGGTCCCTGTCCCAAACAGCAGTATATGTCGGTAGGTCAGGGCGGAGGGCACGCAATAACAAGGAATATAAGAGAGACACCGTGTGCGTGGGGGGAACATCCTGGAGCAGGATAGAGTCCAACTCCGAAGGGTCTCCCCTTACATCAGTCAACGAGGGTAGAGTGTGGATATAGGAGAGGGCCTGGCGGCGCTGCAGCCAGTTCACACGATCACCACTGGGGGTGGCGGATGTAGGAGACATCAACAGGGACGGGTCAGCTCGGAGAATTTGGGACACCCGTCGATGGTCCGTCGCGTCCCAGGAGCCAAATCTGGAACACGAGGCCGCCGGAAGGAACGCTGGGGATCCAAAGAAGGGCGTCATGGGGCCCTGAGGACTTGACAGACGTCCCGATTTATTCAGGCAATCCCAGACCCGTAAGGTCTGACACGTTAAAGCGCCGAAAGAAGTGTGGCCACGGAGATGTACCGGGGTCCAGGGGAGTGCCCTGAGATCGAAGGGAGCCAGAAGATGTTCAAGTTGCACCCACAGTTTAGTTGGGGCATTGTGAAACCAATCCACTAAGCGCGTCAAGGTCGCCGCTCGGTGGTAGAGAGCGAAATCTGGGATACCAGTGCCCCCTCTAGACTTTGGAAGGGTGAGAGTCGCATATTTCAAGCGGGGTCGGCTATGAAGCCATACAAATCTCGAGAGTGCTTTGCGTAGCTTGTCAAAGAAGGAGGCAGGTATGTGGATAGGAAGCGCTTGAAAGAGGTATAAAAAAACGAGGTAGAACGTCCATCTTCAGAACATTGATCCTCCCAAACCAGGACAAGCGTTTTGTGGAGTAGGTAGATAGGTCAGATAGGGTTTTAGTGAAGAGAGGGGCAAAATTGTCAGGGAAGAGTCGTGTCGGGTCAGAAGGTAACTGAAAACCCAAGTAGCGAACGGAGGACGATCCTGTCTTAAAGGGATAAGCATCCGAGATACGCTGGAGAGTTGAGTTAGGCAGGGAGATATTTAGTATCTCCAATTTAGAGTGATTAACTTTAAAGTTGCTCATAAGGCCAAATTTGCGGAACTCGGTCAGGATCGCAGGGAGGGACTTTTGAGGAGAAGTGATGTAGAGCAGTAGGTCATCGGCAAATAGTGCCAGCTTTGAATGTATGGGGCCAATGGTCAGTCCGCAAACATTGGGGTTGTTGCGAAGTGCAACGGCCAAATGTTCCATAACCAGGACATAGAGGAGCGGAGACAGGGGGCAACCCTGGCGCGTGCCGTTGTGTATGCTGAAAGCAGGGGACAGGGAACCGTTAATTCGGAGCCTAGCGGAAGGCGACTTATAGAGGGCCATAATTCTAGCTAGCATCAACGGGCCTACACCGATTTGCTCCAGGGTAAGACGTAAAAATTGCCAGTCCACGCGATCAAAGGCCTTCCCCGCGTCCACCGTCAGCAGGCATAGGGGTATAGCTTGGGAGCGGGCATAGTCAGTAGAGATAGGCCTGTAATTGGCGCACGAGGCGGGGTCTTTCCCCGGATTTGGAATTGGAGATATGTGGGCCTCTAACCTCTGAGGGGGAAATGCAGAGCCGTCCGGAATAGAGTTAAATACCCGGGCTAGAAAAGGGGCCAAAAGGGGGCCAAACACCTTATAAAACTTGGCAGTAAAGCCATCGGGGCCCGGACTTTTACCGGCAGGGGAGGATGCAATCGCCGCTATAACCTCATCAGCTGAGATCGGTACTTCTAGGTCCGATACTGCTTCAGCAGGCAGGGATGGGAGGGCGGTCATCGACACATATGCGGCCTTGTCGTCGAGGGAGGCCCGTGGGGCACCCTGGGGCAGGGACGCAGAAATATGGTAAAGCGACTGATAGTAAGTCGCAAAGGATTGACCAATTTGTGTCTGGTCGTTGCCAGGGACCCTGTAGGGTCACGAATCTGGGTGATAAACGTAGAGGCAGTGCGTGGGTGGAGAGCGCCAGCCCATGGGCGTCCACATTTGTCCTGGGACTTGTATCTGTGCAGGGCCATTTTCTGGTCAAACGTGTGGGCGGAGGCCACATATAGGTCTCTAAGTTGGGAGCGGGCCGTAGAGAGGTCTGCCAGAACGGCATCGGAAGGGGTCCGGCTGTGCTTCGTTTCTAGTTCGCGCAGTTTTAGAGTCGCGGCTGCAATGGAGGCCGATCTTTCTTTTTTAAGCCGGGTACCCATCTGAATAAAGGTACCCCGTAGCACTGCCTTGAGCGCTTCCCACTGATAAGGGAGGGGCGTAGGGTCGTCAGCGTGGTCCGAAAAGAAATGGTTAACGACAGTGGAGATCGTGTCCACACAGCCCGGAGTCGCCAGTATAGAGTCATTAAGCCTCCAGGTCCATTCTCTCAGCGGAGTATCCGGGGGGGAGAGTGTGAGAAAAATCGGGGAATGGTCGGACCAGACCAACGTCCCAATGCCATCCTCGGGAGACCAATCAAGACAAGCCTGATCCACGAAAAAATAGTCTATCCTGCTATAAGACTGATGGGCTGACGAAAAGTGAGTGTAGGTCCGAGATGTCGGGTGGAGGATTCTCCACACATCAACAAGGCGCATGCCGTGAAGGGTACGCTTCAGAGCGCGTATCTTCGTATAGGAGAGGGATGAGCGAGAGGAGGAGGTATCTAGCAGCGGGTCCAAAGGGAGATTGAAGTCGCCACCCAGGATGACCCTCCCCTCCGCGAACCTCGCAAGCCGTTCAAGGTACCGCAAGGCCCAGGCGACCTGATTAGTATTAGGCAAGTAGAAGTTGGCGACCGTGTACATCGTCCCCCAGAGTGCAAACTTAACTAGCACGTACCTCCCCTGTGGGTCTGCAACCTGGTCAATCACGCTGACAGGTAGGGATTTATGAAATGCCACAGACACCCCTTTGGACTTCTGAAGCGGATTAGAACTGTGTATCCATCGGTTATAGTACCTGTTGGAGCAAGCAGGGACAGAGTCGGAGCAAAAATGAGTCTCCTGGAGTAGCAAGATATTGACATGGTGCTTATGCATATGATATAGAACTTGCCCCCGTTTAGAAGCTACATTGAGGCCCTGTACATTATAGCAGCCTAGGGTCAGTCGGGGGCGAGTACTTACCGTGTGGGCCATAGTGGGACGCGAGCGGGCAGGTAGAGGATAGTAGGTCACCAGGGGTATGCAAGCCGAGCCCGGAAAAAGGGGTCGGGGCACAGAAAAAAGGAAGTGGTAACCCGGAAAATAGGAAAAGAAAAGAAAAATAGAGAAGAAAAGGAGGGGAAAACTAAGTGGTACACTGAGGAGTAGACAGGGGGGACTCCAGGAAAGGAGCCAAGGAAACTCTGGTGCCTGAATACAGGACACCGTACGTTACATACGATACGGGCACAGAACCGTGCTCAACCTATGGGGGGGTGGAAATGTGAAGAGGGAGTTAGAAGCACACGAGTGGGTCCGGCAACACAGCAGACCTAAAAGAATCAGTTATGAGTACACCAAAGAAAAAATGACAATAACAGAGCTCAATACAGGGAGAATGGGAAAGATGCCGAATCGCGGCTATCGGGGGTGAAAGTCACACCTCATGACATATGGCAGATCAACAACGAACTAGCAATTGAAATACTAACTGATAAGACAAGATCCAACAGAATCATGCGGCGTCAGGTGTCCCCCCAAACCCCAGCTGTTCAGAACAACAGCAAAGCGCAGGAGTAAGGGCAGGTTTAAAACAGTAAGTGCAGGATGCCATGGGGCGATGAGCAGTAAATATGGAGAAAAATACATATACAAATTGTCACCAACTAGAAGAAGCATCATCATTGTATAGCAAGCAACACCAGTAACATGGAACAGAGGAACAGAGAAGCAACTAAGAACTTGTGGACCAGAAATCTTCAGCGGTAATGGTCACTCCGCGACCCCCTCAAACCCCAGCAAGATATAGCAATAGCAAAGGGCAGAAGTAAGGTCAGTCTCCGACGGATAAGGCTGGTAGCTGTGGAGAGAAGCATGGTAGAGTGGGAGAGGGAAAACAGGGGGTCAACAGACAGGGTCCGGTCACATCAGGACAGTCAGTGTAGAGTGCGGTATATGCGGTACTCAAGCTTCCGGTGACTGAGGGCGACTAGCCCCACTCCTGGGTATGGCAGAGCGTGAGCGGGAGCGCCATCTTCTCTGAGGAAGAGGGCCAGATGTCTGTGGTCGCACCCATTCAGCAGGAGGATCCAGCCAATTCGGAATGTCCACCGGAGTGTGACCCAGGAAGGAGAAGAAGTCGGTTAGTTGATCAGGATGCGCCAGCACAAACTTCCGGGAGTTGAAAGTTACTTTAATGCTGAAGGGGTGCCCCCATGTATAAGTGGCCCCAATTTGGCATAGCAAGTCCAGTAAGGGACGGACCACTCTCCGCATGTGTAGGGTGTTGCGGGATAGGTCGGGGTATAGGTGGATGGAGGAGTTATCAAAGTCTAGAGGACCCTGTTGCCAAGCCTTCCTCATAATTTCTTCCTTCAGGGTATAGTAGTGAACCCTACATAACACATCACGGGGACGATCCTCACCCCTACCTCCCGGGCCCCCCACTCTGTGCACCCTGTCTAGTTCGATGATTGTGGTAGGGGCTCTACCGAGAACCAGATTGAGAATGGCAGTCACAGTGGGTTTAAGGTCCGTGCCAGAGGTGAGACCCTGAATCCTAATGTTGTTCCTGCGACTCCTTTTTCGCCGCCTTTAATGCGAAGTTGTTGCTGTCGCAGGCGGCGGAGGTGGTCCCGGGAAGCAGCCTCCAGTGCGGAAATGCGGGACTCATGGGCTTCTTGAGTAGCGGTGACGGAGGCAACAGTGGAGTCAGTAGTGGAAATCTGCTGACGGATCGCATTTAATTCAACATGCAGGGAGAGTTCCATTTTAGAGGCCCAGGAGTCGAAGTCCGACCTGAAGGCCGAGAGAAGGGAGGCCGCCTCCGACCTGAGGGCTCCCCCACAATCCCGGACGTCAGGACCCCCATTCAGTGAAGAAGAGCTGGGGAGGTGAGGAAGAGGACGTTGCTGGAGAAGGTCGATCCGTGCAACCCGCGTCCACACCAAGAGAGGCCGGCTGAGACGGTGGAGGGGGGGGGGGGGTTTAGCTTTCCCCACTGCGCGACCGGTCGCCATCTTGTCAGGTCTAGGGGAGCGGGGTTCCGTTGGCGCAGTGCGCAGCAGGTAACGTTGCATAGAGCTCTGTTGAAGGTCTGAAGGGTCGGCGGGGTGGGAATTGCCCGCCGACATGTATATGGTAGGTGTAGCTAGACTAATACGTAACTGCTGGAGCCGGATGATCTCGTGGCTCAGCACCGCATGACCAGTGTCTTCAAATCAGTTGCTATAAAATCCACACGGGAATAAAGACACAGGCAGGTAGTGCAAGTCCGTTAATGTAGGAAAAAATTGAGCATAGCAATCCACAAAAAAAAGAGGAGCAGAGAGACAGGTGAACTGGCACAGGGATTTGTGAGGCAGGCAGTGGAGCCTGGTGCAATACTCTGCAGAGCTGAGAGGATGGAGCTGGAAAACTTCACAGCAGCAGACAGGCACTTGTGAGTCTGAGGGATACTCTGCAGGGGCTGTGCGACGGCAGGCAGGGAAGGACATCAATTGAAAGGGGTCAGTACACAGGCTTCAGGACCCCCTTCCCCCCCCCCCCCCCCCCCTCTGACTGTAGGATAGTAATAGCCAGAGAGTCCTTGTCCAGGCCACAACCCCCCTCGGCAATGGGAAGCAAGAGAAGCAGAGCGTGGCAGCTACACAAAAGGGGGAAGATGGGACCCCCAGTTATCCCTCCGTGGCAGGGGGGTATTCCAGGACTCACCAGGGCCGAAGGTGGGTGCAGGGTGAGTGGCAAGATGGCGGGCAACAGCGGTCAGAAACGTCCTCCCACAGCCGACGGGGTCCCCAGATGTAAAGCAGGCCTGGCGGCTAGTGAAGGGTCACTGGGAGGGCAGACTGCCGTGGGGGTGAAGCGGAGTACACCTCTTACCCTCCCCAGATTGCGTGGTGGCAGGTCGCGGAGGCCAGCTAGGCCGCGATGGCGCGGGTAGGCCGCGGGCGCCGCAATGGCACGATCCCCTGCAGGAGGGACGAAATATGGGCACGGATGGCTTCCCAGTCCCTGTCAGCTCCCGGAGAAGAAGTTTCTGTGCCAATCTGGAGGCCAGGTGAGCGGATGGCTGCGGATTAGGCTCTGTCCTGCACGGAGCTCCCTCTTCATGCGGCCATCTTGGCCTGCGTCCGGACACGCCCCTTCTAAAATCATTTTTTAAACGTGTGTTAAAAAAAAACAACAAACTGCTCTGGCAGTAAAAGGGTTAATATAGTACCACGAAGCTGTTAGGCTCAGTAATTTTGATCACAACTGCAGTGGGATTAACTACTTGCCGAATGACGGCTACAGTACGGTTGTCTAGTTCTGGGAGGCCGTCCATTAACAGCCTCCTGTGGTTGCACCCACCGCGTGCCCGCTTTGTGATCCCACTGTCTTTTCGGACATGGCTGATCACAGATTGAGATAAAGAGCCAATCAGTGGCTCTTTACCACGTGATCCGCTGTGTCCAATCACAGCTGATCATGGATGGAAGCAGAGGCCAGTTATCAGCACTCCTTTCCTTACACTGACAGGGTGAGGAGAGGAGAAGAGAGCCAATAACCAGCTTGTGTAAAAGAGACATCTACACTGACAATCGGGGCACTGAATATCAGTGCAGTCCCAACAGTGCCCATCAGTGTCACCTATCAGTGCTGCTTAATCAGCGCACATCAGTGAAGGAGAAAAATTACCTGTTTGCAAAATTTTATAACAAATAATGAACGATGAAAGTTTTTTTTTTTTTTTTTTTTTTTTTTTTTTTTTTCAAAATAAAAAAAAAAAAAAAACAGTGGTGCTTTAAATGCCACCAAAAGAAAGCTCTATTTGTGTTTAAAAAAAAAAAAATAAGAATTTAGTTTGGGTACAGTGTTGCATGACCGCGCAATTGTCATTCAAAGTGTGACAGTGCTTAAAACTGAAAATTGACTTTGGTAAGAAGGGGGTAAAAGTGGTTAAAAAAAACTGCCCACTTTCTAAATCGGGATCACACAACCCTCTCTGGGTGATATCAGAAAAGTAGGAGCAGTGCGTTTGTGTGTTTTTTTTTTTTTTTTTTTACTGTATCTAAATCCCAAAACAAAAACACACGCGCACATATATATATATATATAATATTGCATCTGGAAAGTTGCATATGTTTCTTTTTTGAAGCTTTTTTTTTCCCTTTTATTTTTCACCTGGTATTCCAGCCAGTAACCTACCTCCTGTCTTAGGGTGTCTGCATGCTGGATGAATTAATAAAGCAGATACCTCCTGGAATACAGCATTGTCCATCTGGGTGGAGGGTAGTCTTATACTAGTAGATTGAGATGGACTTGACTAACAAATTAAACCTGAACTCCAGCTAACACTTTATAAGCAGTTACAAAGGTTTTGCATAAATGAATAAAAGCTGACCATTGTAAGCACCCATGTCAGTGCTAAATAGTTTGTTTTAACCCTCTAACTGCCATTTTTGCTGGACAGCTTGGTCCGTTATAAGAAGGTAAAACATAACAGACTTAATGGGCAGATCACCAGGTATAAATAAAAGGAAGGTCTAAAATAAAACTAATGCATCCAATGTATTTTTAAGGATTGGTAAGGTGCAATATATTAAAGGCTTGCTTATGGGTTTAGATAAATTTTAACTTATCCTTGTTAGCAGTGCTGCTAACTTTATTGCTGTGCAGCGCTTCCTCTCTATTCTACACTAAAGATGGGTTCTCAAATATTGTTTCTCTAACCAGAATATTGTCAAAATCAATATACTTTTTAGATAAATTCCTACACAATACAGCCAAATACAGGGAGCTGGTTTGATGTTTATAGTTAGAAAAAGTTAATCTAATTATCATTCTACATTTTTTCTCACAGCGAGAATGTGGATTTGGAGCTTCCAAATATTGAATATGATGAGCCACAAGCTTCAATACCTGACCTCCCACAGGAGCCAAAAGTGAATTTCAAGGAGAAGACCATCACCTCTCTTGGGGACACAGTAGCTGGAGTTTCTGTTTTCAAAAAAAGGAAGCTAGAAAATGTAAAATCACGTAACATACGACAGAGACTGAATGATCAGTAAAGGACTTGGATCAGGAAAAATCTTTTTCTAAACTGTATGTTTGTAAGGATAGCAATTTTTGTGTGTATGGTGTGAATAAATGCTTTTTCTATTTTACTTTTATCATTTGAGTTTTTTTGCCTTTTAAAAACAAAATTTGTCTTATTCAGTAGTTCTGTTTAAGAGGAACCATCTTTAAAGCTTAAAGGGTAACTCCACTTTTGTGGGGGGATAAAAATAGAAAATAAAAAAAAATAATATAGCGTATACAATTGCAACACAAGTCATATTTTGATTGAAAGTTATTAAAAATTACCTTTCCTTTCCTCCTGCAGCGCTGTTATTTTCTGTAAAATGCAATATGGCTACTTGGAGGTGTTTTGTACACGGAATGTGTACAGAACGCCCCCAGAAACATAATTTCCTGCTTGTGTAATTGGCTCATTGATTTTCCCAGAAGTCTGCACTAGTAAGATACAAGTCAGAATTCAGACATCCCCTGTAACAGCAATGTCATTTTTGGTTTATTACTCCCAATAGGAAATTACTTCTAAAGGGATGCAGACCCTGCAATTTTCCTAGAGCCCTGCAGGTGCAGCAGCTAATTGACAATTATGAAACCACTCCCATATACCAAAAAAGTGAAAAATAAAAATAATCCCACCTAGCAGCGCTCAACTCAGAAAAGTGCACACAATATATTTGAACAAAATAAACAAACAATTAAATCAATAAATAGATATATATACTTGTGTTCAAATAATCACTGAAAATCCAATCCCAAAATTAATTAGTGGACAATAAATCAAGTGAAAAAAATCAGTGGAAAAATTCCATTGAAACGCACATGGATAAATCAATGTATAACTGGAAGTCCAATAGTAGGAGAATAGTGATATGTGATGATCCAGTGAGATTCCATTGTAAGCTGAACAGAAACACACCAACATAGTGTCTGCTACCTTTGTGCTCCACTACCCTCAGCTAGAATACTCACCCCCACTTTTTGCCCTCCACTGTAATGGATAGGGCTGATAACGCATAAACCATAAAAGAAAGAGGAGAGCCAACTAGTGCAATAACGTATGAACTAGTTTTTCTCTTACGTCCTCCGACAGTCGCCGCCTCCTCTAAGTCATCACTATTGGGTATTGACTTCTGCTCCGCAGGAGTAGCTAGGCATAAAGACTTAGTCAAAAGAACAAAGGCATTTGCATATACACACCCATGGGGGCTGTCCCAACTGGTCAATACCCCCCTGCAGTGACCACTCCCAACTCAGTTTCTTTCTGCCTAGCATCAGCAGTAGTTAGGCTTCCCTGTGCTGGGGCTACAGTCTCAGCCTTTCTAATCTTTTTATTTTGGTTTTCTTTGAAAATGTCGGTTTTTTCTTTGATTTATACTAGCTGTTTATTTTGTCAGCTTTAGTTTTTAGTCGATTCTTCGGATGAAGATGGATTCATGCGGTGCTGGGATTCGGACTGACCGCCCTGGTTCCAGGGCAGAGGGAGAGCTGGCGGCGTTGTCTTGCTGCTCTCCTTACTTGGTAATTCACAAGGATAAGGTGGTCTTGCGGCCACACCCGTCTTTTCTTCCTAAGGTGGTCTCTGAGTTCCACCTTAATGAGGACATTGTCTTGCCTTCGCTTTGTACGAAGCCTAAGCATCCTAAGGAGGTTGCTTTGCATTCCTTGGATGTTGTCAGGGCGATCAGGGTTTACCTGTCGTCTACGGAGTCCTTTCGGAGGATGGATTCCCTCTTTGTCCTTCCTGAGGGACTTCGGAAGGGCATGGCTGCGTCTGCAGCGACTATTGCCAAATGGATCAGACAGACCATTGAACAGGCCTATGCTTTGAAGGAACGGGTTCCGCCCTTCCCTGTTAAGGCGCACTCTACCAGATCTGTGAGTGCGTCCTGGGCCTATTGGCATCGTGCCTCGGTGGCCCAGGTGTGCAAGGCTGCGACTTGGTCGTCGGTGCACACCTTTTCCAAATTCTACAAGGTAGATGTTCTGGTATCAGCTGATGCCTCCTTTGGCCGCTATGTTCTCAGTGCGGCGGGGCCATGAAGGACCCTTGTTTTGTTATGGGTCCCTGGGTGTTGGTATTTGCTTTCCTGGGCTGTTGCTCCTGTTGAGCATTTTTTTCTGTTGCCCAGAAGGTTCTCTTACTGTGCATGTAAGTTTCCTTTCTCTGATGTGGGTACTGCGTTACCTTTTCTACGGTTGCGTCTCCCACCCCTCACGTCTATACTGCTTTGGGACATCCCAATAGTGATGACTTAGAGGAGGTGGCGACTGTCGGAGGACGTAAGAGAAAACGGAATTTTTGTAAAATCTTACCTGTAAAATTCCTTTCTCTGAGTCCTCCGACAGTCGCCGCCCCCGCTCCTCTTTTGGGGTTGTTTTCTTATTACCTACTGCTATTCTACCGAACTGAGTTGGGAGTGGTCACTGCAGGGGGGTATTGACCAGTTGGGACAGCCCCCATGGGTGTGTATATGCAAATGCCTTTGTTCTTTTGACTAAGTCTTTATGCCTAGCTACTCCTGCGGAGCGGAAGTCAATACCTAATAGTGATGACTTAGTGGAGGCGACGACTGTCGGAGGACTCAGAGAAAATGGATTTTTGTAAGATCTTACCGTAAAATCCTTTTCTCTTAAGCTCATTGACAGACGTAGTCTTCTTGATTCTCAAGAGCTGGGTTATGTTGTCTCCGCAGGAGTAGGACTAGGCAGAAAGACAAAACGTTCTGGCTCCACCTTAGGGGCAGTCCCTGAGGGTATATCCTCCCTCTCTCTGCTACAGGGAATCAGTTCTGTTCTAAAGCAGTAACAGAGAATTTAACCCAACCCAACTCAATGATAGAGGGGCGGGTACTACGTCTGTCAATGAGCTTAAGATAAATGTATATGTGGTGTGGGGTGCGCTAAACAACAAATAAATAATGAATATATAACATATATCTATGTGTGAACCAAATCAACAAAAGTGAATATATATAACATATATCAATCTGTGATGCCAATTAATAATGCAAATCAATTGGTGCATAAACATAAAAGTTCATAGGTGTCCATAAATATTTTGCAGGTGAGTAGAATTGTATTCTATCCGAATAATACGTGTATCCACCACCGAGTGAAATTCATCCTTACCAAACGGACATAAATAAGGTGCAACTATATTTTCTTGTGCTGAAAAAATATCCAATCTCCTTGTGAACAAACACCACGTGTAAATCACCAAGAATTAGCCTCTTACCAGATGGTAATAGGTATGCACTTGTTCAGTGAAACCACCGCCTTGCTTCCTCTTTAAAATCCTGAAGTGGGATGTAGAACCGCTCTACCTTTCTTTCTCCACTAGATGGCAACGAGTACCAGCAAGAAACACAGCCTCATCCTTCTTTACAAGCTCACAAAACCACCGTGTATTAAAGGAAAAAAAAGGGGCTAATAGTGTATTACCCTTGAGATTTATTCAAAAAACAGTTGATAATGCACTTACAATTAGATGTCTTGTATTCAGCATAAACATAGGCATACGAATTCCTGCAAAGGCTTGCGGCTGGCTGCAGCACGGACCGCAAGTTGTGTGTGACGTGTGCGCCTCCTAATCAACCGGTTTCTTCCCATAGGACTTCTACTGAGACAGACTCCTGTCTCATTTATCTATATCTATTTATCTATATTCAAAAGCACTGAATACCGGGAGCAGCTTCAACACACTATCAGCGCACCCATCCCCCCTTACAAAATGAGCTTAAGAGAAAAGGATTTTACGGCAAGATCTTACAAAAATCCATTTTTCTCTATCGCTCATTGACAGACGTAGTCTTCTTGATTCTCAAGAGCTGGGACATCCAGAAGCAGTGCCACAAAATGAGGGGTGGGATTGACAGAATCAAAATCCAATCTAGAAGGCCCAACCGGAGCCAACCAGAAGTATCAAAGGACTCATCGAGTAAACAGATGAGACCTACCCCACAAATCCTCGAGGTAGACCAACAGTCTCCTCAAACAGTGGCCTGCAGGAACCTTGCGGCCAGAAGAGGCATCTGACGATGCCATCACATAAACCTTATACAATATTGTAAAGGTATGAACCGACTACTAAACAGTCGCCTTGAAAACCTGAACCACTGACGCCTGATGGCGGAAGGTCCAGGAAACTCTAAGCGCCCGAGTAGAATGCGCCTTAACAGGGAACGGGGGATCCCGACCCTTAGATAAAATAAGCCTATACCACCGTCTGTCTGATCCATCTAAAGATGGTCGCAGCAGAACAGGCAACCCCTTCTTAGGGCCATCCGTGATCACAAACAGTGAATCCGTCTTACAAATTGAATCCGTAGTATTCAAGTATATCCTGATCGCCCGAACTACATCCAAGGAATGCCATGCAAATTCTCGAGGATGATTGGGCTAAGGACATAGGAAGGACAATACACTGTCCTTATTCAATGAAACTTTGAAACCACCTTAGAAGGAAGGATGGATTCGGATGAAGAACAACCTTATCCCTATGAACCACCAGATCTGGGGAACAACAGGATAATGCAGCCAGTTCTGACACCCTGCGTGCAGAAGTGATAGCCACCAAGAAGACCACCTTCTGGGATAAAGTAAGCAAGGGAATCTCCCTGATATTTTCAAAGGGAGGTGTCTGAAGAACCGACAGCACCAAATTAAGATCCCAGGATGGTAACGGCGCGTGCACCGGCAGAGCCAGGTGTCGCACCCCCTGGATGAAATTCCGCACCAAGGAATGAGTAGACAAAAGCTTCTGAAAGAAGATAGCAAATGCTGAAACCAGACCCTTGATAACACTCAAGGCCAGCTTCTGCTCAACTCCCTGTTGCAGAAAGCCAATATTCGGACTACCGAATAAAGATGTAGATGGAACCCAAGGGATTCACACCACACAATATAAGACTTCCATGTACGATGATAATCTTTCTGGAAGTCGCTTTCCTTGTTTTAACTAGAGTAGGAATAACTGAAGCTGACAATCCCTTGTCCTTCAGCACCTGGGTCTCAATAACCAGGCCGTTTAAAACCAGCGATCGTAAAGCAGGATGGAAGATCGGTCCCTGAGACAGTAGATCCTCCCTGAGAGGAAGTCTCCACGGGACGTCCGCCATCAGTCTGACCAAGTCGGCGTAACAAGCTCGACGAGGCCAGTCCGGAGCTGCCAGGATTACTGGAATTCCTTCCTCCTCTATCCTGCGAAGAAGTCTTGGCAGTAACCCAAGAGGAGGGAAGGCATACATTAGCTGGTATTGCCCCCACGGGGCGATCAGTGCGTCTGCGGTTTCTGCTAGAGGATCGCGGGAGCGAGCCACGAATCTCTGAACTTTCCTGTTGAATCGAGATGCCAACAGATCCATATCCGGGGTGCCCCATCGTAGGCACAACTGGTGGAAAACGTCTGGATGGAGGGACCATTCCCCCTGATCCAGAGTCTGACGGCTGAGATAATCTGCCTGCCAATTCTCCACCCCCGGAATGAACACCGCAGAGATTGCTGGAACAAATCGTTCCGCCCAGCGAAGAATGCAAGCCACTTCTTTGGCCGCTCGGACACTCTTGGTGCCCCCCTGGTGATTGACATAAGTCACGGCCGTGGCGTTGTCCGACTGGATCCGAACCGGGCTGCCCTGGAGCTGCTCGGTCCAGTGAATCAGACAAAGTCTGATCGCTCTCAGTTCCAATACATTTATCGGTAACCTGGATTCTTCCGGGGACCAAAGTCCCTGGACAGATAACTGACCGAGAATTCCTCCCCATCCGGATAGACTGGCATCCGTGGTCACTATCGTCCAATATATTGGCAGAAATGACATTCCCTGGCTGAGCATCGGAGACCGAAGCCACCAGACCAGAGACTCTCTGGTCTGTTTGCTCAATCGGATCTGATTGTCCAGGGATTCCGGATTCCGATTCCATCTGAGAAGAATCTCTTGCTGAAGAATTCGGGTATGGGACTGGGCAAATGGGACTGCTTCGAAGGAAGCCACCATCAACCCCAGAATCCTCATGCAAGTCCGAAGGGAAGACCAGCTGTTGGATAGTAACAACTGGACTGCTGATTGAATCTTTCGGAGTTTCCCTACCGGAAGAAAAAACTCTTGTCCTGACTGTGTCTAGAATTAGACCCAGATATTCGAGCCTCTGGGTGGGAACCAGAAATGACTTTTGCTGGTTCACCAGCCACCCGAATTCCTGTAAAGAAATCATAGTAATTTCTATGTTTTGTAGCAAGGTCTGAGGAGACTCTGCATGAAGCAGAAGATCGTCTAGGTAACCTAGAATCGATATGCCTCTTTGGCGCAGAAGTGCCAACATTGGGGCCAACACCTTCGTGAAGACCCGCGGAGCCGTGGCGAGACCGAAAGGTAACGCCACAAACTGATAGTGGTTCTCTTCTACGGAAAAGCGTAGAAACCGCTGATGTCCTGCGAAAATGGGAATGTGAAGATATGCGTCCTTGATGTCTATGGACGCTAGGACATCCCCTGGATGCAGAAAGGCTGCTACTGTGCGAATGGACTCCATTCTGTGACAAAAGAATTGAGTGCCCTTAAGTCCAGAATTGGACGCACTTTGCCCTCTTTCCTGGGTATTGTAAATAGGTTTGAATAAAACCCTTGAAACCGTTCTGTCCAAGGAACGTGGACTACCACTCCTTGTTGTAGTAAATCTGTGACTGCTCTCCGCAGATCGTCTAAACGATCCGGGGATAGTCGGCTATTGGAAGGGAAGAATCGCGCCGGTGGGAGAGATCGAAACTCGATCTTGTACCCTGACCTTATGACTTCGCAAACCCATCTGTCCGGGATTCTGGAAAGCCATGGATCCGGGAACCGGCGAAGACGTCCCCCCACCCCAGTTATGGGTGGGGGCGCACCTTCAGGCTTTGGACGGTTTATCTTCAGGTCTAGAGGGGGCGGGCTTTTGCTTGCCCGACCAACGACCCCTGACGCCTCCTGCAGGAGCTTTGGAGGACTTAATTTTTTCACCCGCGGGACGAAAAAACCTCTTGTGAGCAGAAAAAGAAGGCCCTCGTCTTTGACGAGTTCCTTTACCTTTAAAATTTTGCGGTAAAAAGGTGCTCTTTCCACCCGTGAGATCCTTAATGATCTCATCTAATTTGGCTCCAAAAAGACACTCTCCTAAAAAGGGGATATTAGCCAATGCTTTTTTGGAACCTTGGTCGGCTAACCAACCTTTTAGCCACAGTGTACGTCTGAGAACCACCGCTGAGACAGATGCTCGCGCCAATAATGAAGTGGCGTCTAACGCCGCATCACACACAAACTGTAACCCCTGTATCATTTGTTCCAACGAATCTGATACCGCCTGAGGGACCTCTTCTAGGTCCCGGCGTAACCACTTGGTCCATACAGTTACAGCCTGCGAAACCAGACCAATAGCAATTATTGGTCTGAAAGCTGATCCAATCAAGGTAAACATGGTGCGAGACATAGCTTCTATCTTGCGATCCACTGGATCTTTAAAAGACGGAGCGTCTTCTAGAGGAATAACCGTGGCTTTATTCAATCTAGCAATTGGTGAATCCACCACAGGTGGTTCTGTCCATTTCTTAATGAGGGTTTCCTCAAACGGATAACGCCTGTTAATGCGTTTAGAAATAGTAGAAATGCGTTTTGGCAGACTCCATTCTTCTTTGATTGGATTGCCAAAACATTTGGGCAATGGAAAAACCTTCGCCACTTTGATGCGTTTTTTAGTCCCAAAAGGGATTTCAGTTACAGCTATTTCTGACGGAATACCCTGTAATCTTAAGGTTTCTTGAACAGATACAATGAGTGCGTTTACCAACGCTTCCTCTCTGGCTATGGCTGATGCCGAAACATCCTCCTCACTGTCTGAAAAGACAGTACACGAGACACCAATACCAGATGAAGTACCTGCAACTGCAGAAATAGGCTCAGAGTCTGAATCCGAGGTTTCAGATAATAAGGGGTTAGGCGGGGGTCGCTTACTTGCGCCCTGTCCCTGACAAGCCACTTCCACCCGGGACACAAAAGTTTCCATAATAGCGGACAATGATTCAATCGTCAGTGGAGTGCTGGAGGATCCCGCAGACCCCTCGAGGGGATCCGGAGGAGATACATGAGTGGCAGGGTCCATGTTAATTCAGGACACCTTTGCCAGAAAACACAAAAAAAACTTTTTTTTTTTTTTTTTAAATAAAAAATACCTCTTATGTGTCTCCCCCTAGCGCAATAGCGCCCCTCAGAGTACCTGCTTCTCGATCCCACAGAGAGAGAGAGGGACCCCCAAGGCTCACCAACCGATGCAGTGAAGTTTCCAACCAACTGCAGTCAGCGTCTGTCTTTTACAGACTGGAAGGAGCTGTTGCTTTTTCCCGGGTAGAAGGACGTGGCTCCGCCCCCTGTGTACGCCTTCCGGCGTTCCCAGCTCTCCACGAGGTAGCTGGGCTCATGAAACATGGCCGCCCCCATACAGGAGACATTAGACTCCAAAAACATGGCGGCCGGCGTGACCTGAGGACATGCATGCACCTGGTCTACGGCAAAATGGCGGCGGACCGCCGAAATCGTTTTTCCCAGCACATCCACCTGCATCTCTGCTGAGTGGCGATTGATTGATCTACAGGAGATACACTACAAATAAGGTAGGATTATACCTCCTATGTCTGCTGTAATGCTACAGTCTGCTGGGTAGAGTGTTAGCTCTCAAACCAAGTCCACTTCCCACAAACACATACTGTATTTACAAGGGGGACTTTTAGTGTCAGATATATACTGACCATGTATGGAGGGGCCCATAATTCATACTGCCTCATAACGAGGAAAGAAAAAAGGGAACGTTTACTCACCATACCGAACCGACAGGCACCCTCTCTTCACAATACCCTCTCCACCGGGGTGGGGGTTTGTGGACCACTCCGGACGCCTCGACTCTCTGGTTCCTGGCGTCCAAGCGAGACTTTTAACTCGCAAGGTCAGTCCCTCCAATGGGACTCCGTCGCGGCCGACCCAGCGCGGAGCTCTGGTCTGCACGCGCTCGTAGGCAGAAACCGGGGTGACCACTGGATCTCAACATCCAGCCCGTCGCCCGGCCCCGCATACTTACTTGAATGTGTCGCGGCCGACCAAGCGCAATGCAATGGTCTGCGCGCGCTCGTAGGCCGGCTGGGGTGACCACTAGTGTCGCCCAGTCCGGCGTTTTTGCTTGAAGATCTCACAGGAAAAACACTGGAGAAAAAACTACCTAAAAAATATTTCTTCTAAAGAAAAAATCTTGCCAGGACCAAAAAGATCCCAGCAAGGAACTTAGGTCCTTACTCCTGACTAGACAGAAAAAAACTGATTCCCTGTAGCAGAGAGAGGGAGGATATACCCTCAGGGACTGCCCCTAAGGTGGAGCCAGAACGTTTTGTCTTTCTGCCTAGTCCTACTCCTGCGGAGACAACATAACCCAGCTCTTGAGAATCAAGAAGACTACGTCTGTCAATGAGCGATAGAGAAAAGGAATTTTACTGGTAAGATTTTACAAAAATTCCGTTATTCCATTTAAAATCCACTAATATGCACGTACATGGGATATAAATATCCAAAGCACATCATAATCAAGAGTGGGGATCAGGGTGCTCACTTGCTCCGGACGCGTGATGTACCAGTGTTCGGGTCCAGGACTCTCCGGTGAGACACCGCCGCTCACCTGATCAATCACCAGGCACGTCGTATGGCCATGTCCCTGACGTTTCGTCCCTTACTGACTTTTTCTAAGGGGGTGGACACGCTCTCTCTGCCAGAATTTATCACCATTCCCCGCATCTCATTAGACGCTAGATTAACCACACTTGAGCTCATTGTCTCCGCACAAAACATACTATCTGCCATAATTGACTGCAGTGTCCGTATGTGCATTTAACCCTTTACGTATAAATGAATAAGTGTTATACATTATTGGCCCTATTTACTGCTCACACATATGGCATTCCTAATCCCTTAAATTAAAATAGATTCACCAAACACACAGGGATTTCTTTGGAATAATAAAAGGTAGAAATCTGCAACAAAGTTTAACCACTTCTGGACTGGAAGGATTTACCCCCTTATTGGCCAGGCCATTTTTTGCGATATGGCACTGCGTTACTTTACCTGACAATTGCGCAGTCGTGCGAATCTGTACCCTAATGAAATTTATGTCCTTTTTTCCCACAAATAGAGCTTTCTTTTGGCGGTATTTGATCACCTGTGCGATTTTATTTATTTTTTTGTGCTATAAACACAAAAAGAGTGACAATTCTGAAAAAAAAAATACTTTTTAGTTTTTGCTATATAATATTCCCAATAAAAAAAAAATTAAAGATCAAAAATTTTCATCATTTTAGGCCAATTTGTGTTCTGCTACATATTTTTGGTTTGCGCAAAAGTTATCGCGTCTACAACTAGGGGAAAGATTTAGGTCATTTTTATGTATTTCTTTTTTACCAGTAATGGCGGCGATCTGCGATTTTTATTTTTTAGCGGGACTGCGACATTGCGGAGGACAGATCGGATACCTAACTGACATTTTTTACACTTTTGCGAGGACCAGTGACATTACTACAGTAATCAGTGCTAAAAATATGCACTGTTACTGTAATAATGACACTGGCAGGGAAGGGGTTAACACCAGGGGCGATCAAAGGGTTAAATGTGTCCCTAGGGGGTGCTTTCTAACTGTGGGGGGGGTTGGACTTGCTGAATAAAGATAAATAAATTAGAGGAACACAGAATCCCTCTGTTCATAACTGACAGAACAGCGGTTTGCCGTATTTACAAAGGCAGACCGCCGTTCTGTCTCCACGGGGAGCGATTGCGGGTGCCCGGCGCATTGGCTGTGGCAAATGGGTGCGCACGTGCCCTAACTGTGGGAACAGAGCCGACCTGCCGAAGTTTATGTACGGCGGCTGGTCGGCAAGTGGTTAAATCTTTGCAATGTACATAGATCACGCAAAGAGGAATTTTTTTTTTTTTTTTTCTCAACAAAAGTGTAGTTACCCTTTACAGTGGAACTATAGTCAGAAATGTCCCTCTAGATCACTTTAGGTTGGCCCCTTTTGCAAGTATAGCTATGTAAAACATTAAAATAAGTGCCCATACTGTTTAAAATCCAGTAATACACTCTCACCCTGCTCTGTACATGCTCAGTTGCTCTCTATTTTTAGGCACTGTGCTGAATTTGTAGAGGCCGATCTGCCTAAAGATTTACTGCTGCTCAGGGCCTCTGGGCTTCAGCAAAATGGCAGCCTTCAGCAAGAAGAAAAAGGAACAATGCTGGAGGCAATTTACAGCACACACTATATTTTTTGTAGCATAATTATTAATGTGAAAAGTATTTTTCTTGCTAAAGAAACATTATTTTTATTAAGTTCTTATAAGTAAAGTTCTACTTTAACTAAATCCTCCTATCCTTTACAGCCAAGGAAACTGCCATCTTAGTCTGTTTGATTTGCAGTTGGCATGGTGTTGCACATGTGATAAGGTATGACGCCAGCCACTTTATGGCTTCACAGTTGGGTTGCAAAAACAAGCACCTGTGACAGTTATTCATGGCATGCTTTTCGTGTAAGGGCTTGTTAACACTTGCTCAAAATACTAGCTAGTGCTTATCAAAGGCACCTATAGCGTTAATAGGTGCGGTTGATAAGCGTTTAATGAGCATTAAAACAGCTCTCCCAAACTCCTTCTGCGTGTTTGCGGTATGGATGACATGCGTTTTTGAGCATTAAAACCGCACCACAAACGCCTCCTTATTAACGCATACCAGCGCGGTTGCAGCCCGTTACCATAGACTTGAATAGAAATGCTTCAACTCCTTTCAAACTCGACATGAGGCTTTAATTTTGAAGCAACGCTAACGCTTTGTGTTTTTTAAATTGCGAACAGCACTGTGTGCTGTCCATAGTCTCATTTGCATAGGCGTTTGAGGGGCGTTACAAATGCCTGCTCCTAATGCCAGTGTGAACTATGCCTAACTGTTCTGGGAAGCCTTTAATTTGATGGGCTTAGTTTTGCTTTTTAATGCCCTGTTGTATTCAGTATTTTCACTGCAGGTTTGAATTTGGTTGCTAGGAGACAGTTTTTGCTATGGTAGGCTTAAAGTATATGTGAACCCTTACCTTGTAAAACAACCCATTCAGTTTAACCGCTTCCCGCAAACCGATGTACCTGTACGTCGGCTCAAAGTTGTTGTACTGGGGTGATGCCTTCAGCTGCAAGCATCAACTTGGTATCGTTTTTTTGAGTCGGCGGTCGGCTTTCAAATGATAACAACCAAGGCGGCTCAGTAGCCGCTCGGCAGTTATCACAGGGATAGCGGCCTTCCGCCACTCGGCCCAGGTCTCCTGTCCCACCAGGAGACCCAAGTGACCAGCCGACACGACTGTCAGCTGGTTAGAGTCCCAATTTCCTGATCAAGTAACCCAGAAGCGACGTCACTTCCGGTTTACTCAGCTGCCAACGGCGTCGTTTTAAAAAAAAGTGACTGTTCAAAAATGCCGATTTTGGCATTTTGAATACTGTTAAATGCAGTGGAGGGGTTTGAGCTCTTTTAGATCCCAGATTCCTCCATAAAGAATACCTGTCACTGCCTATTACTGTCACAAGGGATGTTTACATTCCTTGTGACAGTAATAAAATGAATCAGATTTTTAATTTTTTTTTAAAGGAACAGTGATAAAAATCAAATAAAATAAATGGGAAAAAAAAAATCAAAATTTTAAAGCGCCCCTGTCGCCGTGAGCTCGCGCACCAAAGAAAACTCAAATGTAAACGGTGTTCAGATCGCACGTGAGGTATCGCTGCGATCGTCAGAGCAAGAGCAATAATTCTAGCAAAATAAACTCCTCTGTAACGCCAAAGTGGTAACCGTTAAAAAATGTTAAAGCGTCGCCTATGGAGATTTTTAAGTACCGTAGTTGCACAATTGTGTGCACAATTTTAATCCATAACATGTTGGGTATCTATTTACTCGACGTGACATCATCTTTCACAATATACAAAAAAAATTGGGCTAACTTTACTGTTTAGTTTTTTTTTTTTAACTTCAGTGAAGTGTATTTTTTCCCAAAAAATCGTGTTTGAAAGACCGCTGCATAAATACCGTGTGACAAAAAAATATTGCAACGACCGCTATTTTATTCTCCAGAATCTTTGCTAAAAAATATATATATATATATATATATATATATATATATATATATATATATATATATATATATATATATAATGTTTGGGGGTTCTAAGTAATTTTCTAGAGAAAAATACTGATTTTAACTTGTAAACAACATGTCAGAAATAGGCTTGCTCCTTAAATGATTAAAATGGAAATGAAAGGCAAACCATTTGTTTATATGTATCAAAACATTTTTAAAAACATTTTTTTTGTTTTTTTTTATAAATGACAACCTCTGTTGCTGGAGGTGAAGAAATGGCAGTATACAGATCTTCCCAGTGAATGACAGGGGGATATGTCAGCACGTCTGATCATTGGAGGACAGGCAGGCCATAAAATCTGACAATGCTGAGATGTGCTCTTATGCCTAGTGTGGTCAGTTTGAAATAGGAAAGCAGGGGGGCTGGCAGGATCAACAGGTATTTCACACGAAGTAGGCAATACAAAGAGAACAGAATACCTTTTTAATACAAGTACATGGTACAACATACACACATCAGAAATATGACATGTTGGGGTAACCTATTCTTTAAAGGAAATCTGTCCTATGAGAAATGTGTAGGTTGTCCTTTCTGAAAATGCTGTTTGTCTACCTGTCATTCGGATGCTTCAATGTTTTCTTTAAGTTAAAAAGTCTGAGCAAACCCGGATTGCTGACTTTTCACATTTTGTGTGTTTGTCTGGACCTGTATCTTGATAACCTTGATAACCAGACAGCTGGAAATTTTGGAAGGAGGTCCGCAATGGCAGATTTTTTTCTTTTGTTTATGCCATCCGAATTTAGGGAAGCAGCCCTGGGAATGAGGTGCTGCAAAGGACAGGATCTGTGATCA
Source organism: Pelophylax lessonae (assembly GCF_965119305.1). Lineage (NCBI taxonomy): Eukaryota > Metazoa > Chordata > Amphibia > Anura > Ranidae > Pelophylax > Pelophylax lessonae. Next base: position 539,022,094 of record NC_138769.1, read on the forward strand.
GGCCGATCCCACTGGCTAGCACAGCCAGACGTCATACTTGACTATCTGCCTTTTGCTTTGTTGTGGCATGGGAATCCAGAAAATGTCAAACAACCAACAAAGAAAAAGCTTACCAGACAACTTGCAATAAACTGAATTGTCCAGTCTAACAGTTCACGTTAAAAACAGTGGTTTGGTTTGCACACATTTGCAAATACATGTGTAAGTTGCAGAGGCCACCAGTGGCGGCCGGTGTGTTGGAGGCGCAGGGGCGCCGCCCCCCCATCCATGCGTCCGTCCCCCTAATCTGCATGCAGGGGCGCCGGACGCATGGAGCTTAATGGGGATTTCTTTTTTTTTAGATCACCTGATTACAGCCAGAGGTTCTAATAAGGCGATGCAAAGGGTGGGCTCGGGGCGCTGAGCAGTGCGTCCCGAGTCCACCCATTGTGTAACAATAGTGAATGAAAATTTGCTATTGTCACACCAATCTTGCTCCTGGCCAATCAGGAAACGCGTCCGATACGCGCTTCCTGATTGGCTGCAAGTAGGCAATACAAAGAGAACAGAATACCTTTTTAATACAAGTACATGGTACAACATACACACATCAGAAATATGACATGTTGGGGTAACCTATTCTTTAAAGGAAATCTTGACTATCTGCCTTTTGCTTTGTTGTGGCATGGGAATCCAGAAAATGTCAAACAACCAACAAAGAAAAAGCTTACCAGACAACTTGCAATAAACTGAATTGTCCAGTCTAACAGTTCACGTTAAAAACAGTGGTTTGGTTTGCACACATTTGCAAATACATGTGTAAGTTGCAGAGGCCACCAGTGGCGGCCGGTGTGTTGGAGGCGCAGGGGCGCCGCCCCCCCATCCATGCGTCCGTCCCCCTAATCTGCATGCAGGGGCGCCGGACGCATGGAGCTTAATGGGGATTTCTTTTTTTTTAGATCACCTGATTACAGCCAGAGGTTCTAATAAGGCGATGCAAAGGGTGGGCTCGGGGCGCTGAGCAGTGCGTCCCGAGTCCACCCATTGTGTAACAATAGTGAATGAAAATTTGCTATTGTCACACCAATCTTGCTCCTGGCCAATCAGGAAACGCGTCCGATTTGCGCTTCCTGATTGGCTGCAAGGCAAACCTCATGCCATTGGCTGAGGAGGAGGCGGGAGCGGGAGGACTGCAGGAGACGCGCCAGGGGACAGAGTGAGGTGAAGCCGCCGCCGGGACTGAAGAGCAGCCGCCGCCAGGTATGTGCATTGGTCTCGGGGGGGGAAGCCCACACTGCATTGAAGAGGGCATGCTGTGGCGCTCTGCATTGATTGGGGGGCATGCTATGGTGCTCTGCATTGTTTGGGGGGCATGCTGTGGCACTCTGCAATGATTGGGGACAATGCTGTGGTGCTCTGCAATGATTGGGGATAATGCTGTGGCGCTCTGCAATGATTGGGGACAATGCTGTGGCGCTCTGCAATGATTGGGGACAATGCTGTGGCACTCTGCAATGATTGGGGGGCACGCTGTGACGCTCTGCAATGATTGGGGACAATGCTGTGGCGCTCTGCATTGATGGGGGCATGCTGTGGCACTCTGCAATGATTGGGGGCACGCTGTGGCGCTCTGCATTGATTGGGGGGCGTGCTGTGGCACTCTGCATTGATTAGGGGCACACTGTGGCACTCTGCATTGATTGGGGGCACGCTGTGGCATTCTGCATTTATTGGGGGGCATGCTGTGGCACTCTGCATTGATTGGGGGCATGCTGTGGCATTCTGCATTGATGGGGGCATGCTGTGGCATTCTGCATTGATTGGGGGGCAGGCTGTGGCGCTCTGCATTGATTGGGGGCACGCTGGTCACTCATTTTTCTGTTTGCGCCCCCCCAAAAATTTTGAGCACCAGCCGTTACTGGAGGCCACGTCATGGCACCTAATATTTATTTGATACCCTGCAGTTTTTGTAAGTTTGCCCACTTACAAAGAAATGAAGGGTCTATAATTTTTTTTTATCATCTGTGTACTTTAATTATAGAGACAGCATATCAACCAAAAATCCAGAAAAAAAAAACACATAAAACAAATTCTATAAATTGAGTTGCAGTTCAGTGAGTAAAAACTGAAAATTCCTATCAAATACTTACCGTAATTTTCCTTTCCTGATGGTCTCCATGGCAGCCTACGTGTGGGTTAACCCCGCCTCCACTCCAAGGGTATAGGACCCCCCTCCCATAAATTTCAGCTCTCAGGTACAGCCAGTGTTCCATATCTTAGCCAAATCCAAGACGAGAGGGTGGGAACTCCGGCTGCCATGGAGACCATCAGGAAAGGAAAATTACGGTAAGTATTTGATAGGAATTTTCCGTTTTCCTGACAGTCTCCATGGCAGCCTACGTGTGGGAAATAACTAGCTCGCGCCATACGGGTGGGAATGCTTTAACAAAGAAACTTGAATTCATGCTGTTAGCAGACAAAACAGTCAGACCAAAACTGAAGACAGCGAAGCAGGCTCCACACAATAATGGGTCATAAAAGTATTGACCGAAGACCAGGAAGCCGCTCTGCAATCACATCTGGAGCCACTTGTCGCGAGGCCGCCCAGGACGTAGATATACTCCTTGTAGAATGAGCCGTCACCGCATCTGGAGGAGCCAAACCCTCTACCCTATAGGCCTGTTGGATAGCTGCCACGATCCATGATGCAATGGTTCTGGATGAAGCACGCTTCCTTCTGTTTTTTCCTAGGAATAAGATAAAGAGGTTGTCTGACTGTCTGAACGATGTAGTCGCTTGAAGATAGATCCTCAAGGATTCACCAACATCCAGCGGATGAAGACTAGTCTCATCAGAAGACCAGAAAGTAGGAAGAACGATCTCTTGATTTTCGTGAAAAACCGAGGTAACTTTCGGGTTTGAATTCAACATGGGTATTAGAACAACCCGATCCGGAAATAAAGTTAGAAAAGGTTCTCTATAACCAAGGGAAGCTATCTCAGAGACCCTTTTAGCTCATGTGATGGCTACCAGCAAAACTGTCCGGATGGTAAGGTCCTTGATGGAAGAAGGGGACACTAGGCCAGATTTTGAGAAGGCATTCAAGACAATAGGAAGATCCCATTTCGGGAATCTGGGTTTTCTCTGAGGCCTGAGTCTGGCTGCTCCTTTAAAGAACTGTTGAATTAATGGGGGTTTGGCCCACATGACACCGGAGAAGGCGGTTAATGCCCACACATGAACTCTTAAAGTGCCTACTGAAAGGAGCATATCTAGGCCAGTCTGAAGAAATTTTAAGACTTCTTGAATCCCAGGGACTGGGGAAGACATTCCCTCCGGATATGCAGATTTCATAAATTTTGTCCAGACTCTGCGGTATACCACATTTGTGCTTGATCTTCTAGAGCTCATTAGAGTGGGAATGGCTGTTGGTGGACAGCCGAGCGATTCCAACCTTTCCCTCTCAAGAACCAGACCGTCAACCGGAGTATTGCAGGACAGGGGTGCACTGATGATCCCTGAAGGAGAAGGTCTGGTCTGAGGGGAAGAGGGACTGGGTCCTGATAGCTGAACTGTAGGAGAAGCGGAAACCATGGTCTGTTCGGCCAGAAGGGAGCCACCATCACGACCTTGACATCTTCCGCTTGAAGTCTCTGTAGGAATTTGAGAAATATGGGTACCGGAGGAAAGGCATATGCCCTGCTGAACTCCCACCTGTCGGTTAGTGCATCTGTTCTGTAGGCCTAAAGGCATTTGCCTCTCGTGACATATTTCTCCAGCTTGTGGTTGCAAGGAGAGGGGAACAGGTCGACTTCGGGAGAAACTCCCAGAGACAGAATCCAGTTGAACGACTCTGCATGAAGAGACCATTTGTTGTGGTTCAACTGGACCCTGGAGAGAAAATCTGCCTGGACGTTCTGAGATCCTGGAATGTAAACTGCCGATATGTTGACTAGATGAGCCTGAGCCCAAGTCATAATTGGTTCTAATTCCTGTAGAAGGGGAAGGCTCTGCGTCCCACCCTGTCTCTTCACATAATACACTGCTGTGGTGTTGTCCATCCGGAGCATGACAGATCTTCCTTCCACAAGGTGTTGGAAGGCTCGAAGAGCATGATAGGCTGCTCGGAGTTCCAAGATGTTGGACACCGGAGTGTGTCTTTGAGGAGACCACCTCCCTTGAGCCACTTCCGACAGACAATGAGCTCCCCAGCCCGAGTTGCTGGCATCTGTTGTGATTATGGTCCACGAAGCTGGGATCAAAGAGTGGCAATTGAGCAGATTCTTGCATTCGAGCCACCAAAGAAGACTGGTCCTCATGCTGGAGGAGATGTGAATGAATTGCTCTTGCTTTTCCGGATTCCATTGCTGTAGGAAACCTCTCTGAAAAGGCAGCATTCGCCAAAGAGCCCATTTGACCATGGGAGCCGTGGAAACCATGGTTCCAATGATTTTGAGGCACTGGGAGGCTCTTAGCCGGGAGGAAGAAAGGGCTGGGAGGATTCTCTCCCGCACTACCGGTATCTTCTCCACATGGAGAGAGATTGTACTTTTGACGGTGTTGAACTGAGCCCCTAGATAGACTAGGCATTGAGTGGGCTCCAGCTGGCTCTTTTGCAGGTTCAACAGCCAGCCAAACTCCATGAGGGTCGTCATGACCTGATCCTTGTGTGTCAGTATCTGATCTTTGTCCTGAGACAAAAGTAGAAGATCGTCTAGGTAATGGTGTAGACGTATACCTCTTAATCTTATGTGAGCCACAACAGCCAGGAGAACTTTGGAGAATACTCTCTGGGAGAGGTAGAGAGGCCAAAAGGAAGACATGTGAACTGAAGATGTCGGTTCATGACAGAGAAGCGGAAATATTTGTGAAAGTCTTCTGCTACAGGCACATGAAAATACGCATCCTTGAGGTCTATTAAAGGCCAGACAGTCTCCTGGCAGCACCGCCTTTTGGATGGTGGAGAGAGTCTCCATCTTGAACTTTTCGTTCTTTATGAACTTGTTCAGATATGTGAGATCTATGAAGGACCTCCAGGAACCGTTCTTCTTCTGCACCAGGAAGAGGGGTGAGTACACGCCCTGAAATTTCTCCTTATCAGGTACCGAGACCACCGCTCCTTGAGACACCAAAGCGTCTACATAAGCGAGCAAGACTTCTTTTCTCTCTCCTTGATAAGGCAAGTGAGTTGGAATAAACCGGGGAACCGGATCCGCCAGAAAATACCACTTGTGACCTGTAGAGACCGTTCTGACGGTCCAGAAGTCCGAGATTGAGGCCGCCCAGACATGCTGGAAGTGTAGTAGACGTGCCCCCACCTGGCATGTCTGAACGGGCCCAATCTCAAAAAGACTTAGTGGTTTCCTGCCCAGAGGAGGCTGGATTCCTGGACGACCTTCGAGAGGATGATTGGCCTCCTCTCCAATTTCTCCAAAAGTCCCTACCGGGCTTGTAGGAGCAAGCATCTCTTGATCTCTGAGTATTGCCTCCTAGGTTAAGGCTTCTTCTGGCCAAACAAGCGTCTATCTTGTGGTAGGAAGCCCGATTTCCCACCAGTGGCCTTCGCTATGGCGCTGTCCAATTTATTACCAAAGAGAGATGTCCTGTTTGAAGGCTGGATCAGCAAGCCAGGGACGCAGCCACAAGGCCCGCTTCGCTGTAACCGAAGAGAGCATTGACCTGGACAAGAAGCGAAGAACATCGATGAATGCTTCTCCCAAAAAAACAGATGCCAGTTTGAGCTCATGGATGGGAGAGTTCTCAACTTCTTCATCTGAGATGCTCCCTAGTTTGGCCTCCATATCAGACACCCAGACCTCCATGGCTTTGGACATGGCTGCTAGCGCCATAACAGGCTGCCCCAGCCATAACATAGACTCTCTTCAGGTCCAAGTCTATTTTCCTAATCAGGGGATCCTTAAAGGAAACTGCGTCATCCAGGGGCAGTGTAACATGCTTTGCCAGTCTTGTGACTGCAGCATCTACCAGGGGAGCAGATTCCAGGCGAGCTACATCTTCAGCTTTCAAGGGATAAAGCTTCACCAGTTTGGAGGATAGGGAAGATTTGCTGTCCCCTTTGCTCCATTCCTCAGTGATCACATCTTGCAGCTCAGTAAGGGAAGGGAAGGGAAGTTGATGCGCTCCTTACCTAGGTGCTTGAAAAACTTCCCCTGCTTCTTCTGGGGAGACACAGGATCATCCCACTTTAGAGCTTCCTTAATGGCTCTGAGGGCAGCACTAGGGTGAACTCAAAGCCTCCTGCTGCTCCTTCCTCTTCAGAATCACTATCTGATAAATTCACAGAAGTAGGACTCGGTTGAAAGGGGCCCTGATCCTCAGGTGCTTCAGCTGGAGAACTGGATACGGTGGGACCATGTGCTGGAGCAGAACCCCACTATTTCAGGGACTGTTGTACCACCCTCTTCACCAAGGTTTCCAATCTGTGGTCCTCGGGCTCCCTTTCACCGGCTGCGCGAGCGAAGCATAGCTCGCAAAGGGACTTGTCCTCCGGGATATGCGACCCACAACCCCAACAAGCTCTCTGGTGTGTGCGGTGACCATGACGTTGTGTATGGTGTCTGGAGGAGGAATGGGAGTGTCTCCTCTGAAGCCTGCTCCCTGATGGAGACTCATGGCGTCTTGATCTGGAGGATGAACTCCTACGTGGTCTGACAGGGTCTCTATCTTGAGGTGCTGCAGACCTGGAAGAGCTGATGGAGAAAGAGAAATATTTGGGGAGACACTGGATTTAGCCATGAACCAGCTAGCCCTCCCCCACCCCCCCCCCCCCCCCCCGAAAACGCCAGCACCCACCTGTTATGAGAGGGCTGGCCACAGGTGGGCGGTGACGCAGGATCCATACTTCAGGCCAAACAACCAGACTGATAAAAGATAAAATGATAAAAGAAGGTAGCACACATCAGACACAGGAATAGTACAGTGGATAATACAATGTAAACCATCCTCCTCCCCCACCCCTGCATGTCAGACACCAGATAATCCCTCTGCACATACCTGTAGCAAGGAAGCAGGAGACACAGGGAAGCTGCTGCAACGCCCACAGTACTTCCCATGGGTACCAGGGCCGGATTAAGAGCATCATGGGCTTGGTGCTGAGGATTTTGAAGGGCCTTAAGGGCCGTGCCTTGGCATGCACCCAGAGGAGGAAGGGTGCAGCCCTGCCTGCCTAATTCAACATGGGATGCTGTCTCTGAAGCCCATAAACACACCCATGCATCGGCAACTGTCCCTCCTTGTCCGGCCTTCGTGCTGTGTCGGGAGGTTCTGAGGGAGCTGCCTGGGGAAGCGAGCATAGAAGCCAGACTTCTGTGTTTACATGTGACAGAAGAGCGGTAACAGTGAATATGGCCAACACGGGGCCTATATAAAGGTAGGGGCCTGGAGCTGCAGCTCCAATAGCCCCTACGTTAATCTGGCCCTGATGGGTACTGGGGTTTGACAGCTGTTTAAATTCCCCACCGGAATGACGTCAGCGGTGACGCCCCCGGCGATCGCGAGGTGCGCATGCGCGTACCAAGCCTCGGCTTCGCTCGCGACGCACTGCGTATGCGCGGAAACGGGAGGCGGCCGTCCGATTGGCTGATGACAGCAGAGGAGGAAGAGGAAGGCGTCCTGGAACGCAGGAAGCGTTCCAGCGCCATTAGCCCTAAAATACCGCTAGCACCAGGGAAAGAAATACAAAGAGGAATACATAAACAACAAATACCACTGCCATGAAGAGCTGTACCGATAATCTTCAGACCCTGTCAGAGTATGCCGGCCAAGCTTCAGTCAACCGCAGAGAGCTGGGGAATTTCAAGTGTCACTCTCCCGCTCTTGGCTGGGCCCTGGACACACAGACACCATCCAAATATCTTGAGGTTAGCCGGCCATAGATAAAACATCCAAAATGTAGGTCCTTGGAGGAGGACAAAAAAGGAACACTGGCTGTACCTGAGAGCTGAAATTTATGGTGGGGGGGGGGGGGTCCTATACCCTTGGAGTGGAGGCAGGGTTAACCCACACGTAGGCTGCCATGGAGACTGTCAGGAAAAAAATATTTGATTCCCAAGCAAAATATGACCTAGTACTTGGTGGAGAAACCCTTGTTGGCAAGCACAGACATTTCTTGTATTTGGTTACAAGGTTTTTACACCTCTCAGGAGGGATTTTGGTCCACTCTTCTGTACAAATCTTCTCTAAATCCTTAAGGTTTCTTGGCTGTCACTTGACAACTGGAAGTTTCAGCTCCCTTCATAAATTTTCTATAGGTTTAAGGTCTGGAGACTGGCTAGGCCACTCCATGACCTTAATGTGCTTCTTCTTGAGCCACTCCTTTATTGCCTTGGTGGTATCCATGACCCATCTTCAGTGTTCTGGCTGAGGAAAGAAGGTTCTCATCCAAGATTTTACAATACTTGGCCCCTCAATGCGGCAAAGTTGGCATGTACCTTTATCAGAGAAACAGCCCCAAAGAATGTTGTTTCCACCTCTGTGCTTGACTGTAGGGATGGTGTTCTTATGGTCATAGTCATCGTTTTCCTTCCTCCAAACTCGACGAGCTGAGTTAATGCCAAAGAGCTAAATTTTGGTCTCATCTGACCACAGCACTTTCTCTCAATCTTTCCCTAAATCATTTAGCTGTTCATCTGCAAACTTCAGACGGGTCTGTATATGTGCCTTCTTGAGAGAAGGGGGATACCTTGTGTGTGCTGCAGGATTTCAAACCATGGTGGCATATTGTGTTACAAATGGTTTGATTGGGGACTGTGGTCCCAACTGCCTTGAGATCATTCAGAAGGTCCTCCCATGTAGTTCTGGGCTGATCCCTCACTTTTCTCATGTTCATCCTTACTCCATGAGGCAAAATATTGCATGGAGCTCCAAACCGCAGGCGATTGATGGTTATTTTGTATTTCTTCTATTTGCGAATAATCACTCCAACAGTGGTCTCCTTCTTGCCAAGCTTCTTGTTGATGGTCTTGTAGCCCATTCCAGCCTTGTGCAGGTCTACAATCTTGTCCCTGGTGTCCTTTGACGGTTCTTTGGTCTTGTCCATGATGGTGAGGTTTGAATAGAAGAAAGAGATTCTGTGAACAGGTGTTTTTTTTACACATAAGTTGTCGTTAGGAGCACCTTCTTACATTGACAGGACTAATCTGTGTACCAGATGAGCACATATTATAGCTAGTCTGTGGGAGCCAGAATTATTTTTGGTTGGTAGGGAATCAAATCCTTATTTTACTCACTGAACTGCAACTCAATTTATAACATTTGTATTGTGTTTTTTTGGGATGATATTCTGTCACTATTATTTAAAATACACCTATGATAACAATTATAGGCCCTTCATTTCTTTGTAAGTGGGCAAACTAACAAAATCTGCAGGAGATCAAAAAATATTTCCCCCACTGTATATAATAATGGATAGATTGAAGTCAGATATACCTGGAGGGAGCCCACTCCCCTCCTTAAATGCACAGGGGCTCACTGGATGCCCAGCAAATAGCACAATGGTGTCCAGTGCACCCTTAACCTTCACCAAATAACCAAGGGTACAAACAAACAGCAACTGCCCCAAACTAAAACTGACCGTAACAACAAGGAACACCTAAAAGGGCAACGCATTTAAAACATTCCACAAATAGCCTACTGGTAATTATTTTCCATTTTTTTGGGTGGGGATTGCCATGGTTGTTAAGTTTAACCACCTATATACCAAATTTACCCCCTTCCTGGCCAGGCCAATTTTCAGCACTGTCACACTTTGAATGACAATTGTGTGGTCATGCAACACTGTACCCATATGAAATTGTCATTTTTTTTTTCACACAAATAGAGCTTTCTTTTGGTGGTATTTAATCATCGCTGGTTTTTTTATTTCTCCTAAATAAACAAAAAAAAGACTTAGAAAAAAAACACATTTTAAAATATTTTTGGCAACTAAATTAACGCTATTTTAGTCTAATAAAACTCAAACAATTCAGATGACTAAAATACGACTTAAACTAAAATAGCATTTTAGTCAAAAAACTATGACTAAAACAACAAATTCAAAATTTGAAGTGAAAATGAACACCTTTCCCTGCCTATTGCTATCACAGGGGACATTTATATGCGCTGTGATAACAAAAAAAGTGATTAAAAAAAATAATTAAAAGTGAGTGTGTAGAAAAAAAAGAAGGTATTAATAATCCCCCCCCCCCCCCCCCCCGTGCTTGCTTACAAAGGTGACTGCATGTGTCGGTCCCGCATGCGCATAAACAGTGATCGCCCCACACGTGAGGTATCACAGATCAGATAGAGGGCAGTATTTCTACCACCAGGCCTCCTGTGTCAATCTAAGGTGGTAACATGTACAGGCTTTTAAAGCGCTGCCTATGGATACTAACGTTTACGTAATTTGTAATTTGCCGCTGTTGCACGGGTGTGCACAATTTTAAAGCGTGACATATTTGCCATCTGTTTACTTGGAGTAACATCATCTTTTATACTTTACCAAACAATTGGGTATTATATTGTGTTTTTGTGCATCAAAATTCACTAACGTGTATTTTTTCCCCAAAAAATTGCGTTTAAAAAATGGATTAATACTGTGTGACATAAAAAATTGCAACACCCACCATTTTATTTTCTATGGCCTCTGCTTTAAAAAAAAATGATAATGTTCGAGGGTTCTAAGTAATTTTCTAGGAAAAAGTACTGATTTTTACATGTAGACAAAAAGTGACATTAAAGGCCTGGTCTTCAAGTGGTTAATTACACGCAATCCTGGAAACCCCTTCTATGCCACTGCTTGCTAATTCAGGAGGCACTACTGCTACCTTCTGATGCCACAACTGTAAACCAAGAGTTTGGCTCTCGGTTGCGGTGCAGCCCGATTGATCCTAATGGATGAGTGACAAGTGGTGCTTCCTGTCAAACTCTGCAGCCTGAGTTAAATCTGCTGCAGCCACGAATTACAGCATCATGGCTGTGACGTGTACAGCCCTTTCAGGCAGAAATGTCAATGTCAGGGGCAAAATCTGTTTTTATTGCCCCTGGCTCCCAGTGTGAAAGAGCCCTTAATGACAACCCTGGAGATTTGAGATTGCATTGTTTCATCTAAAACAAAGTGACATATGGTAGCTTCACGTATTTCTGCCCCCATGGATACACTTTAATAGGAAAAACCAACGGGGTACTAAGAAACCACAATAACGTTACAATAATGCCCTGATGTAATATAAGTGCAGTCAATGCTTTTATGTGATGTTTTTTGCATCTTCACCTCCCTCCACCTTGGAAGCCACTAAGTGCAGCGAGCATTGGAAATGCATTATAGGAAGGGTGGGAATGGGCATTGATGGGAAGGAGATGGAGAGTAATAAATATGTTATGAGATGACTGTACAGTCCTTCATGTGTTTTGTCAGTGTTCTTCCATAATGTTCCAGTATAATAATAATGTAAGTAGAAGGACTATTCCAGGAACATTTTAGCCTCTTTCATCAAAGATATTCCCTAACACTTTTGCATCACTGAAACCTTAGGTTTGCTCTACCTCTGTTGTAATCATATGAAATGCATAAATTCTCACAATGCTGATGCATACTACTCAACCTGTAACATGCAAATACACGCTAATGTTTATTGCTTTATTGTGCATGCTTTCAGTGGTCATTGCAAGTTTTAGATGATGGACTATCCATCTAGACTCTACTGAGTGAGCTCTCTTAATATACTGTATTTAGGATGTATTCACAATGATGCATTGCATTAAAGTACATATATTTCAGCGCATCACTGCAAAGCATGGTAACATAGTACAATTTGGGGAATTCATAAACCCTTTAGAACTTTGCAGGATCTTGCACTCGATTCAAACATCTGTCATAGGCAGGCATATGAATCTGGAGGGGGGGACACTAGGCAGAGAAAAAAGCTTGAGCACGCCTATGGGGCAGTCCCTGGGGGGTATACTCCCGCTTCCTGCTATAGGTATTCAGTTTTTTTCTGCCTAGTCAGAAGGGTGGATCTGTTGGCTCCTCGCCTTAAAGCGGTAGTATCATGTTTTTTTTTACTTTTACCTACAGGTAAGCCTATAATAAGGCTTACTTGTAGGTACAATTAATATGTCCTAAACTGGCACGGTTTAGGAGATATTTGCAGTGCATGCAGCTGCTCACGAGAGCGGCGCATGCGCTCTGAAGGTCCGGGGGGACCTTCAGTTTTGCTTGCCGGGAGCTTGCCGGAAAATCGCTCCCGCGCGCATGCGTCATCGCGGCTCCGGCCAATCGCAGCGCCGGAGCCGCTGAACCCGGAAGAGACACCGAGGGATCATGGCAGCGCCCGCAGCGATGTCCGGGGTCCGTGTCAGGGCTTCGTTCTAAGGTAAGTAAAACATAATGAGCTAGTATGCGATGCATACTAGCTCATTATGCCTTTGTCTTGCAGGTTTTTTTTTTTTTTTTGTTAGCGTTTTTGGGTTTACAACCACTTTAACAGAAAAGTACAGAGGTTTGTGGCACGGACTCGGGATCCTCTCGCCAACGCCACAGATGCCTTAGTGGCTCCCTGGAGTCAGTATCGTCTGATATACGCCTTTCCTCCTCTCAAGCTTCTGCCGAGACTCCTGCGCAGGATCGAGGTGGAAGGGATTCCGGTCATCCTAGAGGCTCCAGACTGGCCTCGCCAGTCTTGGTACGCCGATCTGGTATGGCTGGTCGCTGATGCTCATCAGGGAAGATCTGCTGTCCCAAGGATGGATCTTCCATCCTGCTTTACAGTCACTGGCCTTGATGGCTTGGCTGTTGAAAGCCAGGTGCTGAAGGATAGAGGGTTATCTGAATCGGTGATTCCTATGCTTTTAAAAGCTAGAAAATCTACTTCCATCGTACTTGAAAGACATACATTGCGTGGTGTGAATCCCTGTGGGTTCACCGTCTCTCCTTTTTCGGTGACTCGGATTTTGGCCTTCCTCCAGTGAGGGGTCAAGCAGCATCTGGCCTTGAGTACCATCAAAGGCCAAGTCTCGGCCTTGGCGATTTTCTTTCAATGTCCGTTGGCCACACACACACTCCTTGGTGCGTACCTGTCTCCAGGGAGTGAGACACTTGGTTTCCCCCGGTGCGGTCTCCATTGCTGCTGTGGGACTTCAATTTGGTGTTGTCAGTTCTCCAGAAACCTCCCTTTGAAAATATTTGGGAGATTCCCCTGATTATGTTGTTCCAGAAGGTGGCCTTTTTGCTGACTATTACTTCTGCGCGCAGGGTGTCGGAGCTGGCGGCGCTGTCTTGTGGTTCACCTTACCCAGTGGTTCACAGGAATAAGGTGATTCTTCGGCATGTCCATCGTTCCTTCCAAAGGTCATCTCCGATTTTCATCTAAATCAAGACATTGTGTTGCCCTCCCTGTGTCCCAAGCCTAAGCATCCTAAGGAAGTTGCCTTGCATTCCCTGGATGTGGTTCGGGCAATAAGGGTGTACCTGGCAGCTACTGAGTCGTTTCCAAAGTCAGACTCACGATTTGTCCTTAGGGATGGACCTCGCAAGAGGCTGGCTGCTTCTGATGTGACCATTTCCAGATGGATCAGGCAGAATTGGGTTCAGGCTTATTCTATTAAGGGTCAGGTTCCTCCTTTCCCTGTCATGGCGTGCTCCTATTAGGGCGCTTAGTGCCTCTTATGCCTTCCGTCATCAGGCGTCAGTGGTGCAGGTTTGCAAGGTGGCCACCTGGTCGTCTGTACAAACATTCAAAAAGTTTTATAAAGCGGATGTTGACATCTGCGGATGCTTCTTTTGGCCGCAAAGTTTTGAAGGCTGCCGTTTAGAGGACTTGTCCTCTTTGAGGGTGTTTTTTTCAGGTCAGCTCCAGTTGTTAATGGTTAAGCTGGTTGGCTATGTTTAGCCTGGGGGAAGTTTGTTTTCTGCTGTTCCCACCCCTCATGTTTGCTTTGGGACGTCCCTACGGTCATGAAGATGAAGAGCTGTGTCTGTCAATGATGAATTATCCGCCACCCTATAACAGTCACACTATAAGTCGCTGATCATCGCCATTACCATTATAGCATCTATAGCTGCGTAAAATCCAGATATATACATTCATTTGAATTTGTTTTTACCAAAGACATGTAACAGAATAAATTTTGGCCAAAAATTAAAAAACCCAGTGGTGATCAATTACCACCAAAAGAAAGCTCTATGCGTGTGAAAAATGAAAACAAATAAATAAAAATGTAATTTGCGTACAGTGTTGCATGACCGCACGATTGCCATTTTTTGGTAACACAGTACTGAATAGCAACAAAATGCTCTGGTCATGAAGGGGGTAAAGCCTTTTTAGAGGTCAAGTGGTTAATTTCCCAGGAAGGGAATCCCCTCTGATCACAGAGGCCCTATCCTGGGTGGAGGCACTGCCAACTTGATTATCAAACCCACTCTTCTACATAAGGGCCATACACCCTATAAGATTTTCTGAAGACTTTTTCCTTCAGATTTACCTTTTCTATGTAGTGCAAGGGCCTGCAAGATTGCATACAAATTTAAAGTGTTTACGTTTGACCTCATATTATATGGTTTTGGTAAATCTAAAGGAAAAAGTCTTCAAAAAATCTTATAGTGGGTATGGCCCATTAGCAAAGGTTCTGGTTCTCTAATTTACCTATAGGTTTAGCGCAATATCCTGTTTGGGGAGGATCATTTTTCATAACACCGCCAAAAAAAGGCGGCTTTGTCAGTGCGCAGGTACTGCTACAGCTCACATTCAGGAATAGAAGCCACACACATACCTTCCAACCTTTTGATAGGAATGAGGGATACCTAGAAGCAAAAGTATGTTGGTATAGGACACCCCCCACCCCGCCACACCCCCTTTAAAGGTGAATTATAAAAAAAAAAAAAACAATTTATCTAAACACATTTTTTTTTGTTTTTTACCACTACTATTCTTTTATATTGTCTTTTGAAATTAACAAATACAGCAATTTAGAAATTGTATAAAAGGTTTAGCACTTTTTGAAAGATAAATAGTGAATAGTGCATTTTATGTACAACTATATAGATCAGACCAAAATGAGGGACAAATAGCAGGACAGAGGGACGTTGCTCCAAATCAGGAACAGTCCCTCGAAATTAGGGACATTCCCTCGAAATCCGGGACAATCCCTCAAAATCAGGGACAGTTGGGAGCTATGCACATGTGTGCATAGCCTGACATTTGTAAGTTTGCTGGCGATTTCTTTCCTGACTGGTAGAAGTCTCTTAGCAATTGTATTTGTGAGCTAAGTAGTGGAATGACAACATATATTATACAGTACAATCCTCCATTAGGTGCTGTAATTGGATTGTAGATGACAAATGCTTTTTGTTAAAGCCAATCTGTTGTGGATTTCATCGTTCCCCAAGTTATGTAATGCCGTATATAGTTCTTATTTGAAGAACCGCTACAACAGTCCTATATTTGTTATCTTGACTTTGACAAACTGCTGAAGGTTAAAGTAATTGTGAATCCAGGTCTTCTGGTGTATGATCTCCAGTCATGAGGAACAGCTAAGAATAATTGAATTTCTTTAATTTTTAACAGGATGTATTTTGTTGTAGTTACCTCTTAACAACACTTTATGATAAAGACAGAAATTATTTTCTTGTCTCTATTCTTTTGGGAACATCACAGGGTTTGCTCACTATTTTTTGTATGGCAGAAAAAAGGTAGGCTGAAATAGATATCACATCTGAAATCCTTTTTTATTTTTTTATTTTTTTTTTTTTAATATCCATGAGACACGTTTATTGTTCTCTGTGATCATAAATTAGTATGCATCCTGGCCGCTGATTGTTTACAAAACTAGGACTTTTTTTTAATTTTTTTACATCTCAGCATTGAATGACGCTTTACAAATTCAAGAATTGATTATCATCAAAATGTAGTCTTTTTTTCATTGTATTTACTGACAGCATGTAAATCAGGTATGTGTGATATAGTCAAAATGCACTGTTCTGTAATAATACTCAACACTAGATTGCAGCTTGTGGTCGGGTGGTGTAGTTAATGGAGAATAGGGAGTATAGCAGAGCTC
The DNA here is from genome assembly GCF_965119305.1 of Pelophylax lessonae. Classification (NCBI taxonomy): domain Eukaryota; kingdom Metazoa; phylum Chordata; class Amphibia; order Anura; family Ranidae; genus Pelophylax; species Pelophylax lessonae. The sequence goes on from NC_138769.1 coordinate 539,038,126, forward strand.
TAAAAATATATTGAGGTGATATTTTCTTGAAAAATTAAGATATTTTTGGTATAAAGCTGAATATTTTCATATGAATTGTTTAGAATCAAATGGCATATGTGCAAAATTATTATTCTATATTTAATTCTAATAACTGTCTGGGCTCATTTGACAGATTTATTTTTTATCCTTGATTACTTTAACTTAAACTGGCCCTAAGCTGAGCGAAAATCGATCAGCAGGTGGCCTTGTCAACGCCATTCCACACAAAATCCATAGATTTATACAGGCACTGTTCGGGTATTCTGACAGCCATCGCTGCAGACTGTCAGAACATGATAGTCACAGTGGGAGATTTAATTATCAAAGCTGTTTAGCATGGATGGAGGAATCTGTTAGACATCTTTCTTTTAGCCTGCAAGCAGAACAAAAAAAATCTATATATGGTATGTTATTTCTAGCTGTAGTTATGGAGTTTCAGGAGTCAGAAAGCACCTGCTAATTGCTAACTGATAAACACATTACCCTCTCTTGGGAATTGGTGTAGGAGATCAGACATTTGACAGTCCACCCTCTGTCAGACTTTGGATGACATCTGATCTTCTATTGCTCTTTACATTAGTGGTCAGAGAGAAGAATGCTGCCTACATTGGTGGTCAGTGAGAGGAATGCTCCTTACAATGGTGGTCAGTGGGAAGAATGCTCCTAACAATGGTGGTCAGTGAGAGGAATGCTCCTTACAATGGTGGTCAGTGAGAGGAATGCTCCTTACAATGGTGGTCAGTGAGAGGAATGCTCCTTACAATGGTGGTCAGTGAGAAGAATACTCCTTACAATGGTGGTCAGAAAGAAGAATGCTGCCTACATTGGTGGTCAGTGAGAGTAATGCTCCTTACAATGGTGGTCAGTGAGAAGAATGCTCCTTTAATTGGTGGTCAGTAAGAAGAATGCTCCTTATATTGATGATCAGTAGGAAGAATGCTCCTTATATTGATGATCAGTGGGAAGAATGCTCCTTACATTGGTGGTCAGTGAGAAGAATGCACCCTACATTGATGGTTAATGAGAAGAACGACGCTTTAATTGGTGGTCAGTGAGAAGAATGCTCCTTACATTGATGATCAGTGGGAATAATGCTTCCTACATTGGTGGTCAGTGAAAAGAATGCTCCTTATATTGATGATCAGTGGGAAGAATGCTCCTTACATTGGTGGTCAGTGAGAAGAATACACCCTACATTGATGGTTAATGAGAAGAACAACGCTTTAATTGGTGGTCAGTGAGAAGAATGCTCCTTACATTGATGATCAGTGGGAAGAATGCTTCCTACATTTGTGGTCAGTGAGAAGAATGCTCCTTACATTGATGATCAGTGGGAAGAATGCTTCCTACATTGGTGGTCAGTGAGAAGAATGCTCCTTACATTGGTGCTCAGTGGGAAGAATGCTCCTTACATTGGTGGTCAGTAAGAAGACTACTCCTTACATTGATGGTGAGTGTGAAGAATTCTCCTTACATTGGTGGTCAGTAAGAAGAATTCCCCTTTACAATGGTGGTCATCGGGAGGAATGCTTCTTGCATTGATGATCAGTGAGTAGAATGCTCCTTACATTAGTGGTCAGTAAGAAAAATTCCCCTTACATTGATGGCCATCAAGAGGAATACTCCTTACATTGATGGTCATCAAGAGGAATATTCCTTACATTGATGGTCATCGGGAGGAATGCTCCTTACACTGATGATCAGTGAGAAGAATGCTCCTTACATTGGTGGTCAGTAAGAAAAATGCTCCATTCATTGGTGGTCAGTAAGAAAAATGCTCCATTCATTGGTGGTCAGTAAGAAAAATGCTCCATTCATTGGTGGTCAGTAAGAAAAATGCTCCATTCATTGGTGGTCAGTAAGGAGAATTTCCCTTACATTGGTAGTCATTGAGAGGATTGCTCCTTACATTGATGATCAGTGAGAAGAATGCCGAATGGCCCTTTCATTGATCATCAGTGAGAAGAATGCTCCTTACATTGGTGGTCAGTAAGAAGAATGCTCCTTACATTGGTGGTCAGTAAGAAGAATGCTCCTTACATTGGTGGTCAGTAAGAAGAATTCCCCTTACATTTATGGTCACCAAGAAGAATACTCCTTACATTGGTGGTCATCAGGAGGAATGCTCCTTACATTGGTGGTCAGTAAGAAGAATGCTCCTTACACTGGTGTTCAGTGAGAACTGTGCCCCCCTTACAGATACCAAACAAAAATATCATTAGTGTCAGTGGTAATTTATCTGGGGTAAAAGTTGCTAACTTCTCAAGAAATCCAGTAGCCACTGGAGGAACCTTAGGGTTCCAGAGAGCTTTGATTGAGAAAGGTCAGTCGCCAGTTGTATAAAAATGGCAACATTAACAGGGCTAACATTCTAATTACATTTATCACAATGTAAAATTAAAGTGGTTGTAAAGGCTAAAGGGTTTTTTTTTTTACCTTAACCACTTAAGCCCCAGAAGATTTTACCCCCTTCCTGACCAGGGCTTTTTTTGCGATTCGGCACTTGCAAAAATAACAATATTTTTCACATTTTTTTATATGAAATTTCCCCAAAAAATAAGTAAAAATCAAAATGTTTTAACATTTTTGGCCAATTTGTTTTCTGCTACATTTGTTTGGTAAAAAAAAATTGCAAAAAGCGTATTTTGATTGGTTTGCGCAAATGTTATTGCGTTTACTAACTAAGGGAAAGATTTCTGTCATTTTTGGTGTTTTTTTTAACGCGTAATGGCGGCGATCTGTGATTTTTTTGTAGTACTGCGACATTGTGGCGGATAGATTGGACCCTTGACTTACATTTTTGACACTTTTGGGGTTACCAGTGACATTACTGCAGTAATCAGTGCTATACATATGCACTGTTACTGCAAAATGACACTGGCAGGGAAGGGGTTAACTTTATTGAGGAAGGAGGGGTTAAGTGTGTCCCTAGGGGCATGCTTTTTACTATGACTGGACATGGCTACTAGTGTAGGAACAGTGATCAACGGTCCTACATAATAGAACCGTATGATCACTATTCATACACAGGGGAGAATGACAGGCGGCTTGTTTACATCAGCCGCCTGACTTTCTCCCTTCACGGAGGACGATCGCGAGTGACCGGCGGACATTGGGTCTGTCGGTCACACGCACTGACTTCCCAGGGAACGAGCCAGGGCGGGCGCGCGCCTCCGCGGGCGCACGCTCGCCCGCTATTGGCTCACAAGGAAGTGACAGGCTAGTGACGTATATATACGTCACTTTGCCTGGCCGGGGCTGACTGCCACCGTATATAGTCGTGCGGCGGTCGGCAACCGGTTAAAGTGGAGCTCCACCCAAAAGGGGAAGTTCTACTTTAAGATATCCTCCCCCCTCCTCTGCCTAACTTTGATTGCAATTGGAGGGTGAGGGAGCGGGTACCTAGTTCTGACAGTTTTTCTTTTCCCCCCTCCCTCCCCGAAGTGTTCTGACACATCACAGGTCCCAGAAGACTACAGGACCATTCACAATGTGCAGCGCATTGGGTAGCCGGCTGTGAAGCCGAAAGTTGCACAGTCGGCTGGCCACAGTTAGGATATCGGTGCTGGGAACCCAGAGGCTAGTGAAGGACTAGCCGGGGTGAGGATGGCGCAGGATTTTTGGACAGGTAAGTGTCCTTTTATTAAAATTCAGCAACCACAGGTCTTGTAGCTACGGACTTTTATTTTTTATTTTACAGACTGGACAACTGCTTTAATGTATTCTCTGCATTAAATAAAAAAATATTTTCCAGCTGCACCCCCATAAATACTTGAGTCCGAGCTCAGTCCAGCGCTGTGCCTGCTCTCTCTCTCTCTTCCTTCTCACTGAACTGGGGGGGGAGGGCTAAACCACCCTCTGTATGTCAATAGATGCACACAGTGGGGCTTGGAAGCAAGCCGACATAAGTACCCCCCTTTGCAAGCAGCTTGCTGGGAAGGAGGGGGGAATTAAAGGCAGGAGGAGCCAGGAACGCCGAGACCCCAGAAAAGGAGGATTGGGGCTGCTCTGTGCAAACCTATTGCATAGAGCAGGTAAGTATAACATGTTTGTTATTAAAAAAAAAAAAGTAAAAAAAGATCTTTCCCAATCACTTTATTTTTCTCATTAAGATTGTAGAAAAGAATTGGCGCATATCCCAGTGTTAAGCATATGAAAATGCCGAATAAAGCACAAGAGGTAAACTGTTTTCTTCCCCTCATTCTGTTGTATCTGTCTTAATCACTTGATAATGCATGTAGTGACTACGTCATTTGTCAGATGGGGCTTATAAAGAGAAGAACTGATTTATAAACATTGCTAGCATAGCCTGTAGCAAGCAATCGGAATAAAAATGTCATTTTTCATGTGAAAGTTAGAGAGTGGCCGACTGTGGAAATGGGTTGTCTCCCTGCAAGTATGCCAGAAATGATCTATTATCCATTTTATTCTATTAAAGACATTCCTCTTATAAGTCCAAAACTGCGGTAAGGCAGAATGGCTCTTATGTATATGCAGATCTAGATTCCCTCCAACCTTATCTGTTTTACTGACAACAGAAAGCCACCTCTGTGACAAGCATGGTATAGTAGTTGAAAGAATGTGAAACTGTTTTATATACAGTCGTTGGTAAATTCGATTGAAGGTATGTGGCCAGATTAAACTGTCAATACTTTATGAACAGAAATAGATGGGAAATTTTCCAATGGGGATGTTAGTGTTGATTGCCAGGGATTTCCTCCCCGTGTCCCTGTGCTCCTGCTTATGCTATTAATGGATTCTCTGTTACTGGCTCTGCTTGCCTTTGACCAGTTTTGTCTCCATCCCTGGTTCTGACCCCTGGCTTATTCTACTCACTCTGCCTTTTGCCTGATTGCCTGCAAATGACCTTGGCCTGCTCTCCTGACTCTGCTGCTGCCCAATTTCCTATGTATGGCCCCGGCTTGCTCCTGATTCTTGCTTCTGCTCCTGGCTGAAATCTCGTGCATGACTACTGGCTGGCTCCTGATCCTGCTCCTGGCTCTCCCTACTCCCTATCTCCTCAGCACTTCAGCCTAACGCAGGTGGCAACCCGTGCTTCTTTAGGTGTAGCATCCCCTGTTGTCACCTTTAGGGGTGCTCTGTACGCAGCCGCAAGGGAAGCCCTCTTAGCACTCCGGCCTCTGGCCAGGTACGTGACAGATGGCAAAAAAACCTGACACGGATTATAACCTTCCATTAGTCTATCTAAAATTAAAGAAAAGTTTTAACTTTAATTCTAATTTAACCTCACACCCTGCTATGCAAGGACTGCAAGAGGCTGATACCAAGTCAAACTCAGAACTTATACTACTTGAATTTAAAATTAAAGCAAAATAAAAAAAATGGTTCTCATCTAACTCAAACCTGCTTGGTATGTATATTTGTAGCCTCAGTCAGTGCTGCTTCACAAATCACGCCTACTGACGCGTTTCATGGGTGAGGTGAAATGTGTCAGTGGGCGTAGTTTGTGGAGCAGCACTGACTGAGGCTACCACATATACACATCACAACCAGAATTAGGTTAGGCAAGTGACTGCTTTTTTGCTTCAATTTCTATCACCTACTGGATAAGCCATATCTCACTTCAGCACCCTTAGGGTCCTTTCACACAGGCACCTCTGCTTGATGGACTCTTCTTGCTCACCGGGGATCTCTCCACTGATCCCTGCTGAGCAGGCGGAAGACAGGTCCGTCTCTGCTCACAGTGCAGAGCGGAGACGGATCATGTCTCACTCTCCCCTATGGGTAAATCGGGTGAAAACGGATCGCCTGTCAGTTTTCATGTGATTATATGAGATCCGACCTGCCAGATGGATGGAAAATAGGGTCACCATCCGTAGATTTTGCGGAGAGGATCGGATAGCGGCAGTCCTCAGTTGACATGTCACCGCTGACATCCGCTGCTCCATAGGAGTGAATGGAGGGTCCGATCAGGTCCACCTAAAAAACTGGATGGGGACTGCCTGTGTGAAAGGACCCTTAGGCCCTGTTCAGGCCTGAGCGTATTTCAGCTCGGAAAACGCTCATCTCTGAAGTCTCAAAAAGCCAAACAATCTCATTCATTTCAATGGCCCCCGTTCACATCTGAGCGTTTTGTCTCCAGAAAAAAAATAACTGAAGCTCAAAAAAGTACATGAGCTTCTTTTTTGACTGATTACAAGTGTTTTTGTTAGATGTCAATGCCTTCCTCCAAACACCTGTAAAAAACGTAAAAAAAAAAAAGCCCAAAAAAAAAACGCCTGAAAAAAGCCTGTAAAAAGCCCAAATAAACGCCTGAAAACTATACGCTCAGGTGTGAATGGAGCCAAAATATAACATAGTTACATAGTTAGTGAGGTTGAAAAAAGACATCAGTCCATCCAGTTCAACCTATGATGTATGTGTGTGTGTTTGCTGCTAACCGTACATTGTATATCCCTGTATGTTGTGGTCTTAAAGGTGACTGTCTAATAATTTTTTTAAACTATCGATGCTCCCGCTGATACCACTGCTTGTGGAAGAGAATTCCACATCCTTACTGCTCTGGCGGTAAAGAACCCCTTTTGTGTTTAAAGGTTAAACAGTTTTTCCTCTAGTTTTAGTGAGTGGCCACGCGTCATATTGTATTCCCTTTCTCTGAAGAGTTTGTTCCTTATGCTCGGGTCGCCAGTACAGTATTTGTACATTGATATCATATCCCCCCTCAATCGTCTCTTCTCCAGAGAGAATAGGTTCAATGCTTGTAGTCTTTCCTCATAGCTGATGTCCTCCATTCCCCTAATTATTTTTGTTGCCCTTCTCTGTACTCTTTCCAGTTCCAGCACATCCTTCCTGAGGACCGGTGCCCAGAACTGGACAGAATACTCCAGATCAGATGTGGCCGGACCAGAGTCTTGTAGAGTGGGAGAATAATCTCTTTATTTCTGGAGTGAATCCCCTTTTTTATACATCCCAGTATTCTGTTGGCTTTGCTTGCTGCGGTTTGGTATTGCATGCCACTGCCAAGTCTGTTGTCCACCAGTACTCCCAGGTCCTTTTCCATCTTAGATTCACCCAGAGGTTCCCCCCTAGCAAGTAGCTTGTGTTTGTGTTTCTGACGCCCAAGTGCATTACCTTGCATTTTTCAACATTAAACCTCATCTGCCATGTAGTTTCCCACCCCATTATTTTGTTCAGGTCGGCATGTAAGGTTTCCACATCCTGTATAGAAGTTATTGCTCTACTTAGTTTAGTATCATCCGCAAATACCAAGATTGTGCTAGATATCCCCTCCTCTAGATCATTTATGAATAAATTAAACATAATTGGTCCCAGAACAGATCCTTGGGGGACCCCACTTTCCACACCCTCCCAATCCGAATACTCCCCATTTATCACCACCCTCTGTACTCTCCCCTGGAGCCAGTTCTCTATCCAGGTACTCACCCTATGGTCTATACCTATGAACCTTAGTTTGTACAGAAAGGGTTTGTGGGGAACGGTGTCAAATACCTTTGCAAAGTCCAGATACACCACATCCACAGGCTTACCTTTATCTAGGTGGCAGCTCACTTCATCGTAGAAGGTTAATAGATTGGTTTGGCAAGAACGATTTTTCATGAATCCATGCTGATTACTACTAATAATACAGTTTTCATTACTAAAGTCTTGTATATAGTCTCTTAACCACTTAGCCCGGAGGATTTGGCTGCTCGAAAAACAGTCCCTATTTTGCGATTCGGCACTGCGTGACTTTAACGGACAATTGCGCGGTCGTGCAACGTTGTACCCAAATTAAATTGACGTCCTTATTTTCCCACAAATAAAGCTTTCTTTTGGTGGTATTTAATAATCTGTGCGAATTTTATTTTTTGTGCTATAAACAAAAAAAGAGCTACAATTTTGAAAAAATAATATTTTTCACATTTTTTTATATGAAATTTAAAAAAAAAATCAATTGAAAATTTTCTAACATCTTAGGACAATTTGTTTTCTGCTACATATTTTTGGTAAAGAAAAATCGTAATAAGCGTATTTTGATTGGTTTGCGCAAAAGGTATTGCGTTTACTAACCACGGGAAAGATTTATGTCATTTTTATTGTTTTTTTTTTCTAGTAATGGTGGCGATCTGCGATTTTTTTTTTTTGCGGCGGACAGATCGGACCCCTGGCTGACATTTTTTACACTTTTTGGGGTACCAGTGACATTACTACAGTAATCAGTGCTATAAATATGCACTGTTACTGTAAAAATGACACTGGCAGGGAAGGGGTTAACTTTACTGGTGATCAAGGGGTTAAGTATGTCCCTAAGGGCGTGATTCTAACTGTGGGGGCATGGCTTGTGATGTAATCACAGAGACATACGATCCTACATAGCAGGATCGCATAGCCTCTGTGATTACTTTAGTGAGAATGACAGAAGGCTGTGTTTACATCAGCCGTCTGTCCTTCTCCCTCTCCTGCGGGAGATTGCGAGTGGCCGGCAGCCATCGGAGCCACCGGTCACAAGCGCTGGCTCCCCAGGGAACGAGTGGGGGCGGCGCGCGCTCGCCCCCTACAGGCTCGTGGGCGAGCGACGTACCCCTACGTAACTTTGCCAGTAAGAGGCTGACTGCCTCAGTAAATAGTCGTGCGGCGGTCGGCAAGTGGTTAACATCCCCTCCAAAATCTTGCAGACTACTGATGTTAGGCTGACAGGTCTATAGTTACCCAGGATATATCTCGGCCCTTTTTTAAATGTTGGTACCACGTTGGCTTTTCTCCAATCAGCTGGCACCATACCCGTCTGTAGACTATCCGTAAAGATCAAGAATAAAGGTCTGGCTATCATCATAAAGGTCTGGCTATCCCGAGCACCAGCAGGGCTGCACACCTCGGCTTGGAGCAACACCATTAAGTTTAGAAGGGTACTAAAATACATTAAATGTATAGTACATACAGTTCCTTGAAAAAGTATTTATACGCCTTGAAATTTTCCACATTTTGTCCTTTTACAACCAAAAATGTAAATGTATTTTATTGGGATTTTATGTGACACATACAGTAATTGTGAAGTGGAAGGAAAATGATAAATGGTTTTCAATTTTTTTTTACAAAAAAATACATAAAAAGTGTGACCCTTCATTTGCATTTAGGCCTACTGAGTCAATACTTTATAGAACCACCTTTCACTGCAATTACAGCAGAAAGTCTTTTTGGGTATGTCTCTACCAGCTTTGCACATCTATAGATTGACATTTTTGCCATTTCTTCTTTGCAAAATAGCTCAAGCTCTGTTAGATTGGATGAAGAGCGTCTGTGAACAGCAATTTTCAGGTTTTGCCACAGATTCTTAATTGGATTTAGGTCTGGACTTTGACTTAGCCAATCTAAACACATGAATATGCTTTGATCTAAACCATTCCATTGTAGCTCTGGCTGTATGTTTAGGGTCATTGTCCAATATGCATTAATCTTTTCTTTGTTTTTAATCACCCATTGGAAGTTGTCTTTTAGAAACCATTGTTATTATATTATCAATGTTTGATTGATAATTTTTTTATACCATCATATGGTGTTTTTATAATTGGCATGTACTATACCAACCAAGACTGTGCAGCGGTGCCACACAGATATATAATTTTTTTATTATTTTTCACTTTGTTTTTACACAACAGAGCTGCGCCCCTTTAAGAAAATGGCTTTATATTTTTTTCTGTTTCTGCGCCAGCCCCTATTTAAACCTCCTCTGTTGTCCCATCACACGGTCTGAAGAAGGGCCCCACCTGAAACGCATTGTCAGGACAACAGACTGAACTTGCAAACTTCTGCTTCACTGGTTTCACTCACTTCCAGTGGCTCCAGCCTCAGTTTGGACGGCAAATCCAGGCAGCACTGACATCACGTCCGTCTTTCCTTCCGCTGTGCGTCCGACTTGGCGCGGGTGGCCATGGGGAAACCATCATTGTTCCACTCCTTCCCTGCCTTTCCTGTGACACTATAGGAACTGGGCTGCCATCGTCTGGGATGCATTGGGACACCTCTTCATCACCATCTTCACAGCATGAGGTACAACATGGTCACCTGTACCTTTGCACCGTCTTGGTTGGTCCCATGTCCTTACAAGTTAACCTGCTAACAACCATGCAGTGAGTTATTTCTGCCCCTGTGTGTTGCACACCATAGCATTTGGGTTTTTCACAAGTTTGCTACTGTCTCCATTATTATCATTTTGGAATTGCCTTTTAATAAACTTCATACTTCATTCATATATAGGGTGTTACATCGTTTACAATAACTATTGCTGCTATCACCCATCATCTATTGGGTTCATCTAGAGCTAAAATGTGGTCTTTTTTGTTGTGTCCATATGCTGACACAGGAAGCTGCAAAATTCTAATAGTGAATGTTGGTGACGCCATCAGTGCTATGCAGAATATCATTTTGATCACAAGAAGGATATCTGATAAGACCATACCTATTACCATTGCTTTTCATGCAGGTGAGAATTTCAGGGCAAGAATATTTGATACAGGCTAGCCAGTGCAGGGAGAATAATATTTTTAATAAACTCAACATTTTGCATTATATTCTGTTTTTTCTATAGTATATCAAAAAATCATAAGCATATGCACAACACTAACAACCTTGATGTTTCTAATATGAACATGAATATTGGAATGATTTTTTTTTTTTACAGCATCACATAAATATAACATTAGCAGTAACAGGTAAAAATAGTTTTGTCTGTTAGCACATTTCAAGAAATAATTTGTGAATTGCTGACACTTATTTCTTGTCACACGAATCAGGATGCAGTAATTAACCTGAAGTCCATAAAGGATCTTGGGAACCAGCTGGGGTTTGAATGGACCATTGTTGCACGAGAACTTGGATTCAGCAGACCGGAAATCAGACAGTTCCATACCGCCTCAATGGAAAAGAAGATTCAGGCACAGAAAATGCTAGAGTGCTGGTAATTACCATGTCATTGCTTATCAACTCTATGCAGGAGCAGCTTGTGCTTATAGATAAAAGCTCCCTGTGCCAAAGTGATCACATAAGCGTCTCTTAAAAAGAAAATATTGTAAATGCAACGTTCCACCAAAGCATATGAATAACCCCATTTATCAAAAAAGTACTATTCAGACTGCTATAATTGCTTTCAATAGATGGGCTTACAAGAGAACATTTTAACAGCAGATTAAGTATGTAGTCACTACATTTTCCTGTGTAGCTAAAATTATTTTTTTCATAGCTACTAGAAATACGATGTTCTGTCTGTTTTGGCTTTTGCAGCATATCCCATGTTAATACTTTCTAGTGAATGATGGCTTCCACATATACACAGACCGAATTATGCTTTAGTAGTTATAAGAACACACCTCTTAGGAGTCTGTGACTCCTTCCCTGCATACGTGTTCTGAGTATGCATGACATCCTGCATTCACGACAGACACAATCAGGATCCTTCATGTGCTGATACAATGGCACGTAACAGGCAATAAGCTGCATCTCTTCAAATTCACATATTATTTATAATATACAGCATTTATATAGCACTAACAGTTTGCACAGTACTTTACAAAATAGGGAGACCGTACGGTTGCAATACAATTTAAGTTAGGAGGGCACTGCTTACAGGAGCTAAAAGCGGAGTTCCGGCCTCGGGGGTGAAATTTAGATAAAAATACCCCCAGGACAGTCAGGGTTAGTATATTCTACAATGGCTAGCCTCTGAACTGTCCCGGGTCGCACTTACCTTTTAGAAGAAATACTTACCTTGAAAATTTCTTCTCCAGCGTTGCCATCTCGGATGTGGGCAGCTGAAGCCAGCGCGTCCTCTTCTGCGTCCTCTTCCATGTCCTCTCCTCCCAGAATGCGCCTGCTCTGGCCTCGCACGTCACTTCCGGTGCGGGCGCGTCATCCCTCCACAGCTTCTGGGCATGCCCAGAAGCTGTTTAGCAGGGAATGAGGCGCTGCACCGGAAGTGACGAGCGGGGCAGGCGCATTGATTCCTGGGAGCGATGACGTTCAGCCCCCAGGAATCAATGCAAAGAGGAAGTGACGGCGCGGGCCGCGGCTGCAGAAGGAGGAATTGGAAGAAAGGTGAGTATATTTTTCTTCAATAACAAGGTAAGTAAAAAAAAAAAAAAATCGTAACTATCCATTTCTTTTTCAGGTGACCAAAAGCAAGCGGATGGCCCAAAATCGATTTTGTAGATTTTGTGGGCGGAACTCCGCTTTAACCCCTTCCCGCTGTTGCCTCCCGGCCCTTTAAAAACTTCTAGATGTTAGGAGGTGGGCATTTGCGTCATGTGACCACTGTGGTTGGCTGTCACATGATCAGAAAGCTCCCGATGGCAAGTATGCATCGGGAGCTTTCCAATCCCCGTCGGTGACTGTGCTGGAAGCGTGCAGGGTACGTGCTCTCAGCACAGTTTTGTGTTTACATAGGGCCACATATGAGCGGCCTCTCTGCGTTAAAGCCCACCCGCCGAGAGGCCACATTTATGTGTGTGACTGGTGGGAAGAGGTTAAAATCTAAAAAACAAAGGATAGTGACACAAATGTAATAACTGTGGGGGTCGGTTGATGAAGAGAATAAAATTTCAGTTTCAGGTTGAGGCTGCATTCACACCTGAGCATTGCATTTGTGGGTGTTTTTTCCAGCATTTTGCTGTACATTTTTTAAACATTTTTGTCAAACATTTTTAGGTTTGGCTTTTTTATATTGACCAATAGAAAAAAATTGCATCTGTTTCATCATTTGTTACAATCTTTTTTAAGCTTTTTCATCTGCTTAATCTTCTTCCTGGTACTTTGGTTAGGGGTAGGGTTAGAGTTTAACCCTAATTCCTAACAAAATATAACTAACTAAATAAATATTAATAATAAATAACTAACACTTGGGTTAGGATTTAACCCTAACAAAATAAATAAATATCAAAAAAACACCAGGGTTAGGGGTTAATTTATTTATTTTTCGGAAATTGTTTATTTGTTATTACTATTTATTTTTTAACTTTTTTATATAATTAATTTCTTAGTATTATCTACTCATGATGAATAATATTAGTATTATTACTATTCCTTTTTAGTTTTATTTTTTTGCTTCAAAAACACATCAATCTGCCCGAATCAAGCTACAAAAGTAGCTCCAAAACTTTTTTGAGCTGCAGGCAACTTGGAGTGGAGATGTGGACCAACTCCATAGAGATGCAATGAATTTCTCTCCTCCAGCGTTTTAGAGCTTCGAACTACAAAACACTAAGGTGGAACGGGGCCTGAGGCAGGATAAGCTTTCCTGAAGAAATTAACCTTCAGGGATCGCTTAAAGGCAGACGGAGAGAGCGGTACATGTTGAGGAAGGGGGTTTCAGGGGATGGGAGAGGCTCTGGAGAGGTCCTAGAGGGGAGCATGGCAGGAGGAGACGAGGTAGCCGGTGAATCAAAGATTTTGGTAGGAGTGAAGAGGACTGTTTGGTTGATATTTTGAGACAAGATTGGTGATGTAGGTTGGGGGCAGAATTGTGGTTGGCTTTATTTGAGGTCTTCAAAATTTTGAAGTTTATGCATTGGGTGATCATAAGCCAATGGAGGGAAATCCTAGTTATGGTATGGATGTATACATATCTGATCGTGCAACCAACTTTTAGACTCCTGTTGAAGCTGGCACGTGAAAAGTGGCTACCAAGTGGAAAAAAATAAATGTAAAATTTTCAGAAAAAATATGGGCATATATTTCTCTCACATCTGTCCTAACAGCAGCTTTTGTTTCACTCAGGAAATTAGTGACTAGGTGGCAGTCCAGTATTGATGTATTTTTTTTTTTTGTTTTTAGGCTACAGGCAAAACATTGAAAGAGATTTTGCATGGGAAGCAAATTAGGAAAACCTTTCACGAGAAACACAAAGGCTGTTTGTTGTTTCAATACTTTGAATCACTGACTCAAAACCAGCATGCATGATAATGGCCTTATGTTTAAAGCCCCGTACACACGCGTCGAAAATTGGCAGGGAATTTTCGGCCAACGTCCGATCTGCCGATTTTCGGCTTGTCAGTATGATGCTTCCAAAAACCAACTCCGACTTTTCGGCCGAAAAAAATCTGGTGTGCAGACTATAAAATTTTTGTTGGCCGTCAACACAACAGCCGATTTTCGTGCAGTCAGTACAGATTTCGACAGGGAAAAATCTGATGAGCAAGACTGGGCATGCTCAGTGAAGAAAAAACACAAAGAAAACAAACCAACACATGACATCACTTCTGAAGTAGAATTTTGTTGGCCGAGAAAATTCGTGTGCAGTCTAGGCACATTCCAACCAACAAAACACAACTTGGACAAAAGTCGGACGATCGGTCGGCCGATAATCGTTGCGTGTGTACGAGGCTTTATTCTAACTTTCCTGACCTGCATACATGTTCTGTATCAGTGACTCAGAATGCATTGAAGCCATTGCATCAAGATAATAGCCAGCCAACCAGCTTTTGTGGCACGAAGTCTGTTTATTTTAATGGCTTTCAAACACTGACTTGAGTTTGTGCCCATGCAGGTATGAGAAGGCCTGGAACGATCTGAACAAGACTAAAATTCTACAAGATGCCTTGGAACGTGCTGGTAGAAAGGATCTTGCTGACAAGCTTCGCTGTCTCCACTGGGGGCATCAGAAACTGAGCAGTAGAGTGGAACTTCCTTCGGCTTTCCCCTTCCTAATTACTGTGCATAAAACGATCAACAACAAGGAAGGTCTAAAGAAGATAAACCAGCTTAGCATTAAATATATATAATATCTGCATTTCCCTGATAGCTCTGTAGCTACTTCACAAGCAGTATGTACAGTATATACTGAATGTACAGGTTATCACCTGCCTAGATAATACAGTCACTAGCATCCTTGGCTTTCACACCTAAATATGTGCTCATTACTTCTAAGGAGATGAACTGACTGCCATCAAGGAATCTTTGTTCCAGACCACATGAGCAATGAGTAAACGTAGCATGAATGGGAACCTGCCAGAGCTTTGCTTACCTGCCTCCAACCATTGATAGAGGCCATCATCATCTGAATCCACAGATCTAAGAATTACTTCTGCTCCCAGGAGTTGCATGATGGCGGGTATTAGACCCTTGGTGAAGACCAGCAAGTTGAAGTTTTATAGGTTCTCCTTACAAGAAGTTATTGGATGTTGATAAAAGATATAAACTTCTATAGTCTCTCTCTACTCAAAGTCTGCTTTGAGTAGATGATTTTCTATTGATTGTAATTAAAAATAAATTAGTTAATAAAATATTTGCATTTATTTTCTTAAGATTCCAATCATGCGAAAAGCTAATTCCTGTTTACTTTATCTGCCCATGACTGCATATTTAAAGTAAACTAAACATTCGCTTTTATTTTCTCACATAAGATAGAACCTGCAGAAACATCAATGTGACCCTGCCATTTTATATTACAGCCTTTCTCTGGAGAAAAAAAAAAATCTCCTTTGCACCACATGCAAGGGTTAAATACTCGTTTAGGTCTAGGGTACTGGAAATCGCAGTTTTACCCTCCCGATCACTTGCCAACCCTCATTTTTCTCTACTCCCCTGCGCTGCAGTGGTGCACTGTCCCTCAGCAAACTATGAGCTCTACATTGTACTTAAAGACATCACAGGACCTGTGACCAACAAAGTGTATGGGGGAAGTGGCTGTGGGGCCAGTCTAGCAGTAAAGGGGGAGCAGAAGATTGGGTAGGTGAAACTGCTTTTTCCTTAGTTTGCCCAATTTCCTTGACCGAAAAAAGCATTTAACCCTTGCTCTGGAGGGGCAGCCCCACTGCATGGAAGGATTTTCCTTTTCCCTGGAGTTCAGCTTTAATATAATCTGTTCTAAGAAATATAGAGCTGCCGCTGATGACCTTCTTCTTCTTCTTCAAAAAAAAAAATAGTACTTACCCGTTATGCTAATCTGGCTTCAGGGTTCTCTGAGTGACTGAAGGGCCAAGTCCTTAACTGCATACTTGTACTAGGTAGTGACTCCCTGTAGTGAAGACTGAGGGTCAGTATAACAGCCAATATCAGAAATTCCAGCCTCTATTTTCCCCTCAAGAAAGGTTTCCATAAAGAAGAACTCCAGGCAAAATTATTATTTTCCCATGCAGTGGGGATGTGCCAGCATTGCATGGGTTAAACTGCTCGTTTTTGTCTAGGGGATTGCAGAATGTAGATATACTTACCTAATCCACCAAAAAACAGATTTAGTCTCCAAATATGGAAAGGTTTCTTCACCGTAAGAGCTGTGAAAATGTGGAATAGACTCCCTCCAGAGGTGGTTCTGGCTAGCTCACTAGATTGCTTTAAAAAAGAATTGGATTCTTTCCTAGGTGTACATAATATAAATGGGTACTAAAATTTTTTTTAGGTAAGGTTGATCCAGGGAATATCCGATTGCCTCTCGGGGGATCAGGAAGGAATTTTTTTCCCCTGCTGTAGCAAATTGGATCATACTTTGCTGGGGGTTTTTTTTCGCCTTCCTATGGATCAACTGCAGGTATAGGATTGTGTATATGGGATTGTATGGTTGGGTTTTCAATACTGTTTTTTTTTTTTATGTTGAACCAGATGGACTTGTGTTTTTTTTTTTTTAACCTGACTAACTATGTAACCCTCTGAGCGCAAGTCCGATCCCCCCATACACTAATGTCTTGTGAATGGACTGTTCCTGATGTTATCACACTTATAGACCGGCTCTGGACGTGAAGACAGCAGGAACAGTCCACTGCTGAACGTGGGAGGTGGGGGCGTGGTTTTCCGGAGGATCTAAAGATCAGATAAGTATAGCTTTTCCTTGTGCCCCTGACAAAATGAGTAGTTAAACCACGCAGTGCAGGCAAAGCCCCACTGCATGAAAAAAACATTTTGCCCAGAGTTCTTCTTTAAGAGAACTTGAAAGGGCAGGTCTAAGGGGAGGCATCCGTATAAATGCAACAATCATTGATCTTTTTACCCGAGTGGTGTTCATTCAGTCTCAGCAGGGATTTCTAGACGGATGTCTTGCGGAGTCAGATAACAACAGTATGAATGTCACATTTGTGTTGACCATGTCCATTCCCGAGTGATACCTATGGTTGTGGGCAGATGTAAGAGGACTTGCACCCATCTATAGCTGCCAATGTTCACTCCATTCAGTAACAGTGGACCCGAACACAAACGTTTTCAATTTGGTCCAGTGGACCTGAAGGAACCCAGAGGTGGGCAGATGTAGGTGGACCCATAAGCATGTAGATTAGGGAAGTTAACGAGTGGCTGAGGAGCTGGTGTAGTAAAGGAGGGTTTCGGGTTCCTGGAGAACTGGGCCGACTTCTCAGTCGGTCACCGGCTCTTTGGTAGGGACAGATTGCACCTAAATGGGGTGGGTGCAGCCGTACTGGGTGAGAGGATGGCCAAAAAGTTAGAGGGGCTTTTAAACTAGGGAATGGGGGGGAGGGTACAGATGTAGAATTAGCCAGTGGAAAGCAAGTTTCAGAGGGCAGAAATGGGGGCATTAGCGGTAGGGTGTTCGGAGCTCCTAAACCCAGGGTGGGTACGGGGAAAAATCAAGAGAGCAGCCTAAAAACATCAAATGAGGATAAATGTAACCAATCAAAATTACGAGGTTTGTATACCAATGCCAGAAGCCTGGCCAACAAGATGGGAGAGCTGGAGCTGCTGATGTTTGAGGAGGACTTAGATTTTGTGGGGATAACTGAGACTTGGTTTGACAGCTCTCATGACTGGATGGCGACCATTCAGGGGTATTCCCTTTATCGCAGGGATAGAGAGGGTAAAAAAGGGGGAGGGGTATGTCTGTATATTAAGAACAGTATACAGGTAAATATGAGGGATGATATTAATAATGGAGCTAAGGACGAGGCAGAATCCCTATGGGTAGAGCTTCAAAGGGAAGGCACGGTGGGGAAGGTAATATTGGGCGTATGCTATAGGCCCACCAACCAGAGGGAGGAGGGTGAGGCGGACCTCATGTTACAGATAGGATTGGCAGCAAGGATGGGAAATGTCATTATAATGGGGGACTTTAATTATCCGGATATAGACTGGGCAGAAGGAACCGCGCACTCAGCCAAGGCTCGGCAGTTCCTAAATGTTTTGCAGGACAATTTCATGGGTCAGATGGTGAATGCACCGACAAGAAACAATGCGGTACTTGACCTACTGATTACCAACCATACAGACCTGCTCACGGATATAGAAATACAGGAAAACTTAGGGAACAGTGACCATAGGTCAAATTGGTTTCAGTATTAATTACAGTAATAGGAAACACAAGGGTAATATAAGGACACTGAATTTCAAAAGAGCCAATTTCCCTAAACTGCGCTCGCTGCTAGGAAATATCAAATGGGATAGAACCCTGGGAACAAAGAACACGGAGGAAAAATGGGAGTGCTTCAAGAGCATACTTAACAAAGGGATTGGCCAGTGCATTCCAAAGGGAAATAAATTTAAAAGAGCAAAACTAAACCCTGGGTGGCTAAACTCCAACATAAAAATGTATATTAGAGCTAAAGAAAAGGCCATCAAAAAAATACAAGACTGAGGGGTCATTGGCAGCATTTAAGCACTACAAAGAGTGTAATAAGAAATGTAAAGACGAAATCAGGGCGGCTAAAATAGAACACGAGAGACATATAGCGGAGGAGAGTAAAAAGAACCCCAAGAAGTTCTTTAAGTATATAAACAGTAGGAAAGCGAGGCCAGAGCACATTGGCCCCATAAAAGATGATAAAGGAAAAATGGCCACTGAGGACAGAGAAAAGGCGGAAGTGTTAAATAATTTCTTTTCTTCAGTCTTCACAAAGGAATCGGGGGGCTACACGAACCTTGCTTGTAAGGCCGAACTAAATAATACACCTCAGGAAGTGCCGCCATGGCTAACAGAGGATAGACTTAGAGCTAAACTAGAGAAACTTAACATAAATAAATCCCCGGGACCGGATGGCTTGCACCCGAGGGTTCTTAATGAGCTCAGCCAGGTGATTGCCAGACCATTATTCTTGATCTTTAAGGATAGTTTACAGACGGGTATGGTGCCAGCTGATTGGAAAAAAGCCAACGTGGTACCAATATTTAAAAAGGGGCCAAGATATATCCCGGGTAACTATAGGCCGGTCAGCCTAACATCAGTAGTCTGCAAAATTTTGGAGGGGATGTTAAGGGACCACATACAAGACTTTAGTAATGAAAACGGTATTATAAGTAGTAATCAGCATGGATTCATGAAAAATCGTTCGTGCCAAACCAATCTATTAACCTTCTACGATGAAGTGAGCTGCCACCTAGATAAAGGAAAGCCTGTGGATGTGGTGTATCTGGACTTTGCAAAGGCCTTTGACACCGTTCCCCACAAATGCTTACTGTACAAACTAAGGAAGGTAGGTATGGACCATAAGGTGAGTACCTGGATAGAGAACTGGCTCCAGGGGAGAGTACAGAGGGTGGTGATTAATGGGGAGTACTCGGATTGGGCGGGTGTGGAAAGTGGGGTCCCCCAGGGTTCTGTCCTGGGACCAATCCTGTTTAATTTATTCATAAATGATCTGGAGGAGGGGATATCGAGTACAATCTCAGTATTTGCAAATGATACTAAATTAGGCATGCCAATATCTTCTATGCAGGATGTGGAAACCTTGCAAGCGGACCTGAACAAAATAACGGGGTGGGCAACTACATGGCAGATGAGATTTAATGTTGAAAAATGTAAAGTAATGCACTTGGGGGCCAGAAACCAGAAAGCAAGCTACTCACTAGGGGGGGGGAACCTCTGGGTGAGAATAGGATGGAAAAGGACTTGGGGGTACTGGTAGACAACAGGCTTGGCAGTGGCATGCAATGCCAAGCCGCCGCAAGCAAAGCCAACAGAATACTGGGTTGTATAAAAAAGGGGATTCACTCCAGAAATAAAGAGATTATTCTCCCGCTCTACAAGACTCTGGTCCGGCCACATCTGGAGTATGCTGTCCAGTTCTGGGCACCGGTCCTCAGGAAGGATGTGCTGGAACTGGAGAAAGTCCAGAGAAGGGCAACAAAAATAATTAGGGGAATGGAGGACATCAGCTACGAGGAAAGACTACAAGCACTGAACCTATTCTCTCTGGAGAAGAGACGATTGAGGGTGGATATGATATCAATGTACAAATACTGTACTGGCGACCCGAGCATAAGGAACAAACTATTCAGAGAAAGGAGATACAATAAGACACGTGGCCACTCACTAAAACTTGAGGAAAGGCGGTTTAACCTTAAAGTGCGTAAGGGGTTCTTCACTGTAAGAGCGGTAAGGATGTGGAATTCTCTTCCACAAGCAGTCGTATCAGCAGGGAGCATTGATAGTTTCAAAAAACTATTAGATGGACACCTTAAAGACCACAACATACAGGGGTATACAATGTACGGTTAAAAGCAAACACACACACACATCATAGGTTGAACTGGATGGACTGATGTCTTTTTTCAACATCACTAACTATGTAACTATGTAACTATGTATTGCTGTATGTTTTGGTTAAAAAATAGACAGACGAACCACCTGTATGAAAGGAGCCATAGTCATTAAACATAAGGATATTTGTAGCCACAGTGATATAGGCACGCATGATAACACACAAGCTTAGGTGTGAATGAGTCGCTATAGTTTCCCCTTTAAAAAAGATACTAAACTATAGAATGTAGAAGTGAACCAATCTCATAGAAAAGAATAGGATTTCTACTTTTAATAAAAATTTCCCTACAAGTTAGTGATTTTGGCTACTATAATAGCTTGTGCTATGTAAAGAAAGGAGTGCTGTGTTCTGGCAGCAGTAGACACTTCCTCCTCTACAGTCAGATATAGAGAGAATTGGTTGTACCGCATCTCTGCCATATAGGGGAAGCCTTGCATTTTTTTCAATGGTTACAAGGCTCCCTCAGATTGGCTAAGGTGGGGATCATAATATCATCAGTTACTACAGTATATAACAGCTTAAACAGCAGCCAGTAGTTTCTGGCATGCAAATGATTTGTTTGCTTTAAGCTAGGCCCAAACAAAATATTTAAAGTGCCTGGAAACATGGAATGCTCTTTTAGGCCCCTTTCACACTTGTGCGATTTGTCCTGCAACTTGGGACTTCAAAGTAGCATGACAAGTCATACCCCATGTTTTCCAATGACTACTGTTCCTATATGTGCAACTTCAAGTTGCAGGGACTTCAGGGTACTCTCTGCACTACTTTGGTCCGACTCGGATGCAACTTGAGGTCCTCAAGCTAACACAGGCATTGCTTCAAGTCCAGTGAAAGTCGTGACAAAATTGCGGCAAAAAAAAAAATGCAGCAAATTTGCACGACTTTCAGGTCACACGAGTGTGAAAGGGGCCTTAAAGTTCAAGTTTACTGCTTATGTATTGTGTTTTTATGATTCCTACTTTTCCTTTTATCACGATGCTAATGAAATTTTAAATAAGTCCTTTCAGTTTTCATTACATATCTTATTTTAGACCCAGTGATGTCACAACTGGGTCTCTTTACTGCTCTATGAAATGCAGGCACATGGCTTTCATTGCGGTCAGTGTCCCCACTGCATAGAATCGCCCTCTCTTTTTTTTTTCTAGTGACCATTGTTACTGTGACACATAGTGATGGGTCATTCAAAACGTTGTCACCAGAACAGAGTATGAGGGTAAGTTTTCTAAGATGGACACTTGTTCTAGAATTCCCCTCACTGTAGAAATTCCCTCTCCCATTTTGTAGTGGCTCCAGGAAAGGGACATCTTTGCAACAACACAGAGATGGCAAGGGGCTTTAAACCATCCACACTGTAGAATTAAAAAAAATAAATAAATAAAAAATGCCACTATATTCTTTCTCTGTTACCTGTACGTGAAAATTGCAGTGTTTTATGATCATTAAGATGTGAACGGCTTGTGGTGACACACTTTGTGTACCGCAAAACACACACATAGAAATATTCATTATACATCAGTCACTCAAAGGGATTCATTATTAAACCAGTATTACCAATGCTGCAGACACATTTATGTATTTTTACACCAGAGGAAACACAGAAAAAGAAAAAAAAGAATGTGAAGTAGCAAATGTGTATATATATATATATATATATATATATATATACACACACATATACACATATACACATACAAACACACACAGCATCACCTATAAGT
Source organism: Pelophylax lessonae (assembly GCF_965119305.1). Lineage (NCBI taxonomy): Eukaryota > Metazoa > Chordata > Amphibia > Anura > Ranidae > Pelophylax > Pelophylax lessonae. The sequence goes on from NC_138769.1 coordinate 539,060,288, forward strand.
TCTATTTTTTTTTTCTAACCTGTAAAGTTAAGTTATCTAAAAAAGAAGCAACAATAAATTTTAAAAAATCAGAAGTGCATTTTAGGTTTGAGAAAAATAGTTCTTTGGAGCTCTGCAGAATGTAAATAGTAGGATACTGAATAGTGAAGTATCACACATTTAACGCTCAATTCCAGGAATTTAGAGAAAAAAAAACTACCCTTTCAATGCCCCCTTTCCTTCCACTGCAAGGGTTACATTCCTGTTATTTTAGGGGGTACAGGAACAGGCATTCCCCCTTATTTCCCTTGCTCCAGTGTTGCCCTCTTCTCCCCAAATCTCTGGTCTGTGGAGGGGAGGGTCCCTCAGTGTCATCATGTACAGTACAACACAGGGCTGTTACCATTCAATTGTTCAGGACGGGGGTGGGAATAAAACCGTGGCTTAGTAAAGAGGCTGCGGGAAACTAGACGCTCCACAAGGGCAAGAAATGGGGTATTTCGTCCTATTCCAACACCCCTAGACATAACAAGCATTGAGCCCAGGCACCTTCTAAATTCTGGAGTTGGGCTGTAAATGAAACCTGTATTGTGAAATATGGCTCAGCATACCAGCCAGGGATCAAGAAGGATCAGCTATGAAGGTTTCCATACTTCCTCTATGCCAGTTTCCTATATAATGGATAAAGTGGGCAGAGTTACAGTACCGCCCAGGTTTTTAATGCTTTCTGTGTCCACGTTGAGAAGGCCTCCCCTCACTGTGGACAGCAAACATAACACACATTAGACGGGTATTGCAACCTTTCCCAAACTAAAACAAAATAAATTAGGCTGAAGATCTACTTAAAACATATCAGGATTTTTTGCATTTTGGAAATGAGAGACTAGAGACTAGAATGGAGCTCAATGTGTACCCGCTCAACGCATAAGTCTGGAGAGGAGCCCCCTCCATTGCACTGATTTCTTTTACTCAATTGTCTGACAAGTTTATGAAATTATAGCAAATAAGGCAGCCATATACAAAGTGAAGCCCATAGAGTGAGCAACCAAATAATGAGGTAAAATCCTATGGACAGACCCCACAAAAAGCCAGATTTTCTCTATACAAGTCAGAATACCCTCCCTCCTTTATGTGTCTAGAACGGGTTCACTTGGTTACTAGGACCTGAATTCAGGCCCGTTGTAACAAAGTAGTACTGAAGTTCGTCACAGAGCAGTTTGGCTAAAGCCTAGTACACACGCAACGATTATCGGCCGACCGATCGTCCGTCTTTTGTCCAGAGTGGCGTTTTGTTGGTTGGAATGTGCTCTAGACTGCACACAAATTTTCTCGTCCGACAAAATTCTACTTTAGAAGTGATGTCATGTGTTGGTTTGCTTTCTTTGTGTTCTTTCTTCACTGAGCATGCCCAGACTTGCTCATTAGATTTTTCCCTGTTGAAATCTGTACTGACTGCACGAAAATGAGCCGTGTTTTGACGGCGTACAAAAATTTTATAGCCTGCACACCAGATTTTTTTCGGCCGAAAAGTCGGAGTCGGAAGCATCATACTAACAAGCCAAAAATTTGCAGATCGGTTGTTGGACGAAAATTCCCTGCCGATTTTCAACACGTGTGTACGAGGCTTGACATACAGTAGGTAGGTACCAGCAGGCACTTCTTGTTCTCTGCCCTAAGACCCGGTTCACACTGATGCGAGTGCCGGGTTCGCATGTAATGTCGGAGCGCACTGCTCCGACATTACATGCGATCAGCTGTGCGGTGCGAGTTTAGCCATACAGTTTGTATGGCTAAATTCGCATCGCACCCGGTGCAAACACGCACAGGAGGCATTTTTGCAGCCGCATCAGGATCGGATCGCACAGCGGTTCACACTTGTGCGATCCCATCCTGTGCGAACTGCACGATCGCACTGCGATATGCGATCAAACTGGGGGTGTCGTTAAGATTACATTGACACCCCCAGCGGATCGCATATGGCAGTGTGAACTGCCGGGGGTGCGTGTGCGATGCGGGAAAAGGCTGCGAATTCGCAGCCTTCCCGCATCGCAATAGTGTGACCCGGCTCTAAAGGCCGGCTCACACCTTTGTGGTTTGAGTGTGGAGCATTGTAAGTGCGTGGTGTTTTGTGTGCGTTAAGCTCTGTGCAATCCACACTTTGATAAAACTCCACCAAAGAAACTGCAAGCCGTTTTTATTTTTACTGCATATTAGTGTATTTGTGAACAAAATAGGCCAAACATTAGTAAGAAGACAGCAAAGTCAAAATGCTCACAAAAATCACCTGTACTTTTACCTAAAATAATGATGTACTTTTATTTCTTCCAGTCACGTGCCTGCACAGCCCTTTTCCTCATGGTGGGAACGTTTGTTCCTCATCTGTGCATAGTGTTCCAGAAGGCTGACCAAGGTAATGCATGTGAAAAAAAACAAAGAAATGTGCAAGCTCAACTTATCGACCAGCCTGTGACCAACAAATTAACCTGTCCAACAGTATGTGTTAAAAACTGGGGTTTTTAACGCATACTCTTGGACAGGTCAATTTGGTTGGTCGCAGGCTGGTAGGTAAGTTGTATAAATAAAGTGCAGCGCAATCCTAATAAGCATATAAAAAAAATGCTGAAAGGGGGTCCCAATAAAAAGGGGGGTGCAGAGTGTTAAATATGTGAGGAATTAAAGTCCTTCTACATTAGTGATGGAAAGGTATCCCAGAGCAGACAGTATCTGATCCACAACGTGAAGAGGTGCTCATAGTATCCCACCACCTGTCATTCTCTGCCTCTCACTTTCAATCAGAGACCCTACAGGGTCAAACAGCATAAAGATCAGAATCAATCAGCAATACTCCTTCACTCCACTTCTTCTTAATTATCAGCACACAGGAGCAGCTGTCCAGGGGGTGTCTCAGTAGTATATGCAATGATAAAAAAGCAAGATCTAGTGCTCTCTGTATTGCTGAATAAGTTTAATTAATAAAATAAGATACACTCACATTTGCAAAGTTTTCAATCTGCAGAGCCTGCAAGCGTGTGTGTGTGTCTGTAAGCCTTCCTGTTAGGAAATCCAAGATGGCCACGGGTCACGTGACGTTCCCCCGTATACGTTACGTCCTACTAGGGGGCGAGACTTCATCAGCGGGGATATCATGTCTTGTCACGGACCTTCCTAAATAGTGGCCATGCTCCGCCCCGCCTTCCGATGCAGCTATCATCGTCGCCAAGGAGACAGGACGCCTCCTCATACCTGGAAGGTAAGTTGAGCTTAGAAATTTCTTTGTTTTTTTCATATGTGTTGCCTTTCCAATGCTCCTTGTTGCAGTGACCAGTTACAGGTGAGGGCAGTACCCACTTGTTTGTACAAAGTAGTGCATGAGCTACTTTGAAGTTGCTGCAACTTTAAGTCGCACATATATGAATGGTTATTGTTAGAAAACATGGTGAACAACTTGTCATGCAACTTTGATGTCTAAAGTTGCATGACAAGTCCTACAAGTGTGAATAGAGATTCACACAGATATAAATAGGCCCTTAAACCAGGGCTTGATAATGGCGACCAGAAATTGGGTCTTTGCGCCTGGACTCTAGCCAGCCCATCCACTGCTGCCAGTGGAACCAGATATGATCAACTCTTTGGGGAGCCATCCACTCAGCTCCTCGCCTTATTTCTTCCCTTGCGTGGGGAAGCAATTATTGGGCAGCCTGTCAGCCTCTCCCCTCTCCATCAGCCAGGGCTTCCCATCCCCTTTTGGCCCTCCCCTAATCGGAGCTGTGGGCAGTGGCTCTTGCAGATGGCTGAGAGTGATCTAGCTAAGCCCTGCAGGAAGGGCAGCCCGATATGGGGCCCAGGAGCTGGCAGAACCCTACTCTCCAGGTGAGAGGAGACACCCCAGGGGCCCCACTCACAGTGTAAAAGGAGGGGGGACACTCTGTGAGAGGAATGTATGGGCGGGGGGGCACTGTGTGAGAGGAAAGTATGACTCTTACCATATTGTCCCAGCAATAGGTGTTCTCTGCCTAATGTGCCCTGCAATTGTAGGAAAAGCAGCTTAGAGACCCCCCCCATTAGATCAGTCATTAGATCAGATTATGTTAGCACCCCCTTTAGATCAAAATCCCTTTATTAGCAACCCGTTAGATCAGAGTCCCTTTATACTAGCGCCCCACTTAGAGACCCCTCCGTTAGATCAGCACCCCCCTTAGAGACCCCCCATTAGATTAGTCCCCCCATAGTAGCACCCCCCTTAGAGACCCCCCATTATCAGTGACCCCCTTTAGAGATCAACAGTTGGCCATCTCGGTCGCTGAAAACAAAGCCCTGCCAGTCAAAGAAAACCCTAGAAATAAAACTGGCTCGTAACTTTTTTTTAGCTGGCTCCTAGATTCAAAGCAATTTTGCCAAGCCCTGCCTTAAACAGTACTTTTATGTACATGAAAACTGGATGCCAGCATTGCAGCCATTGGCTCCCGCTGCTGTTAGTTAAATGCTGTGACACGGGGGCAGAGCCGAGTCGCCCGATCTGTGTCAATAGATGCAGACTGGGCGGCTCAGGAGCGAGCACGTAAACGTGTGGCTATGGAAAGCGGCCTTCAATGGGGGCACTCGTTGAAGAGGAGGATGACCTCAAAAAAGGAGGATCAGGACTGCTCTGTGCAAAACCATTGCATAGGGCAGGTAAGTATAGCATGTTTGTTGTTTTAAAAAGTACAAAAAAAAACCCACAAACCTTTAGTGTTACTTTAGGCCCCTTTCACACAGGGTGGACCCCACCAGCGGATCCCCGCTGGCCAAGCGGATGACAAGTCTGTCTGATTGTAATGTGTATTGTGAGCTTAAGTTAAAATTTGATCTATCAAAAATATTTATCCGCAACTATGTAGTCATGGTAGCCTTACACAGCCTGAACCAAACCCAATACAGCATTTGGCTGAGTACTGTTTAGCTGCACCCTGAGGGATGATTAAGCCCCCATTCACACTAGGGCGACTCACGAGGCGACTTGTGTCGCCCCAGGTCGCTTGACATGACCAAACCAATGTAAATGAATCAGTGCCGTCTTAATTGCCGCTATTAAGGTCGCTCCGACTTCAGAAAAGGGTCCTGTACTACTTTCAGGCGACCAGTGATCCGACCTGTCCCATATACTTCAATGGGAGTCGCCTCCTTATCTTAATTGAAGCGACCTGTAATCCGACTTGTCATCCGACTTTGCTAAAAAATGGCAGTGAACAAGAAAAGAGCATAATTTTCTTGCAGGCATTAGCGGTCATTTTTTTAGGCAGGCATGTCATTTTTTGGATTTCGTTTCTGGGGGGTCTAAAAAGTGTCCCTGTCAAGTTTCAGCTCTGTAGCATGTCCAGAACCCCTAAAAAAAAAAAACATTTTTCTTTTAATTTTTTGTAGTGTCTTTACCAGCTGTCTTTTATACTTGCAGGCATTCATCAGCGGTCATTTTTTTAGGCAGGCATGTCATTTTTTGGATTTTGTTTCTGGGGGGTCTACAAAGTGTCCCTGTCAAGTTTCAGCTCTGTAGCATGTCCAGAACCCCTAAAAAAAATCATTTTTCTTTTAATTTTTTGTAGTGTCTTACCAGCTGTCTTTTTTTCTTGCAGGCATTTAGCGGGCATTTTTTTAAGCAGGCATGTCATTTTTGGGATTTCGTTTCTGGGGGGTCTAAAAAGTGTCCCTGTCAAGTTTCAGCTCTGTAGCATGTCCAGAACCCCTAAAAAACAGCATTTTTACTATATTTTCAGGAATACGGCTTCTCTGCGGCTGGCTTTTTTTCTTGCAGGCATTTAGCGGGCATTTTTTTAGGCAGGCATGTCATTTTTTGGATTTCGTTTCTGGGGGGTCTAAAAAGTGTCCCTGTCAAGTTTCAGCTCTGTAGCATGTCCAGAACCCCTAAAAAAAAAAACATTTTTCTTTTAATTTTTTGTAGTGTCTTTACCAGCTGTCTTTTATACTTGCAGGCATTCATCAGCGGGCATTTTTTTAGGCAGGCATGTCATTTTTTGGATTTCGTTTCTGGGGGGTCTACAAAGTGTCCCTGTCAAGTTTCAGCTCTGTAGCATGTCCAGAACCCCTAAAAAACAGCATTTTTACTATATTTTCAGGAATACGGCTTCTCTGCGGCTGGCTTTTTTTCTTGCAGGCATTTAGCGGGCATTTTTTTAGGCAGGCATGTCATTTTCTGGATTTAGTGTCTGGGGGGTCAAAAAAGTGTCCCTGTCAAGTTTCAGCTATGTAGCATGTCCAGAACCCCTAAAAAAAATCATTTTTCTTTTAATTTTTTGTAGTGTCTTACCAGCTGTCTTTTTTTCTTGCAGGCATTTAGCGGGCATTTTTTTAGGCAGGCATGTCATTTTTTTTATTTAGTGTCTGGGGGGTCTAAAAAGTGTACCTGTCAATTTTCAGCTCTGTAGCATGTCCAGAACCCCTAAAAAACAGCATTTTTACTATATTTTCAGGAATACGGCTTCTCTGCGGCTGGCTTTTTTTCTTGCAGGCATTTAGCGGGCATTTTTTTAGGCAGGCATGTCATTTTCTGGATTTAGTGTCTGGGGGGTCAAAAAAGTGTCCCTGTCAAGTTTCAGCTATGTAGCATGTCCAGAACCCCTAAAAAAAATCATTTTTCTTATAATTTTTTGTAGTGTCTTACCAGCTGTCTTTTTTTCTTGCAGGCATTTAGCGGGCATTTTTTTAGGCAGGCATGTCATTTTTTTTATTTAGTGTCTGGGGGGTCTAAAAAGTGTACCTGTCAATTTTCAGCTCTGTAGCATGTCCAGAACCCCTAAAAAAACAGCATTTTTACTATATTTTCAGGAATACGGCTTCTCTGCGGCTGGCTTTTTTTCTTGCAGACATTTTACGGGCATTTTTTGGGTGTCTTTGGAGGCATGTGCTTCTTAAAAATTATAGGAAAAAAGCTCTTTTTTTTTTTTTTATGTTTCTGGACAGACAAACAAAGCTATGTGAGACACACAACACTGCACACATGGGAAAAAGGAAATATGTAAAAAAAAAAACACAGGAAAAGGAAATTAGGTCACAAGACATCAGATTGTGATTGGCCAAATAAAAAGTTGCCTCGCGATTAGGTCGCGTCAAAGTCGCGCTAAGTCGCGCCAAAGTCGCGTCAAAGTCGCGCCAAAGTCGCGCTGGAAGCGACGCTACTTTAGTGGTAGCGGCAGTGTGAACCAGCACTAAGAAAGCTTGACAATGCCATTTTCAAAAATATTTTTTTAAACCTCTGTACAACCCTTCCCTTCCTTTCTCAGTGACTAAGAACATTTCTAAAGCTGCACACTGCTACAGTTGACGTGCACAAAAATCACTGTTGGTCTTGTGGCAACAGGCAGATGTTTCCCATTCCGGCATTCTTCGGGAGACATCTGGCCATTTAGGGCCAGTTTCTGGGTCTAGCCCTACAATCTAGACACCTAGAACCTCACACAACCGTGGTAACATTTAAATATCTAAGGATGGCTATTAATAGCCTCTTCCATCCCCCAATCCAAAGCTCAGGTAAGGAGGAGAGTAGAAGGAAAGGCTATACAATAAACCTACATTAAACTTTGTCTCCCCATTGCTCTGCATACATTTTAGCATAAATCAGTCCAAATAACTATTTGCTTTTTTCACATTACCACGAAAGCCCCGGCTTCTCTGTATAAATGTGTAAACTGCGTGAAACCAGTGGAGGAGGGTAGGCATTTACTTTGTAAATGTATCCTTTTCTTCTACTTTAATGCTACTTCAGGGGACAGAGGGGAGCACACTCAGAAGCCAGAAATACAGATTATAGTTTACAGAGATAACCTACAGGAATCTAGATATAGTAGATAGCCTCGTGTGGGCACCACTAGTCAAGCTAATTGCATGCAAAACAGCTTTGGATGCTGGTGCTACAGATGACAGATAAACTATCTATAGTTATCTCTAAGCTTACACCATGCATCATGTATTTTATTTATTTTGAAGGAAACCACCGTCACGAAACACCTCCACCCTCTTATCAGTCGGGTATTACCACAACACCATTCTACGCAGAATAATAAAATACGCCAGAACTTCTTCTATATATCTTGTCAATAAAGACAGCAAGATCTCGGTTTGAATTCCTGTATTATTTTGGAGACTGGACAGGAAAAGGAGCAATCGGAGGCAAAAAGGAACATTTGCAGAAAATAGAACACAAGGATCTTCTTGCTGGAGTACTCTACATATGTATAAATCCTATGATCATGTCAGGATGGATTAGTTCTTAAACTGGCCATACACAAATTTTTTTTTCACCCTGTGGGCTGAATGAAAAAATCTTGCAGATTCACAAATCCATGCTCTACAGTGCAGATGGACGAATCTTCTGCAGCGACTGTTGTATTTTGGCAGCTGGACGATTCATACTTGTCTCTTTTTGCCAGATGCGTTTTCCATTGCAGTCAATGGATACAAATCAAAGCGAGTGTTGCGATTAAGTGTGGAGACTCCAACAGAAAACACATCTGGTGTGAATGGGCCATGCATAGGAAAACCTGAGCCGCTATAATTCCCTGTGTGATTCAGGCTAGCCTAACAACATTACCTAAAACAACCCACCTATAACTAAAGCTGGCCTTATCATGAGGAACATTCCAACATTCACTCCATGGGTGGCCCTGTCGGAACCTTCTTACCCGACATCGAAGATGCTAGGCCGAAAATTGCCAGCCAATCAGCACCTGCATCAAATCAAATGCAGACACTGGTAATTTGGCAGCTGTGTGTATGATCAGTTTAAATGCCGGTTCACATTTCTGCGATGCAGGAACGCTGCGAATATACAGCGTGTTCCCGCATCGCATCTGCACCCCTGGCAGTTCACACTGCCATATGCGACACGCTGGGGGTGTCAACTAAAGGTTAAGGACACCATCAGATCGCATATCGCAGTGCGATCTGAAAGTTCGCACAGAATCAGATCGCACTAGTGTGAACCACCATGCGATCCAATTCTACTGCGGACCAAAAAAGGTGTCCTGTGCATGTTTAGTGTGATTGTGGAACAAATTCACCCACTACAAACTGTATGGCTAAATTTGAACCCCACAGAGATCGCATTTAATTTAGGAGCAGTGCGCTCCGAATTACATGCGATCTCTGATCGCACAAATGTGAACCGGCACTAAATGTCTGGAAAAACTGACCCGTTCATTGAAAATTCCTGATAATCTATCATCATCAAATATAAACTAAAACACCTAAATGTCAGCCTCAGCTCATACAAAGGAACCTTTACTTATACTATGTATTCCAAAGAATTCAAAATGCACCCGTTTCTGGACTATGGACAATAATGTATTCATAATAAGCAGGGGAAAAAAAAGCACATTAAAATATTGCATGTATTTTAATGGTGGCTGTTCACATGAGTGCTCAGATGCCTGACACTCCAAAAACTACATTTGATACTTTTGAGGCACAATTGGGCAATTTTGGTCTTATAGAATAGAACAGGAATGCCTGAAAACGTGTGAAACATGCAGAAGTGTTTTTTAGACTGTAAGAACTAACCTCCCCCCCCCATGCTTGCCATTGTCTAAAACAAAATGGGCGAAACTTGAATATACATGTAAAATACTAAAATAGGCTTTTAAAATGCGTGTGTACAAAAACACTACAAAAAAAAAAAAAAAAAAGCCGACAATCGCTCTGCTCAGGTGTGAATGCATCCTGAAATGAGGCATCACTAAGCACTATAGCTGAAGGTACTGTGGAGTAAAACACTACAAAAAAAAAAAGCCGACAATCGCTTTGCTCAGGTGTGAATGCATCCTTAAATGAGTCATCACTAAGCACTATAGCTGAAGGTACTGTGGAGTAAAACATTGAAGTCTAGGTTTAGACAGTACCTGGGGTTGGTTAATATTCGAAGGCCTGCAGACACATTTTTGCTGCCTGAGAGAATAAGGGGAGAGGAGCCGGGATTTCAGTACTTCTGTTGTGAACTTTGAATTTCTCCTTAGTGTCTGGTAAAGTGAAGTCACCGAGGAGGTCATAAGAGTATGAAATACTTTATAGTCCATAGTCTGGGTTCAGGTGCACTTTAAGCAGAATAAATAAAGCAGCAGAACCCCACAAGAAAGTGTAGACAAGGTAAGATAGATGACAAAGTAAAGAAATAGATTTTTTTTTTGACATACCAATAACTTCATATCAGAGAAGTCAAACAGAGGCTATACATACACTGCTCTCATCCTTTACTAAAGCGTAACTAAACCCTCCCAAGCTGCCATCTTGGCCTCTGTTTGATCTGCAGTTGCCATGGTGCTGCACATGTGATCAGTTATGACACCAGCCATTTGAGAATAGGTTTGGTTGAGAGCACAATGACAATTAGGGCTCTTTCACACGGTCCGCCTCCGTAGGCGGATCCGTGTTGCTCAGCGGTGATCGATCCGCGATCCCCGCTGAGCCGGGCGGATGACAGCTCCATCTCCGCTCGCAGAGCGGAGAGGGAGGTGTCTCAGCACCCGCTGCCCTCTATGGGGGATCGGAGGAGAGCTGACCGCTTGTCCGCTCTCATCAGATCCGCTCCGCTCCGATTACTGAACGGATGGAAAAATAGGGTTTCCATCCGTCCAGATTTCAGCACAGGATCGGATGCGGATGGCAGCGGGTGTCAGCGGAGGTGTCTCCGCTGACACCCGCTGCCCCATAGAGCTGCATGGAGGATCCGATCAGATCCGCCTAAAAAACTGACAGGCGGATCTGATCGGACCGCCCGTGTGAAAGAGCCCTTACTGGCACTTTCTGGGAATGTAACTCTTTTTTTTTTTTTTTTTTAAAAGGGTTACATGGATGGGTTTAGTCCCTCTTTAAGGCCTTGTTCACACTATGGGTCAGAGACGTCAGTTTTTCTGCACATGTTCTGCAAAGGGCACAAAAAAAAAAAAAACAATTGTTCTCTATGTGCCTTGTTCACACCACAGCATGTGGATTTTTTCAGGAATCTGCAACGTGTATGCAGTTTTCTACACAGGAAAAAAAAAAAAAAAAAACTGACATGACCCCAACATTGGTGTGATTAGAGAACATAACTGACCAGCATGAAAATGGATGTGAAATCTGTGCAGTTTTCATGCACGTATGGTGTGAACAAGACCTAAGGCTGGGTTCACACTGCCACAACTTGTAATGAGACGAGTTCAAAGCTGCATGACAATTCCTACCCCATTAAATCCAATGGAACCATTCTATTTGGTGCAACTCAAGTCGGTTCCGGCGACTTCATTATGACTTGCATTGACTTCTATTAATGAAGTCGCAAGCAAACCATAATGAAGGCGCGTGGCAAAGCTGCGCAAGTTTCCAATCATGGCAGTGTAAATCCAGCCTAAGGCCTCTTTCACACACACGGTCCGTTTTTTCATCCATCTGTTGACGGATGAAATACGGACATCAATGCATCTCTATGTAAAAACGGATGACAACGGATGATCATCCGTTAACATCCGCTTTCGTCAATGTCCGTTTTTTTGGAATGGATGAATGCCCTATTTTTTCATCTGTCAAAAAAACGGATGTAAAATGGACAAACGGTCCTTTTTCATCCATTTTTGCATTGGTAGTGGATGTAAAAAAAAAAAAAAAAAAAGGATGAAAAAACTGATACATTTTGACGTGACTGAACTGAACGGAACATATGTGTGAAAGGGGCCTCAGGGTCCATGCACACTAAGCTTAAAAAAAACATGTTCTTTTTGGCAGAAAAAAATTTTAAAAAAAACGCCTTTTTGTACAGGTATTTAGGAGTGTTTAGCGTTTTTTTCTGACAGAAAACTACCTCTCAAAAATGCAAAAGCAGAAGGGTTTTTTTTTTTCTGCCTCTTCACTGAGGTTAAAATATACCTCTAAACATTCTAGTGTGTATGGATGCATAGGATAACATTGAACTGCTTCTACAGGCAAAACTCCTGTAGCAGCAGTGTTTTTTTTTTTTTTTTTTTTTAACGGGTGGATTTTACATGCATTTTAGGTCATGAAGAATACAGTAGGGCCCAGCATACAGGCAGGTACCTTGTCCATGTTGTCCCTGAGGAAAATAAAAGGCATGTTTATCCAGCACAGTCCAACCATAACTAAACAGAGGTTCTGGGTATACTCGCCTTTTAAGCACCTCAACCTCTTTAGAAAATTCAGAAAAAGATTCTAGAGCTTGGGTCAGCCGAAATCCAACCAGTAAAAGACACTTAGTAAAATTCATTCATTAGGTATTAAAAAGGACCCATGAGTTTGCATGTTTGTGAGGTTGCATCAGATACATAAAAAGTGAGTACAGTAAACCCCCGCTCCATCGCGGTTCAGTTTTTGCGGTCCCGGTATATTGCGTTTTTTTTTGTAATGTTATTTTACTATATAAATCATTAAAACTGAAATATTTTTGTGTTTTCCATAGCTCTTGCTATGTCTCTCAGTATCTTTTATGTGTTTAAATGAGTTTCTATTGTTTTAAAAGTGTGTTTAAAGACCTTAAAATGCTTTTACACGTACAGTGACAGTAAAAAAAACATGCCTACAATGCATTTTAATAGGGTTTTTCTATTTCGCGGAATTTCACTTTTCACGGCTGGGTCCGGAACGTAACCCCCGCAATGGAGGGGGGTTTACTGTATATGTCAAAGCTTGGTTTCGGCAGTTGTTGGAAGCCATACATGTATAATTCTGTCAATCCTTGATTTTATTGCTATAAAGTTGTAGGACAAATTGTGCTCCCCTTTCACTCCTCCAAAGAAATTAACATTTTCTAATTTGTCAACATAACTCTTAACACTGTTTATCTCAAATATTGAAAAAAACACAAAAAAAAAAAAACATTTAACGTCCAGAAGTGCCTAAAAAGACAATCAAGATTAGGAATTATAATCTATACTTCAAAAAAAGTTTTCATTTTGGTCAAACAGATGTTTCTAAACTAGAACAAAAACTGTCACAGTGTAATGTTAAACAAAGGAAGCAAAGGAAAAGTACACAAAACACAGGGCACCCAGAGGATGATGTAGGAAGTTATCAGTTCATTTCAAGTAGTGCAGCATCTCAGCATGTTTTTTCTTTCAGATGCAAATCCTTTAACCCAATGATGGGGAACCTTGGCACCCCAGATGTTTTGGAACTAAATTTCCCATGATGCTCAACTACACTGCAGCATGTGCATTATGGGAAATGTAGTTCCAAAACATCTGGTGTGCCAAGGTTTCCCATCACTGCTTTAACCCAACGGCACGTAGGAGTCTTAACAGGAAACAAATATTGCTTCTTCTATTTTTGATTAGAAAGAGTCATCAATATATAACCGCGGTGGCCTTACCACTGCCACCCTTGGCCACTCATCCTCTGAAAACGAGCTGAGGCTGTCAGATTCAGAGTCCAGTTCGCTAAAGCCATCCATCCAATCAGTACTCGACTCGCTGCGTACGTCTTCCTCCTCGGTGATGAAGCTCTGCCCTGGCTCCAAGCAAGATGGGTAGACACGGGCAGAAAGAGAAATGAATCCTGTGTCATAATGAAGAAGACCTAACATGGTGCCGATGTTCACCCAGCGATCATTGGTCACATCATACTCATGAACAGTCACACGGTTCTTCTTCCATTGAACAATGGTAGTAGTGATAAGCAGAAGTTTGGAACCATGTTTTACAATCTGGTAATTGTTGGTGTTCCCTTCGGCAGGTATGGGGCTAATCCGTCGCCACTCTCCCCTGGCTGGATTGTAGGCCTTCACCAATGGAATGTCACATATGCAGTAGATTTCGTCATTGAAGACGCAGGCTTCCTGGAAGTCACATCGCTTTAAAGAGGCACAGTTAAGCCACTGGTTACATGAAGGGTCATAGCACAACATTCTTTTGTTACTGATAGCGTACAAATGGTCATTACAGGTCACCAGTTCAAAGGCATAAAAAGAATGGGGCACTGGAGCAACCAGCGCCCACTGATTCCTCTGCACACTGTAGCACTCCACATCTTTGATCTTGGCACCGGTCGATGGGTCACGTCCACCTACAATATAGACGTAACCATTGAGGTAAGCCACATCCATGCCTTCTCGGCACAGCAGCCTTTCCGCTAGAAGTTGCCAGCTGTTCTGGACAGGGCTATAAACCCAAAGCTGCTTCATGGGTTGAGTAGCCAAGTACAAGTCATTCTCTGGAGAGACACATACAGCGGATGAAGTCACTGCTTTCCCGTGTGCTAGGTTGGTCAGTGGAGAAGGCATGGTGTAAATGTCACCTGAATAAGGGTCATAGCACAAGAAGGGCTCCTTACGGTGACCAAAAAAGATGACCATTTCCTTGGCAATCATGCCGATTCTGCGGAGTGGATTACTCTCCTGGCATGGCAGCATGCAGGTGGCGTGTTTATCCTCCTTACCGGGTAGGACGGAGTCCAGATATTGCAAGCATTGTTTGCGCACCAATGGCTTGGCCCTGAGGCTCTCCAGATACACCTGGTCCTTCTCTGTAAAGTGCTGCCAGCGGATGCAGGCCAGGACCTCCTGACACCCATCAGTCGCCTCCTTAGGATTGGCCTCCAGCCAGCGCAGGGCAGCGTTGCACACCACTCTCTCGCTGCCCACATCCAGATTGTCCATGCTCAGGACCGCTTTCAGCTGGGCCAAACTCAGCTCGCAAAGTTCGTCGCCAAGGGCGAGCTGCTCGAAGTGGCGTGCCATGAAGGCGAGAGAGCGTAACCTAAGCTCGGGATGGTCAAAGGCATCGGCGAAGCGGAGGATGCTGGCACAGTTGTGAAGGTCGAGGCGGCGGGCGAGGTAGTTGGCACAGGCTTGCCTTACGTACTCCAATTGCAGCATGTCGGCGGCGGCGTAGAGGCGCTGGACGTTGCCCTCGGTGACGGTGACTCGGCCTGTGTAGCAGTAATCAATGATCAGAGCCATGGACTCAGGGCTGACGTCATGGAGGGTGACCTCCTGCTGCTTGCTCTCATACAGGCCACCGGTGAACATGCTCTTGAAGTACGGGCAGGCCGCAGACAGCACATTACGGTTACACAGGAAGCTCCGGCTGCTCTCCGGCTCCTCAGGGCCCCCTCCCAGCACACGGAGGGTGACATCGCACAGCAGCTGGGAGTCATAGAAAGATTTCAGCTGCGCTAGAAGGGATGAGGCGTGACCCGAGTCCTCCAGAACCTCCGGACCGGAGAACAAACTAGACACCCCCAGACCAGACATGACACCGAGCGCCTCACTCACAACACTTCCTTCCTGCCTACGCCGTGACGTCAGCGCGCCTGGAGGGGCGTGACCGGAGTGAGCGGTCATGGTGGGGGGGAGATTATCCCAGACGTACTGTTGTGCCGATATCGGTATCTGGTAATCTCCTAGTGCTGATGAAGAGACCCTTCTGTGCACAGTCACACGGAGCCTTCATTTCACAAATGCTAGTTGCCTGGCTGTCATGTAGAACCCCCCCCCCCCCGGATTTGGTACTTTGAGTTACTGACCTGCTGCATGCATGGGAAAACTGGCATTTTCCATTGACATCCGGGGGTCTCCAAGTTAGGTTACCACCTCATCCCATAAAACAGAACACAAATTAATTACACAGGTCCTGCGGCTAATTAGTGTGGAACTTACATTCACGTACTTACCTTCATTAACCACTTAAGCCCCGGAGGATTTGGCTGCTAAAAGACCAGGGGGTATTTTGCGATTCGGCACTGCGTGACTTTAACGGACAATTGCGCGGTCGTGCGACGCTGTACCTAAACGAATTTGGTGTTCTTTTTTTCCCACAAACAGAGCTTTCTTTTGGTGGTATTTGATCACCTGTGCGATTTTTTGATCATGCGCTATAAACAAAAAAAGAGCGTAAATTTTGCAAAAATAACAATATTTTTCACATTTTTTTATATGAAATTCCCCCCAAAAAAATGTAAAAATCAAAATTTTTTAACATTTTCGGCCAATTTGTTTTATGCTACATATGTTTGGTAAAAAAAATCGCAAAAAGCGTATTTTTATTGGTTTGCGCAAAAGTTATCGCGTTTACTAACAAAGGGAAAGATTTTTGTCATTTTTGTTGTTTTTTTTTAACGCGTAATGACAGCGATCTGCGATTTTTTTTGCGGTACTGCGACATTGCAGCGGACAGATCGGACCCTTGACTGACATTTTTGACACTTTTGGGGTTACCAGTGACATTTCTACAGTAATCAGTGCTATACATATGCACTGTTACTGTAAAAATACACTGGTAGTGAAGGGGTTAACTTTATTTGAGAGGGAGGGGCTGTGTGTGTCCCTAGGGGCGTGATTCTTACTGTGATTGGCTGTGGCTTGAGCTGTAGGAACACTGATCAATGGTCCTACATTGTAGAACCGTGTGATCAGTGTTTCTACATCGGGGAGAATGACAGGTGGCTTGTTTACACAAGCTGCCTGACATTCTCCCTCTCCCCCGACGATCGCCGAGTGACCGGCGGACATCGGGTCCGCCGGTCACACGCGCGGGGGGGGTTGTCCGTGACCGCGCCTCCGCGGGCGCGCTCTCGCTCCCCAGAGCCTCACAGGCTAGCGACGTAGACCTACGTCGCTCTGCCTGTGAGGGGCTGACTGCCGTAGTAAATATACTGTGAGCAGTCGGCAAGCGGTTAAATCAGCCCCAGAGCCTGTGTAATTAATATGTGTTCGGTGGCAACAAAGGTATAAGGTATAAGGCTCCGTTCACATGTAGGCGTTTTGGGGCGTTTTTGGGGCTTTTTTCTGCTCTAGGATCAGCTCTCAAAACGCCCAACAAGACAAATCCTATTCATTTCAATGGCCCCTGTTCACATCTGAGCGTTTTGTTGCTGTTAGCAAAACGCCCAATGCTCAAAAAAGTACATGACCTTCTTTTTGGGCAGATTACAGGCGTTTTCCATTGGTCTCTATTCAATCTAAAAACGCCTGCACAAAAAACGCCTGTAAAAACGCCCATAAAACGCCTGAAAAAACGCCTTAAAAACGCCTGTAATTAGCAACGCCAAGATGTGAACGTAGCCTAATAAAAAATATGTTTATTTATTGTACATTCAAAAAAGAAAAAAGGAAGAAGGGACACAAATCACATCTATAGGTCCATAGTATGCCAAAAGTTCTGTCCCGATTCCCATGTACATCCCGGGACCAAGCATTAGTCCCGATTCCCATGTGCATCCCGGGACCAAGCATTAGTCCCGATTCCCATGTGCATCCCGCTTAGCAGGTGGCAAGCACCTGTTGGCCCTGCACTGCTGTCAGGCCACTTGTGCCATGAAGGGGGAAGCCCACAACTGCAGGAATGCCTGTCCGACCTCCACAGGAACACACAGGACAGTTGAGTCTAAGTGCCGGTTCACATTTGTGCGATGCAGGAACACTGCAAATATACGTGTTCCCGCATCGCATCCGTACCCCTGGCAGTTCACACTGCCATATGCCATACGCTGAGGTTGTCAATTAAGTTAACGACACCCCAGTTGACATCGCATATCGCAGTGCTATCTGAAAGTTTGCACAGAATCGGATCGCACAAGTGTGAACCACCATGCAATCCGATTCTGCTGCAGGCCAAAAAAAGGGTCAGGTACGTGTTTAGTGCGATTGCGGTGCAAATTAAGCCATGCAAACTGTATGGCTGAATTTGCACTGTACAGAGATCGCATGTCATTTTAGGAGCAGTGCACCCTGAATCACATGCGATCTCTGTGATCGCACTAATGTGAACCGGCACTAACTCCCCGTCCATGTGTGTGGGTCACTGGACCCAGCCGCCCAACTTGGAAGCTGTCATTAGCCTGGCACTGCTGTACCAATAAATATAGCCTCATCGATAATTATCATTTGTATTCTCGTGGGTGATTGTGTAGGCAGGGCCCCAGAGTACTGCATTGCCCGGGGCCCTTTACTGCTCATAAGAAGGCACTGCATATATACAAAACTGAAAGTAATTATCTGTAATGTGATCCACATTGAACATTTTTTTTTTTATTATACTTTTGTGCCTACAAAGTCCTTGTGTTTCTTGATTCAATTTTCCAGTGTAGATATTCAGATGTGGCACGTTTATCCCCATGCATCCGGTGAACCGATTCTGGTAGTGCATTTTCCTATTTACATTAGCTCCCTATTCTTGTCATGGAGTTATTTTCTATTGAACAAACATAAAGCAAAAAAAAAAAAAAAAGAATAGTAAAAAGGAAACATAAGCAAGAAGATTATGCAAGTTCTATGCGTGACATCCCAGGTATCAAAGAAAAGTCAATAAGTAGCTTTCCGAGGTATCCTAAGTAATAATATGATACCTGCAAACAAGAATGTCCATGCATAGAGCCTAACATATCTAAACAAAAGCGTTTTATAATTGAGAGTCCAAAAATGATAAATAAGATAGAAAACAAAATATTATCAAAATAACCATCCGGACCAGAACAATACCTGGTGTCCTGATAGACACATGAATTTAATGGAAATGTATGGGAATCATTTTTTTCCCCCATTTATACTTACCTAGGTAAATGCAGCTTCGGTCTTATGCAGCATCTGTCCCCCGGCACCTCTACACTGAGAACCGAACGATCACACACTGGCCAATCGCTCAGTTATGACAGCTCCCTGAGCAGAGAGTTGCTGACTGTTCTGCCCTCTCCTTGCTCATTGGAGCGCTGGGCTGTGGAGGGGCGGGGAGCAGCTGGCTCAGGCTCTCAGCGGCTCATTGAGAGGCTGAGCCGGGTGTTGGTCCAGGCACCTGCCGGATCCCGACTCTGTGGTCCCAATGACGCGGTGCCTGAATCGACTTCTGTGACATCTGCTCTACCCTCCAACGCTTACTGGAGCACTGGGCTGTGGAGGGGACGGGAAGGGCTGGCTCAGGCTCTCAGCAGATTTCTGAGAGGCTGAGCCAGGTGCCGGTACTGATCTGGGTAGATACAAGATCTGAGTAGATCTTGACCATATCTCAACTGTCGGGATCTTTCCTGAATCTGCACCAGTTGTGATGTCAGCCAACAGCAGACTTTAATTTTAGCCTGCTGTTGGCTGAAAACGGCCATCGGAGAAATACAGCCAAATGAGCTTCGGCTGTACATCTCCTTTAATGCAGAAGATATAACGAACAGAAGAAACGAAAGGAAAATAAAGAAAAGGAATGGAAACCTGATAGAAGAAAAGAAAAAGAGGGAAAGAGTCCACAGGGTGTGCGGCGAAGGAGCGTTAAATCGAGGGAAGCATGCTGTCAAACCGAGAGGGCTCATTATATGTAATCTACGGTTGCCAAACTCGAATAAATTTGTTGTGTGTATCCAAGAGGATAGCTGTCAACTTCTCATTTACCATGACCTAATTCATACGGTTTTTGACCACCTTGAAGCTAAGGGGTTTTCCATGCCCTTGCAGTGGTTCGTTTAGTTGCAGTAAAGAGATGTAGAGCCAATTGCCGTTCCGGGTGAAGAAACCCATCAACTGGTTTGCCAAGAAGGGCTTCATAGGGGTCCCTTTTGAGGTTAACATGAAGTAAGTTACAGAGAAGGGTATGTCATGGAGTAATTTTCAAGCTGCTAAAGTCATAGGCTGTGTTATGCTGGCTAAACCTCTTAGGACCCTTTCACACCAGGGGACCAATCGGGTCCGCCTGTGCATTTTTCAGGCAGGCCTAATTGGGCCACCATTGTCCTCTATGGGGCAGCAGATGTCCGCTGACACCCGCTGGGCATCCGATCCGACAAAATCTGCTGAAAACAGATGTATGGCAATACATTTGCCATCCATGCAGCGGGTCAGATTGGATGAAAACGGCCATCTGACCTCCCTATAGAGGGCAGCGGGCTCTGTCGTTGTCTACTCTGCGGACCGGTCACCCGCCTGATCAGTGAAGAGATCCCCACTGAGCAGGCGGATTCCGCTTGGACAGATCCACCCCGTGTGAAAGGAGCCTTATACCTGGTACACAGGGTGAGAAGACGAATGTTCGTCATTTTTTTATTGCATGCTAGTCTCATATCAAAAGGGTACTAAAATTCTCGCAAGACAGAATACAATTTTGGAAGTGATGTAATTTTTTTATTTTTTTTTTTCAGCGAGAACTGTACTGATTTAACAAAAATCATACGATCTGGTATCGTACGAGAAAACTTTTTGTTTATCCCTTCAGAATATATCGGATGAACTGTGGTCTTTGGCTCTGGAAAGCTGTGTACTAACGATCAGATTATCGTACGATTGCTTCGAAAAGCAGTATTTTGGTCTTTTTTTCTGATTGTGTGTACGGGTCTTTAAAGTGGAACTAAACTCATTAAAGTACTCCCCCCCCCTCCACCTTCCAGTCATGTGAAGGGTACATCCCCCACCAGCCACTGTAGTCTTCTTTCTGGGTTACTTGGCGGGTGCCAGGTTTCAGCTTTTGATTGGCTGGCGAGGGATGATGTCATCCTTCACCAGTGCCAGATTACCAAATAGGCAAAGTAGTCATCAGCCTACGGGTCCCAAAAAAAAACAGATCGAAATATTTTTGAATTGATCTTGAGGGCCCATTCACACTAAACTACAAGTAACTGCACGTTTTTTTTCTTGTACCTATGCGTGTTTTACATGCAGTTGATACATGTTTTTCTATCTTCATATGTCCTGTGAGGTCACTTCTTTCTTTCTTTCCTTGGGCTTATGTGCACTGTGATGCGTTGCAGTGCAGAAAAATGTAGCATGCTGTACTTTTCTGGCCTGCAATGGTGTGAATTATGCCCATAGGATAGCCTGGATTTTTGACTGTCTATGCAGTAGGAGTGCAGTCCAAAATGCATCAGGTGTGAAAGGGCCCCGAGAGAAAATCCCAATGAAGCTTTCATAAATTGTTTACAAAAGATGGAAAAAATGAATCAACTTGAAGAAATGAAAACTTTACATTAAGGGCCAGTTTACACCACATGTAATCCAGTGCGTTTTTATTTTTCTGTAATAAAAATGCATGGATAGGTTATATGATTCATCAGTGCAGTCAGGTCCAGCCCGTTCCAGAAAAACACTGAACTGTATTGGAACGTGGTAAAACGCATCAAAAATGCACTGAAACAGACAAGTCCTTATTTAAGATAAAGAGGTAAGAGGAGGGAAAAATGCACTGTAACGCATCAAAAATGTGCATGCAGAAAAGCATCTGGAATGCATCCGGACTCTGCTTCTTTGGTGTTAACTGGCAGAGAAGTTTGGGATTTTTATTCTTTTTCAAGAATCATATTTACCTAGGTGGATGCAGCATCGGTCCAAAGCTGCATCTGTCCCCCGCCGGCTGTAAGGTTGAGAACCGAGCGATCAAACACTCCCTAGGAGCACACATAGCTCCTTCATCACCCCTCGTAGAACGCCTTCCCTGCCAGTGTCATTTATACAGCAACAGTGCATTTTTTTAAGCACTGATCTCTGTATTGTTGTCACTGGTCCCCAAAAATATTGCAGTTCTGCTAAAAAACGCTGATCACCGCCATTACTAGTAAAAACAATGAAAAAAAAAGTCAATAAATCTATCCAACAGTTTGTAGACACTTTAACTTTTGCGCAAACCAATCACTATACACTTATTAAGATTTTTTTTTTTTACCAAAAAAATGTAGCAGAATACACATTGGCCTAAATTGACAAAGAAATTCGATTTTTTAATTTTTTTTTTTATTGGGGATAAAACTGTGGTTCTTTTTTTGTTTATAGTGCAAAAAAAAAAAAAAAAAAACCCGCAGAGGTGATCAAATACCACCAAAAGAAAGCGCTATCTGTGGGAAAAATAAACACCAATGTTATTTGGGTACAGCGTTGCACGATCGTGCAATTGTCAGTTAAAGCAACGCAGTGCCGTATCGGAAAAAATGGCCTGGTCAGGAAGGGGGTTAAAACCTTCTGGGGCTGAAGTGGTTACAGACTCTATAGAAAAAATATTGTGTTAGGCTCCATTCACACATAAGCTTTTCGGATCGCGGGCAGAATTGCGGCAATCCGAACCATTGCAAGTCGCGGGACGCCCGAGCAATTCCTGTGACATGCAATGCTGTAAAATCGGGCAAACAGAATCGCGGGATGCCTGACGCCCAAAGAAATTCTTGTATTTCTTTTGGGTGTCAGGCATCCCGCGATTCTGTTTGCGCGATTTTACCCAGATTCGTCAGGCGACAATCGTGGCAAAATCGCTCCGCGTTTGGGGTGCCATTGCAAGTCACGGAAATCGCTCAGGCGTCCTGTGACTTGCAATGGTTCGGAATTGCGGCAATTCTGCCGGCGATCCGAAACGCTTATGTGTGAAAGGAGCCTTATTGTATTTTACCCAAAAACAACTTAAAGTACATAAACCATCCACATCAGTGGTTTGTTGTCTAAAAGCTCCTCTTCTTTCAGCTGTCAGTTTGTAAAAACTTTTGTTGCAACCTACTGTAGCGCAACCCCGCAGGAGCCGCTAGTTTGGTCATCTCTCCCCCAGTCGCTGTTGAAGCTGACAACTCACTCTGAGATTGTTGCTGACTATTAGGCCTCATGCACACTGGATGATGTCAAAATATCAGAAGAAAGCAATAGGAGTTTTTCAGCTTTTTTGCAGTAGCGTTTTTTAGCAAAACTATACTCCCACAAAAGCTTATTGCTCAAAAACGTTGATAAACGCCGAATAGCCACGTTTTTTGTGTTTTTCAGCATTTTTAAGCTTTTATCAGAGTTAGAGCGTATTTACAGCTAAAAAACTCCTCTCAAAACCCACTAGTTCTGGGTTTTTTTCCAGCCAGAGAATGCCCCTGCCTGATAACAGCCTATGTGTATATGGACATAAAGGAGAACATGCTGGGGAGTTTACTGGCTGCAGAAAAAAATTCTGACGCCAAAAACAGCAGCTGTAAAAACGTCCAGGGTGCATGAGGCCTTAAAGATGGCTGCCAACCTTATCCTGTGGTAATGGTGGCCGGAAATAAAACGGACAGCTTTGTTGACTGTTAAAGTGGTTGTAAACCCACTTTTAGAAATTTTACCTATAGGTAAGGCTTTAATTGGCTTTAATAAGGCTTACCTATAGGCACTGTAAATATCTCCTAAACGTGCACCGTTTAGGAGATATATACATTGCATGCAGCCGATGACGTCAAAGTTCGACTCTTTCCTAGTTATAGACAGAGTCTAGAAGCAGCACATCCTCGATGCTCTTTAACCACTTCTGGACTGGAAGATTTTCCCCCTTAATGACCAGGCCATTTTTTGCGATGCGGCACTGCGCTACTTTAACTGACAATTGTGCGGTCCTGCCACGTTGTACCCAAATAAAATTTATGTCCTTTTTTTCCCACAAATAGAGCTTTCTTTTGGTGGTATTTGATCACCTCTGCGATTTTTAATTTTTGCGCTATAAACAGTGACATTTCTGAAAAAAAAATATATATTTTTCACTTTCTGCTATACAACATTCCCAATAAAAAAAATGTAAAAATCAAACTTTTTCGTCATTGTAGGCCAATTTGTATTCTACTACATATTTTTGGTCAAAATAAATCCCAATAAACGTATTTTGATTGATTGCGCAAAAGTTATCTCATCTACAAACTAGGGGAAAAATCTATGTAATTTTTTTTTTAAACTAGTAATGGCAGTGATCAGCGATTTTTAGCGGGACTGCGACATTGCAGCGGACAGATCGGACCCCTAACTGACATTTTTGACACTTTTGGGGGGACCAGTGACATTACTACAGTAATCAGTGCTAAAAATATGCACGGTTACTGTAATAATGACATTGGCAGGGAAGGGGTTAACCCAGGGGTGATCAAAGGGTTAAATGTATGCCTAGGTGGTGCTTTCTAACTGTGGGGGGGGGGCTTATGGAATCATCACAGGGACCTGTGTTCCTAAATAGGAGGAACACAGGGGCCCTGTGATGGTTACCGAGAGAACAACTGTCTGCTGGGTTTACAACAGCAAACCGCTGTTCTTTCTCCACCGGGAGCGATCGCCGGTGCCCGTGATTGTCGCCGACCCCACGCCTCAGCTTCTCCACTGGCGAAAGGGCACGCGCACCCCCAGGATCGCTCCAACGAACTGCCGTACAGGCATGGCAATTAGTGGGAACCTGACGACCTGCTGCTGTTTATAGGCGGTGGCTGGTCGGCAAATGGTTAAGATGTGACAGAGCCTAGCTATAGCTCCAGGGCTCTTTCGGATGTGACAGACCCTAGCTATACTAGGTACGTGTAATGTACATGTTATACCTGAAGGGTTTCACATGTACTGTTACTTTAAGGCTGGCTCCACCCAGGAGTGATGACAAGGGTTAAGGGGCAGAGTGGCCATCTTAGACACATGTAAGAGATGCATTGATATACCGAGCTGTCCTGTAATGCATGTTGGAGTGTACAGTGAGTACTGAATAAACATCAGAGTCCTGTGTCTCTCACAACACGGAGAATAGAACAGTGGCGACGAGGATGGGATATACAGAAAAGAGAAAAAAAAAAAAAAACTCTGGATTGTCACCTGGATACAAACACCCACAGAGCCCAGCAGGAAAATGTCATTGATCGGGACATTAAGTGAATTTGATGGAGAACAGACATGCTGGAGTTCTTGGGTTGAGAGACTGGAACAGTATTTTGGTGCAAATGCCATCCCAGGCGACAGGCAAGTAGCAGTATTTCTGACAGTGGTTGGTGCTAGGACATATGACACTCTTAAGCCCCGTACACACGTACCGATCGTCGGCCGACGGAACGTCCTACAAATGTTCGCGGCTGGTGTGTTTGTTGTTTGTCTGTTGAAAAGTGCTCCAAACTTGCCCAGGACATTTGTCTTCCGACAGAAAATGACGTCACTACGTTCCACGCACGTTCGCCGCTACAAAAGAGGAAGTGAGTGTTTGGCCGTGACCCTTCTGGGCATCTCGCGCTGATTTCGGTAGCATTTGTTTGGTTGACGACATTTCGCTATTTTCCGAGACATCGTTCGAGAATTTATTATGGCGACCGTGAATTCGTCCGTTGCTGTCGTTAGTGTTGGAGTTTTGGCTCTGAGACGACGTACGAGCAATAGGAAGAAGAAGCGGACCTCCTGGACGAAAAATTGGTTGCTTAACCGTGATCAATTTTCTCATATGTCCTTGCTGAGGGAGCTCCAGGAAAATAATCCTGATGACTTCAGGAATTATTTGAGGATGACGGATCCCATCTTTTACCGTCTTCTTGCCCTGGTGTCCCCCTATATTCTGAAGCAGGATACTTGTATGCGGCTTGCAATTACTCCTGAGCAAAGGTTAATTGCGACGTTGAGGTATCTTGCAACAGGGAGAAGCCTGCAGGATCTGAAGTTCACCACAGGCATCTCCCCCCAAGCTCTTGGAGTCATCATCCCTGAGACCTGCTCTGCCATCATCAAGGTCTTGCAGAAGGACTATATCAAGGTATGTTTGATTTTTTACATTACATTACATGTATTACTAGTTTCACCTGAATTATGATGTTTTTGGATGTACAGCAATTGACACAGGCCATTATTTGTAAACTACCCTCTGTCCGCATGCACATAGTAGTAAAGATGTAGATTATCTTTAACCATTTGTAAAATTACCCACTAACCACCCCACCATTCTCTCCTATGTGTCCCTAAACGCATTGCCTGTTAACAGTATTTTGAATTTGGGTCATTTTATTGCTTTCCCTCAAACAATTATTCCTTGGCCAATGTTTTAGTACCTAGTTAATGATTTATCTAAAATACATCAGTCCATCCATTCCCACCTATGATTCTGTATGTTTATGTAATGATGTTAAAACCTTCACTGACCACAAGCCCTAATTGATGTATAAATGCCCAGTTTTACTTACCCATCCCCCACCCACATGCTAAATCTCAAAGTCAGCATATACCAAAGCTCAAGTTCAGAGGTCTTCAAACTATGGCCCACCAGTTGTTCACGAACTTCAATTTCCATCATGCCTAGTCATGTCTGTGAATGTCAGAGAATTACAAGGCCTCATGGGATGTGTAGTTCTGCAACAGCTGGAGGGCCGTAGTTTGTAAATCTCAGCTCTAGCTGGTGAGTATAATGGGCCATACACACTAGAAGATTGTCAGAACAATTTATCCTTCCGATTTACCAAAACCAAATAATATGAGGTCCAACAAACACTTTCAAATCCTATGCAATCTGGTAGGCCCTTGCACTACATAGAAAAGTTAAATCTGCACGAAAAAGTCTTCAGAGAATCTTCTAGTGTGTATGGCCCTTTACAATATAAGAACAATAGGAGGTTGAAAAGAAATGTATGTAGATGTTACATCCCCATATCCAAACCTTTGCCTTCCTGTTGTATATTTTTTTAGCAAGTTGCATAAGCATTTAACAGACAACTGTGTGTGTAATTAATAATGTGATGTGCTCAAGCACTAATTTTATTTTTTTTTTTGTTTTTTATTTTTTCCCCACAGTTTCCTTCAAACGCAGAGCAATGGCTGGAGATTTCTGATCAATTTCTGGAGAAGTGGAATTTTCCCAATTGTGGGGGTGCTATTGATGGGAAGCACGTCCGCATTGTCCCCCCTCCGAATTCCGGCACATTTTATTATAATTATAAAGGTTTTTTTAGTATAGTCATGCTAGCCATAGTTAATGCAAACTATGAGTTTATTTTTTTGGATATTGGCAAAAATGGCCGCAATTCGGATGGGGGAGTTATTGATCAGACGGAGTTCGCTCGTCGTCTAAAGAACGGCACTCTGAACCTGCCATCCAGGGAGCAAACTGTTGAGGGTATGAGCTTTGTGTTTATCGCAGATGAGGCTTTTGCGCTTGGGGAGCATCTCATGAAGCCCTACCCTCAGAGGAACCTCACCCCAGACCAAAGGATTTACAACTACCGGTTGTCCAGAGCTCGCAGAGTTGTGGAGAATGCCTTCGGGATAATGGCCAACCGGTTCCGGATATTCCTGACGTCCATAAACCTGGCACTGTACAAAGTGGATAATGTGGTCTTGTGTTGCTGCATTTTGCACAACTTCCTACGCAGGAATGCACAAAATTATGTATTGCAGCAACTGGATACTGACCCTGCTATGCCAGGTACAAGTGGAGAGGCCCAACCTTCTAACCAAGTGGAGTCCATGACGTCAATGGAAGTTGGACGGTCAGCATTGGCATCACACAGGGCCCGTCAGATCCGCCAGGAATATCTGGACTATTTCGTGGGGAGAGGAGCTGTGTCCTGGCAGCAATCACTGTCACACACCCATTAATCTTGTTAAAGATTGGACACACAAGATAAATGTCAGAGATATATTATTTTTCAACACATTAAACAAAAATTGCAATGATTCTGTATTGTGGATTATAATCATTTGGGCACATATGCCAAACACAATTATTTGGGTTAATCATGTGTTATATATGTGTGACTTTGGAAGGGTTAATACATTCATCAGTGTGTTTCTTGACTGTAGTCTCTCACCAGCTGATCCAAAGTGATGATGGCCATGTGTTATTTTTTAGCCAGTGGTGTAAATACAAGGGCCTTCTGCACCCCACAAAATGTACACAAACCCTGTCACATTGAGAACTAGGTCACACCCAAGGTTCATCTAATGTCACCTTACATTGGTGTTCATTGTCCAGAAGTTGCCCATACTATATATTTCATATAATACATTAGGGTATTAACAAAGTACCTACACCTGTTATGTTGTGTTCATTTATGACATCCTTCTCACTGCCCACCAATGTTAGGATATGTCAGTGTTATGTGAAACTTGATCATTGTTCATCTCAAAGTGTTATATATATAGGTAATGGAAAGTGAACTAGAGCAACGAACAAGCAATACACTATAGATTACACTGATCTCCCTACACTGATTGCTACTGGCAATATCAATGCCATATTGAATCCTAGGACTGCTAGTACCTTGAGTGTTGAGTCACACTTATGCGATGCGGGAAGTCTGCGACTTTGCAGCCTTCCAGCATTGCATAAGGGTGACCCGCCACTTACTTTTTCCACAGGATTGTATTCCACAAGTGTTAAGCACTGTGCGATCCAATCCAGATACATCAGAAATAAAGGGTCATGTGCGACTTGTATGCGTGTTCAGTGCGAATGTAGCCATACAAAGTGTATGTCTCAATTCACACTGCACATCTGATGGCATGTAATATCGTAGCGCACTGCTCCTTTATTACATGCGATCAGATGTTCATGCGAAAATCAGCTATACAGTTTGTATGGCTCAATTCGCACTGCACTCGCACAAAAGTCGCACATGATGCATTTATTCAGCCGCATCAGGATAGGATCGCACAATCGTTCAAACTTGTGTGATCCGATCCTGTGTGAAATGTCAGATCGCACTGTGATATGCGTTAAAACTGGGGGTATCTTTAACATTTCATTGACACCTCCAGCAACTCGCATATGGCAGTGACCAAAATGCTTTCATTAACATGTAAATATGGGAATAGGACAGCCATCATACATTTAGTGCTTCTTTACACAGCTTTAGACCTCGACCCCCCAACTAAAGTCTAATAAAGAATTGAACACACATTGTTGAATGTAAAAACGTTTTAGTATCAAACATTCACAGGGTTAGGGTTAGGGTTAGGGTTAGGGTTAGGGTGTTGTAAAGTGCTTTTCCCAAACTTGGGTACACTCTTTAACATCTGAGTGTAATTAAAATGCCCTAAAACATTCTAAAAAAATTGTAACATCAGGAACATCCCAATACAAACATTAAAAACCTAGTAAAATTGTGGCTTAAAATTTGCCAATCATGTCCACAAAATTGCGCATTTTGATTTGTAATGCTGTTGCAGTCTCCTTTATTTGTTCCAGGTCTGCGCAGCATTGGAGAGCCTCACGGGTCAATTTGGCTAATGTGCAACTATGTAAAACATGGTCTGTAAAAATTAAAAAAAAATGAGTCAATGTGAATCACCTACATGAGGTCATAATAATAGAGAAACATTTGGTGTCCAGGTAATCTTAAATTCCTCTCGAGTTAATACCTACCCTGTTCTTATGCTCTTTTGCCCTAGGCTCTTCTTCTTCCTCCTGTCCTCCTCCGATGCTGTTGCTGATGATTCTGCCGGTCTCCTGAGCTTACTATATATTCATTAGGGGTGTGAACGCATGATGACGTCATTGTGAGGGCATGGTTGTAATGTATATATATTAAGATGCAGAGACCAGAGACGGGCAGAATGCACGGCAACAGCATTGGAGGAGGACAGGAGGAAGAAGAAGAGCCTAGGGCAAAAGAGCAGACAACATAAGAGCAGAAGATTGGACAGCAGAAGAGTGGAGAGGAGAAGATCCAAAGAGCAGAGTGGAGAAGACCGGATGAAGATATTTAAGAACATTTCATAAACGTCTCCTGTCGTTATTCACATACACTTCCATTTATGTGGTTAATGTGTAGGGGTACTATGTACCCCATACCCATTCACATAGTGATTGGGGTCTGGGATCTGGGGGCCACCCTTTGTTAAAGGTTGCTTCCAAAGTCCTAGGAACCCCCTGGCCGCATGACCCCCCAAAACCACCAGACAGGGTTGTGGGGATGAGGCTCTTGTCCTCCTCTACATGGGAGTAAGGTGCTTTTGGGTGTGCGGTGCAGAGGCCCCCTGGCCCAAAGCAACAAAACCCCCCCATGTTGAGGGCATGTGTCCTGCTGTGGTCCAGGGGGTGTTTGGTCCGCTTGCTCGTTCTCTTTCCTGGCCTGACAAGCTGCATGCTTGTATAAGGGTCTGGTAGGGGTTTTGGGGGTAACCCACGCTGTCTTTTTGTTGTGGGCATACCCTCAAACTCAATACCACACACAAAAGGCCTGGTTGTGAACTTGGGGGGACACCCACGGTGGGTTGTTCAATTTTTGGGTGTAGTTCCCCCTCAAAAATCTTCACAACGCAAGTGGCCCCGCAAGTCAGAGCATCCTGATCCGACTTACGGTGCGACTTCCATTCAAATAAAGAGGCTCCCATAGGGAACTAGTGTTGTAAATTGGAGGCTAAAAATAACACTGATAAAAATCATTCTGAAAAAACCTACGTGGGCACACAATTGGCTCTTGGACACTTGGTCCTGGTTCCTCCACAGTTTCGGAACTGGCTTCCATGCTGCTTGGCAAGTTGCCAGGAGATCGGGCTTCTGACCTGGCTGGGGATGCCACATCCTGGCATGATGCAACATCTGCAATGTAAATTTGTAAGGGAATACAAGAATATAAGGTTAAACAATCATTGCAAATACACATATTTCTATGATCCCACTACACAAAAATCTGTGCCTACCAACCTTCTTGTTGCTCTGGTGTCTCATCACTTGTTGGCTCCACCAGGATTATTTCCGGAATAATGTCTTCATCTACATAATACAAAACATTGGCCATATCATAAAAGTCACAAGAGGTACATTTGTTAGGACATGGTGCCCTGCTTGATAGCTCTTTTAGTAACAAATATGAAGACATGTACATGGTTATCTACGAAAAATATGGTACATTAATGTTTGACAGTGCATAGGAACCAATTACCTTTAGTGGAATCTGTGCCACCTTCTGTGCCCATGTCCTCATCTTGTTCGGCAACTGCCGATGGAGCTGCCAGACCTCTCCTCCTCCTTTCCCATAGTTTGGCACGGAGTTTACGTTTTTCTCCTATTTAAAGGTTTGAATAATAATCTGTGATTAATAGGAATGTTTGCTGAGAAGATTCGTGCAGGAAAGAACGTTCGTTGCAACACAATACATATATTTTTAACTATGGCTTCCTGACTTTTAATGTCATATACTAAAACATCAACAATAGATCGATCAAATCACGACATGACAACTAAAATGAGTAATCTAACTTTTTACATAGACATTATAATCTAGACATGTTAATACAACATACACAAAATTATAAAAAACATATTGCATGATTAAAAAAATAAAGAAAAAATAAAACTTACTTTTTTTCAAAATCCGATGGATTTGGGAAAGCTGATCCTGCTCACGGTGTTTGAGGTCAGACCACCGTTTCCGAATCTGATCTTTCGATCGCTCGACACCGAATTTTTTGACCAAACAGGCCACCACCTTGTCCATGATGCCATCTTTCCTGGCATTGGGCCGATCGTAATTTGCCAACTTTCCATCGTAATCCATTTTTTCTAAAATGGAGACCATCTCCACCATTTCTGGCTTTGACATGGGTGTAGCCCTTGATTTTCGGGTGGCCCAATCACTTCGGCCCCCACTAATTGAGCTCCCAGATTGTTGAGACATGGTTCCTAATTAAACAATGATTATTCCACTGCCTCAGGTGTGAGTGTCGCATGTAGGCCTGATCTTCGGCACGTACACACCCCTGCACAAGCCCGCCACTGGAGGAGGAGTTGACGCCTGCGCTGTATTTAAAGGACGCCAGATCGTTCGGCCGACGATTCGCTAGCGGACATATCGAGAGTTGGAGCACGATCGAGCGGCGAATCACGACTTTTCCCCACAAACAAAGGTACGACTCTTTTAATAGAAAGTGTGTGTTTTGGGCCCTATACAGCTTTTATTAGGAATATCTTTATTATGTGCCAAAATACATGCTATTTTAATATGTTTTGTGTTGTTTTGTGTCTTGCAGGCATATACTGTCCTGCAATATGGTGGACAATTTCACCACCCACAACTTTTTAATAAGTTTTATTGATGAGTTCAGGCAACTGCCCTGTTTGTGGCAAGTCAAGTCCGCAGATTATAAAAATCGAAAACTCAGAAAACAGGCCATGGAACATTTGGTGGCCTTCTACAAGCCCGTCTGTCCTGGGGCAAATTTTACTTATATCCGCAAAAAAATAAACAGTATTCGCACTGCCTACAGGCGGGAGTTAAAAAAAATAGAGGAGTCCACCCAGTCTGGAGCAGGGGCACGGAATGTATATGTACCACGGCTGTGGTACTTTGATAACATGCGGTTCCTGGCAGACACCATGGAATCCAGGCCGTCAATTTCAACACTGCCTTCTACTTCGGCAGAGGGCTCAGTGTCGGTAGATCCAAGCCAGGATGAGGATTTCCTGGAGGAGAGTTTTACTCAGGTATGGCATTTCACAATATATTGTCTGCTAAAATGTAATCATGTAACAAAATTATAAGCTAAACCATAATTGACCCTTTAGGTAAACGGGCATAGCAAGGGGTTGGCATGACAGGCAACCGCCAGGGGCGCAGGCCAAGGGGGGTGGGTCACAAAAACATTGGCATTGTTTTATTGTTTATTTTAACAATCCACTCAGCCTGCACACCCCAGAACCCCCAGTTTGCAGGCGGATTCATGCAGGTGTAAAACATTGAGAGCAGCTTCATGCAGGTGTAAAACATTGAGAGCTGCTTCATGCAGGTGTAAAACATTGAGAGCTGCTTCATGCAGGTGTAAAACATTGAGAGCAGCTTCATGCAGGTGTAAAACATTGAGAGCAGCTGAGCCAAAAGACCAGGAGACTGAGACTGCCTCTCACTGCATCCCCAGCACACCTCTGGTCTTACAAACACTGCTGCATCCCCAGCACACCTCTGGTCCTAACAAACACTGCTGTAGCCTCAGCATTCCTCTGGCTCAACCTTTTTTAATACAAAACTAACAGCTCCTGCAAATGATCCATCCATCCTTGCTTCCATGTCTCTGGTCTCTCACTCTGGGTCAGCAAGGCAGGTGGCTTCCTTATTCATGTTTCCCTGCACTGCTTCACCCTCAATGCCCTACATCAAGTCCTCTGCAAGTTCAGGCCCCTCTCTCTCTGCAACCCCCTCCTCTCTCTCTCACACCCCCTCTTTCTCTCCCTCTCTCTAGCTCTCAACCCTCTCTTTCTTTTTCACACCTGAGACAATGATTGCCCACTAGAGAGCTCTACACTGGGCAAACAAGGGGCAAATTAGAAACTTTTAATGCCCTTTAATTTTTTTTTGGGGGGGTGGGTTACAGTTTTACATTGATCTTGGGGGGGGGGGTTGTTGCCAAATACAGCTCCTCAACAAGGGCACTGGAGACCCTAGATATGCCACTGTATGTAAAGTCTGCTATTTGTTCACAATAATATAACAAACATGCATTTTTATATACACTATAACATTCTAATCAATTGTTCATTTCATCAACAGGGAAGTGTCACTGAGGAGGAGCCAGGTTGCAGCCAGGAGCCTGGGGAGCCTGAGGAGCCTGCGGAACTCTTTCCACCACCACCTCCTCCTGCCAAACGGAGGCAAAAGAGGAAGCACGTGGATGACATCACCGACGAGTTTATCCAGGAGGCCACCATAGCCCTACGTCGGAAACCGGAGGCCAATGAGTCCTTCGGGAATATGACTGCCAAAATCCTGGATAAGGTGGACCTCAGGCAGTGTCAGTATGCCAGAAAAATTATTCTGGATGTGCTGCAAAACGCAGAAAACGGCATACTTACTGAGCACAGCCACGCATGCCAGGAGCACCCGTGCCCTCCACCTCCACAACACCCACCACCTCGCCAAATGCCACATGGCCAGTGGCAATATGGCCAGCAGGATCCAAACCTGCCCTCATGGCAACCTGATTTCAGTTACCAGCAACTTTAATTTTTGTAACCCCCTATTATTTATTTTACCCCTGTTTGCCAGTTTCTAGTTTAATTTTGTCCAAATGGACCTTTTTTATGTTTAGTTATACGGAAAGTATTGATGTTTGCTTTGTTTTTTTTTTGCTGAGATCCAAAAAATAAAGAAAATTTAAAATAAAAAATGGCCTATCTGAATTTGTTAACATGTTTAATATTGTGCATAACCTGAAAAATATGTTTTAGACATTAATTCATAAAAGAATAAAGGGTCATATCAATAGTTAGATCTTTGGTGTGAAAATACAAAAATAATGGTGAAGAGTTCAAATTATTTAATTCTAAAATTTGATAGAACAGATAGAATAGACAAACATTATCTTCATCATAACAGAACACATGCCTTTTTATTAGAAAAGTATGGCATTATGAGCAGCATCTTCCTTCTTCTCACATTTATCAAGATGAGCATGTGCTCCGCATTTCACCTATTTCTTGGACTTCCGCGAGCCGAAAGTTCTTTCTGAATAAAATGTTGAGTTTACTAGAGAAAATTCTTCCGGGAACTCATTTGGTTTGATCATGCGTGTTGGGATTTGTAGCTGTGTGTCGGCAGAATTGTGTACTGACAGGCGAACAATCGTCCGTTCTGGTGTCGGCATACAAATATTTTCATGTTTGCAAGAAAGACTTTTGTCCGCGGATTGTGCGCAGACATCTGTCGGAGGCACCATACTAACACGCGTACAATCGGCAGATCCTTCGTCCACCGACGTTTGTATGCCGACGATCGGTACGTGTGTACGGGCCTTTAGGGATCTCCTTTTCCCTGAAAAACCAGCAACTAAGACTTTGGCAGAGCTCCTGACACGGTTAGGGAATCACTTCCAGCCTAAACCACTAAAGATTGCAGAAAGATTCCGGTTCTATCTGCGGCAGCAACAGCCGGGTGAAGATATTAAGGCTTATGTGCTCGCCCTTCGCAGACTAGCCTCAACCTGTTCTTTTGGGAAGTACTTACCGACTGCACTGAGGTATAAGTTTGTCATGGGACTAAATAGTGAGTCTAGCCAAAAGAGACTGTTAACAGCCAGAGAAAAACCTTACCCTTACAAAGGCAATTGAGATAGCTTCAGTGATGGAAATGGCTGTGAAAGATACAGAGGCATTGAACCCCCAGAGCAGAAGGGGGAGTTTTCAGAACAGCAGTCAAGCCAACTGCAGCAAACTGAAAATATAGACCCTCACCAAGCCGGGAGTCAGCTTGCTACCGTTGTGGGAATACAGACCATGATCACAAAGTCGGCCGGTAAGAGGACCAGTTCCGTCATAATTGTGGTAATGCAGGCCATCTCTGAAACGAGACTGCCGTAGTAAGAAGGTGCGAAATAAACAACCTCTGAACCCCAGGAGAAAGGCATATATGGTGGGAAGATATACATTGTCATCTGAATCAGAGGATGAGGAAGTGCTCTACAGATTGGACACACAGTCAGGTCCATAAATATTGGGACATCGACACAATTCTAATATTTTTGGCTCTATACACCACCACAATGGATTTGAAATTAAACAAACAAGATGTGCTTTAGCTGCAGACTTTCTGCTTTAATTTAAGGGTATTTACATCCAAATCAGGTGAAAGGTGTAGGAATTACAACAGTTTGTATATGTGCCTCCCACCTTTTAAGGGACCAAAAGTAATGGGACAATTGGCTGCACAGCTGTTCCATGGCCCGGTGTGTTATTCCCTCATTATCCCATTTACAAGGAGCAGATAAAAGGTCCAGAGTCAATTTCAAGTGTGCTATTTGCATTTGGAATCTGTTGCTGTCAACTCTCAATATGAGTTCCAAAGAGCTGTCACTATCAGTGAAGCAAGCCATCATTAGGCTGAAAAAACAAAACAAACCCATCAGAGAGATAGCAAAAATATTAGGTGTGGCCAAATCAACTGTTTGTAATATCCTTAAAAAGAAAGAACGCACCGGTGAGCTCAGCAGCACCAAAAGACCCGGAAGACCATGGAAAACAACTGTGGTGGATGACCGAAGAATTCTTTCCCTGGTGAAGAAAACACCCTTCACAACAGTTGGCCAGATCAAGAACACTCTCCAGGAGGTAGGTGTATGTGTGTCAAAGTCAACAATCAAGAGAAGACTTCACCAGAGTGAATACAGAGGGTTCACCGCAAGATGTAAACCATTTGTGAGCCTAAAGCCCCGTACACACGTACCGATCGTCGGCATACAAACGTTCGTCTTTTCTCCCCGGGATGTCGGTGTCTGTTGAAAAGTGCAAAGACTGCCCAAGAATTTTGTCCGCCGACTACAGCCGACTGCAGAAGTGATGTCATGTAATGGTTAACTTTCCCTGTGTTTTTTCTTTTCTGAGCATGCCCAGTCTTGCAAATCTGCGGTCTGTCGGCAGAATTCTGTACTGACTGGCGAACAATCGTCCGTTCTGGTGTCGGCATACAAAAATTTAAATGCTTGCAAGAAAGACTCTTGTCCGCAGAATGTGCGCAGACAGCTGTCGGAGGCACCATACTAACAAGCGTACAATCGGCAGATCTTTAGTCCGCCGACGTTTGTATGCCGACGATCGGTACGTGTGTACGGGCATTTAAAAACTGGAAGGCTAGTTTAGAGTTTGCCAAACAACATCTAAAAACTTCACAGTTCTGGAGCAATATCCTATGGACAGATGAGACCAAGATCAACTTGTACCAGAGTGATGGGAAGAGAAGAGTATGGAGAAGGAAAGGAACTGCTCATGATCCAAACATACCACCTCATCAGTGAAGCACGGTGGTGGTAGTGTCATGGCGTTTGCATGTATGGCTGCCAATGGAATTGGTTCTCTTGTATTTATTGATGATGTGACTGCTGACAAATTCAGCAGGATGAATTCTGAAGTGTTTTGGGCAATATTATCTGCTCATATTCAGCCAAATGCTTCAGAACTCATTGGATGGAGCTTCACAGCTCAGATGGACAATGACCCGAAGCATACTGCGAAAGCAACCAAAGAGTTTTTTAAGGGAAATAAGTGGAATGCTATGCAATGGCCAAGTTAATCACCTGACCTGAATCCGATTGAGCATGCATTTCACTTGCTGAAGACAAAACTGAAGGGAAAATGCCCCAAGAACAAGCAGGAACTGAAGACAGTTGCAGTAGAGGCCAAGCAGAGCATCACCAGGGATGAAACCCAGCGTCTGGTGATGTCTATGCGTTCCAGACTTCAGGCTGTATTTGACTGCAAAGGATTTGCAACCAAGTATTAAAAAGTGAAAGTTTGATTTATGATTGTTAATCTGTCCCATTACTTTTGGTCCCTTAAAAAGTGGGAGGCACATATACAAACTGTTGTAATTCCTACACCGTTCACATGATTTGGATGTAAATACCCTCAAATTAAAGCTTAAAGTCTGCAGGTAAAGTGCATCTTGTTTGTTTAATTTCATATCCATTGCGTTGGTGTGTAGAGCCAAAAAGATTTGAACTGTGTCGATGTCCCAATATTTATGGACCTGACTGTACATCATATGCATTCAGCACCCTCAGCAATGACTGTAGAGGTAACAGTGGAAGGAAAGAAACTCAAGATGGATGTAGACACAGGAGCAGCAGTTTCAGTTATCACCCAGAAAAAATGGAGAAAACTTCTGATCCGAGCAACTGTCCGTTCAACACCAATCAAACTGCAGACATACTCAAAGCAGATACTCCACCCACTGGGTTACGTGAAAGTACAGGTATCCTACAAGGGTCAGACGAAGAGAATGCCATTATATATCCTAGAACATGGGGGGGCCCCCCTCTCTTTGGGAGAGGCTGCATTGCTCACTTTGGCATGCCAAACATCACCATAAACCCCTGCAACACCGTGACCATCCCATCAGGAGATAAAGAGGGATGGGTGGAATCCCTGAAACAGCGATTCCCACAAGTCTTTGATAACCATTTGGGGAAAATAAAGCATGACTGTGTGAGACTCAGGCTGAAACCCAACACCCAGCCTAGGTTCTTCAAAGCTCGGACGGTACCTTTCGCACTCCGAGCAGGAGTGGAAGCTGAACTAAGCTGGCTGGAGGAACAAGGTGTCATCTCAAAGGTAGAGCACAGCAAATGGGCATCACCAGTTGTACCAGTAAAGAAAGCGAATGGGGACTTACACATTTGTGGCGATTTCCGCATGGCACTAAATTCTCAACTGGAGATAGACCAGTATCCTCTACCCAGAGTAGATGACATTTTTGCCTCTGTTGCAGGATCTCAGGCAAGCATATTTACAGTTTGAGGTCCATCCTTCCTCCCGCAAGTTTCTAACCATCAACACTCACAAGGGACTGTATGAATACAATCGGATGGTGTTTGGTGTAGCCTCCGCCCCAGTCATTTGGCAATGCAAAATGGATGAGATTTTAGCGGACATTCCTTTCACACAGTGCCTGTTAGAGGACATGCTCATCACGGGCCTGACGGACCAGGAACACAAGCGGAACGTGGAGCTTGTGTTGACGAGACTCCAAGAGCAGGGTCTAAAAGTGAACTTAGCGAAATGCCAATTCATGGTACCTAAATTGGAGTTTTGTGGCCACCTTGTGGATGCAGAGAGTATACACACCACGGAAGCCAAAGTTGATGCTTTAGTAAAAGCTCCAGCCCCAACCAACGTCCAACAGCTGCGATCAGCTGCTTGAATGAAATGTGTTATACCTGAAGGGTTTCACATGTACTGTTACTTTAAGGCTGGCTCCACCCAGGAGTGATGACAAGGGTCAAGGGGCAGAGTGGCCATCTTAGACACATGTAAGAGATGCATTGATATACCGAGCTGTCCTGTAATGCATGTTGGAGTGTACAGTGAGTACTGAATAAACATCCTTTGTTCCAGATCAGAGTCCTGTGTCTCTCACAACACGGAGAATATAACAGTACAGTAGTGATGGTCATCTCCAACTAGCGGCCAACATGCACAGTACTTACTTTAATGTTATCCCACTAGAGCGCACAAGAAATGAGGGCCAACGTTTCGATTGCTTAGGGGCCTCCACCGAGTTTCATCCGGCACTGTCCCTCAAATGGGAGTCAGTCATTCTTTGACGGCCAAAGCAAGGAATGTGCTCTGAGCTGCATTTGCAATTCAGTGTACATTCAATAGAAGACTGACAGGTCAAAAAAAGAGCTCCCTGCTAACAATTTTTACATTTTTAGGTTTATTTCCTCTTTAAAGTGATGTAAAAGCCTAAACAGTTTCTACCTTACAGTGCAACTTTAGTCAGAAATGTAAATATAAAACAAATTGCTTCCTGCTGGCCCCTTTTGTATGTATGGCTGTAAAAACATTTTAAATAAGTACCTATGCTGTTTAATGTGCATAAGGGTAAGGCAAATGTTAATGCCTAAGCATGATTTTGCAACTTTGATATGTGTTCGTACATACACAATGTGTCTTTCCTCTCAATTCACAGAGCGAAAAACACAGGGCGGGATTTACAGTGACTAATCATTGTGATAGCCAATCAGAGGTCTATCACAGCAATCAGGTGACCCAGAACCAGGAGTTCCCGATCTTTAGTAGGGGACCCTGGGCTCCAGGTGAGACCCTGGTTTCTGTGCTGGGAGCGCCTAGTGCATTACCCTTGGACACCTTTAAAATGGCTCAGAGGAAGGGAGCGTGTCTCCCGAAACACGTCAGCGGTCCAAACACAGGAAAATGTTAATTTCCACGTGGTGGACTCATTCTATGCAAATTTTTATCTTCATGTTTGTGAGTATGTTCTGGGCATTTTAATAAACATTTTAAAGGTTTCCAAGGGTAATGCACTAGGTTATTGTGCCTCCTATTGTCTTTCATCTGTATAGTTTTTGGCGTCCCCTGCCTGAGGAGAGCGGAACACCATTCCCATCAGAGTGAGCGCTTGGGTGATATAGTTGTTTGACAAAATACAGATATGCATAGATGCGGCCCATGGAAAAAAGCCCAGTGACGCCGCATATATGCGTACTGTTGGCGCGAAGGGGTTAAAACCCAGTAGGTCACTCTCTCATCCTGTTCTGCACAGCCTCAGTTGTCTTTTACTCCGAGCACTGTGCACAGAATCAGAGCAGTGAGGCAGTCACTATGTACTGTACAATCTGCTGACAACATAATGATATGCTGCTTCTGAGGGGGTGGAGGAAACAACAGGAATAAGACAGCCTGTGACAATAAAGGACAGATTAGGGAGAGAGAAAAGCAGGAGAGGTGACAGGGCAAACTCTGTTGCTGGGGTGACATAAAAGCAGAGTTCAACTTACAAAGTTTTTTTTTTTTTTTTTTTTATAAGCCCGTAGCGTGTGAAACACACTCAAAAGACTTCACCCGGTGCATAAAAAAGTGCACACACACAAACGTGAGGAACACAAAAAGTGCACAGGGTGTGCGAACAAATGGTCTTCCCTCCGAAGAGGTAGGACCCGAACCTCGATCCCCCGGGGCGCAAGACTCCTGACAGGGATTTGAGGTACTCATGGTCTGTCTGGCCGGAACCAGACTGACCCCGTTCTTCAGGGGGACTGCCGAAACAGCCCCCACCGAGTACTAAGTGGGGCTCCCCCGAAGGGAGACCCCATGAGAGAGGGCGGACCAAGCCAAAAGGCCATATCCACCCCCTCCCAAGACTCAAGGTAGGGCCCGAGGACCCACACCCTACAAGTCGTGCAAAGTGAAAAAAGGTGATAGAAAAGTGACAAACCACAAAGAAAAGGCACACACAAACAAAAAGGTGGGGGAGGGGAAGTGGAGAGGTGAATTAGTGCCTAAGTGAAAAACAAAGGCAGGCCTTCCGGCCGGAATAAAAATTCCTCTGGTCGAAGCCAAAAGGCCTTGCCCAAGAGGCAGGTGCTTAAAAAAGTGTGCGTAGGTGCAGTGACCATGGTGCCGAAAAACTCAAGGCGAGCTGCCCCTCACCAGTGAGAATTAAGGCACCCCTGGGCTGCCACCCCAGGGGCACATACACTACGGGCTTTTTCTACCCCGGCCCAAAGGCCAGACCAAG
This sequence comes from Pelophylax lessonae, assembly GCF_965119305.1. Taxonomy (NCBI): domain Eukaryota; kingdom Metazoa; phylum Chordata; class Amphibia; order Anura; family Ranidae; genus Pelophylax; species Pelophylax lessonae. Next base: position 539,100,884 of record NC_138769.1, read on the forward strand.
TGTAGCCCTATCCTACCAGGAGGCATCAGAACTTTGGACAGCTTAGGGAGAACCTGCCTTCAACTGGGGACAAGCCTTTTGCAAGGCCAGATTCAACCCAGGAGGAAAGGCTCCCCCACCGCCACCGCCGTTCCTTACCAATCACATCCAGGAGCAGTACTAACTGGCCGCAGATCCAGTTTTCTCGCTCCCTTCAAACTGGTAGGGGCGGACCCATTCAAATCAGGAAGGCATTGGAACCCTCCGGCTTTCTCTGGTTTGGCCTACTCCGGTCCTCCAGTTACGCCCAGAGCGCCCCGGTATACTTCGGCCACCACCGATACTAACCTTCAGGTTCCATTCCAACACTGATAAGAACAGATACTACACTTGATCTTAGCCAAAAGGCCGAGAAGCGATACAAAGTGTCTTACCTGATTTTCCAGATTCCCTCTCCCTCAGCAGCACTGTGCAGCTCCTGCATCTACCCCTCTTGCTGGGCTAAGGCATGCAGTCATGGCTGGAACTACAAACAGAACTGCAGAATGTGACATAATTTTTCCAACTAAGAAGAGGGGGAGAGTTCTCAAAAAATGAGTGCTCTGGGCTCCAGCAAAATGGCAGCCTCCAGCAAGAAGAAACAGGAGCAATGCTGGAGGCAATTTACAACACACACTCATTTTGGTAGCATAGTTATTAACGTGGAATGTCTGTTTCTTACTAAAGAACATACATTTCCACTTTAATGCATTCTCTGCATTAAGGTAAAAAAAACAAAAAAAGCCCCACTACCTGTCCTACACCTCCTGTCCCTAAACACTTACTTGGCTCCATGTCACCATTCCAGCTCTGTCTCTGGCTTCAGCACAACTCCCTTCACTTCCTGCTTGCATAGGAGAAACTGTGGGCAGCTGAACCAAAGGCTCCTGCAGCCATCAGTCAAAGTCCTGTGAGGAGGGGGCGTGGCTTACTGGCACTGTGTGTCTAAAGACGCAGCAGCCTAGCTCAGGAGCATACATGTATGGGTGCCTTTTTGGCACACAAAGTGAGGGTGAGAAGCAGTCAGGTCCAGGAGGAACTTTCAGAGGAGGTGGTAAGTAATGTTTCTGCAAGTATAACCCTTTTAATTAAAAAATGTCCTTTAGCAGTACTTTAAAGCAGAACTAAACTGCTCTCACGCCATCTTAGCCTCTACTTAAATTTGCAGTTGTCCTGGTGCCATACATATGACTAGGTATGAGACCAGCCATTTGAGGGCTTGAAAGTTCAGTTGAGAGCCGAAATAAGCTCACCAAAAATCCTGACAGTTCCCACCAGAGGCATGCCTTGGAATGGAACGGTTTTGGGAAACACTTCGAACTATACCCCTACTCTAGCGATGTTGTCCTGTCCAGGAGCTCCTTTACCATCTGTTGATGTCTTCAGTCAGTCTCTTGGGTTGCATTCTTCAGCAATTTTGATTGGCCTGGCCGAGAGAAGGTCACTTCTGCACATGCGTGGGAATTTGGTTATCTGAGCAGATGACAAAATCGTACCCTGAGTTATGCAGCTCAGTGTACAGTGGGAATAGGCAGGTCAGAATACTTTAATACAGAAGAGACATAGTATATCTCTTCTGTGTTAAAAAGCCCTCTTGATCACAAACCCCCCCCCCTCAACCTGCCCCTTCAGTAAAGTTTCATTTTAATGCTGGATTAAACTGTATCTGAGCACCACAAACCAAAAAAACGATTTAATTTATTTTTATCGGTTCAAAAGCAAACTCGCCCATCCCTCCACATCTCCATGTTTTATTTTGTTGAGAAATCTCTTTGAAAAACATCTCCTAGCATTTATAGCCATGGCCATCTTAAATAAGGACAGATGATTCATGTAGCATTTACTTTCTGGAGTCCATCTGCCCTTAGCTCACATGCAGGTAGGAGGGTATGCTTTGCTAAGAAAGCCCTTCCTCCAGATAAAGGGAAAAAAAATGCCCATGAATCCTGGGATGTAGGACATTATTTTGGCCTAGGCCAGAAACCAGTAAGCAACTGAAGAAATGTAATTACTAATGCTAACATCATAAGAATTATAAATAGTTTAGTTCCGTTTAATGAGCCTCCGACCTAGAGCGGGGGGCTGGTGTTAGGTGATCCTGACACTGACAACTTAATAAAATTGTGGCAGGATGGCGAAGAGGCTGTCTGTATATCCCTATGGAATCACTCTTCCTGTAGCTGAGGCAGACAGATGTCTCACATCACTAGTGACGGATAATCAGCAGAAATAGAGCAACATCCTGCTGTATCTGGTTACAGAGGGAGTGCTTTCATAGGGACACACAGGCAGCACTCTTAGCCACGTTGCCCTGCTGCTTGACTATGCAGCATGTGTTATCCCACTCCATATAAGGCTGATATCAGATGGGTGATCTGCTGCTGGGGATTTATCTGTAGGGCCAGAATCACCCCTCTGACATCAATCTTGTGTGGGGTAGGATTGCACACGCTGCATAGTCAAGCAGTAGAGCAATGGACCAAGTCAGATGGATGATTTTATAGCAGGGAATAAATCGCTAATGCCAATGATAAAACGGAATTTTTGTAAAATCTTACCTGTAAAATTCCTTTCTCTGAGTCCTCCGACAGTCGCCGCCTCCTCCAAGTCATCACAATTGGGTATTGTCCACCTATCCGTAGGAATAGCTAGGCATATAGACTTAGTCAAAAGACAAAAGGCATTAGCATGTACACACCCACGGGGGCTGTCCCATCTGGTCAATACCCCCCCGGCATCACCACTCCCAACTCAGTTTGGTAGCATAGCAGTAGGTAATAAGAACCCCAAAAAGAGGGGCGGGGGGCGGCGACTGTCGGAGGACTCAGAGAAAGGAATTTTACAGGTAAGATTTTACAAAAATTCCGTTTTCTCTTACGTCCTCCGACAGTCGCCGCCTCCTCTAAGTCATCACAATTGGGATGTCCCAAAGCAGTATAGACATGAGGGGTGGGAGACGCAACTGTAGAAAAGGCAACGCAGTACCCACATCAGAGAAAGGAATCTTACATGCACCGTAAGAACCAACTGGGCAACAGCAACAATGCTCAACAGGAGCAACAGCCCAGGAAAGCAAATGCCAACAGCCAGGGACCCAGAGAAAAAATCAAGGGTCCATCATGGCACAGCCGCACTGAGAACTTTGCGGCCAAAAGAAGCATCAGCTGATGCCAGAACGTCTACTTTTGTACTTACGTCGCCTTGCACACCTGGGCCACCGAGGCCCGATGCCAATAGGCCCAGGAAGTACTCAAAGACCTGGTAGAGTGCGCCTTAACAGGGAAGGGCGGAACCCGTTCCTTCAAAGCGTAAGCCTGCTCAATGGTCTGTCTGATCCATTTGGAAATTGTCGCTGCAGACGCAGCCATGCCCTTCCGAGGTCCCTCAGGAAGGACAAAGAGGGAATACGTCTTCCGAAAGGATTCCGTAGACTTCAGGTAAACCCTGATCGCCCTGACAACATCCAAAGAATGCAAGGCAATCTCCTTCGGATGTTTAGGCTTCGTACAAAGCGAAGGCAGGACAATGTCCTCATTAAGGTGATAATCAGAGATCACCTTGGGAAGGAAGGATGGGGGTGGTCGCAAAACCACCTTATCCCTGTGAATTATCAAGTAAGGGGAGCGGTAAGACAACGCCACCAGCTCCGACACTCTGCGAGCCGAAGTGATCGCCACAAGAAAAGCAACCTTTTTCGACAGCAGAGGCAACGATATCTCCCTGATATTCACGAAGGGAGCACGCTGCAATGCGGACAGGACCAAATTCAAGTCCCATGGAGGTAAAGGCTCCTTTCTGGGAGGAGCCAAATGTCGCACACCTTGAATGAATGTGCGCACCAAGGAATGAGACGCCACAGGGCATTGGAAAAAGACCGCCAGTGCTAACACCTGGCCCTTTATTGTGGCCAGCGCCAGGCGCTGATCCACTCCAGACTGGAGGAAAGCCAAGATTCTCGACACCGAGTAAGAACGAGGGGAAAACCCCCTGGATTCACACCAGGTGAAGTAGGCTTTCCAGGTACGGTAATAGATCTTACCAGAGGAAGATTTCCTAGCCTTGATCAGGGTAGGAATAACCTCAGGAGATAGACCCTTGTCCTTCAAGACCTGGGTCTCAACAGCCAGGCCGTTAAAGCCAGCGACCGTAAAGCAGGGTGGAAGATCGGACCTTGAGACAGAAGATCTTCCCGCAGAGGTAGGCGCCACGAAGGTGCCACTGCCAGGTGAACAACGTCGGCATACCAGGACCGGCGAGGCCAGTCCGGTGCCACCAGAATCACCATGTACGGTTCCGAGGCCAATCTGCGAAGGAACCGGGATAGTAACTGAATCGGAGGAAAGGCGTACATCAGACGATACTGATGCCAAGGGGCCACCAACGCATCCGAGGCGTCCTCCAACGGATCGCGCGTTCTTGCCACAAAGCTTTCCACCTTTCGGTTTAGCCGGGATGCGAACAGATCCACATCTGGGGATCCCCACTTCGCACACAGCATCTGAAAGACCTCCAGGTGTAGGGACCATTCCCCCTGGTCCAGGGTCTGGCGGCTCAGATAGTCGGCCTGCCAATTGTCCACACCCGGAATGTGAACTGCCGAGATCGCCGGGACATGAGTCTCGGCCCAAGATAGAATTTCGGTCACCTCCCGGGCCGCTCAAGCACTCCTGGTGCCCCCTTGGTGGTTGATGTAAGCCACCACGGTAGCATTGTCCGTCTGTACACGAACAGGCAGGCCCTGGAGACAGTCTGACCACTGGAAGAGACAGAGTCTTATTGCTCTTAGTTCCAGCACATTTATCGGGAGGGAGGATTCCTCCTCCAACCAAGTGCCCTGGGCAGACAGGTTGCCCAGGACTCCACCCCAGCCCGACAGGCTGGCGTCCGTGGTAACCACTGTCCACACCACCGGGCGGAAGGACTTGCCTTCCGCCACCGCCGGGGACTGGATCCACCCCAGAAGAGCCAATCTGGTCTGGCGACTCAAGGAGACATCCAGATCCAAGGACTGAGGAAGTCTGTCCCACCTGGCCAGGATCTCCGTCTGGAGAGCCCGCGTGTGGAACTGGGCAAAGGGAATCGCCTCGAAGGCCGACACCATCAACCCCAGGCCCCGCATGCAGGTCCTGAGTGACGAGGACGGATTGTCCCTGAGGGACCCGAGTTCGTCCCACAAAGTCCGGAGCTTGTCCTCCGGCAAGAACACCTTTGCCTGAGCAGAGTCCAGAATCATTCCCAGATAGGGAAGACGAAGCGACGGAGACAACGCTGATTTCTGAACGTTGATGGTCCATCCGAACTCCTGGAGCATCTGTACCGTGATGGAAAGGTCGCGCACAAGGTCCTGGCTTGCACTCGATCTCAGAAGCAGATCGTCCAGGTACCCCAGGACCGCAATGCCCTGGGCCCGTAGCAGGCCCAGGACCGGTGCCAACACCTTGGTGAAGACCCTTGGAGCCGAAGCGAGACTGAAAGTTAACGCCACAAACTGGTAGTGGTCCTCTGCGATAGCAAACCGAAGGTACCGCTGATGACCCTCGAAAATGGGGATGTGCAGGTACGCATCCTTCAGATCTATCGAAGCCAGGAATTCTCCCGGACTCAAGGAGGCCACAACCGAACGGAGAGACTCCATTCGAAACTTTCGAACACGCACGAAGCGGTTCAGCGCTTTCAGGTCCAGAATAGGACGCACTTTGCCCTCCTTCCTGGGCACAGTGAACAGATTCGAATAAAACCCCTGAAACCTGTCCCGATGAGGCACCGGGACAATCACTCCCTGAGCAAGCGGGTCCTGCACCGCCTGATGCAAATCCTGCAGACGCCCCGGAAGCAGATGAAGATTGGAGGGAAAGAATCTGTCCGCCAGCCTGGAAAGGAATTCGATCTTGTAACCTGATCGAACGATTTCCTGGACCCACCTGTCCGAAATCCGGAGCAGCCAAGGTTGAAGGAAACCGCGCAAACGTCCCCCCACCCCTGAAATGGGTGAGGGCGCCCCTTTAGGCAGAGGCGGATCTAAAGCTGACAAAATAAACAGCTAGTAAAGTGAGAAAAAAACTGACATTTTTCAAAGAAAATCAAAAGAAAGATATAGGAAGGCTGAGACTGAAGCCCCAGCACAAGGGAGCCTGACTATTCCTGATTGCTAGGCAAACTAAAACTGAGTTGGGAGTGGTGATGCAGGGGGGGTATTGACCAGATGGGACAGCCCCCGTGGGTGTGTACATGCTAATGCCTTTTGTCTTTTGACTAAGTCTATATGCCTAGCTATTCCTACGGATAGGTGGACAATACCCAATTGTGATGACTTAGAGGAGGCGGCGACTGTCGGAGGACGTAAGAGAAAAAGAGATTTGTTACCAAGAAACGGATTGTTGCTGCTATGGGTTAAGCTGGTGCTATGTAATTAGATAAGTGTGCTTTTCTAAAAATCACTCTCCTTCAGCATTTTGTAGCTAAGCCATAGAGGTGAATGCAGAAGGATTGTTACTGGTAAGAGTAACATTGACCTGCAATGCTGCTCAAACTCAATCACAAATCTCTACAAAGCTATCTCTCAAGCTACAAATCTCCGATAGTTAGCAATTCTATAGAAATTAACTATGTCTTCATTAGTAAGAAATAAAGCTGTGACTAGATGACCCATTTGACATGGCCCTATTGCCTCATACATGCTTGCTCACCATGGTTTACTATAAGGCTCAGTTTCCACTATTGCGTCTTGTTGTGCGACTTGACACTACTTTTGGGCCGACTTCAGTGCGATTTGTCCATCATAGAAGGAAGGTCGCACTGAAGTCCCCAGAAGTAGCCACAAACAAGTCACACTACAAAGTCACGCTAGAAGTAGCGCGACTTTGTAGCCGCAATAGTGGAAACGTAGCCTAAGTCCATGTCAGATAAGTAATTTATTTGAAACAATATTTTTTTTCATAAATATTTTCTATGGAATTGCTAACTCTCCATACAGGAACTAAGGGGTATTGGGGGAGAGGGTGTTGCGAGTTAGGTTTTTTTTTTTTTTTCAAAAACAGCCAATGACCTGTTTAACTGTTTGACCAGTTTCTGTCCTAAAGCTGGGCTGGACATTTTTCTTGGTTGTTTTGTAACAAAAGTAACATGGTGAAATAAATAATTAGATCATAAAAAAAATTAAATAATAAATATTTTATTTCAAAATATATAAAATTATACACAGTTATTGCTGTATTTACAATATTTACATCTAAGAAAGCACATCCAATCGGTTTTTCAGCAGCATTTATACAATTGACTCCCTAAAATCCAACCACAATGTTTCCATGTCTGCAGCCTATATTATATATACACACACACACACATATATATATATATATATATACACACACACACACACACACACACACACACACACATACACACACACACACACACACACACATTACCGAAAACAGGACTCAACAAAGGAGGCAGATGCGGAGACTAATTTAACCACAGTGGGGGAGGTCAGGGGTCCTGAAACTACGGTCCGCGGACCAGATACGGCCTGCCAAGGTCATTTACTCGGCCCGACAATCCCCCACAACAAGCAGTCTGCACTCGGCCAGGGTTGGCAGCTTGGTGCCTGCTGCCTTCACAGAGGCTACCATGCACAGCCCAGAGATGGACTCTGAAGTTACCAAGCTGCAGAGATCCCTACGGACCTTGCCCCATAGTGGGGAACAGGACCAATCTCGGGCATTGTCCAGGGTGGGGGTGGAGACACAGAGACCCTGCTCCGGCATCTAACAGTCCAGTGCTGGAAAGCTACACAAGGGGAGCAGGCTCTTAGTCCTTCTTGTGGCTGTCTTTTAATCTGTATGCCTGTTGACAGCGGTAATTCCCCGGGAGTTGTTAAAACTGGAACTCTCTCCCTGGCTACCATTACCAACTCTGTGTGATCAGGCTGCGCTCCCATCTCTAATCCCCGTGCACTGGTGAGGCTGCATTGATGGGCACTGGTCAGGCTGCACTGATGGACACTGGTCAGGCTGCACTGATGGACACTGGTCAGGCTGCACTGATGGACACTGGTCAGGCTGAATCGATGTGTACTGGTGAGGCTCCATTGATGAGCACTGGTGCAAATACGGAACCGGACAATGACCATCTCATTAGCCAAAAGCAGGCCCATACTTGCCATTGGAATACTAATAGGTTTATGTTGATTAAAATTGTTTTTCATTTTAAATATTGTATGTTTATTTTTTATAGTTTTTTTGCACTACAAATAAGATATGTGCAGTGTGCATAGAAATTTGTTCATTTTTTTTCAAACTATAGTCTGGCCCCCCCAACAGTCTGGGAGACAATGAACTGGCCCCCTGTTTAAAAGGTTTGAGGACCCCTGCTTTAATACATACATTAGAATTTTCTGGCGTACAGTACTTAACAAAATCTAAGCAGAACTAAAAAAAAAAAACGAAATCCTTCAGAAGCCCAAAAAATTGCATTCCTTCTAATGGGGAGATACTCTATTAGTTAACATGGCTTCAAACTTACATGTAAATCTTTTATTTAAAAAAAAGGTCCAATTATCTGATTCAAACTTAAAGCTGACCTCCAAGAATGCAGCCACTTTCTAAAATGTGCTGGCTTACTTTGGGTTAGGCGATAACAAGAAAACTGAGAGACGGCAAGGCAAGGCTTAGAAGAAGAGACGAGGCGTGAGTACAGAGTCCAGGTAGTGAATTCTATCACAAGCCAAGAGACATTCATCTGTTCAGCTTTAAGGAATTGTTTTCTATGAGCTCAAGAAGAGCCTCTGCATCTGCTGACTGCTGTAGCCTTTCTATTAAGTCATCCAAAATGTCTTCTCCGTTTATGAATTCCTGAAAGAGAAAAAGATTAGCACAATGTACACCTTTCTTCACGAAATACTGCGCAATTACTTCACCTTTTTGTATATATCAATGGGCAAACTTTGCTTTCATTTTAAAAAGATTAACAGATAAGATTGCTACACTACCCATTTTAAATGTCATGTTATTGAAATTGCATTTTAATTTTTAATATGCAGCAGTTTTTTTTTTTTTTTATAACTGCCAATTCTGATTTTCATTCTTTACAACCACTGCAATGTTCAGAATAACCGAGGCCTCATGTACACTGAGCGTTTACTCATCTCCTCTGAAAGCCTTTTCTCCTGGCAGGAGAAAAGCAGCTTAAAGCCCACGTTTAGGTTTGATACTGCATTCTGTTGGCCAGAATATTACTTTATTCTGGCCATTAGAATGCATTAATGCACAAACATGCCTATGGTTTAGGTGTGTTTATGCGTGTTTTGCATTTTTTTTCTGCCCAAAGACTACTCTCCTGAATGTGCCGGTGAGGTTTTATTTTCTGCCTTTAAAACGCTCCTTTCTAATACATCTGTAAATGTCTATGTCTGCATTACCAGATAGGCTAACAGAGGTGCGTTTACAAGCAGAAATAAAAAAAAAAATAAAAAACACGCCAAATGCTCGTAAAAGCGCAATAATAACTTCATTCCTTTTTAGGTTCATTTCTTGCATTGCAAAAAAAAAAAACAAACAACATGAAGATATGTTATTTTATAGGGAACATATAGAAAATGGTAATTTTGCCCAAGCAGTACCCTGAAAATTTGATATGTCTTGAATTCCTCCTAAAAACTAGCTGTGCACTTCCTGACATGACCCTAAGCATCCGTTCTTTATGCTTATAGCTGTGTATCTGCATGTGAGATCATGAAAAGTTGGTCATAGATGATTCTTTTTTGTCAGTCAGCAGGCTGAACAAAGAAAACAAACAAACAGATTCATTCATCCACAAAAAAGAAGTAGATGGAGGAATCCCTCCCCTGTCGGGACATTGTATTCCAACAGTGAGATTCAAGTTGAAGATGAACAAGTTGGAAAACTTTTGTCAATCAATGGTTGCAGCCACTGATCGGTGAATTCTGCTCACTGATCAGTGGCTGCAACCATTGATTGAAAAAAGTTTTCCAACTTGTTCCTTTGACAGAAGTCAGCTGAATGGGCCAAATCTAGATCAATCTATGTTCATCTGCAGGCACTGCTGCCTTTGGTTACTAGTATTACAAGATTTGTTGATGTCACTACTATGCCACGTACTGTCTTCTTGCTTGGTAGAAAGCTGTATATGGCCACCTCAAAGCAGAGAAACTATGTGAAACAAGGTATGGCAAGTCAACAATGAAAAACGATCAACTGTAAGGAGTCCACAGACAATAATGGTGACTAGTCCATTGCCATCTGCTGACTTTTTGGGACACAGTATCCATAGTACAGGTGCAATTTAACTGATTTTCACAGAAAAGTCTATAGCCAAGGTTACTGAAACTTAGCTGGTCCAAGGGCTGAACATAACTGTTTGTATATGATATATTTCCAGGTTTTACATCAGGGCACTGTCAAATGTGGCTGCAATTGTGGTGCAAAAATTTAGCAAACATTGAAGTTGATTTACTAAAACTGAAGAGTACAAACTCTGGTGTAGCTCTGCAAAGAAACCAGTCAGCTTCCAGGGTTTTTAGTTACAGCGTAATTGAACAAGCTGAAGTTATAAGCGGATTGGCTAACATGCACAGCTGCACCAGATTCTGCACTCTCCAGTTTTAGTAAATCAACCAATTGTTGATTAAACCAAAGCAGCTCATTAGAGGAGGTGAAGGTGCCAAGAATGCAAAAACTCACTGATTATTATGGAAGATAGAGTCCACAATAAAGTAACCACAGCAAACAATAATAGTTCTTATGGGCACTTATTGTTTTGGTAAATTGGGCATTTTAAATCTTACTAGATTAAATTCTTACCTTTAGATTTCGAGATTCAAAGGATATCCGGTGGTCCGTTAGTCTGTCCTGAGTGAAGTTGTAAGTGCGAATTCGGTCAGACTGGTCTCTTGTACCAACCTGTCAAGGAAATAATACAGTAACAACACGCATCAATGGGCATAGTAAAAGGGATGACCCTTAGGCATTGGTGTCAGTGGGTTAAATAAAGGAGTCTCCCTCAGATAATGGTGTCAGTGGGCATATTAAATGAACCTCATAATTCACTGGTGTCAGTGGACCTAAGGCAATGGTGTTAGTGGGATTATTAAAAGAGCCCCTGTAGCATTGTTGTCAGTGGCATTCACCTCCCTGTGGGCGCCATGTCTTGTTGTTAAGTCACAGCTGGCAGAAATTCACTTCACCCAATAGGGCATGTAAATAATTGCTGGGTGCTGGAACCCTCTGCACATCAGCGCACAGCACTCCCTGACACTTTTTCACAGAGGTTTTCCCGTCTTGTAATGAGTAAGCCATGCATGCAGGGCCTTCACCTTGCAAAGGCCAGTTAGTGTGTGTATTTACCCACCTGCAGTTTCCTGGCACTTTGCCTTTGGGACAGCTCCTGATTGACCGTCTGTTCAAAGAGTTTAGCCCTGAGCATTTTCATGGCAGTTTCCTTATTCATAATTTGAGAACGCTCTTCTTGGCATTCCACCGACATCCCTACATGAGAACGACAAAAATAGAAGTATGAAGTATAAAGAAACTACAAGGGCCGAGATATATCCCAGGTAACTATAGGCCGGTCAGCCTAACATCAGTAGTCTAAGATTTTGGAGGGGATGTTAAGGGACCACATACAAGACTTTAGAAATGAAAATGGTATTATTAGTAGTAATCAGCATGGATTCATGAAAAACCTTCTATGATGAAGTGAGCTGCCACCTAGATAAAGGCAAGCCTGTGGATGTGGTGTATCTGGACTTTGCAAAGGCTTTGACACCGTTCCTCACAAACGCTTACTGTTCAAACTAAGGAAGGTAGGTATGGACCATAGGGTGAGTACCTGGATAGAGAACTGGCTCCAGGGGAAGAGTGCAAAGGGTGGTGATTAATGGGGAGTACTCGGATTGGGCAGGTGTGGAAAGTGGGGTCCCCCAGGGTTCTGTCCTGGGGCCAATGCTGTTTAATTTATTCATAAATTATCTAGATCGGTGTTTTTCAACCACTGTGCCGCGGCACACTAGTGTGCCGTGAGATATTGCCTGGTGTGCCGTGGGAAAAATTCCAATTTCATCCAAAGCGTATGTTATGGACTATAAATAGCTCCGGTGTCACTGTTACACTGACAGGAGGAATACAGGAGGAGACATCGCCGATGAGCAGAAGAGCGCAGATGGATCTGGAGGAGACATGAGCAGAAGAGCACTGACTGATGGATCTTGATGGAGACATGCGCAGAAGAGTGCTGAGTGTGACGGACAGCGGCTATCTGGAGGAGACAAGCGCAGTAAGTACTGAGTGACAGTGAGATACTGCAGTGATGGACAAGTTTTTGAAAAGGAAAGAACTGCACTCTAGAGTTGAGCGGACACACCTGGATGTCCATGTTCGGCGCGGTCGGCCGAACTTTACCCGGACACCAAACCCCATTGAAGTCAATGGGGACCCGAACTTTCAGGCACTAAAATGGCTCTAAAAAAACCAATGGAAAGGGCTAGAGTGCTGCAAATGGCAGCAAAATGTAGTTAAGAGCATGGCAAGTGCTCTGCAAACAAATGTAGATAGGGAAATAACTTAAAACAACAAAAAAAAAACAGAAAAATAAAACTATTTTCTTCATCTGTGAAGGACGAGGCCCATATGGAGTAGGAGGGAGGTTGAGGTGGCGGTGGATGTGGCGGTGGAGAGGGATGAGGTAGCCAACACTGCTTTTTTTTAGTCATTTTAAATTAAGGTACACCCCAAAAGAGTGAGAAAGATCAAAAATATAACAATGGCTGGGTAAGGTCGGTATCCATCTCTATTCTGCACAAGGTACGGAAAAGTCCTGTGGGATCCATGCCTGGTTCATTTTAATGAATGTGAGCTTGTCCACATTGTCTCTGGACAGGTGGCTGCGCTTGTCTGTGATAACGCCCCCAGCCGTGCTAAATACACGTTCAGATAATACACTGGCTGCAGGGCACGCCAGCACCTCCAAGGTGTAAAGGGCAAGCTCAGGCCATGTGCCCAATTTGCAGACCCAGAAGTTGAAGGGGGCAGACCCGTCATTCACTACATGTAGGCGTGTGCACACATACTGCTCCACCATGTTGGTGAAATGCTGCCTCCTGCTAAGACGTTCCATATGAGCTGCTGGTGCTGCTGTTTGTTGTGGCGTGCTGACAAAGCTTTTCCACATTTCGGCCATGCTAACCCTGCCTTCTGAGGTGCTGGCGGTGCCCTGGTTGTGTTGGTGACCTCTTCCTCCTCCTCCTCTGCCTTGGACTTGTGCTTCCACTGTGGCCCCGCTGTCAGGTGGGAATGCCAGCAGCAGCGCATCTACCAGCGTGCGCTTGTACTCGCGCATATTGCGATCACGCTCCAGTGAGTGAAGGACGGCACGTTGTCCTTGTAACGGGGATCCAGCAGCGTGGCCACCCAGTAATCAGCACAAGTTAGAACGTGGGCAACTCGGCGGTTGTTGTGGAGACACTGCAGCATGTAATCGCTCATGTGTGCCAGGCTGCCCAGAGGCAATGAAAGGCTGTCCTCTGTGGGAGGTGTATGGTCTGTGTCCTCTGTATCCCCCCAGCCACGCACCAGTGATGGCCATGAGCTGGCCTGGGTGCCACCCTGCTGTGAACATGGTTCCATCTCCTCCTCCTCATCCTCCAGAACTGTGCCCCTGCTGGACAATTGTGTACCTGGCGTTTGTGGGTGCAGGAACCCACCCTCGGAGCCACTTGTGAATGACTGCCCTGAAAGCCTTGGAAATGATCCCTCTTCCTCCTACTCCTCCTCCTCCTGTGCCACATCCTCTTCCATCATCGCCCGAATCGTTTTTTGAAGGAGGCATAGAAGTGGGATAGTTAAGCTGACAACGGCGTCATCGGCACTGGCCATGTTGGTGGAGTACTCAAAACAGCGCAACAAGGGACACAGGTCTCGCATGGAGGCCCAGTTATTGGTGGTGAAGTGGTGCTGTTCCGCAGAGCGACTCACGCGTGCGTGCTGCAGCTGAAACTCCACTATGGCCTGCTGCTGCTCGCACAGTCTTTCCAGCATGTGCAAGGTGGAGTTCCACCTTGTGGGCACGTCACATATAAGGTGGTGAGTGGGAAGGCAGAAGTTACGTTGCAGCGCTGACAGGCGAGCAGCAGCAGGGTGAGAATGCCGAAAGTGCGCACAGACGGCCCGCACTTTCTGTAGCAGCTCTGACATATCGGGGTAATTTTTAAGGAACCTCTGCACCACCAAATTCAGCAAATGCGCCAGGCAAGGGATGTGCGTCAAACCAGCTAGGGCCAGAGCTGCTATAAGATTTCGCCCATTATCGCACACCACCAGGCCGGGCTTGAGGCTCGCTGGCACCAACAACTCATCGGTCTGCTGTTCCATGCTCCTCCACAACTCCTGCGCGGTGTGGGATTTTTTACCCAAACAGGCAAGTTTTAAAACTGCCTACTGTCGTTTACCCCTGGCTGTGCTGAAGTTTGTGGTGAAGGTGTTACGCTGACCGGATGAGGAGGCGGTAGAGGATGAGGAGTAGGAGGAGTTAGGAACAGGAGGCAAACTGAAGCACCCTGCAATCCTCGGCGGAAGGAGATGCGCCAAACAAATTTAAAAGGTGTATTTCACACGCACCGATACAGACTATGCCGCAATTAAATTTTTTTCATCCCAAAAGGGTGTATATTAAATAGCGGAATAGAAAAAAATTTATAAAACGGTGTATTTCACACGTACAAACACAAGCTAGGTCCCGATTACAATTTTTTGTACCCTAAAGGCAGGATGAGGAAGAGGAGTAGGAGGAGTTCGGAACAGGAGGCAAACTGAAGCGCCCTGCAATCCTCGGCGGTGGAAGGTGCGCCAAACAAATTTGAAAGGTGTATCTCACACGTACCGATACAGACTATGCCGCAATTTAATTTTTTTTCACCCCAAAAGGGTGTATATTGAATAGCGGAATAGAAAATTTTTTATAAAACGGTGTATCTCACACGTACAAACACAGACTAGGCCCTGATTACAATTTTTTGTACCCTAAAGGCAGGATGAGGATGAGGAAGAGGAGTAGGAGGAGTTCGGAACAGGAGGCAAACTGAAGCGCCCTGCAATCCTCGGCGGTGGAAGATGCGCCCAAAAAATTTGAAAGGTGTATCTCACACGTACCGATACAGACTATGCCGCAATTTAATTTTTTTTTACCCCAAAAGGGTGTATATTGAATAGCGGAATAGAAAAAAGTATATAAAATTGGTTATTTTTCAATAGCACATGTGAACACAGCAGTGTCTTATGTTTTATGTCACGGTCAGCAGCAGGCTATGAAGGGAAAAAAAAAAAAAAAAAATCCCCTTTAACTTTGTAATTTTTAAATAGCAGATTAGAACAGCACTCTGTAGTAAAATATAGCTGAACGCTGCACACAACAGACAGATAAAAAAATATTTTTTTCTCCCTCCTCCTCCTCCTCCTCAGTGGGCTCAAGTGAGGGCAAAAAGATCATTCACTGCACCACCCCCCACACAGCAAAATCGATGTAGATCGCTAACGGACGATTGTTCTGTCCTGTGTCTCCTAATCTCTCCCTGCCTACTCTCTCCAGCCTGTCCCTAAAATGCTCAAATATCTTTCCCTGCCTACACTCTGACCTGTCCCTGCATTCTTTTCGGGCACAATGTTTTTCCCTGTCTGTCCCTAATCAGCAGCAGCCAGCACCGTTATGTGTGCTCTCTCCCTACACTACAGCAGACTGACGCACAGCGCGCTGTGTCTCGAGCTTATAAAGACCTGGGTCACATGCTTCAGCTGGCCAATCACAGCCATGCCATTAGTAGGCATGGCTGTGATGGCTTCTATGGCACACCAGTTAAACACTTGTTGATTGGCTGTTGAAAGCCCACCATTAAAAGCGCGCCATTACATACAAAACAGGAAATAAAATTACCGAACACGGATTTTAAACCCGAACATACAGTAAAGTTTGCGGGTCCGTGTCCGGGTAACAAAAATCCAATTATCCGGTACGGACCCGAATAATACAGTCCGTGTTCGCTCAACACTATTGGACTCTGAACAAAATTCGGAGCCAGATGAGAGCCCAAGTATGAGTGGGGATCAAAAGAAAGAAAAGATGGTTAGCTCAAGCAAATTCTCTGGCACAAGGCAATATAGCGAAAGCTATATTTCATTTGGATTTACTTTCACCGGAGATGCAAACAGACCAACTCCACTGTGTGTGGTGAAAAGCTATCTAACAGTGCTATAGTCCCAAGTAAACTTAAACGCCATCTCCAAACGAAACACCCTTTGCTTCAAAACAATAAAGACAGAGAGAGACTGAGAGCTGTTGACGAAGAACTACGTGTGTGTCTTTCTTCGATTTCAGCCAGAATATCAGCTTTGTGTTGAGCCAAACAGGCCCAGGTTTCGCACTGAGTAAGTAAACAGAAATTTGAAAAATTATAAAACTTTATTATTTCATAATAAAGTAATTATAAAATAATTTCTTTGTGTTTATTTGATTCCTATTCAAGCAAATTACTTTATATAGTAAATAGGCTTTACACAAAAAAGGTTGAAAAACACTGATCTAGATGAGGGGATATCTAGTACAATCTCAGTTTTGCGGACGACACTAAACTAAGCATGCCAATATCTTCTATTCAGGATGTGGAAACCTTTCAAGCGGACCTGAACAAAATAATGGGGTGGGTAACTACATGGCAGATGAGGTTTAATGTTGAAAAATGTAAAGTAATGCACTTGGGTGCCAGAAACCAGAAAGCAAGCTACTCACTAGGGGGGGAACCTCTGGGTGAATCTAAGATGGACAAGGACCTGGGGGTACTGGTAGACAACAGGCTTGGCAGTGGCATGCAATGCCAAGCCGCTGCAAGCAAAGCCAACAGAATACTGGGATGTATAAAAAAGGAGATTCACTCCAGAAATAAAGATATTATTCTCCCTCTCTACCAGACTCTGAACCGGCCACATCTGGAGTATGCTGTCCAGTTCTGGGCACCGGTCCTCAGGAAGGATGTGCTGGAACTGGAAAGAGTCCAGAGAAGGGCAACAAAAATAATTAGGGGAATGAAGGACATCTGCTATGAGGAAAGACTACAAGCACTGAACTTATTCTCCCTGGAGAAGAGATGATTAAGGGGGGATATGATATCAATTTACAAATACTGTACTGGCGACCCTAGCATAAGGAACAAACTATTCAGAGAAAGGGAATACAATAAGACACGTGGCCACTCACTAAAACTAGAGGAAAGGCGATTTAACCTTAAAGTACGTAGGGGGTTCTTCACTGTCAGAGCAGTAAGGATGTGGAATTCTCTTCCTCAAACAGTCGTATCAGCAGGGAGAATCGATTGTTTCAAAAAACTATTAGATGGGCACCTTAAAGATCACAACATACAGGGGTATACAATGTACGGTTAACAGCAAACACACACACACACATCATAGGTTGAACTGGATGGACTGATGTCTTTTTTCAACCTCATTAACTATGTAACTAAATATGCAGTGGCTTTATAAACAGAATCAGAATCTAAATAATAGCCAAATAGTGGAGGTACAGAGTGAAGGGAGGGGGAAGAGAACATGTCTGTAGGCTTTATATTTAAAGAAGAACTCTAGGCAGGTATAGAATGTACACGTTAGTGCAGCTTTGTTTTCATTACTACATCATTACATTTTTTTTTTAATGCACCTGAATTTGACTTGACTTCAGCTTCTTGCAATTTGCAAAAAGCTCAGACTATGAGACAGAAGGGACAAGACTGGAAGCCAATCAAGTGTGCAGCATGCAAAAGTGTTGACAAGGAGCATGCGGATAGGAGGGAAGCAGAGTGAACAAAGGGATACGCTCATTAGCCTGTTGCTGCACTTTAATTGTCCAGATCGCAGACTAGTGCCTGATACACATGGGCAGATTATCGGCCGTTTTACCAGAAACCGGCCGACATTCAAGCCCATGTGTACACCACCAGCCTGTCTGTTAGGAAGCTTGTTCAGCTAATACTAGTTTGCGTACAGCTAATGATAGTCCTTGTGCAGCTAATGCTAATTCTTCTTCAGCCAATGCTCATTCATGTGCACCAGTACACGGACGAGAACAGGCTAATGTCCAGCGTGCACTGACACGTAGGCGCATGACCGTGAGCCAATGCGCACGTCTTAGCGCATTGGCGCCAAATGGCCTGCTTCCTGTCTATCCTGCTGTTTTATTGTGTATGACCCCGGCTCACCTTGACTACGTCCCTGACTGTGGCAGTCGGCTGCTATCAAGCTACCGACACCCGTGCTTCTTTAACCCTTGTACCTCTGTTACCACCTCCAGGGGTGCTCGGACCAGAGCCGCAAGGGAAGCCCTCTCATCAACTCAGCCTTCAGCTAAGGTACGTGACACTGTCCAACAGAAGCCGGCTGAACTAGGGTAGTCCCCCTGTCAAAACACAATAGCTCAACAGGGAGATCCCTGAACTAACATCGGATAGATAGTACAGCAAGCTCCTCCCAAGCTGCTCAGTTGTGTATCCAGCTTTGGGGTGGAAAGAAGGGAAATACATATTTACAAAGATTGCTGCTTAAGTTTTTATGATGGCAATTTGCATATACTCCAGAATGGTATGAAGAGTGATCAGATGAATCGAACCTAAGTCCCTCTTTGCCATGAAATTGAACTTAATCCCATAAAAAACATTTCCACTGCGTTTTTGAAGAAGGCTTCAGGGCGACCAAAATAGTGCAGCAAGCGCCAGGACCATCTCCTACAGTTGATTAAGCTGCGGGATCGTTGCACCACCAGTGGAGAGTTAGCTCAGGAATGGCAGCAGGCAGGAAGAGTGCATCTGCACGCACAATGAGGCAAAGACTTTCGGAGGATGGCCTGGTGTCAAGAAGGGAAGCAAAGAAGCCACTTCTCCCCAGGAAAAACATCGGGGACAGACTGACATTCTGCAAAAGGTACAGAGATTGGACTGCTGAGGACTGAGGGAAAACATCTTGAGACTATTCATGTGTGGGGTTGGTTCTCAGCCAAGGGAGTGGCCTCACTCACAATTTTGCCTAAGATAACAGCCATGAATAAAGGATTGTACAAAAAGATCCTACGAGAAAAACTTCTCCCAACCATCCAAGAACAGTTTTGTGATGAACAATACCTTTTCTAGCATGATGAAGCACCTTGCCATAAGGCAAAAGTGATAACTAAGGGGCTTTGAGAACAAAACATCAAAACTTTTGGTCCATGGCCCTTGGAGAACGTAGTCAATCCTCAAGACGCGAACGAACAAAAAAAAAAAAAAATTCTGACAAACTCCAAGCATTGATTGTGCAAGAATTGGCTGCCATCAGTCAGGATGTGCCCCAGAAGTTGAATGACAGCATGCCAGGACCAATTGCAGAGGTCTTGAAAAAGAAGGGTCAACAATGCAAATATTGACTCTTTGCATAAATGTCATTATCTTTAAGTATACCATATCTGAAAAAAAGATCTAAAAAAAAAAAAAAAAACTGAAGCAGCAGACTTTGTGAAAATGAATATTTGTGTCATTCTCAAAACATTTGGCCACGACTAATGTATATTATCTGTGTATTTACTGTTTGCCTGAAGTTCAGGTTTCTTTGCTGGCAGTGCATTGATTGTAAAAGATTGATATCATACAGTACCTGTAGGCAGATAAACAATCCTCACTGCACTGTCCGTTGTATTAACATGCTGACCTCCAGCCCCTTTGGCTCTGAATGTATCAATTCTCAAGTCCTTTGGATCAATTTTAATATCAATCTGTTCAGGATATAAAAACATACTTAATATCTATCATATAAACATAAGACAATCCCCATAACCCAGCTTATGATAAATTCATGCACTTAACCTCATCTGGCTGTGGAAGGACAATTACAGTCATGGTTCCTGTGTGAATCCTCTGCATCCTAGAGGAAAGGCCAACCTCTGGAATGCGCTGAACTCTGTGAACGCCCCCTTCGTATTTCAAACGCTTGTATACCCCTTCTCCCGCAACACGTGCAGCTGCATGGTGCAGCCCTCCTGGAACAAGATCAACAGGCGATTCATTAGGGACAATCAAGAAACAAACCAATTACATACGACCCCAATTCCAAAAAAGTTGGGATGGTGTGTAAAATCTACATAAAAAACAGAATGCATCGATCTGCAAACTTCAGAAACCCATATTTTATTCACAATAGAAAATACATCACATGTTTAAACTGAGACAATGTACCAGTTTAAGAAAAAAAAAAAATGTGGAGTTGGGTTAGCAATAAAGTCTTTGTAACGAGAGGAAACTGAGTCCCCTACTGGTTCTGCAGATGTTCTCAAAAGTGGTGAGGGTCCTGTAAATATAATTTCTGAGATGGAGAACAGAAAGTAGCAAAGCTGAAGAAAGTTCCAGGTATCTGGTGGTGGGTCCTTGAACCTCCTGCGATAACCATCACAAATGTTCTTACAAAGTGCATGGTCCTACAAGCAACTGTATGCCCAAATTTGCATTTTACTTTTCGATGCAATGCAGTGTTTGGCATGACAAATATTTTTTATTGCAGCTTTTGGCTTAGCACATTTTCAAACAACTCAACAGCTTGCATAGAACTAAGGTCACTACTGACTTGGATCTGCCCATAGATCTGGTCCTCCCTGCATCTATGGCCGGCTTAAGATTCAGTATGTTGACACTTGTTGAGCTATGCATCCTGCTTTGGCAACTGTAGGTTTTGCATTCCTTAATAACCTACTTGTTAAAAAAAAAAAACAAAAAAAAACAAACACAAACAAACCCCAGAATCCTTTAGGAAAAAAGTCCTGCACACATTTAATTGCAATTCAGTGTACACCAGTAACATTTTCTTCTGCAGCCCAAATGGAAGTGTGCCTATACACAAGTAGATTTTAAACAGTTCCCGAGTAGAATTTAAAAACGTTTTCCAGCAAAAAAAAAAAAAAACTGAAAAAAATATTACAGCACTTGGGCAGCAAATGCCAACTTCATCCCATAATTACGGTTCTCTCAGTTTTCCGCAGAGAGCAATCAATATACAGAAATACCTCTACCCCTACGGTCTGTCTTTGTACATTATGTGAGCATATTTTTATGGGCATATAACCTGAAAAATATTTAAGAAGAACACCAGGCAAAAATCAATCTTTGGATCTAATTTTTTCCTCCATGTATGTGATCTACCTTACTCTTATTCCTGCAAATGCCCCCCATGTGCACAGTTCACCACCTTTCTCTCCCTGAACTCATAGTAATGGTTCTCAGCTATCGGATTAGTGACCACAGGGAAACAATTGCTGATGTTTTGCTTCTGTAGTCACTTCTCCATCCCTAGTCTGCTGTAGGACAATGTAGGAGCAGTAACACATTGAGGTCACCACCGTGTTCAACCTCCTGTAAGAATGCTCACAAACTGGGGGACAATGCACATTGTAGGAGCCGCAACATATTGATGGGCTCACTGCTGTGCTCTCACCTCCTGTAAGTTCACAAATAAAGGGACAATGTAGCAATAGCACACTGATGAAATTATGTCCATGCACCCACTATCTAAAGCAATAAAGACCTGGATGGCCCAGAGTGCTAACAATTCTGTTCATGGTCTATATGTTGCTGTACAGGCGACTGCATTAAGGCAGTATGAAACCCCAAAGCAAAAATGTAATATATTGCAGCTTACCAATCATTAAATGTGATGGCTGTATTAAGTTTTTTTTTTTTTAGACTTTTTTCTTCTCTGTTTTCTCCTGATGATCTTGCCAGTAACACACCTCCTGTATTATACAGACACTACTCTAGATTAGTGATCCCCAATCTGCGGCCGTTTTCTTGCTTTTATCTGGCCTTTGGGGCACTATTTGATCCACTGACACCAACAATGGGGCATAATGCCCTAGACTGACACCAATGAAGGAGCACCATTTCATCCACTGACACCAACAATGGGGCATAATGCCCTCGACTGACACCAATGAAGGAGCACTATTGCTCCCAATGACCCCAATAATGGAGTAGAATTCCTCCCACTGACACCAATGAAGGAGCACTATTCCTCCCAATGACATCAACGATGGTGCACAATTTCTCCATATGACCCCAATAATGGAGTACAATTCCTCCCACTGACACCAATGATGGGGCACAAATAGTCCCACTGAAACCAACGATGAGGAATTATTTTTTCTCACTGACTTTGGGACCTTTTCTATTCCCAATGGCCACAGTCCGGCTCCCCTAAAGTCTGAAGGTCAGTAAACCAGCCCTTTGTTTAGAAAGTTTGAAGACCCCTGCTCTACATGAATGAGCACAGGAGGAAGATTTGGACAGCAGCATTGTCAAGTCTGGGGGATGAGTAGTGTTGGATGTACTAGCAGATTTAAATATAGTAACAAATTGAAGCCACACTCCAGCTAATACTTTATAATCAGTTCTAGCAAACAGTTTTGTTCCTTTTGGTATAAAGTATTTACAGAAATAAAAGCTGATCATTTTAAGCACCCCTGTCAGTGGTAAATGGTTTGTCTCATCCCAGCAAGAGAACTTTTCTGTTGAAAAAATACCAGACCCAATGACTGGATCACCAGTTAATAGAAGAAAGCCTAAAAAAAGGGAAATGAATGTAGCCATAACATCTAAGAATTGGTAAGCTGCAATAAAATAAATGTTTGCTTTTGGGTTTAATAATGCTTCAAGGTAATAAAAACAGTCAGCCATGCTTTAAAATACATTTCATTATGCTTTAGTTTAAGGCTCCATGTACACGGGACGCTGGAAATGGTCGTTTAGGAGCAGTTGGGCGTTTTTTTCAGAAGCCCCTGAACCCATCTACATTTTATCTTATCTGTCCATGTACACCAGGTCGTTTACAGTCATTTGCAGGCAGTTGCGTTCAGGGACTTTTTTTAGAACGCAATTATTTGCGTTCGAACGTGTGTTTCCCGGCGTTTCAAACGCACAAACGCGTCCAAACGCGTCTGAACGCGATGACCCGCGTTTAGCATTCGCGTTTTTCCATTTTAAAGGGGAATAATTTTTTTGACCTCTAGGAACGCTTCTAAACGCAAACGCCCCTAAACGCCGCTAAACGCGGGTACAAACGCGACCGAACGGACGTTTCAAACGTCCTAAAAATTCCAGCATTCAAAGGGACTTCTAACAACGTCCCGTGTACATGGAGCCTAAGGCTCCATGTACACGGGACGCTGGAAATGGCCATTTAGGAGCAGTTGTTTTTTTAGAAGCCCCTGAACCCATCTACATGTTATCTTATCTGTCCATGTACACAGGGTCGTTTACAGTCATTTGCAGGCATTTGCAGGCAGTTGCGTTCAGGGATTTTTTTTTAGAACGCAATTATTTGCGTTCGAACGTGTGTTTCCCGGCGTTTCAAATGCAAAAACGCGACCGAACGCGTACGAACGCGATGACCCGCATTTAGAGTTCGCGGTATTCCATTTTAAAGGGGAATAATTTTTTTGACCTCTAGGAACGGTTCTAAAACGCAAACGCCCGCTAAACGCGGGTACAAACGCGACCGAACGGACGTTTCAAACGTCCTAAAAATTCCAGCATTCAAAGGGACTTTTAACAACGTCCCGTGTACATGGAGCCTAAACATGACTGGATTAGACAGCGTTTTGGTTAATATCTTCCTGGAGTTTCACCTTTAGTACAATGATTTATGTTCAGTTAGCAAGCCTTGGCTTTGACACAAAAGGAATGACATTAGTAAACATAAAAGGAATAGTGTAAAAAATATTACCACAGCCTGCCTGGGTGTAATTCAAGATCTCAAATGTCCAAGACCTGTACTGTGCATAGTTTTGGTACATGTCAAAGATCTCTCTAGTAAACTGCTGGCAAATATCACCTGAAAAAGAAGGCAGTTATTAAACCGCTCACAGATATTTCACAGACACTACTAAAAAGACAACAGGCAACTTCTCATTTATACACTGCTCAAAAAAATTAAAGGAACACTTTGAAAACACAGCAGATCTGAATGGGGAAAAACCTTATGCTGTAAATCTATACTGGTATGGACTGGGTAATGTGTTAGGAATGAAAGGATGCCACATTGTTTGATTTAAATTAAAATTATTAACCTACAGAGGGCTGATTTCAAGGACCTTCTGTGGCCCTGTCCAGCTCTCCTAGAGTAACTGCCTGTCTCCTGGAATCTCCTCCATGCTCATGAAACTGTGCTGGGGAGGGAGACACAGCAAACCTCCTGGCAATGGCACGTATTAATACGCCATCCTGGAGGAGTTGGACTGCCTATGCAACCTTTATAGTGTCCAGGTATCACCTCATGCTATCAGTAGTGACACTGACCCTAGCCAAATGCAAAACTAATGAAAAACATCAGAAAAGAGTAGTAGGGAAAAAATGCCAGTGGCCTCCACCTGTAAAACCATTCTCGTTTTGGGGGGGGGTTGTCTCATTGTTGCCCATCTAGTGCACCTGTTAATATAACTAACACCAAAGCAGCTGAAACTGATTAACAACCGCCTCTGCTATCTTAGGCTCCTTTCACACACTCCGTCCGTTGGACGGAGTCCGTTTTTCTCAGCGGGGGATCGAGCCGCCGATCCCCCACTGAGCAGCAGGACGACAGCTGTGTCTCCGCGCTGTGTGCGGAGACACAGCTGTCAGTTCCCCATGCATCTCTATGGGGGAAATCGGATGGGAACGGACCATCTGTCCGTTCTCATCTGATCCGATCCGCTGGACGGATGGAAAATAGGGTTTCCATCCGTCCAGATTTGACGGATCGGATGTCAGCGGACATGTCTCCGCTGCCATCCGATGCCCCATAGGAATGCATGGGGGGGGGGGACAGTTCAGATCCGCCAAAAAAAGGAACAGGCGGATCTGAATGGTCCGCCTGTGTGAAAGGGGCCTAACTGACCAGAAAAATATCCCAGGAATTTAATTGACTTGATATTATACTCTGAATAAAAAATGTTCCTTTCATTTTTTTGAGCAGTGTATTACTGGCACAAGCTGCATTCACATACATACATACAGTAAATACACACACGTACACAGGCTATATCATAAAAGTTACAAACAAATCTTGCATATTAGGAATAATCTAACAATAAAATGCAGCATATAGAAGAGGTACCTCTCCTCCTTTAGAGCAATGTGCATGTTTACCTGATAGTATATTATGTGAAATGTGGCAGTTACATTATATCTAAAGAAAAAACTTTTATTTTTAATTTTGGGTAGAGTAGGAGATTGTTAAACCTGGCCAGTTTTTGTGTCATTTGTGCAATATGAAGAATGTTTCTTTCACTTTTTGTCCTGTAAACACAACAGGAAGTGAGAGGAAATGTTTTCAAAGTGAGTGAAATTCCCCTCAGACAGCTGTCACCAGAACAGTGGTCTACTTTGAAACATTTCTTCCCTATTCCAGTTTTGGAGAGAACTCAAAATTTAGGATTTTCCTTAACCTTCAGTCCTGGTGACAGCAGTCAACAGGAAAAATATAAAGCTAAATCTCCCAAACATACACAAATTGCATTAAAAACCAGACAAGGCTCTGTAGTCGTTGGGTGTAGCCTTGTTTGGGGGATGTTTTTTTGTTACTTATGCTTTATTGTTTTGTTATGCCTTGTGTTGTTGAGCCAGGGAATGCCCAACGGCTCTGTTTTGTATGTTTTTCCCTTTTAAAACTAATAAAAAAAAAAAAACAGACAGGGGTCCTAAACCTCCCCCACATTGTCCAAAACAAAAAAAGGTTTTGCCTTTAGATATACTCGGAATGTGATGCCCTGTGGCTGCAGTAGGAAGTGTGAGACTTTACTGCAGGCAGATCTAGGAAAGAAACTAAGATTTGACCCTGGAGACCTAGAATGATCAAAAAACACTGTGCTGAAATATTAGTTTTGCGTGGTCTAACCTTTAATAAGGCTAAAATTACACATTAGCACACAATGCAATGCACATTATTGTGAAAGGCACCCCTACACATACCATGTGTAGTACAAACAAATGCACTTCCACTTCAGCGCACTACAACACACGGACGTAAATGCTTTGTGCCTTTTACACTGCGCTGCTCAGTATTAGTACAGCTGTATTTTTATGTGTCAAAGGTTCCATTTAAAGTGAGTGAGCTGCTTTAACAATGTGCTCAGGTAAGAGTAAGGCCAACTCTAGCACCAGAGTCAGAAGTATGAAAACTGGCTGTTGAAAGCAGCTAATGTGGATAAGAATTGTTAATTTCCTGTATATGTGATCTTTTGGTCAAATCACTTTGCCTATTATCCAAAATGAATGACCACAGTAGCCCCAAAAAAATTGCATATTACAAACTGGAGTTAAATGAGAACCTGTGGCCTCATCAAATAATGTAAAATTACACTTGCAGAACATCCAAGTCACACTGATATATAATTACAGACAAGCTTCATGGTCACTGGAACTGCCTTTGCCTCATCTGCTTTATTGGTTAGTATGGCTGGCCATTATATCAATGGGCTAATAGAAAGTCAGAATAAATAAGGAGTGGAGCCAGTGACCACAAGATGGTTACAGCACGGACCTTAATTGCCCGGAGGGCATCCATGTACGTCCTTCTGTGCATGAGCTGCCTGTTCGCTCCCTGCGGAGCACGCTTGTCTTGCTCTGTGATCAGCGAGTCCATGAGAGTTGGCTGATCACAGATCGGAGTAAGGTGATGGTCCCGGCCCCTTACCACGTGGTCAGCTGTCAGCCAATGACAGCTGATCATGTGATGTAAACAGCAGCCGTCAATCAGCTTTTTTTTTCTCCTCATGCTGTCTCATCGGTCTCAAAGAGGAAGAGCAATTGTGCCCACCAGGTGCCACCTACCAGTGCCAATCAGTGCCCGATCATCAGCGCTGCCCATCAGTATCCCCCACCAGTGCCACCTATCAGTGCCCCATATTAGTGTACTTCAGTGCCACCTACCAGTGCAGCTTATCGGGGCCCATCAGTGCCGCCTCATCAGCGCACATCACTGAAGGAGAAAAATGACCTGTTTTCAAAATTTTATAACTATAAAAACAGTTTGGTCTTTTTTTGTTTGTTCAGCAAAAAATAAAAACCCCAGTAGTGATTAAATACCACCAAACGAAAGCTCTATTTGTTTGAAAAAAAAAAAAAAAAAAAATGATAAAAATGTAATTAAGGTACAGTGTTGCATGACCACGTAATTGTCATTCAAAGTGCGACAGCCCTGAAAGCTGAGACTTGGCCTTGGCAGGAAGGAGGTTTATGTACCCAGTAGGTAAGTGGTTAAACTTGCATACAAGCATGGGGAAGTGCGCAGTCTCATTCCACAAACCTGTAGAGTTATGTCCACAATAGTGCATTATGTATGGATAGTGATTTTGATTTACAATTAATATATAACAAACTAACCTCCAGTAGTTCTGCCAGATACCACCTCTAGTATTGCATCGTTCTCATCATATTTTTCCTGAGGCACGAGAAGCTGTAATAGCTGAAAAGAAACAGAAAGGATTGTCAGGGATAGACATCACCAGTAACTGAATGACATAATAACCACACTGTTGTAGGATTTCTGTCACTCACCGACCAGAATATCTGAGTGTATCCCACAATTCTCCCCTGCGAGTCTCTCATCAGGGCTGAAGCTATGTAGCTCAGCTGTATTTTAAGAATTGCTAGAAGATGATTCATCGGTTATTGAACCACCCAACACAATGTAAAATAGGTCTATGCTACTTATGTGGCCATATTTTTGACTATGCTAATTTTGGTGCATTAGATCAGGGCACTAAAAGTGCTGTCATCAGGAATTTCTTTCTGGAAAAAGGGCCACGAAAAGTAAATAACCGCATCTGAAAAAACGGTGTATTGCAAAGTAATGGTAGATATTGCGTGTCATAAATCTAACACCACACTGGACATAACTGTTTTAATTTCAGAAATAGACTCGCTAAGTGTCACACGGCAAAATAAACCTTGGTGTATTTTCAGTGAGTACATATTTTGATTATTAGATTTATATTTTTTTGTGACATACATTTTTACACACTTCATCTACCACAGCTACAACAATCATAAAAATATCATCCACACATGTTGGATCTCGGTTTTAAGCTGGCCATACACGACGAACTTTAATACCTGATGAATCAGCTGACATCCAAGCAGTGGGTGGCCATGTCAGTACTGCCAGGATTTACAAACTTAAGCTGAATACACACTATACAATTTTCTTTAGATTTTTTCCTTCAGACTTACCAAAACCATATAATATGAGGTTGGATCGAAACACATTCAATTAGTATGCAATCAGGCAGGCCCTTGCAATACATAGTTGAAGGTAAATCTAATGGAAATCTACCAACAAAAGTTGTATAGTGTGTATCCAGCTTTAGACTGGAAAAGGGAATGAGTGAGGTGGAAAATTGTCAGCTGAACAGTGACTGCATGCTTTCATCCTTTCAGATTCAGTCGCTGTTGGGGTATTCAGACAGCTACAAGCATTGCAGCTGTCTGCATACAGTAGCCAGCAGCAGGAATTTCCTCCATCCACATTGTGTAAAGCAGAAGCAGTGAAATGCACTGCAAAAGTGGAAAGCAGAGCATGCCGCCATATACATATACACGATATGCATAACCAAATATACTTACTGTACATGAAACTGATGTCTTTTACATATATACAAAAAAAAAAAAAATTAAACAAATCTACTTTTCCTTTAAGCAGACTTAAGTCTTGCGTTAGAAGCTGCTTTAGGCATGTCTTCTCCCCAATGTGCAATTAGTGTTAACAGAAAAAAACCCCACTTCACTGGCTTTGCAAATATAACTTTTTTTTTAAAAAAGTGAATGGTTCAAACAATGTATTAACTTTATCACCTTTCTACGCAACTGAATGAGGTTATGATTTATAGCATCCTTTTCTTCCAGTGCAAGGCTCAGCAGTTGCTCGTCTTCTCTGGATGTGAGATCTAAAAAAAAAAATTACAATAATTATTGCAGTTAATAGACAGCATTCATTCATTTACAACTCATACACAGGACAGTAATGGTTATCTAAGCTTTAAACCCATAACTGATGTTTCTATGGTTCATTTGATGCACCAAGACTGGTAACATACACAACAGGGTTCTAGCAAAATCAATAAAAAAAAAAAAAAAAAAAAAAAGTCACCCTGCCAGCCACAGATTTGAACATTTCACTATTTCAATAAAAAACCGATGATGGTATGTTGTCATGACCTTTTTGCAATAAAGAGCTGGTTAAAAGTGCCAGAAAACTTGTGTACGAGCTCAGCATATATCAAAAAGTTATGAACTTCACTAATTTGGTCCTTGTTGGTCTGTAAAAGAATTAAAGTAGTTGGTTATATCTTTTCAGTAAGTGCAAAAGATATCGGTTAATCCTGACAGAAACCTTATGAGCTGATAATTTCCTGTGATCTCTGTCTATGCTGCATTCCTATCAGTTATATTGCTCCCAGCTATCCCTAAGGACTACACAACACATGCCCCTTTGCGATGGGGAAATGAAGAGCGGGGGGGGGGCTTCTGTAGCAAACACTGTTCTTACATAGATAAAGTATGATGGAAGCATTGTTAGAATAGGACAAACTCTTACTGGCAAAATCAAAATGCAAAAATGAAGGAAAAAAACAAATCTAACTAAACACATTTTCTTGGGTTTAGATACACTTGCTGATCGTCCTATAGAAGTTTTAACTGCTACAGAGCGGTAGCTCTGTGCAAGATCACGCATATATACCTGATCCTGAACTTCCGCCTGCAGGGGAGCGTGCAAGCAGCTTCTGCAGTGATCATTTACAGCAGAAGCTGATCTGCGGTGTGTGTGTGTGTGTATGTATAAATCCAGGAAGTGAACAGTCAGCAGCTTCAGCTGCCCACAGTTACAATGGCTGCAGCCAGATGTAGTGGAGGGAGATTTCTGCACCATATTTGGCAAGTACAGAATTACAGTACATACACACACACACATACACATATATATATATATATATATATATATATATATATATATATATATATATATATATAAAATAATATGCAAAGTGGTTGGAGGGAAGCTTCAGAATGGCAAAGATGTTTTTATTACAAACTATGTGAGCAGACTGCAGTTCCTTTTTAAAGCAGTAGTATACTCGGCCAATAAACTTTTACCTACAGGTAAGCCTATGATAAGGCTTACCTGTAGGTAAAATGAATATCTCCTAAACCTGCACGGTTTAGGAGACATTCGCCCTGAATGCAGCCACTCACTCACAGCGCCGGAGCTGCCGAACCCGGAAGAGACGCCGAGGGAACATGACAGCTCCCTCAGTGATGTCCGGACGACCGTGTCGGGCTTCGTTTTAAGGTAAGTATTTCATAATGAGCTAGTATGCGATGCCAACTAGCTCATTATGCCTTTCTCCTGCAGGGTTTGGGTTTTTTTTTTTTGTTTAGGAGGATACAACCGCTTGAATAACAAGAACTTCTCAATTGCTTATTCACTTAAAACCTAGTTCTTAAAGTGGTTGTAAACCCTTACATATACCCAGTGAAGGGACTATCCTCAGGAGATACACAGAGATGAAACAAATCCTTCTACATAAGTTGTACCCGTTTATCTACAGTCTTCTCTTCATCCAATCAAAGTGCTGAATTTATAACCTTGCCTGAGAGTTTGGAAAAAAAGAGAGAGCAGAGAGCTGAAGTCACACTCTACGGATCTCAGTGAGGAGAGCTCTGAGAGCTGATTCAAGGGAAGGTACACCCCCCCTTCACAGAGCAACAGAGCTGAGGCTGTCATTTAGCTGCAGATTCCTCCCCTGTCACCATTTTTCTCTTGGTGTCAGGAAAACCTGTCAGAAAAGACTCTTTTATAGATATCTTTTAAAGAAGGAGTGCAGTTCGTTCTGTTCTCCTTTGACCCGTTTTCAGCAGACAGTGGGCTGAAGTCTGCTGACATCACAGAGCCGGTCCAGGCATGTGGGTTGATCCGGACTCCATTGTTGCGATCTTGCCTGAGCACCTGGCTCAGCATCTAAGCGAGACACAGAGCCTTAGCAGGCCACTCCTACCCCCTCCACAGCCCAGAGTTCCAGTGAGGGCGGGGGCAGAGCAGAAAGCTGCTCACGCAGCTGTAAGAACAAAATAATCTGTGGTGATTGATCGCTTGATTCTCAATGTTAGAGGTGGCAGGAGACAGATGAAGCATCGGACCGATGCTGCATCCACCTAGGTAAGGATGATTGGGGTAAAAAAAAAAAAAAAAAAAGTCCATACTTCTCTTTTAATTGAGACAAGTACATACTATAGAAGGATATGCTTTGTTCAGATTTCATATCTGAGGTTTACAACAACTTTAGGAACCACTAAACCATGAAAATGCAGAAACCCAAAACTACAGTTTGTAAAGTTCTTTTAATTTTTATTTTCACTCTGTTGGGGGAAGCACAAAACCTTCTTTAAAGCAAAAGGGGCCAAGCAGTTAAAGTGTCACTAAACAAACATCATAAAACACTATCAATATATGTTGTATTACATCCTGTTCACACTCACTCAGTATGAGATTAATTTTCTTTATTCTGCTATAAACCCTGCTGCTCTCTATCTCCCCTCTGCAGCTGGTGATTTAGCAGTGTTGGAAGTTCTGCACATGCTTAGTTTTCAGTGTAATTCTGTGCAGATCATCTCCTCTCTGAGCAGCCAATGTGACTACAGAGTTACACATGTGGGTGTATACACAGTGGTAAATGACAGCCTACTCCCTCCCTCCCTTCCTTCTCCATGCCCACTAACCAGCTAAACATATTACATGTAGATTTAAAGAGGCTTCACCTCCCTGTTATTCTAAGACACAGGCTAGAGGGGTGTGCCTGTGACTGGCAGAAATTCACCTACTCCATGTTATTGCCGAAAAAAAAAAATAAAGATTTAGAGCCGGTTCACACTGTCGCCTGACAGGTCACCTGCCATAGAAAAGCTGTGGACCCGTTCTAATAGGAGCGACACAAGTGGCTCCGACTTAGAAAAAGGGTCCGGAGCTTCTTTGGGGGCGACCCGGAGCGACCTGCATTGACTTGCACCGCGACTTCACAGGTCGCCCAGCAAAGTCGGCTCGCCCCAGTGTGAACGGCGTCTAAATTTCCACTATATATATATATATATATATATATTTGTAAAACAATTTATTGATATTTATTTTTACTCTGTATTCCAAAGGCTGTTTTTTTTTTTTTTTTTTAACATGTAGCCAGCAGCAGAAAACTAAAATGTTTTCCTGCCACTGTTTCCCTGCAGACTGGCTGGAAAAGATCTGGGTCATGTGGCAGTTGTATATCGATTAGAAAAAAAAAAAAAAAAAGGTGCTTAGATGTTTTTTTTTTTATACATTTTATTACATTTCCATCAACCACATACAGAAAGAAGGGATAATGTGAATGATCAATTTAATTCACATAGGCATAAATAACCCTGGTATGTTGGGGTCAAAACAAGGACTAAGAAATCACTAAGGAAAAGTCCTTAATGCTTTCTTTCTAGTGTGTTATGTTTTGTTGTTCAAGTACATAAGTAAAAGGAGGGCAAGTCAAGTCTCTTTGACAGGAAAATTAAAGCAGCAACAATATACATGGGCTCATCCAGCAATCTACAGTAATACAAGATGCAGATCACAGGCCTGAAGATGCTAACATGGCTAAGGTTTGAGCCTGGATTTAGATTTACTGGGAAGTTTGTCCATTACCTACCAGCACACATGGCCTCCAACTCTTTGCCTTCTTTTTCTGACTCTTGTATTTGGCACAGCAAAGAACAAATAGGAGAGAGTTCAGCATGCTGAATATTTAGAGCTTTGCGTTCCTCTTCTTTTAATGTATGGTTTAACATTTCCCCTAGTCGCCTATGCTCCTTGACTAAGGACTGCAAGTAATTCTGCAAGGTATCACTTTGCCAGAGAGCTCCAATGCCATGAGAGCAGCTTCTTCTTGGCTGAAACCCATGAACAACCATACCATAAGAAGGAGTTCTATTTTGTAAGTGTGATCCAAGAAGTTGCTTTATAAAAAACTTTGGACATAGTCTTCGAGATGGCTGGTCAAAGGCAGACGAATGAAAACAATGAGTACAACTCCTCCACAACGCAATACCCGGCAGACGTTTCATTGTGACATCCCATATTCCTGCTGACAGAAAATCATAGATGTTAAATATCATATTTTAGGTAGCTAATAAATAAACAGATCTGCAGTTAACCACCTACCCACTGGGCACCGCCTTTCTAACCAGACCATATTTCAGCTTTCAGTACTCTCATATTTTGAATTACAATTGCATGCAACACTGTACCCATGACATTTTTGTCTTTTTTTCCACACAAAAAGAGCTTTCTTTTGGTGGTATTTAATCATCACTGCCTTTTTTTTTTGCGCTACAAGTGAAAAAGACTAAAGATTTAGTAAAAAAAAAAAAATGCATTTTTCTTAGTTTCGGTTATAACATTTTGCAAATTTAGTAATTTTTCTTCATAAATTTTGGCCATAAGTTACACTGCTACATATCTTCGGTAAAAATAACTCAAATAAGTATATTATATTTGGTCTTTGTGAAGGTTATAGAGTCTACAAGCTATGGTGCCAATCGTTGAAAATTGATCACCCCTGATGTACTGCCGGCCTATCATTTCTTGAGACTCTAACAAGTCAGGAAAGTACAAATATCCCCCAAATTACCCCTTTTTGGAAAGTAGACATTCCAAGGTACAGTATTTAGTAAGAGGCATAGTGAGTTTTTGAAGTATGTTTTTCCCCACAATTCTTTTCAAAATTTAGATTTTTTTTTAAAAATGTTTTAATAAAACTGTCATATTACTAAGTTATTTCTCACACACTGTATAGGCATACTTGCAATTACACCCCAAAATACATTCTGCTACTCCTGAGTATGGCGACACCACATGTGTGAGACTTTTACACAGCCTGAACACATACAGAGGCCCAACATCCAAGTAACACCTCCAGGCGTTCTAGGAGCATAAATTACACACATAATTTCCTGACAAACTATCACACTTTTAAAGGCCCTGGAGCACCAGGACAATGGAAGGCCCACAAAATGAACCCATTTTGGGAAGCAAACACCCCAACACAAAAATCTAGGAGGCATTATAAGTCTTTTGAACATGCCATTTTTTTCCCACAAGTTTTTGGAAAACGTGGAAGGAAAATGAAAACAATTTTTTTTCTCTTTTACACAAAGTTGTCCATGTATAAGAGATTTCGAACTCATAGCATGTACATAGCAAAAATTACATCCCAAAATACATTCTGCTACTTGTCCTGAGTGTGGCGATACCACATGTGTAAGTCTTTTACACAGCCTGGCCACATACAGAGGCCCAACATTCAGGGAGCACTGTCAGGCACTCTAGGTACATAAAATTACAAAACCAAAACCAATTTGCTGACTGCCCATTACACTTTTGTGATGCACCATAGGGCACTGATAAGCACTGTAGTGGCACGGATGAACACTGATGTGGCATGGATATGGCACAGATGAGTACTGATGTGGCACAGATGAGGCATGGATATGACACAGATGGGCATGATTGAACAATGGATGAGGCACAGATGGGCTTGATTGAAGCACGGATGAGCAGTGCTGTGGTCTCCCTTCTCTCGCATGCTGTACCGATCACTGTGTACAATGTGTGAGGAGAGGAGAGAACTGAACTGTACCAGACATGCGCCGGTTTGTTGACGACGGAGCAATGACTTGGTAAAGGGCAGCTGTTATTGGCCCTTTACCACGATCCGTGATGTGCCGGGACAGTTCTGTGTGCGTGCCCCACGTCACTGTACGCCCTCCCAGAGCCAACCGCGCTGTAGCCATCATTAGGCTATGCCCTGATCGGCAAGTGGTTAAAGCAGAGCTCCTTTTTTTTTTTTTTAACACCCCCATGATAGTTGCAGTTATGCTATGCAAGTTGGCATAAGCTGCATATGCAATAGTTTGTGTTCCTTGTAAATCAAATGTGACACACCATTTCCTCTCGATCCTGTAAGCATCCATCATCAGTGTGGGCATCTGAAGCCTGGATGGACTTTCTTCTGGGATTTGGTGCAGCTGGCTACCCAGCATGCACCTCCCGATCTCGCACCTACACAGTGTGAAGAAAGCGAGGCATGGAGGATGCCTGTTATCTCCTGGGATTGATGACACATACATCCTAGGAGCCAATGGGCAGGAGGATATGATGTACCTCCCCACGGCGAGGTAATACGGATGTGCAGCGCTTCAGGTAAATTATTGCCAGTAAAATAGCATTTTAAGAAATTGAGAATTTTATTTTTTTTATAAAACACCATGCAGATGCATATTTAAAGGCTCTGGTTCCCAATGATGAGACTTCAGATACGTTCCATAACCCATGGGAATCGCATGGCAATTGAAAAAAAATGGATTTTTGTAAAATCTTGCCGTAAAATCCTTTTCTCTTAGCTCATTGACAGACGTAGTCCTCGGTGATACACCACCTTCGGGTTATGTTGCCTCCACAGGAGCAGGACTAGACAGGAAATTAAAAAGCTCTGGCCACACCCTAGGGGCAGTCCCAGAGGGTATATCCTCTCTCTCTCTGCCTCAGCAAATCAGTTATGTGAAAAAGCAGTCTTTAGAGATTTTAACCCAACCCAACTCAAAAACAGAGGGGCGGGGACTACGTCTGTCAATGAGCTAAGAGAAAAGGATTTTACGGTAAGATTTTACAAAAATCCATTTTTCTCTAGCGCTCATTGACAGACGTAGTCCTCGGTGATACACCACCTTCGGGACGTCCCAGAGCAGTATCACAAATGAGGGGTGGGAAAATGGAAATCAAATCCCAATCTAGAAGGCCCAACCGGTGCCAACTAGAAGTTTACAATGCTCATCCTTAATGATGAGACTCAACAAAAAAGAGAATTTTTTTTTTTTTTTTCAAACAGAAAAAAACCCTCGAGGTAGACAACCGGTCTCCTCAAATTGCGGCCTGCAAAACCTTGCGGCCAAATGAGGCATCCGCCGATGCCGTCACATCAATTTTATAGAATTTTGTAAAGGTATGTACCAACGACCAGGTGGCCGCCTTACATACCTGGACCACTGACGCCTGATGGCGAAAGGCCCAGGAAGTACTGAGCGCCCGAGTGGAGTGCGCCCTAACAGGGAACGGAGGACTCTGACCCTTAATAGAATAAGCCTGTACCACCGTTTGCCTAATCCATTTGGCAATGGTCGCGGCAGATGCAGGCAAACCCTTTCTGGGGCCATCCGTGATCACAAAAAGTGAATCCGTCTTACGGAATGATTCCGTAGCTTTCAGGTATACCCTGATTGCCCGAACCACATCTAAGGAATGCAACGCATGTTCCCGATGATGCTTGGGCTGAGGACACAAGGAAGGTAGTACAATATCTTCATTCAGATGAAAATCTGAAACCACCTTAGGAAGAAAAGATGGCTTAGGATGAAGTACTACCTTATCCCTATGAATCACTAGGTATGGGGACTGGCATGATAATGCAGCCAGTTCTGACACCCTGCGAGCAGAAGTAATAGCCACCAAGAAGGCCACCTTCTGGGATAAAGTAAGCAAGGGAATCTCCCTGATGTTTTCAAAGGGAGGTTTCTGTAGAACCGACAAAACCAAATTAAGATCCCAGGGCGGTAAGGGCGCGCGGACTGGAGGAGCCAGGTGCCGCACCCCCTGGATGAAATTCCGCACCAAGGACTTGGTAGCTAAAGGTTTCTGAAAGAAGATTGCTAATGCTGAAACTTGACCCTTGATGGTGCTCAAGGCTAGCTTCTGCTCAACCCCTTGTTGCAAAAAGGCCAATATTCGAGTCACCGAATAGGTACGTGGAGGAAATCCTAAAGATTCGCACCACGCAATAT
Source organism: Pelophylax lessonae (assembly GCF_965119305.1). Lineage (NCBI taxonomy): Eukaryota > Metazoa > Chordata > Amphibia > Anura > Ranidae > Pelophylax > Pelophylax lessonae. The sequence continues at coordinate 539,137,854 of NC_138769.1, forward strand.
AAGTCTTCCATGTGTGATAATAGACCTTGCTGGAAGTCGCTTTCCTTGCTTTAATAAGGGTAGGAATGACTGAAGTAGACAAACCTCTGTCCTTCAGTACTTGGGTCTCAATGGCCAGGCCATTAAACCCAGCGACTGTAAAGCATGATGGTAAATTGGTCCTTGAGACCACAGACACTCCCTGAGACGAAGTTCCCACGGAACGTCTGCGACTAGCATGTCCAAGTCGGCCAGCCTAGAATTTCTAGGACCACTGGCGCTGATAGAATCTGAACCAGGCGTCCCTAGAGGTATCTGGCCCCGACCATCCGAGAAAGTCTGGTCGTTTTCTGTTCCCACACATTTATCAGATACCTGATTGTTATCAGGAAGGGTGATCTTTTCTGGTTGAACCTCAGGGACCGAAGTCACCCGACTAGAGGCTACTTGGCCTATCTGGTCAACCAGATCCGATTCCTGTGAGGTATAGGGACTAATCTTAGGAAAAGGTAAAGGAAAAGATCTATTCAGGGAACGGTAACTACCGCTTCCTGTAGTACTTAAATGTTGGAAGGGAAGAATCGCACCGGTAGTAGGGGTTGAAGCTCAATCTAATGTCCTGAATACCGGGGAAAACATCCCCCCACCCTGAAACCGGGTGGGGGCGCACCTTCAGGCTGTGTACTCCTTTGCTTCGGGTTTGGCTGGGTTGGTCCTCTGCTTGTCCGACCAGCCCTTCTTGAACCCTCCTGGAGGAGTCTTGCCTTTCCCGCTAGTACCAGCCGGGCGCCCTTTATGGGCGGTAAAGAAAGGTCCTCGCTTGTTGCGAGGTCCCTTAGCTTTAGCAGCCTGTGGCAAAAAAGTGCTCTTGCCCCCAGTGGCATCCTTGATGATTTCATCTAGGTTGGCCCCAAATAGACGATTCCCCTGAAAAGGGAGATTTGTCAAGGTCTTTTTGGAACCTAGGTCAGCTGACCAGCATTTTAACCACAGCACACGTCTGAGGATCACCGCTGACATAGATGCATGCCCTAATAAGGGAGTAGTGTCCAAGGCTGCGTCACAGATAAACTGTAGCCCTTGTATAATCTGTTCCATCAAATCAGATGTCTCCTGGGGAATATCTTTTCCCCTAAGGTCTTGGCGTACCATTTTCGCCCATTCCGTAAGTGTCTGGGAAACTAGACCAATAACAATTACTGGTCTAAATGCTGACCCTATCAGAGAGAAGATGGTGCGGGACTCTGCTTCCATCTTTCGATCCACCGGATCCTTAAAGGACGAAGTGTCCTCCACTGGGATAACCGTGGCTTTATTCAGCCTGGAAATAGGTGGATCCACCACTGGTGGTACCGTCCATTTCTTAATGATGGATTCCTCAAACGGATAGCGTCTAGCAATACGCTTGGAAATAGTAAAGGTACGTTTAGAATGCTCCCATTCTCCTTTAATCTGATTACCGAAACATTTGGGTACAGGAAAAACCTTCACCGTTTTGATGGGCTTATTAGTACCAAAAGGAATCTCTGTTTCAGTTGCCTCTGCCGGTAAAGCCTCAAGTTTTAAGGTTTCCTGCACTGCCACAACTAGTGCGTCCACCAATGCTTCTTCCTGAATTATAGCAGGAGAAGAAGCGTCCTCCTCACTGTCTGAGGGGGCTTTACCTGGGATAACAGCCTTTGCAGAGGAACCTGCAACTGCAGTGACCATCTCTGAATCAGAGTCAGAGGTGTCAGATAGTATAGGGGTAGGCGGGGGTCGCTTCCTTGACCCCCGTCCCTGACAGGCCGCCTCCACCCGAGCCACCATAGACTCCAAAATTGCTGTAAATGACTCTACACTCTGTGCACCGGCGGGTCCCGTGGCCCCCTCGAGGGAAACAGGTGGGGGAATATGTGTGGCAGGGTCCATGATAATTCCAGTCACTTCCTGGATAATATAATTCAAAAATAAAAAACTTTTTTTTTTTTTTTTCAGACCCCCAGCGCCACAAAAAGCCCCTTAGTGTTACCTGCTAGGGATCCCTATCGATCGAGAGAGAGAGAGAGAGAGATAGACCCCCAGGCTCACCACTTGATGCTCAGAGGTTAACTGCAACAGGTTACAGCGCTGTCTTGACAAACAGGAAGTCTTTTGGCTGGCTGCCCAGGAAGAAAGGAGGCGGCTCCGCCCCTCTGCACGCCTTCCCTAGCTCCACGAGGTGTTTGGATCACCTCAAACATGGCCGCCCCCATGCTGGAGACACGAGGCTACGCCAAAATGGCGGCTCGTGCGATCCAGCAAAAAAAATGGCGGCGGCCTGTACTGAATAGCGGTGTGCTGCAGGGCACACAACACTCTCTCTGCATGGGGATTTGGCGTGGTTGGCGGTACCGGCCCTGGCGGACCGCATGGCCATTCGGGAGGCCTGCTAATAGCTGGAGATCTGATTAGGAAGGCAGTCTACATGTCCGTGGCTTCTGACTGGTAGGTAGCTTATTCTTATCACCGTAAGATTCCCAGAATGCCACAGATTATAATCTTTTTAACATGTATACAATTAGATTGTTAGCTCCCAAACCAAGCCTCCTGGCTTTTTGCACATAAAATCACACTCAAAGTAGGAGGATCTGTGTCATTTATAGGATAGAGAGGGACTATCTTACCATACAGAGAGGGGCCCGCGTTCACCACAAGACCCGTCAGGGGAAAAGGGGGAACATACTACTCACCATACCGGAACCAGGCGGGCACCAACTCCTGACAGTACCCCTCTCCACCGGGGCGGGAGGGCTGTCGACCGATATGGACGCCGTGACTCATGGTCTTTGGCGTTTCAGCGAGACGTTTAACTCGCGGGGTCAGTCCTTTAATGGGACTTTGTCGCGGCCGACCCAGCGCGGAGCTATGGCCTGCACGCGCTCGTAGGCTGAACTGGGGTGACCACCGGATCTCAACATCCAGCCCGTCGCCCAGTTCAGCTTTCTTGCTTGAAGATCTCACAGGAACACTGGAGAAAAAAAGCTGTCTAAAAAATCCTTTAAGAAAAAAATCTTGCCAGGACCTAAGATCCCAGCAAGGTATCTAGGTCCTTACTCCTAACTAGACAGAAAATAACTGATTTGCTGAGGCAGAGAGAGAGAGGATATACCCTCTGGGACTGCCCCTAGGGTGTGGCCAGAGCTTTTTAATTTCCTGTCTAGTCCTGCTCCTGTGGAGGCAACATAACCCGAAGGTGCTGTATCACCGAGGACTACGTCTGTCAATGAGCGCTAGAGAAACATGAGTTACTGAGGAGGCTGTTCACATACAGTATATACAGTGTGATTTAAAAAATGGGTCCAGTGCATGTATAGTGAGGTGCGATTTTGAGCTCCATAAGCTTAAATAAAAACTGCAGGCAGATTGCTTATCTTTCCTAAAGTTACACGTTTCCAGCACGTTTTGTAGTACTGTTTGCTGGGAGAAACCCAACAGGACAGAAATTGCAGCTGTATCCAAATCACACGAAAAAAGGATCAAAATCGCATCAACTCGCACCGCAACTGTTCCTTAAAAATTGCACTACAAAACGGATCGAATTGCACCACATCAGTGTGAGCCTAGGCAAAGGGTTCAGAAAAGAAAACTCTTAAGACGTTAGCATACAAAGACATTTTGGACAATTTCATGCTCCCAACTTTGTGGGAACAGTTTGGGGATTGCCCCTTCCTATTCCAACATGACTGTGCACAAAACAAGGTCCATAAAGACATGGATGAGTAAGCTTGGGGTAGAGGAGCTTGACTGGCCTGCATAGACTGACATCTGTGATGCTGTTTTGATGTTACATTTTTAAAGAAGCTGAACACCAGCAGTAGGAAGGTGGCAGAGGCCATGTTGGTACAGCCCGCACTGTTCAGTGCTAAGCCTTTAGGCTTTCAAGATTAACCCCTTAGCGCCAACAGAACGCACATACGTGGCCTCGGCTTCAGGGGGTTGTACCAGGGTGATGCCTGCAGATAAAGGCATCACCCTAGTACCGTTGTTTAGACCCGACAGTCTGCTTTCTTGTAATGAAAACCAATGAATGCGGCTGAAGAGCCGCTCGGCTGTCATTACAAGGAGTGGGAGTCCTCCTCCCTCCCCGGCACTCCTGTCCCACCTGGGAGACCTGAGCAACCAGCCGGCATGTCCACTGGCTGGTTGAAGACCTGAATAAAGCTGAATTCAGCTCTGATTGGGCCTCTGATGTAGAAATCCGGAGGCAATGTCATGACATCACTTCCGGGTACTGGAGCCAGATTTAAAAAAAAAAAAAATTACAGCATTCAAACTAGCTAAACTTGGTGTTTTCAATGCTTTTAAGTGCCTAATGCTTTTAGACCCCAGATCCCTTCATAAAGAGCACCTGTCACTGCCTATTACTGTCACCAGGGATGTTTACCGTGTGGCATAAAATATACCAATGATCGCCATTTTATTCTCTAGGGTCTCTGCCAAAAAAATATATATAATGTTTGGGGGTTCTAAATCATTTTCTACCAACAAATACTGATTTTAATTGTAAGCAACATATCAGAAAAAGGCTTAGGCTCCAAGGGGTTAAACACCCAACCAGCATCACAGTTGTTAATATACTATATTTATAGATGCTAAAATTATACTGAAATTCAAGACGTAGCTGGGTGTAGTAAGATTTCCGCTGCCGCCTTCTGACTGCAGGTGTTCGGTCAGATTAGCGAACCTTGCATCGGTGGAACCATGTATCGGTGGTGGAACCTTGCATCGGTGGAACACATGCGCAGTTGAGGGAACATCACTTCCGTTACCTAATCCGGCAGGTTCGCTATTCTGACAGAACACTGGGAAATGCCTATGATTAGCGGCAGGCAGTGATGGCTTCCTGGCAGGATTGCACAGGTTGGTTGGGACTAAGATCCTGAACACGCCTGAGCCCATCCCCATTTGTCCCTTGTAGGAGAGCCTCCTATTGAAATGAATGGGCTGCTGTACCAGTGTAGAGTGACAATACATAAAAAACACACACATGTGCAACACCTGGCGTCATATTGTGACTGGGGCCTTATATATTACATAACAGTCCTGGGGATACTTGCTTCTCCAGAGCTTGTATGTAAAAAGAGCTGCTTCCATCAGAGCCTTAGCACATGGGTGCTCTGAGACCCATAGACCAGGTATGGGGTCAGTGTGCAGCCATAATTCAATGTAAAAAGAACACAATCTCCTGTGTGTCAGCCCCTGACTGTCCTCCTAGCGCAGCACCCGGCTACACTCACCTTACAACCAGCAAACTCTGAGGTCAGGACATACAGACTACAACTCCCAGGATGCACAGGGACACACGCCGTCTACGGAAAGCGATGAGTACCAAACTTCATCATACTTGTCACATGGCTGCATATCCGTGACCAAGGCCTCACCGCACTAAAGGTTTTTTTCACGGAACAGCTCTCTCCCTTCACATAACCCTACCACTCCATACACACTCACACTAACACCGTTCCATAGCCACACGAGGGGGAGGCGAGAATGACGTCATCAGTGTGCGTTCTTACAGAAGACTAGAGGAACCGTCTGCGCAGCCGCAGTCCCCATCTTGTAGTGCGGCCTCCGTAAAAGGTGGCTTCTTCCTCGGGACCCCCGCGAGGGGCGGGCAGAACACGGAGACATCATGCCGGGTGTCACCCTCCCCCCAAAGGAGAACAACCTCTTCAAGAGGATCCTGGTGAGAGCCTGGTCACCTGGGCCACAGAACACACACTCTAATAATGACTCAGTGCGAGCTGTCATCCTCGTGCTGACACTGGTCCCTCATCATCAGGGTGCACAATACACTCACCACATACCTACACCCAGCGAGCTGGCTGTACTGCTGATCAAGGCCTTCTGATGACCCTAGTCCCCACATCTGCAGGGTGAACATTACCTGCCCAGAGACCTACTGCCAGTGATCTGCCTGTCATTGTGATTTCAGCCTTCTCATCCCCCATCTGCAGGGTGCACATTACCCGCCCAGAGACCTGCCTGTCATTGTGATCTCAGCCTTCTCATCCCCCATCTGCAGGGTGCACATTACCTGCCCAGAGACCTACTGCCAGTGATCTGCCTGTCATTGTGATTTCAGCCTTCTCATCCCCCATCTGCAGGGTGCACATTACCCGCCCAGAGACCTGCCTGTCATTGTGATCTCAGCCTTCTCACCCTCATCTGCAGGGTGCACATTACCCGCCCAGAGACCTGCCTGTGCACATTACCTGCCTAGAGACCTACCCTCAGTTATCTGCCTGGCATTGTGATCTCAGCCTTCTCATCCCTCATCTGCAGGGTGCATATTACCTGTCCAGAGACCCACACCCAATGATCTGTCTGGCATTGTGATCTCAGCCTTCTCACCCCCATCTGCAGGGTGCACATTATTTGTCCAGAGACCCACACCCAGTGATCTGCCTGTCCTTCTGATCTCAGCCTTCTCATCCTCCATCTTCAGGGTGCCCATTACCTGCCCAGAGACCTACGGCCAGTGATCTGCCTTGTCATTGTGATCTCAGCCTTCTCATCCCCCTGATACCCAAATTCAGGGTGCAAATTTCCTGCTTAGAGATCCACATTCAGTGATCTGCCTGTATTTGTGATCTCAGCCTTCTCATCCCCCTGATCCCCTATCTGCAGGGTGCATATTACCTGTCAATAGACCTAAAACCAGTGATCTGCCTGTCGTCGTGATCTCAACCCTCTCATTGCCCTGATTCCCCATATGCAGGGTGCACATTACCTGTCCAGAGACCCACACCTAGTCATCTGCCTGTCATTGTGATCTCAGCCTTCTCATCCCCCATCTGCAGGGTGCCATTACCTATCCAGAGACCCACACCCAGTGATCTGCCTGTCGTGATCTCAGCCTTCTCATCACCCTGATCCCCGATCTGCAGGGTGCACATTACCTGTCCATGGGCCCACACACAGTGATCTGTCTGTACTGGTGATCACAGCCTTCTTTCTACATAGCTGCCATTGCAATGAATTCCTGGTAATTTGCATACCCGGGAAATGTTCCCTGGCTTTCAAAACTGGTTGAACCATAATATAAATATAAGGTTTACACTGCTGTGAAATTTAGATTCAGTTCTCTTCTCTTGGTGCTGATGTAAAACATTACTGGCGGGTATCTTTATAACGCAGTGAATCTCGCATACACTGCAGGGGTATCTTCCAGGTTCACGTGTTTTACTTACTTTACTTCCCATGCTTTTTTTTCCTTTAATCCCACTGAGTCCCCCAGTGTTTTTTTTTTTTTTTTTCTTTGTGTCAGAGTTATTTCGGTTTTGCACATAACTCATGTGTCATTTATCTCACAAATCATCAATTTGCTAAAAAATACATGCATTATTTAATAATTGACTTCTAGTTTGTTTTGTGATATAGTGGTTCACCTGTTGTCACATTTTAAAAACAGTGAAGCTGTGCTCTGCCCACACAGCCGCGATTTTCATTCACAGGAATCTGTGAATGACAGGACTACGTCCCATCTTTCACTGCAGCAGTTGGCTTGTAGTTCTCCATGAAATTCAAGGGCCCTGATAAGTTCATATACAAGACCTGCAACTTTTAGCCTAGGTTCACACTGAGGCTGGTTTGAAATCGTGTGAGTTCAGCTGAATTTGCATGACTTCAAACCAGCATTTTCAGTCCAACCTCGGGGCGATTTCACAGTTATCTGTGCGGGTTCCTGCACAGATGTCTATTAAAATCGTCCCTGAAGTCACCAAAAGTAGTGCAGAAACTACTTTTGGGAGTCAGTGTGGCAGCGGAAAGTCGGCGTCGCACTGATTAGGACAAAGCCATTGCCAGCAATAGACTTTAATTTGACAAATCAAATCGCATGTCAAATCGGCCCAATGTGAACGTGGGCTAAAACGGACAGCCCATACAGAGAAATTGCACTGATTAGGACGAAGCCATTGCCGGCAATAGGCTCCCGTTTCACATGCGATTTGACATATAATATTGCGTGTCATATCAGCCCAATGTGAACGTGGGCTAAAACTGACAGCCCATACAAAGAAATTGCACCCTCGATCCACTGATCACGGGTGCAGTGCTCTTCAGGCCCCTGTGGGTAAAAAATAATAAATGTACTTTTTTTTTGCAAAAATATGTGCGTTTATTTTCCCAAAAGGTACAAATTTGCAATGTTTTCACAGGTTTGCGATGGCTAAAGATCTTAAAGACATTGGGGGAGATTTACTAAAACTTGTACACACTGAATATGGTACAGCTGTGCATGGTAAACAATCAGCTTCTAAGGTCCACTTGTTCAAGTAAGCTTTGACAATAAGGCCCCTTTCACACATACGGTCCATTTGTCCGTTTTTCATCCATCCGTTGACGGATGAAAAACGGACATCAGTGCATCTCTATGTAAAAACGGATCTTCCATCAATGTCTGTTTTTTGGAACGGATGAATGCCCTATTTTTCATCCGTCAAAAAAACGGATCGAACAAAAAACGGACAAACAGTATGGTAGTGGATTATGGTAGTGGAGTAACATTGGTAGTGGATGTAAAAAAAAAACGGATGACAAACTGATACATTTTGACGTGACTGAACTGATGAACTGAATAGACCGTATGTGTGAAAGGGGCCTAAAACCTAGAAGCTGATTGGTTACTATGCACAGCTGCACCAGATACCGTGTGCACAAGTTTTGGTAAATCTCCCCCGTTGTGTTAATTTCTGTGATTATCCAATGTCCTTGCAAAGGCCTGGGGATTAATATTAAGAGGACATTTTTTTTAAGAAGTTGTTTTTAAATAACAGCGCTCAGCATAAATGAATACACCCCAACAGATGTCAGAAAACCTTTTACTTTCCTTTCAGAATCAACATTTTCTATGGTACACTGTACTACAAAATACTCCCTCAAATGCGGGCCATTGATTACAGCCAAGATTTGGTCATTTTCACACACAAAAAAGTATTTTTCCTAACAAATCAATGAAGACCATGTCACAAAAATGAATACACCCCAATGAAAGTCTTTGGAGCAAAGCAACATTTTAGACCACAAAATAAATTACAGATGAGTCTAATCATTCATTTAAAAGGTGTCCAGCAGACAGTTAATTATAAAAGGGTGTTACTTAACAAAATAAACCCTTTCCCATTTCATGTCAGCAATGGCACCACATGGAAGAGAAATGTCAGAAGGCCTGAGAAGGAAAATCATTTCTTTACACAAGAAATGTGAAGGCTACAAGAAGATCAGCAAAGCTTTACCTATCAGTCAGAATACTCTAGCAAAAGTGATACAAAAAATGTACCAAAGATGGAACTGCAACCAACTCAGAGACGTCCAGGCCATCCATGGAGGTTAACACCTCGACAGGAGCGTCTTCTGATGAGAAGGGTTGAAGAAAATCACCATGCAAGGTTACTGCAGTTAGCCAAAGAAGCAGAAAGCCAAACTGGGGTGATTGTTTACCATGATGGAATATGGCATACGCTGCAGTGGAATGACATGCATGGGTGTCGTCCACGAAGGAAGCCTCTCCTGAAGCCCATGCACAAAAAAGCAAGCCTGCCTAGAATTTGCCAGGGCCCATGCTAAAAAAGAAGAGGGACTACTGGGATTCTGTACTCCTGAAGTGATGAGACCAAGATGAATATTTTTTGAACTAATGGCTTCAAAACTGTATGGTGTCACAAAGGTGAGGAGTACAAAGAAGAATGCATGGTGCCTACATTGAAATATGGTGGTGGCTGTGTCCTCCTGTGGGGCTGCATGAGTGCTGCTGTTGTTGGGAGCTGCATTTCATAGATGGTATACATGAAATCACAGATGTACTGCTCTATAATGATAGAGTAGGTGCTACTTTCACTCTGTGCCCTTGGTCGTCATGCACTTTTCCAACATGACAATGATCCAAAACACACATCTAAGGCCACTGTTGCATTTCTGAAGAAACACAGGGTGAAAGTGATTTAGTGGCCAAGTACTGTATGTCTCCTGATCTGAACCCAATTGAACACTTAAGCCCCGTACACATGTACTGATCGTCGTCCGAACGATCGGCCGTCTTTTGTCCAGGGCTGTCGTGTCTGTTGAAAACTGCAAAAGACTGCACAACGAATTTTGTCGGCCAACAACAGCCGACTGCAGAAGTGATGTCATGTGATGGTTAACTTTCCTTGTTTTTTTTCTTTTCTGAGCATGCCCAGTCTTGCTAATCTGCTGTCTGTCGGCCGAAATCTGTAGTGACTGGCGAACAATCGGCCGTTCTGGTGTTGGCCAACAAAAATTTTAATGCCTGCACGACAGATTCTGTTCGGCCGAAAATGCGCTGTCGGAAGCATCATACTAACAAGCCTACAATCGGCCGATCGGTCGTCGGCCAAATATTTACGGCCGACAATCGGTACGTGTGTACGGGGCTTTATGGGGAATTCTGAAGAGACAAGTTGAGCACCACTTTCCACCCAGCATCCAGGCTCCAAAAGAGGTCGTTCCTGAAGAATAGAAAAAGATTGATGTTGCAATGTATTGCAAATTTGTTCATTCCATGCCTAGAAGACTTGGTGCTGTCTTTCCAAATAATAGAAATACAAAATACTTATCTAAGTTTTGTTGTATATAATCCAAGTTATATTATTAATCTTACTTTCATGTACTGAGCTAAACAAATGTTCTATAAAACAAAGTTTTGTCAAATTTTTGGAAATTGTTCTTGTGTTCATTTGAGATTGATTGATTAAAATCTTAATTTTCAAAAGGGGTGTACTAATTTATGCTGAGCACTATATATCATTTTTACAGGAAGGTTTTACCTTCCTAATGACCAGGCCATTTTTTGCGATACGGCTCTGCGTTACTTTAACTGACAATTGCGCGGTCATGCTACCCTGTAGCCCAAAAAAATTGATGTCCTTTTTTTCCCCACAAATAGAGCTTTCTTTTGGTGGTATTTGATCACCTTTTTTCAATTCTGAAAAAAAACAATATTTTTTTACTTTCTGCTGTATAACATTCCCAATAAAAAAAAAAAATTAAAAATCTAATTTTTTTCATCATTTTAGGCCAACGTGTATTCTGCTACATATTTTTTGGTAAAAAGAAATCCTAATAAGAGTATATTGTTTGGTTTGCGCAAAAGTTATCATATCTACAAACTAGGGGAAAGATTTGCCTGGCAGCAATTGCGGCCGACGGACCCGCTGATTTGGCTCCCCCAGTGGCGGTCCCACGAAGTGAAGTACAGGTATGTCATTTAGTGGGAAAGAGCCGACCCGCTGCCGTAAATGTACAGCGGCCGGTCAGCAAGTGGTTAACGGGGAGATTTGTATCTAGTCAGAGGAGGCCTAAAATAGACCCCCCCCCCCCCCTCCATGAGAAAGCATTGTGTTTAAAGTGATCTGCTACAAGCACTTCTATGGAGTGCTGTGTAGAAAGTTTGGACACCCACAATCTTATCAGTTCAACTCCTGGGCTTAGTGCCAGATGCCAGCAGTCACTGATAGCCAGCAGTTCCACCTACAATGTTGGGGACCCACAGGAGCCCCAGAGTCCTGGTGCAGTTTTAAAATGGCGCTGGAACAAATAGCCCTTGTTGCTGTTCCTGTGCCATTTTAAAATGGCACTCAATTGGTTACAGTGATTAGTTCACCTCAGTGAATGTTTAACAAATCTCAAATCCACTGCTTTATAAATACGCTCCCCGCTTTACAGAAATGGGGCTTTAATAATGCTGTCAACTATGTACACATACAAAAGCTAAAACTTGTATGTTAAAGTGACAGAAGTTGTAGCTCACTCTAATAGTTAGAGACCTGCCGGGACCAATATATGAGAGCTGCCATTATTGAATTTTTTTTTCTTGTTCAAGAACCAAGTAAGTAACTGGTCTAGAACAAACATAACAAAAATGGACACTTCACTGGCTGCTAGCATGTAGCAGGCTGGTGACTGATGAGTAAGGACAAAAATGACTGACAGTTCTGGTGCTTGTACTTTCGGAAGAAATGTCAGTTCACATATCTCTGACTTGGTAAGTTGCCTTTTATAGTTGACCAGGTTCCCAGTTGCCAGCTATGAGCACTGGATAGCGGTACAATAAATACTAAAATAACTTGAAGGAGATTATGTCATCACTTTTATATGGAATACAGATGAGTTGCACAGGCTCTGTGGCTTCCTTACCATAAAAAAAAAAAAAAATCCGGTGAAGGTGTTGGGCTGTCAACTTCAGCTAGCCAGCCAGACCCAAAACTTTAACATTCAAGTAAAGGGAGAGCTATAGAAGTTCATTTTATTGTGTAAATTTTACAAAATAATTTTAGAAGTGGCTTTAGCAGTATCATGTAGGGATCGACTGATAGCGTTTTTTTAGGGCCAATACTGATTTTTTGGCCACCCTTTATGAAAAAAAAAAAACGGTACCGGGGTGATGTCTGTGGCTGCAGGTATCACTCCGGTACAACCAAGTGAAGCAATATCGGTCATATCGGCAAGTTTGTGGCCGATACTTAAAAAAAAGTGAATATTGGCCTCCGATAATCGGACAATCCCTAGTATTATGTGTTTCAAAATACAATGCAACTGTTTAATCTTCAGATTTATAGATTATAATTCTTTATATTAGACATTTGAAAACCATCTACATGACTGCTGATAGTATTATTCTTGAAGCTTAAAGCGGAGCTTCATTTTTTTTTTTCTTGTCAGCCGCAACAAAAACTGTAGCTGCTGACTTTGAATAAACACACACTCGCCTGTCCCATGATTGCTCACCCAAGCCGTCCCTTCTACCCGTCGTCTCTTCCTCGCACTGGCATCTCAACTGTGTTCACAGTCGGGTGCCCACTGAGCATGCGAAATTCGTGCTGCGACTCCTTAATGGTCAGGCAGCGTTCTGGGACCTTTGAGGAGTCCCAGAAAACTGCAGGGAGGGAGGGTGAGAGGAGAACTGCACAGATCGCGGAACAAGTACCTGTCAAAACTAGGTACCCGCCCCCGCTGCCAAATGTGGGAGGAGAGAAGGAGTATTTAAACTGTTACCAAAACCTTGTTGTTTTGAAAAAAATTATATTACAAACATGTCTATACTTAACTGCAAAGCCATTGCACAGAGAAGCCCTGATCTTCTTCTTCTGGGGTCCCCTGCCAGCGCTCTATGGGGGCACCCGTGTTTGCTCGCTTTCGAGTCCTGCTGCTGTTTCCATTGACACAGACAGCAGGACCCGGCCTTGCCCCGCCCCCTTCTCCCTTGTCACAGCTTTTGATTGACAGCTGCAACTAACGGGAGCTGCTGTGCTCATGCACATCACTGGATCAGATCGAGCTCAGGTAAGAAAAGGGGGGGGGGAGTCTGGGGGGGAGCTTCAGCACAAAAGGTTTTCACCTTAATGCATAGAATGCATTTGGATGAAAAACCTTAAAGTGGTTGTTAAGCCTGTACTATAAAATTATCAAATTCCCTCTGTAATATAACACTAAGTGCTCCTCTGCCTGTCTTATAGAAAAAATATGCGATCTGTACCTATATGAGAGCATCTCCCAGCGATCAGCTGAACCTTCGGCTCTCCTCTCTGCTCGGCTGACAGCTCCAGTGGGCGGGGCCGAGCACTGCTGCTGACGTCAGCCAGGTAGGAGGGGAAAAGTGTAGAGAGCCAAGCAAGCTACGTGTTCGCTAGGAGCCGCTCCAATATAGGTACGGATCAGCATTTTTATTCTATAGGAAAGGCACAGGAGCACTTAGTATTCTATTACAGAAAGGATGGGATTATTTTATATGAAATATGAGAGCAGCATGAGTGGAGTGGCAGGTGTTGATGCAGCAGGCAGGAAAGGGAGGAGGAGACAGAGAGCAGGGCTGCTGATGACAGAGGCACGTATACTGACCATGGTGTCAGGGCTCAGCAGCCATGATATACCGTGGTCAGTGTACAGAGGGGAGGGTAGAAACTGGCAGGATCAGCCAGGTTTTTTAGGTGGTACAGGGGGCCAAATGTCACAGCACAAGCACTGTGCTGTAAAACATGGTTTTAAAAAAAACAGTATCTCTCTTTTTTTTTTTTTTTTTTTTTTTAAAGCGCTTTAAGGCTTTAGAACGACTTTAAAGTGGAACTTCCCCTTTTGGTTGGCGCTCCGCTTTAACTTCAGCCGAAAAATGTTTTAATTTTGAGTGCAGAAGGGTTAGGCTGGCCATACATTAATACCACTTTGTTTGAAAACTCTCCTTTTGAAACAATTCAATTTTCTAATAGTTAGTGGGGTTCACTTTCTACTAAAGTGATTCAAAAAAATGAAGGACCAAGTTGGAAAACATTTCTCGAATTAATTAAATTCTAAATGCGAATGTGGTTTTCATTTGGGAAACTCCATTCATTGCAAAATTGAATAGTAAAAACAAACTGAAATTGATAATACTTTCGTAAAGCATTTGTCAAGTCTCTGATGGCATTATTACGTGTACTGATGAGATTTTTTTTTTTTTTTGTAAAAACATTCGTAGCTTTAGAATGTTCAGTTTAAAATGCTTTATGAGATCCCCCCCCCCCCCCCCCTGCTTCTTATGCTGTCGGATACCTGTCACTTTGATAGAAAGTGAGGTAGGCCTCCCCAAAGGTGACACAAATGAAAATCTCACAGATTTTCTAACGCTTCCTTTCCTTACGTACGTAAAGCAACAAAAGTTTATGTTGCTGTTTGAGATTTCCTATCACTTCTTTCTCTGACATCTGTTTCCTCCCAGTTGTGCTGACAACTGTCATATAGACAGGAAGTGAGGGGAGACTGCAATAAACACTCCACACCCTTCAGCCTTTTATCAAAAACCTTAAAATAATTATTTTGGCTGGTTGTGGGCTTTAAAGAAGTCTCGCTAGACTTCTAAACTGTTCTTTAGTCCTTTGGGGGATCAAGTGCATGTAGCCCTTGGTCCCGTTAGAATCTGTCCTGCCAGGGTAGCTCTGATTTTCTAATGATAACGGTAAAGGAACAGTCATCTTAGGGGACAGGGCTCAGTGCTGGCTGTACCTCTTTCCACAGGTACAGATTCTCGTACCTCGCACGTCACAACCCTGTGTAGGTTCTCACCTCTCTGTACAGCTCATCTGACCTTTCACCCCACTACACTGTACAGCTCCATAGACATTTCACCTAACTACTCTGATCGGCTCTTTAGACCTCTCTGTAACTACTTTCTGCAACACCTCAAACCTCTCACTCAACTCCATAGTATACAGCTCCTCAAAACTTTGTAAGGCAGTATAGCATGGCATGATGGACCAGATGATTATCTCTATACACTTTTAAAATTGTTTCCAATTTTATTATTTTAGATTATTACAGAACATATAATAGACACACAATACATATATGCATGAAATAACAATATTTTTTCTTCTTTTTTTTTTGTAGAAATGCTATGAGCAAAAGCAGTATAAAAATGGGCTTAAATTTTGTAAGATGATCTTGTCCAACCCAAAATTTGCTGAACATGGAGGTAAGATTTTGTGGATGTTGATCAAGCTGTGTGGTTAATTTACTAAAACTAGAGCGTGCAAAATCTGGGGCAGATCTGCATAGAAAGCAATAGGCTTCCATTTTTTTTTGTCAAAGCTTAACTGAACAAGCTGAAGTTAGAAGCTGATTGGCTAGCATACACAGCTGCACCAGATTTTTTGCACTCTCCAGTTTTAGTAAATCAACCCCTATGTCTCTCAAATAATAACACTGCTTTTACTAGGGCTCATGCAGAATCTAAAAAACAGGCATATTGTGGCACCGGGGAAGTACAGGTGCAACCTACTACCAGCAGCCCTGGTAAAATCAATGACGAGCTGAAATATGCAGTGACTATATATATATATATATATATAATATCTACAGTACAGACCAAAAGTTTGGACACACCTCATTCAAAGAGTTTTTTCTTTATTTTCACGACTATGAAAACTGTAGAGTCACACTTCAAGAGGTAGTCACCTGAAATGGTTTTCACTTCACAGGTGTGCCCTGTCAGGTTTAATAAGTGTGATTTCATGCCTTATAAATGAGGTTGGGACCATCAGTTGTGTTGTACAGAAGTCAGGTGGATACACAGCTGATAGTCCTACTGAATAGACTGTTAGAATTTGTATTATGGCAAGAAAAAAGCAGCTAAGTACAGAAAAACGAGTGGCCATCATTACTTTAAGAAATGAAGGTCAGTCAGTCCGAAAAATTGGGAAAACTTTGAAAGTGTCCCCAAGTGCAGTCACAAAATCCATCAAGCGTTACAAAGAAACTGGCTCACATGCAGACCGCCCCAGGAAAGGAAGACCAAGAGTCACCTCTGCTGCGGAGTATAAGTTCATCCGAGTCACCAGCCTCAGAAATCGCAGGCTAATAGCAGCTCAGATTAGAGACCAGGTCAATGGCACACGGAGTTCTAGCAGCAGACACATCTCTAGAACAACTGTTAAGAGGAGACTGTGTGAATCAGGCCTTCATGATAGAATATCTGCTAGGAAACCACTGCTAAAGAAAGGCAACAAGCAGAAGAGACTTGTTTGGGCTAAAGAACACAAGGAATGGACATTAGACCAGTGGAAATCTGTGCTTTGGTCTGATGAGTCCAAATTTGAGATCTTTGGTTCCAACCACCGTGTCTTTGTGCGATGCAGAAAAGGTGAACGGATGGACTCTACATGCCTGGTTCCCACTGTGAAGCATGGAGGAGGAGGTGTGATGGCGTGGGGGTGCTTTGCTGGTGACACTGTTGGGGATTTATTCAAAATTGAAGGCATACTGAACCAGCATGGCTACCACAGCATCTTGCAGCGGCATGCTATTCCATTCGGTTTGCGTTTAGTTGGACCATCATTTATTTTTCAACAGGACAATGACCCCAAACACACCTCCAGGCTGTGTAAGGGCTATTTGACCAAGAAGGAGAGTGATGGGTTGCTGCGCCAGATGACCTGGCCTCCACAATCACCGGACCTGAACCCAATCGGGATGGTTTGGGGTGAGTTGGACCGCAGAGTGAAGGCAAAAGGGCCAACAAGTGCTAAGCATCTCTGGAAACTCCTTCAATACTGTTGGAAGACCATTTCAGGTGACTACCTCTTGAAGCTCATCAAGAGAATGCCAAGAGTGTGCAAAGCAGTAATCAAAGCAAAAGGTGGCTACTTTGAAGAACCTAGAATATGACATATTTTCAGTTGTTTCACACTTTTCTGTTATGTATATATTCCACATGTGTTAATTCATAGTTTTGATGCCTTCAGTGTGAATCTACAATTTTCATAGTCATGAAAATAAAAAAAACTCTTTGAATGAGAAGGTGTGTCCAAACTTTTGGTCTGTACTGTGTATGTGTGTGTGTGTGTGTGTATATATATATATATATATATATATATATATACCCTGTTATAAGGAGTTCTTATGTTTAGGAATGTATTCCCCAAACATGGAACTTCTGCACCTCTTGCAATAGGAATTTCATATTTGGTGAAATGCTCGGTAAGGATTAAAAGATACCGTAATTAAAGGAAAAACTTTTTTTTTTTTTTTTTTTTTTAGGAAGAGTAAAAAGGATTATAACCCCTGTCAGTTTTTATTGCTGTCTTTGCCCCCTGGTTAGGAGCTTGACCCTCTCTATTTGTCATGTTTATCATTATTATTTAAAATGAAAGTAAAAGAAAATCCCAAATTTTGGATTGTCTCCAGAAATGTAATAGAGAGGAAATCTTCCAATGGGGATACTAGTTCTAGTGATTTAGGTATCCCCAAGGGATTCCCCTAATTTGCAGGGACTTCCTCTCACCTCCTGTTTGGCTATTGGACAGGAAGTAAAGTGAAATCTCTATCATGGGACAAAGATTGTGGGAAAAAAAAAATCTGAAAGGAGTTATAATCTCTCTTGCGCTATCCAAAAAAAAAAAAAAGTTTTGCCTATAATTCGACTTTACCTACTTCTAAAGGGATGAAGAAACCGCAGCTTTCCTCATCTGTCTAGAAATAATATGGTAAAACAAACAGCAGTTTCTAAAATTAAAAAGGTAGATAATCATCCAGATGGGATTTTTTATTTATTTTTTTCAACAAAATGAGTCACAGTGGTGGCGCGGTACTTTATATAGGTTTTTATTTTGATGACATTCTTCATTTGATTAAATCGACATTTGTTATACTTGATGATCTGTTTCCTTTTTTTATTTTTAAATATAAATACTAGAATGTAAAAAACATCCAATTGGTTATAAGCTTGTTTCAAATCCATGTAGCTAGCTTTATAAAAGCTAATCTAGGGTAAAATGGTTATATTAAATGATCTAGTATCTAAATAGAAGCTCTTTTAATGTTTTGCAGAAACATTGGCTATGAAAGGACTGACACTGAACTGCCTGGGAAAGAAAGAAGAAGCTTATGAGTTTGTGCGAAAAGGGCTACGCAATGATGTTAAAAGTCATGTCTGTATCCTTTGCTTGGTATTTTTTAGGGACATTTTTATATCCATGGCAGATTCCTTACAGTTGCGACTCGAACTGTTAAAAAATGCATGTTAATAATGAACCCAGTGTTGTGTCACACAACATGAACTCCTGGATGCAAATTATCCCGCTCTTACAAAACAACTTACCCAGCTCATGGAATCATGAAAATTTCTTGACTAAACCACTAAATTTACTAAATAGTTTTACCGGTTTTGAGTTCTTATTATTGTTTAGTTTTTATTAATATACCCTCAAACATTCTTTGCATTCTACAGAGGCGACTCCTTTCTTTATCTGGGGTAACGCCTGGCCTAGCGTAATACAATAAATCTCGATTCAACCTAGGCATCAGGGTGGCTTGTTGGTTTCCAACGTAGTGAACTAGTTTGCCCAATTATCAGCCAATTATCTGGGGACTGGACTTCCACTATGATTCTCCTTGGAGGCTGTGGAACGTGATCCTATCTCAGTGGAGACACTGGGTTTGTAGTGTGTTTGCAGATGATTCAGAGGATTCCACAACAATCAACAACTATTAGTTACAGATACTCTGGCAAGTTGATTTCCTCCTATGCATCATTATTTTCTTTAATCTTGAACCCCATGTTTCCATCAGGATTTTTTGAACCAACTTGATACTGATGATGGGTCCTTAAAGGACTATGGAGAGTCTTTAATTTAATATCCCTTGAGGGGGCCCTTAGCCTCGCCTCACTATGCAGCTCTTTTGAAGCCCCAGCCTAGAATGCATGAAGGTAAAAAACCTACAACCATGTTCTTCCGGTGTCTCAGTAGAGTTAATGTAAATAATTGCTGGTGGATCGTTTTTACGCTTGTATGCCTCTGTTTTTACTAATTGTCTACAATAAAATTAACTTTTTTGTTACATCGATGTCTCCTATGCTGAGCCTCTAAAGGCCGATTAGTAACGCGGGTTCTTGCTTATCTGGTCCCTCATCTTTTTTTTTTAGATCGCCATAATCACTAGGGCCAAACTGTGCAGGCTTGTTTCCATCATCCATTCTTGCATTACTGCTATACATAATCAATATGGCTCTCAGGGCAATTTATGACTTCACCTTTTAAGTGAATAGTGAGTCATGATTTTTCATCTGTTTTCCTCAACATTAGACAGGTTGGCATGTGTATGGCCTTCTACAGAGGTCTGACAAGAAGTACGATGAAGCAATCAAGTGTTATAGAAATGCACTTAAGCTGGACAAGGACAATTTGCAAATACTCCGGGACCTCTCATTATTACAGATACAGATGAGAGACTTGGAAGGGTATCGGGTATGTATGTCTGCGTTTTATCTTTCTCAATTTCTAGAACTAGAAAATGAAAATCTGAAATGCTTATGTTTTCATTTTTGTAATTCTATTATCCTCCTGATTTAATTAGTTATAAAGCTGTTTTGCCTACATAAAGTAGATCCCAAGGAAGCATTTACAGAAGGGCATTAAAGAGTGTGAAATTGGAAAATCCCAATGATGATTTGTTTCCAGACTTTAAATATAAATAAATAGCTTGTGCCTGCAAAATCCAGTCTTTAAATATGGGACTGGTATAGTATTTAAATTCTCCAACACTGAGTGGGGGGAAGAAAGGGAACTGAGGTTGATGTTGGGTTGTCTGTTAGTCACCTTGAGCTTGGATGACCTTCATCCCATTCTCCTCTCTTCCTCCTGGAGTATGCTACTTACCCCAAAACACTGTATTTTTTGTGCCACGGGATGTAAATCCTGCACTGACACTATACAGCCTGAGCTTTTTCGAATGGAAATATTACTGGTTGGGGGCATATCGGATGTTTGAGATACTTCCATTTTAAATAAAATATACTTATTCTTTAAAGTAAATCTGTTACAAACCTAGCCAGTTCAAACTCAGCATGTGAAAAAATATATACCTTAAGTAGAATTTATTTTACAGTGTAACTAGATGTAAAAATAAATACGAACAGGCAGCCTTTTTTATTGCAGAAGAGACATGCAATATCACTTCCTACAATAAGGTACACTTACCTATTTGCAATCCTTTGTGGTATGTACACTGAGCTGTATATGCATGTCTAGCATGTCTAAAAATAGATTTAGCTGTTGAGCCCAAGATCTAGAAATGGATTTAGCTGTTGAGCCCAAGATTTATTAATGTATTTAGCTGTTGAGCCAAAGATCTACTAATGGATTTATCTGTTGAGCCAAAGATCTACTAATGGATTTAGCTGTTTAGCCAAAGATCTACTAATGGATTTAGCTGTTGAGCCAAAGATCTACTAAAGGATTTAGCTGTTGAGCCAAAGATCTACTAATGGATTTAGCTGTTGAGCCAAAGATCTACTAATGGATTTAGCTGTTGAGCCAAAGATCTACTAATGGATTTAGCTGTTGAGCCCAGAAGCTGCACTCCCACACTGGCCAAAAACTGGAACCCAGGGAGAGGATGCTGGGGAGGGTGCTCATGGGTGACAGACTGTTGGAACTAGGGTGATTATTTGTGCCTTTACTTCCACGTTAAGTGAAAACAGCATGTGAAAACAATCAGTAGACCCATAGATCTATGAAACTGAAGTTCTATACATACAGTAATCTATCTGTCTGGCAAGGATGGAGTTTGGACCTTCCTCCTTTTTCTTTCTTCTATTTCTTGAGCCTCTCTGTTTGTCCCTTCAATGTGGTGGGAGTCCTAACTGACATGGATAATTGGGCAAAGCTAAGTCAAGATTAGGTTCCCAATTCATTTTGAGAAATACTTTTAACTGAAAGCAGCACCTGCTTATACATTTTTTTTTTTTATCTCCGCATATGGTCGGTTTGAATTGCCCAGCTTTTGACACGTTGAATTTCATTTGGCTAGAAAACGGTCAAAACCATCATGATGCATTGATGTGCAATCTGTTAAAACAAAATGTCATCCAAATATAAAAAAAAAAAAAAAATATATATATATATATATATATATATATATATATATACATATTATGAGGAATAAGTAAAGGTTTTTTAGTTTCCTTTAAAATCTAGCTCCGAAACTTGACATTTCTCATGGCATCTATCTGCTTCCATTACTGTACCTTTCTGTGTTGGGAGATCCTATTTGAAATATGTTGGGTCTTGTGGAGGCAGCATCAGTAGTAGGTGGCCAGTGGGGAGCTCTTAGTGGGGTTCCTGACTTGGCAGGTAACCCAGAGACCGCAAAATATTGCTTTATTAATGTTTGGTAGAATTTTGTTTTGATTCAGGTAGTACAGTTATTTTAGTATTCTGAGATTATTGGGGGCTTACAGGGCTTTTTCTTTTACAGGCAAAACATTTTTTTCCTTCATTTTAGATAGAATAAGGGGGTGGGGTTATACCTTTTTTCTCTTACGTCCTCCGACAGTCGCCGCCATCTTCATATTCGTCACAATGGGTATTAGACTTTGCTCCGTAGGAGTAGCTAGGCAACAGAATATGTCAATATTAAAGCTTTTAACATATCCCCACCCCAGGGGGTGGTCCCCTCAGTCTATACCCTCCTGCTTCCTGTTTCATATCTCAGTTTCAATGTCTAGCTTGTCAGGAGTAGCTGGATGTCTCTATGCTGGGGCATTTTGTCTCAGCCTTTCTCTTCTTTTTTGATTTTTTGTTTGAGTTTTTTCTCTCTCTTTACTTAGCTGTTATTTTTGTCAGCGTTAGTTAGTTCTTCTGATGAAGAGGATTCGTGCGGGCTGGGTCTCGGGCTGATCCCCCAGTTAGCAGGTTGTGGGTCAGTGGCTTCCCAGCCTGCCATCGAGCGTTCAGCCAGGTAACGCTCCTGGCGCAATAAACGACCCATCCCTGTTCGGTGCAGGGATGCTATGGTGAGGTGGCTACCTCACTGGACGCTGTGCGGTTTCTCAACCCCATTTTTGCTGCGTCCTGGATGCAACTCTCCCTGTCACATGTGCAGTGGCTTGTTCGCCTGTGCGGGTCCCCCACGCCATCTAGGAGGTAAGTGTATCTGTGTGGGGACCTGTCTGTCTGGGGGGGTGTCAGTCTGGGACTGTGTTACCCTGCCTGTGTTCACACTGTTAAGTTCCCTATCTCTCTGGCTGCATGCTGTGGGCTGTGAGGAGGGGGGGATGTGCTGCACTATCTGTGTCAGACTGTGAATGTGTGAACGGCTGTGTGCTGTGGGGCATGTTTATTTCATGTTTGGGGCACATTACAGCGACCGTTGCGGCGGTCCGCCATGTTTTAATACTGTGGTGTGTTTTCTCCACTTCACTGAGGTGGAGGAGCGGCGTTTTCGGCGCCAAACGGTGCCATTTTGGCAGCGCTCACTCCGGCCGCATGGTCTCACTGCGGGCGGCCATTTTCTTGTAGCCTTCCATAGGCTTTCATAGAGCGCCCTGTGTTGCATCGCTTCCTTTCCCTGGGCGCACCGATCGAGGCAGCAGCGGTGGTCTTTACAGGTTTTTACCTCCCTGTCCCTATTTCCTTGCCTGAGTTGAGTTTTTTCTCCCTGTGGGGGTCAAAATTGTGTTAGTGTGTGTGTGCAGTGGGCAGCGCTCGCCGCGCTTGTTTAAGGGGCTGTTAACCCTTTATTCTCCGGCATGGTATTGGGGCAATGGATTCTCAGGAAAGCAAATTTCCTACCACTTTGGTGGGTGACCAAGGGACTGCTGTTTCCCCCCCAAGGGGGGTATTTTGGCTGCGGTTGTGGCTAACATTGCTGCTCAGGTGCAAATGCTTGTGGCTGCTCGATCCACAAAACGACCCAGAGTTTCAATCTCCTCTGATCAGAGGGTGATGGTGATGGGGCTGCTATAGCTGGGGTCTCCTTATCGGGGTCCCGTTCCTCCCTGGATCTTGTGGGGTCCGAGGTGGAGGCTGAGGTAGAAGGGGTGGATAATTCTCCCCCTGGCTCGCCTGAAGAGCTTGCACTCATGGATGAATTGATTGCTTTTATCAAGCAAACACTGCGTTTACAGGATGAACCATGTCCTCCTGCTGCCCTGGCAGCTTATGGGACGCAGAAAAGACGCATGATATCGCAGGTCTTTTCTTGCACTGATGATTTTCAGCGCGCTGTTAAGGGACAATGGCGCAATATACGCGAGCCCTTTGCTGTACCAAGTAGGTTCAGGCTGCGGTATCCTTTCACGCCCGCTACTGATGAGCGGTGGTGTGCGCCACCTCCGGTGGATCACGCGGTGGCGGTTTTGAATAAGTCCACTGCGATTCCTGCAGAGGACACCCCGGTGTTCCGGGATGCTGCGGACAGGAGGCTGGAGTCTCTTGCCCGTCATACTTACTCTATTACGGGTTCTATGCTAAAGGCTCTAATTGCTTCGCTTATGACAGCCCAGGCTGTCGCGAATTGGACGCAGGTATTCAGGCGCGTCCTGGTGGCTGATTCAGCCTCACCGGCGACATTGGTTTTGGTGGATCAAATCCATCAGGGTGTCATGTATTTGTGTGATGCGGACTTGGATATAGTACCGTTGGCTGCACGTGTACACAGTGTGGCGGTGTTGTCTCGCCGCCAATCTGCCCTATGATGGATCTCGCCTTTTTTGGAGAATCCTTGGATACACTGATAAAGGGGATCACGGGTGGTAAGAGCACGCTCTTGCCCCGATCCCGCAAGGCTAAGGTTGCTCATGGTAAGAAGCATGCTTCTTTTAGGCCCTCTCGGGGGTCCTTTTGTGCCTTTCGGGCGCACTATAAGGGCAAGCTGTTCAATGGTCAAGGCTCCCAAAAGAAGCCGTGGTCAGGTTACCAGAAGTCCAGCCAGTCCGGACCCGCTGCCCATAACAATGCGGCCTGCAGGGGCGTCCTCACCCAGTTCTGGGGTGGGGGGGACGCTTGCTCGGTTTTTCTTCAACCCTGGTTGGCCCGTGTTCGGGACAGGTGGGTTCAGGAAATCGTTCGTTCTGGCTACAGGATCGAGTTTTCTCTCTCGGCCGGAGAGCAGATTTTTTTCCCTCAGGTGGTTCCGGGGCCTCCTCGGGACAGATTTCGGGGGTTTTCTCTTCCACTCTGTTCACTGTGCCCAGGAAGGAGGGCAGGGTACGTCCAATTCTGGACTTACAGGCTCTGAACCGCTTTTTGCGGGTTCGCAAGTTCCGCATGGAATCCCTGCGGTCGGTGGTGGCTGCCCTGGTTCCGGGGGAATTCATGGCTTCCATCGACTTGAAGGATGCGTGCCTTCACATCACGTTTTTCGAGGGTCGCCAGAGGTACCTTCGATTCGCCATTGCGGAGGATCACTCCAATTCGTGGCGTTACCTTTTGGTCTCGCTTCGGTTCCACGGTTTTTCGCCAGGGTGCTTGCACCGGTTTCTGGTTTGTTGAAAGCCCAGGGCATCTCTGTCCTGGGGTATCTGGAAGATATTCTGGTTCGGTCTGCGACCAGCCAGGGTCTGGAGGAGGACCTGTCCATCACGATGCTGACTCTACAGGAGTTTGGTTGACCGATGATTTTCCAAAGTCGACGCTGTGTCCGTCGATTCGTCTTCCCTACCTGGGAATGATTCTGGACTCGGTCCGGGCGCAGATCTTCCTACCAGACGACAAACTCAGGACTCTTCAGGAAGAAGTCAGGTCCCTTAGGGACGTTCCGTGCTCGTCACTCCGGACGTGCTTGAGATGTCTGGGATTGATGGTCTCGGCTTTCGAGGCGATTCCCTTCGCCCAGTTTCACACGCGGGGTCTCCAAGCGGAGATCCGGTCCAGGTGGGACGGGCGTCCGCAATCTCTGGATCTCCAGATTTCGTTGGGCCATCGCACCAGAAGAGATCTTCTGTGGTGGCTCCAGTCCCCGGCGGTGTCGGGGGGCAAGTCTTTTCGTCCTCTCTCATGGACGGTGGTCACCTCGGATGCCAGCCTGTTGGGCTGGGGTGGTGTTCTGGGCGTTCTGTCCGCCCAGGGAACTTGGTCGGAGGAGGTTTCCTCCCTTCCGATCAACATTCTGGAATTGCGTGCGGTGAATCTCTGCCTTCAACGTTGGCCGGACGGGCTACAGGGCTGTCCGGTTTGGGTGCAGACGAACAATGCCACGGCGGTGGTTTTCGTCAATCGCCAAGGGGGCACCAAGAGAGCCCGAGCGGCTCGGGAAGTGGCCAACATTCTGTCTTGGGCCGAGAAACACGTCCCGGCGATATCGGCGGTTCACATTCCGGGGGTGGAGAACTGGCAGGCGGATTATCTGAAGCCGCCAGTCCCCGGACCAGGGGGAATGGTCCTTCCACCCGGATGTCTTCCAGATGTGGTGCGCGAAGTGGGGTCTTCCGGAGGTAGACCTGTTCGCGTCTCGTCTGAACAGCAAGGTGAAAAGGCTTCGTGGCAAGGCCGCGCGATCCTCGGGCAGACGCGTCAGACGCGTTGGTAGCTCCGTGGCATCAGTACTGACTGATGTATGCGTTTTCACCGTTTCAATGGCTGTCCAGGTTCCTTCGCAGGTTGAACTCGGAACCAGAACACAGTGTTTCTTGTGGCACCGGACTGGCCTCGCCGGTCCTGGTACGCAGACCTCGTGCATTTGGCGGTCGCGCGCCCCGTGGCATCTGCCTCTTCGAGAAGATCTCCGGTATCAAGGGCGGATATTCCATTCTGCTTTACAGTCGCTGGCTTTGACGGCCTGGCTGTTGAGACCGAGGTCCTGAGGGATGGGGGTCTCTCCCCTGAGGTCATTCACACTTTGATCGACGCGAGGAAATTTTCCTCGGGGAAGGTCTATTACCGTACTTGGAAGGCCTATTTTGCCTGGTGTGAGTCCAGGGGGTTTTCACCTCGCCCGTACTCGGTGTCTAGTGTGTTGTCCTTCCTTCGAAAAGGTGTTGCCAGCGTTTGGCGCTGGCTACGATCGAGTCTCCTCCTAGGAGGGTGCCTCTGCCTACTTGGGACTGGAATCTTGTTCTGTCTGTGTTACAACATGGTCCTTTTGAACGGATCAGGTAGATCTCGTTGTCTATGTTGTCCAAGAAGGTCACCTTTTTGGGTGGCGATCACTTCGGCTCGCTGAGTGTCGGAGCTGGCTGCTTGTCCTGCAGATGTCCGTATCTGGTCACTCACTTGGTTAAGGTGGTCTTGCGACCTAGCCCTTCTTTTTTTCCGAAGAGGGTTTCGGAATTTCGCCTCGATGAGGACATTGTCTTGCCTTCGCCTTGCGCGAAGTCTAAGCATCCGAAGGAGGTGGAGTTGCACTCCTTGGATGTTGTTCGGGCGATTAGGATTTACCTACAATCGTCTGAATCTTTTCGCATGTCGGATTCTTGTTTGTCCTTCCGGGGGTCCTCGGAAGGGCGTAGCGGCGTCAGCTTCTGCTGTCGCCAATTGGTTCGGACAGGCCATTGAACAGGCCTATGCTTTGCAGGGAACAGTTTCCCCTATGCCTGTGAAGGTGCACTCTGCCAGATCTCTGAGTACGTCTTGGGCCTGTCGTCATGGGGCTTCTGTGGCCCAGGTGTGTAGGGCGGCGACTTGGTCGACCGTGCACGCTTTCACTCTGTTTTACAGAGTGGAGTTTCAAGCATTGGCAGATGCTTCCTTTGGCCGCAAGGTTCTTAGTGCGGCGGTTCCTTAGGGTCCCTTGTTTTGGACCTTTGGGCTGTTTGGGATTTCTTTTTATCCCTGGGTTATTTGTTTTTTTCCTGGGTTATTGCTCCCGTTGAGGAAGTTTTTTCTCATGTTGCCCAGCTGGTTTCCTTCCTTTTGGTAAGGTTACTTTCTTTGATGTGGAGACTGCGTTGCCTTTAGGCGTGGCTGCGTTTCCCACCCCTCATGTTTGCACTGCTTTGGGACGTCCCCATTGTGACGAATATGAAGATGGCGGCGACTGTCGGAGGACGTAAGAGAAAACGTAATTTTTGTAAAATCTTACCTGTAAAATTCCTTTCTCTGAGTCCTCCGACAGTCGCCGCCCCCGCCCCTCTTTTGGGGTTTAGGTACTCTACTGCTATTCCACTGAAACTGAAGTATGAAACAGGAAGCAGGAGGGTATAGACTGAGGGGACCACCCCCTGGGGTGGGGATATGTTAAAAGCTTTAATATTGACATATTCTGTTGCCTAGCTACTCCTACGGAGCAAAGTCTAATACCCATTGTGACGAATATGAAGATGGCGGCGACTGTCGGAGGACTCAGAGAAAGGAATTTTACAGGTAAGATTTTACAAAAATTCAGTTTTTTGCCATCTGTGTCCCATTAGGGGGATTTTCCTTCCCTTCTTGTCCCATAGCTAAAATTGAAAGTGAGAGGCAATCCCCACAAAGTGAGGGAAACCCTGGCTTGTTGGGTGTCCCCATTGGAGGATTTTTGCCTCTATTACTGTCTGGAGACAACCCACAATTTTTTTTTTTTTTTCACTTTTAATAAAAACGGTAAACAGGAAAAATAGTGTGTATGAACCTCCCGGGGGCAAAACAGTAATAAAAACATGACAGGTATTCTAATCCCCCTTCACTCTATCCGAAACGAAAAAAAAAATATTTTATATTATGTGTTGACTAAATATATCCTTTAGCAATGAATACATTGGGGAATGTGGGCACGTTATTGATAGACATTTTGTTATATAGGTATCTATCTTGTTGTAAATATTATTTTTTTGTAATAGGAAACCAGATATCAACTCCTTCAGTTGCGGCCAATGCAGAGGGCATCATGGATTGGCTATGCCATAGCATATCATTTATTGAAAGACTACGAAATGGCCTTAAAATTACTTGAGGAATTCAGGAAGACTCAACAGGTACAGCACTAACTTAAACTTTATGGCTGTTAGATTTTTTACCCTTAGGGTGTTTTTATTAAAGTCAACTTGTTGGCAGCATTTATAAATAGCTGGAATCTACAATTGGCTGTAATTTGTTTTAAAAGAGTACCCTGATTGTTTTGCTATGCAACTGCATACTTTAGTTGGTGGTTAGAATAATGGATTACCTGGAACACAGGAACATTACACTGTATTTGAAACTACCTGCAGGCATCTCTAGGTATCTGCTTACCGTTTTTGCTGGCAATGAGGATGTTTTTTTTTCAATTTATCAATGGTAATATTTTTGCAGTAAAACATTAAAGAAGAAGATTTCCGGAATAATTTAGCATAGTAGAATAGTTTTGTAGTGAAATTCTTAAATACAACAATTTTTAAAGATTTTTTTTTAGTTTACACATATGAATACAGTTAAAAATGCAAAATCCTTTCATTCAGTAGAAGCTGCCTGGATTCTCCAACAATTTAGTGAAAAATCATCATCCCGTAGACTTTTATAATGATTTTGATCTAGTCTTTAGGAGCTTTAGATGGCAGAAACTGTACTTTTTTAGTGGGGATTTTATAGGGTTAACTTTACTTTAATGTTTACTGATTACATGAGTTTTGCTTTAAAATTAGGTCTATCATTTATGTATATTACTTGCTTATGGTTATAAAAAAAAAAAAAAAAAAAACACAGTTTACATACTGAAGAAGACTGCAGAGATAAAATCATTGTCTAGTTGGTTTGATAAAATGTTATATTCAATACATTTATTATTAATTTTCAGTACATTTTATTGCCAGGCCAGTGATATTATTGCCATGTGCTTGCAGGTACCTCCAAATAAGATTGACTATGAATATAGTGAGCTAATCCTATACCAGAATCAAGTAATGAGGGAAGCCAGCCTCTTTCAAGAGTCCCTGGATCATGTTGAAGCCTATGAGAAGCAAATATGTGACAAGCTTCAGATAGAGGAGATTAAAGGTAAATTGTTGGGTTCCCTGTCCTGTTCATGAAAGGAGATTCTGGGTAACTCACGTGTTGTCCTGGACAGTATCGGCAGAGAACAAATTTTTGCATGATTCTTCATTTTCTGCTCAATCTTAATATTCCAGGATAAATAAATTTTTTTGTTATTCTTTTTATGTTCTTCAGCGCTTGCTTCTGCACCGTATAGATGAGTGCAGTGCACAATGCCAATATCAGTGCTGTGGATGTAACACTGTAACTGTGCTTATGTACAAAGGTCTTTTTTACATTTGGAAAACTGCAATATACTGTATCTGGCTTAAGGTGCTGTGATACCCAGTGTAAACCAGCAGGTGGCGCTTAGCCACGTATCTTCAATTGTCAAATATTTTCAATAGTAATGGGTAGCATTCCCCCCACTTTACCCTAACCACAGTAGATTGCTCAGAGCTTGCAGGGAACCCCCACTGTACTCTCTCCCTCCGTCAAAGAAATCTACATTATATTGCCAAAAGTAATATGAGGAAGTATTACTTTAATGAGAGAGTAGTGGATGCATGGAATAACCTTCCTGCAGAAGTGGTAGCTGCAAATACAGTGAAGGAGTTTAAGCATGCATGGGATAGGCATAAGGCTATTCTTCATATAAGATGGGGCCAGGGACTATTCATAGGATTCAGATATATTGGGCAGACTAGATGGGCCAAATGGTTCTTATCTGCCGACACATTCTATGTAAGTATTGGGGCGTCTGCCTTTACACACTTTTTTTTTTTTTTTTTTAATCTGCGCCCGCCCTTCCAGTGCTCCTTACCATTAAGACCAGTTATAGGTGGAGGCGGTGACCACTTTTTGCATTATCGTTGATATCTATATTGAGCCAGGCAACGCACTGACACCTCTGCCGCCATTGTGTGATGTGCTGGGTGTTGAGTGTGACCCTGTGCCTTTAAGGAGGGGTGGGCTCCCTCCAGTCACCTGTCCTCCATCTATTCCTATTAGATGCATGTGCTCTCATTGTAGAGACTCTTTAAATTGTAGAGTTAGGGACTGCAGATATCAGGGTGCCTTGCCGGGGCCTGCAGCTTACGCATGTATTTGCAAATGTGTGCAACCAAACCCCTGTTTTTAACGCATACTGTTAGACAGGTCAATTTGGTTGGTCGCTGGCTGGTTGGTAAGTTGTGACCATAAATTTTTTTTTTTTTTTTTTTTTTGATTTACACGCACATAACCTTAAATGTCACCCCAGTCTTAGTCTGTAGGGTTCAATATTGAGTTGCCCCATCCTTTTCAGCTATAACAGCGTCAAATCTTCTGGGAAGGCTGTCCACATGGTTTAGCAGTGTGTCTTGGGGAATGTTTGACCATTCTTCCAGAAGTGCATTTGTGAGGTCAGGCACTGATGTGGACGAGATGGTCTGGCCTGAAAGGTATTCTGAATGGAGTGTGTTGCCTTTTTAGAGGCCACTTTCACTTTTCCATTATGACCCCAATAATTGGTAGTTCTAGCTTTCCCAATGGCCTGTAGGAGGAAGAATTTACCCCTTTTAGGTTCCAGCTAATTTGTGTTTTTTTTTTTTTTTTTTTTATAACCTCAAGGGAAGTGAAGTCTGTACACGAAAAGCCAAATCTTAGTGGAACCCCAGCTGCAAATAAGGCAGGCAGTGCATTTAAAATACTTTCACTCAAAGTGTACCTCTTTGACAAGGGGGATGCATGCTTTGAGGAGCCGTGCTTGCAGCCAGGAACACCTAAGCCCCTTACACACTGGCTGAATATCGGGTGACATTGGCCAGTCAATTAAAACCGGCAGACATTTAGCCCACATGTAAGGCACCCAGTCTGACAGAAGCCAGCCGAGCATGCTGGAAAACCATCAGCGGACCGACTCTTAATCATTGCTCTCAGCCAATGGCAGAGAGCCCTGATCTAAATGTTCTTGCAGGCCGCCCCCCTGTCAGAACACAACAGCTCAGCGGGGGGAGATCGCTGTACTAACTTCAGGTCACTAGTACAGCTGTTCCGACTGGAGGTTTTTTGGGTTGAACAAAAAAAGATTAGTCATTATACCAGGCATTAGACACACCTTGGCAGCCTCTTACGCTGCTTTGACCACTCCCTCAGCTGACTCTAAACCACCATTTCCCCTGAAAAGGGGACGGCCTTAGAACAAAGGGAACCCAATCTTCTCTTTGCTCATAAAACATCAATCTCAAGAAAAATGCAACACATGGTGTTATTGGGTGTCCCCCCCCCCCCCCCAACCTGCTGGCACTGTAATGGGATTGTCCTCTGCTACAGAGGTTCTCCTCCTACACCTGACTTCCATTCCCAAATATTGCTATGAAAAACAAAAATACACTCCTTTAATGTTAAATATGTATTTTTCTTTGTTTTTACCTTGAGATGTGCGATTTGATCTTGGATTTTTTTTTCATTTGGTACATATCCCTATTTTCCTAACAATTTCTCATAAAAAACATCCTACAGTATTTTATTACCATGTACAAAATATTGAAGTGTCTGTGTATATATATATATATATATATATATATATATATATATATATATGTGTGTGTGTGTGTGTGTGTATATGTAATATATATATATATATATATATATATATTTCTTAAAATTTTTTAATTTTATTTTCTCTATCGTTCATTGACGGACGCAGTCTCTGATGCATATCAGTAGGGTTATGCTGCCCCAGTGTGTGTATACACAGATTTGTTTAAAATTCATAGAATCATGTTTTATGATTTTATGCCTGAATTGGTTTTTGTCATTTATTGTTTTAAAGGGGAAGTATTGTTAAGTCTAGGAAGATTAAAAGAAGCTGCTGAAGTCTATAGAGAACTTATTGACCGTAATCCTGAAAACTGGAAATACTATGAAAATCTGGAGAAAGCATTGAAACCTGGTAAGAGAGACAATCCTTTAAAGCATTGGTCTCCAAACTGTGGCCCGGGGGCCGGTTGTAGTCCTTTGCTTGCATTTATCTGGCCCTTGAGGCACTATTGCTCCCACTGATATGAGACACTATTATGCCAACTGACATCAACAACGGGGCACCATTTCTCCCAATGATACTAATGATGGGGCACTATTCTTCCCCCTAATACCAAATGTGGCAATGTTTACTCCCACTGATGCCAGGAAAATTTCCACTCCCACTGGCCACAGTCTAGCCCCCCTAAAGTTTTAAGGACAAACTGGCCTTTTGTTTAAAAAGTGTGGAGACCCCTGCTTTAAACAATGGAATGTTGTTGAACGTTATCAGTGTATAAAAGTTGCCATGGGTTACCTCGAGCTGTGTGTTTATTTTTTTACTAACATAAAGTAGTTATACCTGTATTGGTAAAATATTTTTATATTCGGGCTATGTAATGCAGGAACACAGAGTTAAGTAATACTGAAAGCTAAGGCCATAACATACAGTAGTAAAAAAAAAAAAAAAAAAAGCAAATATTGTACTAAGGCCTTTACATGTACTTCTGATTGGATTAAAACACATGACTCTAACAGGCGTCCCTTGACATTATAATAAAATGAAAAGAGCCACCCACTAAATGACCTTTTTCTGTTTAGTGGTAGGGCAAGTATGCACCTGATGCTGACTTAAGCCCTGTACACACGATCAGAACATTTTACGAAAAGTACCGCTTTCGGTTTTCGATTGTACGATAATCTGATCGTTAGTACACAGCTTTTGAGAGCTGATCATGACAGTTCATTCAGTATTATCCAAACGGACATGCAAGAAACATTTATTTTTTAATCAGTACAGTTGTCGTCTGAAAATATAATACAAATACACAGCAACACATTACATCACTTCCAAAATTTTTATTCTGTCATCCGAGAATTTTAGTAAACGTTTTTTTTTTTTATATGAGATTTGCATGGAAAAAAAAACGGACGATCATTCGTCCGACAATCTCATAGTGTGTACCAGGCATTATGGAGTTCTAGACATAGTACAAGCATGCAGGGGGAAAGTTGAGACTTTTTAGTCTACACTGGCAGCATGCGTATTCCAGGTCAGTGATTCGTTAGTAGAGCCAAAGTAGTAATGTCAGCCCTGGAGCCTGCAACTTGTAACAACAATTTGGCTTCCATATTTCTATTCTCACAGAAATATATTTAGAAATATTTGGTCCATGTACTTAGGACAGACAGGAATCGAACACACATTCAGAAGGCTTATCTGTCATAAGCAGCAATTATCACAGTACATTATTTACAAGGAATCATTTGGGGTGCATGTTTCAGACTAAGTTTTTTAGGTGGTTTACTCTGAGGCCCGTTAAAAGCTTGCTAAATAGATATGGCAAAGCCAAACATAATTTTTAGTATTATTTAATTGCATTAGTACATGCAGATTTAAAACAAGAAGTTTTCTGTAGCTTAGGCATTCAACTAGATAACTGTATTTCTTTTATTTTTAGCTACTGTTGAAGAGCGGCTTAAAATCTATGATGATCTTGGCAAAAGATACCCACGGGCAGTTTCACCAAGAAGGCTTACGTTAAATTTTATTACAGGTGAAGTATCAGGGTTATGTCATTAAATGGTCATGTGTTGTATAGAGGAGGGGTTCACTGTTTTTGAATTTCAATTCAGTTGCTCTAGGATTTTTCAACAAGAAGTTTGCGATCACACTGCGCTTTTGTATATGAGAATACACATTTACGTTTATTCCACTTTAAATGGAAAAAAAAATGGACCCATATAGCCATATTCATTAGCAGGCATTCGCTCTCCGTCTCCTTCTTTGTCCTAATTAACTTATACTTCACTGGCAACATATTTGCTTTTTTAATTTGTGCAGCAAAAGGCTGCAGTTGCACAATGCTCCATACTGAACCGCAATCCTGCGTTTCACTTCAACATCAGTGTTTAATCAAAGCTATGATTAAGCTCTGATGTTGGCATGAAACGCGTTAGCTGGTGTGCTATTTTTTATCTATGGTCTTTTGTGGAGTGTCTTTTCGGAAATGTCAAAATAAAGGGTTTTTTTATCAGATGTGCGGCCGACCAGATTCCTTTTCTTTTGTCCATTACTGACGAAGATGTTCCTAATTGCCATAAAATGTGCTTGGGAGATGTTTATACTTCTGTCTCTCCAGCCCCCCCTTGTGGCAGAAGAGCGACTTCTGTATTGCAGGTGAATGCAAACATAGGTGCGTGGGCTCTAATGCAGCTCTTCTCAACTCGGTGCCGCGGCATCCTTGTTGAGAAAGGCATTCAGATCTATCTGAGGTCCTGCTCCTTGCCCGAACTGTACATTAGCACAGCAGAAGCTTAATCAGAACAGTGAGTGCAGATCAGAGGAAAGGAGTGGTGTCTGACCCCCTCTGCCTTCCCCTACGGTGCAGTACCCGACAGTGCAAGTGCAGGATACAGTATTGCAGTTTTTAAAAAGACTATGTGTATGTTTTTATGTGTGTGTGTGTGTATGTATATATATATATTAATGTGTGTATGTATGTTATTTTTAATCTTGATCCCTAATCCTGTACGTTCGGAACTGCTTTTGTAGGGCACGTTCATAATAGCGTCAAGGACTGCCACTTGTCTGATAAATGATCCATGCTCAGAGTTCTTTTCAGAGGCATTTGACGGTGGTAAAGAAGCAACATGTCGCGTCCTCACCGCCAGTTCCCCCGGAACTAGAGCATGCCGGAGTATTTAAGATCATCCATTTTGGATAAGGAGTGCTGTGTTTGTTTTAAAATGTTTTTTTGTGTGTTAGGGCCCTTTATATTGGGGAGCAACAAAAAGTTGAAAGTTTCTATTACTTTTCCACTGTACCCAAAACTTAAAATAGTTTTGAGTGAAGTCCCACTGTACTTTTTTTCATCAATTTCTATGAACAAGGCTAAATATTCTCTTTCCTATTAATATCTGCATGTGTTCATATTAATAGTTTGAAAAATTGCATTTTTATTTCTTTAGGCAACAAATTTAGAGACCGAATGGACAAGTTCTTACGAATCAACTTCAGCAAAGGTTGCCCTCCATTGTTTACTACGTTAAAATCACTGTACAGTTCTTCAGAAAAGGTGATTGTTAGCCTGGTATTGGTATGTAATTGCAATAAAGTATGTACACCCGATGTGTTGACACTCTGTATTATCCCCTATGAGCTGTGCTGTTTTCAGCTCTGCCTTTAGCCTCGGTTCACACTGCCGTGACTTGTCATGTGACTTAAGAGTTCAGAGTAGCTTGACCAGTCGCACCCTATTAACTGCAATGCAACTGTTCTAATCGCTGTACTACTTTTGGTGCGAATTCAACATGACTTACATTGGCTTCTGTTAAGTCCTATGTAAGCTGCGATGAAGTCACGCAGGGATGTCGGATTCAAAGTCGCGGCATTGTGATTCCAGACTTAGGAGGATTGTCATAATTGAATTATTCCGTAACAGAGCAGATTGTATTAAATAACTATATTTTAACTTGGATAAATTCTCATTAAGGTTACCCTCCAGTCGTATATACCCCTGCCTACACTCTTGCTGCCATTGCAAACACTGCTCGGCCCAGCCATTGTTTCTGTGCATGGACAGTGTATCCGGAAAGTATTCACAGCGCTTCACTTTTTCCACATTTTGTTATGTCACAGCCTTATTCCAAAATTTATTAAAATCATTATTTTCCTCAAAATTCTACAAACAATACCCCATAATGACAACGGGAAAGCAGCTTGTTTGAAACCTTTGCAAATGTATTAAAAATAAAAAAACAAATCCCATGTACATAAGTATTCGCAGCCTTTGCTCAATACTGTGTTGAAGCACCCTTGCCACCAATTACAGCCTCAAGTCTTTTTGAGTATGATGCTACAAGTTTTAAACACCTATTTTTGGGGAGTTTCTCCCATTCTTCTTTGCAGGTCATCTCAAGCTCCATCAGGTTGGAGTCTGGGCTCTGGCTGGGCCACTCAAGGACATTCACAGAGTTGTAACCTAGCCACTTCTTTGTTACCTTGGCTGTGTGCTTTGTGTTGTTGTTCTGTTGGAAGATGAACCTTCCCCCAGTCTGAGGTCCAGAGCGCTCTTGAGCAGGTTTTCATCGGGGATGTTTCTGTACATTGCTGCATTCATCTTTATCTCGATCCTGATTAGTCTCCTAGTTCCTGCTGCTGAAAAACTTCCCCACAGCATGATGATGCTGCCACCACCATGGTTCACAGTAGGGTGGTATTGGCCAGGTGATGAGCGGTGCCTGGTTTCCTCCAGACATGCCGCATGCCATTCAGGCTAATGGGTTCAATCTTTGTTTCATCAGATCAGAGAATTTTGTTTCACATGGTCTGAAAGTCCTTCAGATGCCTTTTTGGCAAACTCCAGGCTGGCTGTCATGTGCCTTTTACTGAGGAGTGGCTTCCGTCTGGCCACTCTACTATACAGGCCTGATTGATGGAGTGATGCAGAGATGGTTGTTCTTCTGGAAGATTCTCCTCTCTCCACAATGAAATGCTGGAGCTCTGTCAGAGTGACCATCGGGTTCTTGGTCACCCCCCCGACTAAGGCCCTTCTCCCCAATATAGGAAGAGTCCTAGTGGTTCCAAACGTCTTCCATTTACGGGTGATGGAGGCCACTGTGCACATTGGGACCTTCAATGCTGCAGAAATGATTCTGTACCCTTCCCCAGATCTTTGCT
The DNA here is from genome assembly GCF_965119305.1 of Pelophylax lessonae. Taxonomy (NCBI): domain Eukaryota; kingdom Metazoa; phylum Chordata; class Amphibia; order Anura; family Ranidae; genus Pelophylax; species Pelophylax lessonae. The sequence continues at coordinate 539,174,670 of NC_138769.1, forward strand.
TCGATATAATCCTGTCTCAGAGGTCTTCAGACAATTCCTTGGACTTCATGGCTTGATTTGTGCTCTGTCATGTACTGTTAACTGTGGGACTCTATATAGACAGGTGTGTGCCTTTCCAAATCATGTCCAATCAGCTAGATTTACCACAGGTGAACTCCAATCAAATTGTAGAAACATCTCAAGGATGATCAGTGGAAACAGGTTGCAACTAAGCTCAGTTTTGAGTTTCAAGACAAAGTGAATATGTACAGTATGTACATTTGATTTATTTGTTTTTATATTTTTTAATAGATTTGCAAAGATTTTAAACAAAATTCTTTCACGTTGTCATTATGGGGTATTGTTTGTAAAATTTTGAGAAAAATAATGAATTTAATCCATTTTAGAATAAGGCTGTGATATAACAAAATGTGGAAAAATTAAAGCTCTGTGAATTGTTTCCGGATGCACTATTGAAAAATCCAATTCATTTCTATGAAAAGATCATCTGTCTTCAGGATGTATAATATCTGTATGGAAATACACAGATATTATACATTATTAGAGAAATGCATGTTTTTTTCATGCAAATCATGCAATTCTGGTGCTCCAAAACAATCTGACGACTGAAATAGGATTTTTAAACAATCGTCCTATTATATTACTGTGTATACTATTGCTTGTTATTGTCAAGGAGGAAGGTGGAGGGTCCTGCCAAGCACACCCAATGCTGGCTAAAGCAGGCCGTAGATTATGCAATTTTTCTTTCCTGCAACCAGTACAACCAGAATAGTAAACTAAGTTGTCTCTGACTGTCCATGGACAGTCTGAGATGTGAGAATCTGTGAGTTTTTTTTTCTTTTCAACTTGCTGGTTAAATGAAAAAAACAAAAAACTTATACCTGTATACCCTGCTTAAGGTTGAAGAAACCATTGAAATGCTTTGATTTTTGAAAGATGTAAAATTGTTTAAGTGCAAATGACATTTATACAGTTGTGTTTGTTTAATTTACAGGTTTCAGTAATACAAGAACTTGCTATTGGTTATGAGAATTCATTGAAGGCCTGTGGCTTGTTTAGTACCGATGGTAATTTTTTTTTTCTCTTTTTTTTTGGATGTCACTTATTGCAAAAGTTTGAGCATAGTTTATGAAACATTTTTTTTCTATTTCGTTCATTGACGGACACAGTTTCAGATCTTCATATCCATTGATTATACTGGCTCTGCCCATGGGCAGTTCCAGGGGGTATACTTCCTCTCTCTGCTATAGGCACTCAGTTTTTTTTTCTGCCTAGTCAGGAGTAAGGACCTAGTTCCTTGCTGGGATTTCTGGTCCTGGCAATTTTTTCTTTTTAGATAAATTTTTTTTCTTCCGGATTTTTCCTGTGAGATCTGCAATCAACTGCCAGACTGGGCAACGGGCTGGATAATCCTGATCCAGTGGTCACCCCAGTCTGGCCAGCGAGCACGCGCAGACTTAAGCTCTGCGCTAGGTTGGCAGCAAAATAGCCTTACTGGAAGGGGGCTGGCCTACAAGTTAAATGCCTCGCGAGGTCGCATACGACCGGGTCTTGGCCTGAGTCACATCATTCCTCCTGGCCGACAGCCCCCCCCCCCATTTAGATTGAGAGGAGTTCTGTCTGGAGCAGTGCCTGCCTGGTTCCTGGTATAGTGAGTATCTGTCTCCTCTCTCCCCCTGGAGGGTTTTGGGGTGGACATGGGCCCCTCCTTGGGATGATCGGACCCCCGGATTCCCCTGGTTCCCCACAGGCACCCCCCCTTGTCATCTGTCCCCCATCCTACCCCCTCCACATATTTTGGGGCTGTTTGAGTGGTTGGATCCACCACCTGGGTTGGGGGCAGGGCGCTATGACGTGATGGGGGAGGCGGGGTGCGCCGATGGCGACCGGACGTTCGACGGGGGGGGGGGGAGGTTTTCGAACCTGGTGGGGGCTCCTGCCAGGGCCCCCAGTCCTGCCTGGGTCTGTCCTTGAGGCCTGGGTTCCCTCCTGTGTCCCTGTAAGCCTCGTGGTGCCGCGCTGGGCTGCTATTTTGTTGTTGCCGTGTTTGTGCAGTCCGGCGGCCATTGTGCTGTGGTTTGCCATCAAAAATAACGGTGGGCATGACAGTGGAGTACTATGGGTGGCGATTTCGTCGGTGGGAGTCCATCCTCATCCTCTGTCCTGGATCCTTTCACTTCCTGATCGCCGCACGTGGAGTGCAGATTATCCTGGTGGCTGCAGGTGCCTGTTTCTGCTGGGTGGGGAGTCTGGTGGGGTTCTCTCCCTCTCTGCTGAGGATCGCTTGGTGCTTGTGCCTGGCGACCGGATGGTGCTGCCAGGGGGGTGAGGGTTGTCCCTTTGCAGTATTTTACACTTTTTGCTGGGTCCCCCTGGTGACTCATGGAGGCTTTGGATCACATCTCACCACCTGATCCCTTCTCTGATGCTGCGGGGCCCTCCGGGTCCCAACCATCCATCGATGCACTGACGGCGGTTCCAGGTGGTCTTTGGGCAATGGGCGACCTTCATCTGTCTCATCAGATCCTGAATCTGATTCAGCCGCCGCGGATGTGGGTCACCCTGCTGGGTCTGCAACCACGCGCCCAGAATCTTCTGATTGTGAGGATGATTCCTCCACGTCTGCAACCGCTGCTGGAAGCACTGATTGAAGATGAAGGATGCAGCTGAAACGGAGACGCAAGTTCCCCTTGGCACTCACAAGTCATCTAGAGCGGCAAAGGTGTTCCGTTTCCCCGCCTATTTTGACAGAATTGTCGCTGAAGAGTGGGGACGACCAAAGTGTCCCCGTGGGGTCCCTAAGCGCTTTACTAGGTGTTACCCCTATGAGGAGTACTTTCCTTAATAAGTGGACTGTTCCACCTGTGCTGGACCCTCCGGTTTCCAGGTCGAACAAGGCAGCCATGATTCCGTTTGAAGAGTCCCCGGTCTTTAAGGATCCGGCTGACAGGAAGGCGGAGGCTGTGGCCCGCAATATGTATACCCTGGCTGGTTTGGCAGTGAGGCCTGTATTCACCATTGCCCTGGTATCGCACACTCTGACTGAGTGGTCTAAGATTTTACGCAGTGGCCTGGAGGGAGAACCTGGAGGGGTGATTGTCCCGGTTCCGACTTCGGAAAGTTTTTAGGGTTTTTACCGTTCCCAGGAAGGAAGGCAAAGTGCGTCCAATCCTGGACCTCAAGGTGCTGAACTGCTTTGGGTGGGTGCAGAAGTTCAGAATGGAGTCCATTCGCATGGTGGTGGCATCCCTTGGTCAGGGGGATTTCCTTACCTCTATCGACATCAAGGATGCCTACCCTCACATTCCAATATGTGGCAGTTGCCAGCGTTTCCTCTGCTGTGGGAGAGGAGCATAATCAGTTTGCGACGTGTCCTTTTGGTCTCGCCTCTGCTCCTCGGGTCTTCACAAAAGTGTTAGCACCGGTGCTAGCTTTGGTAAGACAACGAGGAATCGCGGTACTGGGCTAATTGGACGCCCAATGTCAATCACCAAGAGGCACAAGAAGTGACCTGGCAGCTCTGGAGGTAGCCGGCATTCTAAGGTGGGCAGAACGGTTAGTTCCAGCCCTCTCCGCCGCACCCATTCCTGGGGTGGAAAACTGGCAAGCGGATTACCTCAGTCGCTAGGTGTTGGAGCAAGGGGAGTGGTCCAT